>NC_135809.1:11752889-12352889 GCF_964213995.1 Mustelus asterias
CAAGGGTAGTTCTGTTGGCCAATATTTATCCCTCAAGCAACACCATCAAAAACAGATTATCTGGTCATTATCATTTAGCAGCTTGGTGAGCTCAAATTGGCTGCCACATGCTACACATTACAACAGTGACTTCAGTTCTAAGCAACTTCATTGGCTATAGAGTACTTCGGAACATCCTGGAGTCATGAACACCCTGCATTAATACAAGAATTTCTACCTTCCTCATCCCTATAATCTGGGACAAAGTCGATTTCCTTGTTCGTTGTTGGCATGTGACCTATAATGTGCCCCTGTAACTCCTTCTTAGTGGCAGAAACATTATTGAATATTGAAGGGGGGTGGGCGCATCATCGTTATCAACAAATTTCACCTACTTAAAGGGGCTTTCTGAAGATACAGAGAGAGGGTAAACCCTGAGGAAATTCCCAACACATGTCTTGGCGATAGAATATTCCAAACTGTCAAGTACAATCCAACGATGGGACACAACATTTCCATCTCTTGATTCTTTCATGGGACGTGGGCATCACCAACAAGGCCAGCATTCCATGCCCACTGCTAATTGCCCTTGGACTGAGTGGTTTGCAAGGCCATTAAGAGTCAGCCATGTTGCTTAAGGAAGACTTAAGGGAAGTCGAAGAAACTTAAAAGAAGAGCAGGCGCTGCCAAGACTGAAGTGCTACCTCCATCACTTGGAAATATATCGCCGTTCCTTCTCAGTCACTGGGTCAAAATCCTGGAATTCCTTCCCTAACGGCATTGTGAGTCAACTCACAGAACATCGACTGCAGGTTTCAAGAAGGCAGCTCACCACCACTTTCTCAAGGGCAACTAGGGATGGGCAATAAATGTTGGCCAGCCAGCGATGCCCACGTCCCATGAATGAAGTGAATCTCTAAAAAGGTTCTTTCAGCAGTTGCAAGAGTAGATTTTGACTTTGCGTGATGATCTAGAATTGGTGATAGTAAATGTGCAGCACATTGGTTACACCTCTCTCCTGACTTGGGGATGGGGCCTGGGTGGAATTGTTGTCCGTGCAGAATCGATGGGTTGAATGTCCTCCTTCTGCACTGTAGGGATTCTATGATAATCCACCTGTCAGTTCCGATGGCTAGCTCTCCGATACGCCATTCCTTAATTTTCCCGATGTGAACATTGCTGAACAGAGAGATACATATTGCCAAAGTTTTTCATCTTGCACTCATCAGGTCAAAACGCAAGCAGGAAATCCCTGGGCCTTCCCAGGAATTGTGCCCGTGGTGAGCCTCAATAGGATCCTTGCCAGCTATGTTCTCAAAGCTACTGTGGCAACTATGCCTCTGAAGTCTCTTTCCCCCCCAGTTCCTATTGAGCTCCGTATATGTGCTACAATATGTTCCTCCTCACCAGTATATTGAAATTAAGCATCCACCATGCAGACTCTGAGTCACATCCTTCCCTGGCCTTGAAACCTCCTCAGATCCCCCACATCCCTCAGTCTCTCAATTCTTTCCCAATCGTTCCAGCATTATAAAACCCCTGAGCCTGGCCTCACTTACTCACTGCTCCTAGGCTGATCACAAATGGTGGCATGGTGGCACAGTGATTAGCATTGCTGTATCACAGCATCAGGGATCCAGGTTCAATTCCCAACCTCGGGTGACTGTGTGGAGTTTGCACATTCTCCCAGTGTCTGCATGGGTTTCCTCCGGATGCTCCATTTTTTTCCCACACTCCAAAGATGTACAGGTTAGGTTGATTGGCTATGCTAAGTTGCCTCTTAGTGTCAGGGGGATGAGTAGTTTACTTATTAGTGTCACAAGTAGGCTTACATTAACACTTCAGAGAATCAGAATCGGAACAGTGGCAGAATGGTTAGCACTGCTGCCTCACAGCGCCAGGGACCCGAGTTCAATTCCTGACTTGGGTCACTGTCTGTGGGGACTCTGCACATTCTTCTTGTGTCTGCGTGGATTTCTTCTGGGTGCTCTGGTTTCCTCCCACAATCTGAAAATAAATGTGCAGATCAGGTGGATTGGCCATGCTAAATTCTCCCTCGATGTACCTGAACAATCGCCGGAGTGTGACGACTAGGGGGTTTTCACAGTAACTTCGTTGCAGTGTTAATGTAAGCCTACTTGTGACTAATTAAATAAGCTTTAATAAATAGAATATTACAGTGTAGAAGAGACCCTTCGGCCCATCGAGTCTGCACTGACGAACGAAGTTACCGTGAAAATCCCCGAGGACGTGGAGTTACGGGGATAGGGGGCATGGGTGGAGTTGTTGTTGGTACAGGCTCAATGGGCTGAATGGTCTCCTTCTGCACTGTAGGGATGCTATGGATCTTCCCTCTTAATCTTCTCAACCCTCAGTTTTGTCTTGCACTGTGGCCCGAAACCGCGGGGCTATTTTATTCTTTCACAGAAAAGGGCCCCCTTTAATATTCTGAATTAACTGTCTTTGTACTGCCTTGGTGCACTGAGCAATTTGACTGCAAAAAGGAATTAGAGTTTATGAATAATTTAAATCCCAGCCACCGAGCGGGCCTAATAATCATGTGTCCCACAGTGCTTTAAATTCATTCTGTTCCATGTATTGTTGGAGAGACTGCCTGCACCTCGGTGGCAATTCCAATATTACAGCGCGAATTGTGCTTTTAATTTGCCATCATATTTGAAGGAACATCCAATTACGCTTAACAAAATGCTTTTTAAATTATGCTCTTTAAGCCCTTATTTGAAGAACATTCCAGCGTTGCTACTGCTGATTAAATATATTGTTATTCACTGTGGATGCCTTTCATTGTTTCCAAAGCAGCCCCGTTTTTCCCTGTTTTTTTTTCCAAGAGTAACTGGTTGTCTGCTTTGCTTAAAGATAGGTTAGGAGAGCAAACAGTTGATGCTGAGCAACTTACGATCTTCATATTAAGACAGACAACGAGGATATGACCTTCATCAATCCCTTTATCCAAACAATTTGCCCAAATCTATCACGCTATGCTACCCTTAGCCGCACTGTGTCTTGTTAAATGTATTGCAGTGGCAACCTTGGAGTACAGTATTCGTTTAGCTGCTGGAATAGACATAAATGTATGCCAAGAACACTACCTTTTGGGACGATAATGTTCAGCGGTAACACATTTTAGCGATGTACTATCACTATTGCTAAATCTGTCTCCATCATTTTAACTCTGTTTCTATTGATCTTTGTATGCATCTCCACAGCTACCTCTATTGATATATCTTTCATACAGACTGAAAATACACAGCAGCTCTTCCAACGATTGAGAAGAGAAAGAGCAGGTTGCAATTTTGGGTCGCGACCCTGGGGAAAGAAATTCAATATCATCATGGTTAGCATTGCTGCCTCACAGCGCCAGGGACCCGGCTTCGATTGCCGGGTTGGGTCACTGTCTGTGCGAAGTCTGCACATTCTCCCCGTGTCTGCGTGGGTTTCCTCCGGGGGCTCCGGTTTCCTTCCACAGTCCGAAAGACGTGCTGATTAGGTGCACTGGCCATGCTAAATTCTCCCTCAGCGTTACCCGAACAGGCGCCAGAGTGTGGCGACTAAGGGATTTTCACAGTAACTTCATTGCAGTGTTGATGTAAGCCTACTTGCGACACTGATAAATAAACTTTTAAAAAGAAGACAGTATCAAGGTAGTGATTTTAGGCTGCGACTTATTGGATCCAATTGTCCCTGCCAAGCTGCCAAACTACAAGCTGAAACAAGCGTCAGGGTCCAAACATCAGTTGTAGGATGGAGTGAAAGCCCACTCCGCCCTCAGTTTGTATGCTAAACTGTTCGGTGGCATACAGGTGTCATCCCAGGAATCAGGTACTACCCACTGCCACATTAGGGAGGTAATTGAGGCCCTGCTTTTACCTAGCAATTACCAAGAGATACTTCAGCAATGCCCAGCAACAGCGGGAGAAGTAGCAACATTAGTGGCTTCATAGTTCATTATCTGAACGTAGCTATTTGCATACCTCCCATCAATTTTGAGCAGAGCTCCTCAGGAAGAGCTATTAATCCATTAATGTGCAAATGACATCTCACCTTAGCTGGAAGGTAATACAAGCTCTCAGGGATGGGAGCGGGGGAAAGGGGCATGTCATTATCTAACATGACACAGATTTTTGAAGGCGAATGAAAACAGGTCATTCGAACAACTCAATGCAGAGGCAGGCCACTCTGCCCATCGAATCTCTGTTAGCTCTTTCAAAGAGCAATCCAGTCAGCCCCACCCTCCCTTTTGAAGGCTACAATTGTATCTAATGTTTTTTTGTATTTATTCATGGGATGTGGGCGTCGCTGGCTGGGCCAGCATTTGTTGCCCATCCCTAATTGCCCTTAACTGAGTGGCTTGCTCGGCCATTTCAGAATGGTTAAGAGTCAACCACATTGCTGGAGTCACATGTAGGCCAGACCAGGTAAGGACGGCAGATTTCCTTCTCTAAAGGACATTAGTGAACCAGATGGGTTTTTCCGACAATTGACAATGGTTTCATGGTTATCAGTAGATTCTTAATTCCAGATATTTTTTATTGAATTCAAATTCCACCATTTGCTGTGGTGGTATTCGAACGCGGGGCCTCAGAACATGAGCTGAGATTAACGGTTTGGATTAAAAGTCTAGCGATAATACCACTAGGCCATTGCCTCCCCGTATCCATCTGGTTCAATAATGTCCTTTAGGGAAGGAAATCTGCCGTTCTTATCTGGTCTGGTCTACATGTAACTCCAGAGACACAGCAATGTGGTTGACTCTCAAATGCCCTCCAAGGCAATTAGGGATGGGCAATAAATGTTGGCCCAGCCAGCGACACCCATGTCCCACGAATGAATAGAAAGAAAACCGCATCAGAGAGTGCATTTCAAATCTTGAACACTTGTTGCGTGGAAAGAAGTTTCCCTCATGTTGCCTCTGGTTCTTTTGCTACTCATCTTAAATTTGTGCTGTCTGATTATTAAAATCTCTCTTCATTTACTCCATCTAAGACCTTGATGAGTTTAAACGCCTCCAACAAATCTCCCCTCATCCTTCTCTGCCCTAAAGAGGGCGACTCCGGCTTTCCCAGCCTGTAGCTATAATTGTTCACCCTGGAATGACTTCAGTCAAAGCTTCACATCTTCCCGAAGGAACTGGACACAACACCCCGGACTATCATAACCCCAGATCAATCTTTTGATGATATTCCTGCCTGATTCAGATTTATTTCCCTTCTGTTGATGTGTTGGTTTGGAGTTTATTCTGCTTGTGCTAAATATGTAATCTAAATAACCTTGGAGCATCATTCTGACAGTATTAACATGAATAATACCAGAAGACGTAGAAGTAGAAGAAGGCCATTCAGCCCATTGAGTCTGCTTTGCCATTCAATGAGATCATGACTGATCTAAAGTTTATTTATCAGTCACAAGTAAGGCAATGAAGTTACTGTGAAATTCCCCTCGTCGCCACACTCCGGCGACTAGGGGAGTTCAGGTCAATGTGGGGCGGCACGGTAGCGCAGTGGTTAGCACTGCTGCTTCACAGCTCCAGGGACCTTGGTTCGATTCCCGGTTTGGGTCACTGTCTGTGTGGAGTTTGCACATTCTCCTCGTGTCTGCGTGGGTTTCCTCCGGGTGCTCCGGTTTCCTCCCACAGTCCAAAGATGTGCGGGTTAGGTCGATTGGCCATGCTAAAATTGCCCCTTAGTGTTCTGGGATGCGTAGGTTAGAGGGATTAGTGGATAAAATATGTAGGGATATGGGGGCAGGGCCTGGGTGGGATTGTGGTCGGTGCAGACTCGATGGGCCGAATGGCCTCTTTCTGTACTGTAGGGTTTCTATGATTTCTATGAATGTACCTAACCAGCACGCCTTTCAGACTGTGGGAGGAAACCGGAACACCCGGAGGAAACCCACACAGACATAGGGAGAACGTGCAAACTCCACACAGACAGTGACTCAAGCCGGGAATCGAACCCAGGTCCCTAGCACTGTGAGGCAGGAGTGCTAACCACTGTGCCACCGTGCCGCCCTGATGTGATAATCCTCAACCCCACTTTCCCGCCTTATCCCCACAACCCTTGATTCCCTTACTGATTAAAAATCCGTCCATCTCAGCCTGGGACATTGACCCAGCCTCTACAGCCCTCTGCAGTCAAGAATCCCACAGATTCACTTCCTTCTGAGGGAAGAAATTCCTCCTCATCTCTGTCTTAAATGGACGACTCCCTTACTCTGAGATGGTGCCCTCTGGTCCTAGACTCTCCCACACGGGGAATCAACCTCTCAGCATCTATCCTGTCAAGCCCTCTGAGAATCCTATGAACTTGAGTGAGTGGTAGCACCAAGCATATTCCAGGATGGTGCAGAACGTCACATCAATAATAGCAGCCAGGCTTACAGTGGTCTAAGATTAATTTACAATATCCTTCTACCAGTGTGCTTTGTGTTTGTTCTCTATTGTATCCTTTTGAGTACATTTTACCGTTATAGAATTACTAGATCCTTTACAGTTTCAGCTGAGCAGTTGATATCAAGTGTAGCATTATTTTTAGGTAGCTGAAGCTTTCTTTACTGCACAATAAAATAATAATATACTGCCCGACAGGATCTAGTATTATTGTACATCAGGGACTGTGGTTCTCTGGTCCACAAAGCCTGTATATTCTGATGTAACTCACCCTGTTCAATCATGGCTTGGTGTGAGGCGATGGCCTAGTGGTCTTATCGTTCGACTATTAATCCAGAAACCCAGCTAATGTTCTGGGGACCCGGGTTCGAATCCCACCACGGCAGCTTGTGAAATTTAATTCAAAAATAAAAAATAACTGGAATTAAGAATCTTCTGATGACCGTGAAACCATTGTCGGAAAAAACCCATCCGGTTCACTAATGTCCTTTAGGGAAGGAAATCTGCTCTCTTTATGTGGTCTGACCTACTGGTGACTCCAGAGCCACAGCAATGTCTCAACTGCCCTCCAAGGGCAACTGGGGATGGGCAGTAAATGCTGGCCAGCCAGCGATGCCCATGTCCCATGACTGAAATCAAAAAAGGAATGGTTAAAGAGCTTCTCAAGCTGAAGGATAAGCAGACTGTTTGCACAAAGCTAACGTCACGGGGATGAAGGAGTGGCAGGAACATCCTTCGCTTGGACCTATGTAGTTGCTGTCTTCCATTGTTTCCGTGGAGCCAGTTGTGCCAAACAGTTGCCGTTGGCCAGAGTGGCACACGAGGCTACGACTGATGGGTGCAATCTCTTGAGCCACGCTGATTGCTATGAACGAGGGAATGTGAGAGGTGACAGCACTCCGGAGCCAGGGGGCGGACCTTTCTCTCCGGGGACGGAAGACAGTCACCAGCTCCGATTTTTTCCGAAGGAGCGGCGGTCATTAAACGGTCTGGAGAGAGTCTCGCTGTCGAAGTAAAAAATGGCGGACAGTCTCTCAGAGCTGGAGGGCCAATCTGAAAAGAGGGTAGCAATCTGCAATGGAAGGTAAGTAAGGGAGAGGGCAATTCAAAATGGAGGTGACCTCTCCCCAACTTTTTAAAACCTTGGATTGAAATCTTGCACTGTTGGTTGGGCGTGATTGTGGGCGGGGGATGGGGGGGCGTGTTGTATGTGCTGTGGAGGGGTGGGGGGCACCACTATAGTTGCTGCTAAACTCAGGCAGATCTGGAGACGGCCTGTGGGAGCCTGGAGGTTGGTGTCTTTTAATTTGCCTTTTTGGTTTATTTATTCATGGCATGTGGGCGTTGCTGGCTGGTCCAGCATTTATCACTCTAATCGCTCCATTTAAGAAATTGGGCTGGATCTTCCAGCCACACTTGCCTCAAAACCGGAAAATCCTGCCTGAGGTCAACGGACCTTTGCCCTTTGCACAATTCCTGTGGCGGGCGGGATGGGAAAATTCTCCCCATTGTTGTAGATCTGGAGTCACATGTAGGCCAGACCCGGTAAGGATGGCAAATTTCCTCCCTTAAAGGACATTAGATGGATTATTAAGACAATCGATTTAGATATTTATTGAATTCAAATCTCAGTTGGTGTTGTGGAGGGATTGGAACCCCAGTACCCAGAGAATTACCCTGGATCTCTGGATTACCAGTGCAGTGACAAACATGCTGACCCATGTTGGAAGCACAGGCAAAGAGTGTAGTGTGAGCACTGAATTGCGCTGACCTGTGAAGGCTCTGAACCTCTGACTTGTACACATGAGTAACGAGCACTTGAATAGTTACCACACAATGAAATTCATCCACGTCATCATGACATCGGTAGGGAGTCAATACCCTTAGCAGAGATGGTGAGAGGAGTGAATTGGAAAGAATATAAAAGAAAATATTGAATAGTTTAAGAAACAAAGAAAGTCTTGCACTTCTACACTGTGCCTCTAATGACCTAAGGATCTTGACAGCCAATGAAATACTTTTGAAGTGTAGTCTTTGTTCCAATGTGGGAATTTAAAACCAAAGATATGGCAAATTCAAATTCATTCATTGCATTGCATAAGAACAAATAAAAATAAAAATTATTCCATTCTTCAAGTTACCAAACCCATGTTCAGAGTGGGTAAACACAAACCCATTCCTTACTTGCTCCAAAAAACAAATTCAAATTGCAATTGAATCCAATTCATGGTCCTCACAAGAGGGACAAATAAGAAGGCGATGGCCTAGCAGTATTACTGCTGGACTATGAATCCAGAAACTCAACTAATATTCTGGGGACTCGGGCTCGAATCCTGCCACAGGAATTCAATAAAAAAAATCTGCAATTAAGAATCTAATGATGACCATGAAACCATTGTCGATTGTCGCAAATATCCATCTGGTTCACTAATGCCCTTTAGGGAATGGAATCTGCTATCCTTACGTGGTGTGGCCTTCATATGACTCCAGAGCCTCCAGAGTTGGTGGATTCTCAACTGCCCTCTGAAATAGCCTAGCAAGCCACTTACTTCAAGGGCACCTAGGGATGGGCAATAAATGCTGGCAAGCCAGCGATGCCCATGTCCCACGAATGAATAAAAAGGATCCAAGCTGACAAGATAAGACACTGTACCCATCTTGGGCTTGATCTATCTCTCTACCTGAGCCAAAAGGCTGAGAAACAGCATAAGAACAGATACTTACATAGAAGACTTATTTCTACAAGAAATAATTTGTTTGTACACAGCATTAATCTGATTCACTTAACCCTTTTGAGTAAGGACATCTGTGTGACCTGGTGTAAATGACCAACTCCGAAATATCCCCCAGAACCTAAAGCAATATCATTTGTGTATTGTTGTCCAGTCAACCAGCAGCCGTATGGGATAGAGAAGGTTCACTACCTGAATCATAGGGGCGATCTTACCAAAAATATTCGAAGTGCTGAACGAGCATGAAAGGGGGAGAGTTTCAGATCCATTTCTGGGCGAGTTTGAAAATGCAATTTTAAGCTACTTTGTGCAAAAAAGATGCACAATCTGTTTCCCGCCAGTATGGGGAGGGGGCGGGACCTAAGCTCGCCGGAAAGCTGGCTGCTCACACCAGAGAGCGCTGTCAGGCATGCGTAGATCTCTCTGTTCTGTAGAAAGGAACAAAGAGATCTGTCTGTCACCTCCCCCCCTCTGTATATCGGCCTCTTCCGCACCCCGCCCCCCCCCCCCCCCCGCATGATCACTGGCCTCCGTGGCTGATTGCCTTCCACCCCCGCCCCCCACCCCCCTGCCCCGGTCAATTGCACTCCTCTCCGGTCGATCGTTCCCCCCCAACGGCCCAGTCAATCACCCCCTCCTGGCCCGTTCGATTGCCCCTCCTGCCACGGACGATCACCAGTTGCAGAGTACACAGCTTCCCCTCTCCCCAGCTGATCCCCTTTGCAGAGTGCGTAGCTCCCCTTGCCCACCTCCCCTTAGCTCCTGCCCACATAATGGCCCCATCCCTCCCTTAGGCCCCACTTCCCTCAGGCCTTGCCTGGTGCCTGGTGGGCAGTGCCAGGGTACCAGGTTGGCAGTGCCAGGCTGGCACTGCCCAAGGGCACTGTCCCCCCTTTCCTTGACCACCCAGGGGCCACAATGGCCTGCGGTCCTACTGGCAAGGCCATCATGTCAAGTCCCCATTGATGGGGATCACATGTGATCCTCGCCAGTGAGAACCTTCACCGCGGAGGACCTACACTGGCGAGGGCACTAAGACAAGTGAGCCCAGACGATAGCGTCCCGTGCTCATTAATAATATTTAAACCAACATTAAAGATTATAATGAGCCTTGTGTCCTTCCCAGGTGGAAGGCTGATCACACTGACAATCCATGGCCGATAAAATTGTGAGGGGCAGGAAATTGGGCGTGAACCCAATTTTTCACCTCTTGCGCGATCTTACGAGCTCACCCCACCCATCGAGCGGCAGGACGAGAGGGTAAGATTGCCTCCATAATTTCCACTCATATACATGAGTGGGGAAAATTCCCAATCTTGCAAACCTCTATCTATTAAGGAATCTCCATTGCTATGCTTTAGTTCCGAGAAGGTGGGGATCTTTGAGCCCTCTCCCTCAGCAGGCAGTGGTAATGGATGTAGGCGAATAACAAGGCTGGCATGCTCGAATTCCTCCTTTGTTTACTGGGACATCAGCCCTGTTGTAGTGATGAATGTCAGGCCCTCATTGCTCAACCCCTACTCCACCTACTAACCCAGCCATCTGCCCTTCATACCCCCACATACCCCCCCCATGTACCTTCCAGAGCCACCCGTCCAGTATTCACTATGGACTGATCTCTGGAGCCACTTCATAGTTCGGGGAAGCTTCTGAAATGGACATGAAAAAACTTAAATACTGTAATAGAGCTGCCACTCAAACACACCTCATACTGAAAAAGGTCTTCAGAACCAATGACAAAAATCTTCAATTCTCTCGAGCAGTCATTCACTTGTAAGAACAAGCAAACATCTATTCACAAACGACATTAAAGACAAATAATCCTTCAATTAAGATTGCAAAACCATTAATCAAACTTTGTACATAACCCTCTGCTGAGCTAAGTGGTGTGGTAGCTTTTGAAACTCAGCCAAACATTCATAATATATTCAGTTCTCAAAACAAACCATCAGAGCTCCAGACAATGGAACCCATTTAAACTGAAAGAACATTTTTTTTTCCATTTCAAAGCAAACAACTTGTCACTCAAAAAGTGCCACAAGCAGGTAGTTGTTTTTTTTTCTGGCTCCTCCCTCGAGACCAATGTTTCCCCATGGTTCACAATTCCCCTGAGGTATATGACTCCATTAAAATATCCAGGAGGTTTTGAACAGCCCACCCCTGCAAGGGAGCCAGGTTGGGCAGGATCACTGTGTGTGGGATGGCCACCCGCACCTTTATCAGCTCTGGCAAAAATGGCCAGAAACTGGAATGGGGAATGGAGCCCATTATGAATGATTGGCTGAGTTTCAAAAGCTAACACACTACTTAGCTCTGCAGAGGGTTATGTACACAGTTTGATTAATGGTTTTACAATCTTATTCAAAGGATTATTTGTCTTTAATGTGGTTTGTGAATAGATGCTTTCTACTTCCTGCAAGTGAATGACCGCTTGAGAGGATTACATTTTTTTGTCATTGGTACTGAAGGTTTCTTTCAGTTTGAGGTGCGTTTGAGTGACAGCACTATGAGAGTGTGTGTTTTTTCCACGTCCACTTCAGAATCCCAGCACTGGGATTCCCCCCCCTGCCTTTATTATATGTTTACAGTGCGGTCAAAAAAAATCATCCCAATTTCTTAGCCATTTTGTTGATAAGACCTTCCTTGAGCCAGTCAGCAAACTGAGCTTTCCAAATTGGAGTCTGAAGCACGATTCGAAAGTTTGGTTCCACTGTTCAGCTGACAGAGAGAGCTTTACATCATTTCCAGCGGCTAATTGGCTCTTTCTTAGATGCTTGAGAAGTGTGAAAGCTACATTCTCTCAGCCGTGTCACTCCCTCCTTCAGTAAGCATGCGGCATGAAGCTAATTGCGGAGAACCATGCCGCACACCACCTTGACTGGCAATCGTTAACTCCACAGCCGCTAATAACCCTTTCGGTAGAATATACAACTTTGTTCTTGGGAATGATGCTCGCTGTTGCCAACATTGGCATCTCCACGGAAACGGGCGATAGCATCATACTTGAAACTCAAGTACACGCACATCATTAAAATAGGGAATGCTGTTTTTGAATTAAATGTTGTAAAATAACTCTCATTTGGCATAATAGCTCTCTAAAACTTGAATTATAGCTGGATAGTTCACTTAAAATGAAGGCCATTTAAAGTTCAGGTGACTGAAAAATGCAACAGATAAATATAATTTGGATAATTAAAATTGATTTAAAGCCAGGTAATAAATAAATATAGAATATACGTTCCCAAGATTAAATCACAATTTAATACTTCTTCCTGAGATATATCAGTTTTATAATGCACACTAAAGCATCAATAAAATTAAGAGCATTAATGGAATTGATAAGAAGAGCAGAGCTCACACTGCACAAAGCGGTGATATAATTCTTGCAGAATGATACAGGGTGGCACGGTGGCACAGTGGTTAGCACTGCTGCCTCACAGGGCCAGGGACCTGGGTTCGATTCCCGGCTTGGGTCACTGTCTGTGCGGAGTCTGCATGTTCTTCCTGTGTCTGCGTTGGTTTCCTCCGGGTGCTCCGGTTTCCTCCCACAGTCCGAAAGACGTGCTGTTCAGGCGCATTGGCCGTGCTAAATTCTCCCTCGGTGTACCCGAACAGGCGCCCGAGTGTGGCAACTAGGGGATTTTCACAGTAACTTCACTGCAGTGTTAATGTAAGCCTACTTTTGACACGAATAAATAAATGTGAAAACTTTAGGGACAATGCAATCGCAAGTTATTCACTACCCCAAAATCCTACATAATCTTGAGGAAATTTCACCTTCTCGACAATAGAGTGACCCAGGACCCATGGGCACCAACACTGAGAATGACAAAGACAAAGCATCTCCTCCAGGATCCCCCTCCCAGTCACACACCATCATACACTTGTCCCTTCATTGTCACTGCATTCCTCCACGTGGACCGCAGAAGGTCAAGGTGGCCATCACCTTCTCAAGGGCATCTAGGGATGGGCAATAAATGGCCAGCCTATTCAGCGGTGCCCATGACCCCAGAATGAAACTACAAATGCCCGTATTAGGAGTAGGCTATTTGCATCCCTCTCTCCCTTCCCCAAACCTGCCTAAGATATCGAATTGGATTCTCTGGTCTCATTCACCCCTCCACCACTGCTGGCGAGAATGGAGAATTTGGCGCTCAGCAAATTTTCCATTCACTGCAGCGGGACTGGGGAATCCCAGCCGCAAGCAAGGTCGGAGAATTCTGGCCATCATCCTGTTCAGAACATATTGAGTTAAGAATTAAAATCTCATGTCATTTTATATTGGAATACACAATATTCTCCAAACTCCAGACCAGAACATACATCTGATAACGAGTCATGGAATCATAGAATCCTACAGTGCAGAAGGAGGACATTCGGCTCATTGTGTCCGCACTGACCACAAACCCACCCAGACCCCATCCCCATAACCCCATGCACTTACCCCTAGCTAGCCCCCCTGACACTATGGGGCAATTTAGCACAGCTAATTCACCTAACCCGCGCATCTTTGGAGTATGGGAGGAAACCAGAGCACCCGGAGGAAACCCACGCAGACATGGGGAGAATGTGCAGACTCCGCACAGACAGTGACCTGAGTCAGGAATTGAAGCTGGGTCCCTGGTGCTGTGAGGCAGCGGTGCTAACCACTGTGCCACTGTGCCAACCCATAGTGATGGAAATTGAAGAGGAATTGACAAGGAACTACACAATTGATTAGTTCAGATATTGGTGTTGGACTTATTTCATGAATTCAGCCAATCTGATCTCTATGGTCAAGGCAAAATACTGCTCTGACGAAGTGTCATCCTGATTCGAAGCGTTGGTTCTATTCTCTTCTCCACAGATGCTGTTAGACCTGCTGAGATTTTCCAGCATTTTCTGTTCTTGTGTTTGATCTCTATGGTCATTCTGCATCTGAAGTAATGTTAACATCCGTTAATGAGTTCCCCAAATGCAGAACAATTGTTGTCCAGCAGACAAATATGTGCTTAGAAGCAATTCACTATATTCCTTTGCAGTTGAGTTTGTGTATGCTAAACCAGAATAGGTAGGCACTGTAAGAAGTCTCACAAGACCAGGTTAAAGTCCAACAGGTTTATTTGGTGTCACGAGCTTTCAGAGTGCTGCTCCTTCATCAGGTGATTAAAGAGCTGTGCTCCGAAAGCTTGTGATACCAAATAAACCTGTTGAACTTTAACCTGATATTGTGGGACTTCTTACTGTACCCACCCCAGTCCAACGCTGGCATCTCCACATCATGGCTACCACCGACAGAATAAGTAGAAGGTATGAACTTAAAGCAATCAAAAGTTTACAAAAAAGACAGCTTGGCATGTGACGTTTGAGGAGTGAGCAGCAACTAGGGGTTCTTTTGGTTGAAGCCAAAGAGGGGTAAAAAGGATATGTGACGGATCTAGCCAGAATGATGCGGCAAGAGCTATTTTTGGTGCGTTGGTAACAAGGGGTCACACGTTTCCCCATTACCAAAAAGAATGAACAGAAGGTTACCTTTCGCACAAAGGGTTGTTTGGACGTTGAACACTCTCCCAGGAAGAGGAGCTTGACTAAAATCTGTGATGGCTTTTAAAAGGAAAATGGATAAATATTTCAAAAAAGAGTAATCCAAAAGATCTAGGCTGGAATTTTCCAGTCTTGCATGCCCCACTACCGGCTCGCTTACCAGCGAGGATGGAGAATTTGGCGCCCAGCCAAATCTCCGTTCATGGCAGCGGGATCGGATAATCCCAGCTGCCGGTGAGATTGGAGAATCCAGCCCTCAATCTCACTTTATTTGGCTTAGTATCAAGTGTTGTCTGATAAACCCTCCTATGTTGGGGTATTGTTACTCTGTTAAGTGCACTCTACGCATACACTTTCGTGTTTGGGCGTAGGAGGAAGTGGGTAGACCCTTCAGAGAGCTGGCATAACTGTAATGGGCCAAACAATCTCTTCCTGTGCTGTAAAACTCTCAGTGCGGAATTTTCCACCCGTTCTCACTCCAAGACCGGAAAATCCCACCCGAGGTCAACAGACCTTTCTATGGTCCGTGCCCCACTCGCTACAATTCCTGTGGTGGATGAGAAGGGAATAATCTGCCCTCTGAATCTATCAACCTTGGACAAAGATGCTTAATTTTTGTCACAATTAGCTCATTCTTTACGCTCTTCATTTCTTATTGTGGTTTGATCGCACCTGTGCAAGGAAAACAAGAGAACGTGTACTCCCCGGAAATCATCGATAGTGATTATGCTTTGTGCATCTTTCTAGTCTCTGGACATTCTCCTGAGATCCTTTGCAAGCTAAATTGCTGATTTAATAGAATGCTACCTGTTGTGCCACAAAATTAAATTAAGGTATTACAGGAGTTATCAGTGGGCAGCAAAGCTTTCATTTTCAGAAATACAGAAGTAAGTTATATTTGAATTTTACAAGAAACTGGCCTCGGAGAGCACTGGTGCAGCAAAACTGAGCTTTTATTCCAATTTGTCTGTTTTTTCCTTTGCACCCTCTGCCTGGAGCTTGTTTTTGCTCCCTCTGCTCATTAGCCTTTGGAACATTAGAACAGATCTTCTTATTCGAGTGTCACGTAGAAAGGGTCAAGGAGATTGGTGATACAGGATGGTAGACACGATTGTTCCCTTTAAGTCTGTACACAACGTATCAATGCGATCAAAACAGGCACCTCTTGAAAACAGAGCTTCAGGATCTTTAATGTAAGTGAATTTCTGTGTTTGGGTCTCTCTCACGTGCTTCTCATAGAAATCATAGAAACCCTACAGTGCAGAAGGAGGCCATTCGGCCCATCGAGCGCCACTCCTAAAGCTCGTGCTACCAAATAACCCTGTTGGACTTTAACCTGATGTTGTGAGACTACTTATTGTGCCTACCGCAGTCCAACGCCGGCAACTCCACATCATAGTAAATACAGTGTGACTTGATTTGATTTATTATTGTCACATGTGTTAACATTCAGTGAAAAGCATTGTTTCTTGCGTGCTATACAAAGCATGCCGTTCATAGAGAAGGAAAGGAGAGAGTGCAGAATGTAGTGTTACAGTCATAGCTAGGGTGCAGAGAAAGATCAGCTTAATATGAGATGGGTCCATTCAGAAGTCTGATGGCAGCAGGGAAGAAGCTGTTCTTGAGTCAGTTGGTCCATGATCACAGATTTTTGTATCTTTTTCCCGATGGAAGAAGGTGTAAGAGCGAATGTCTGGGGTGCATGGGGTCCTTGATTATGTTGGCTGCTTTTCCGAGGCAGCGGGAAGTGTAGACAGTGTCAATGGATGGGAGGCTGGTTTGAGTGAAGGACTAGGCTTCGTTCACAACAATTTTCATTGTATACCCACACACCTGGCAATAATATATCAAATCAGTTCAATTCAAGATTTTCATCCTTAGTGTGGGAGCCATGAGTCAGGCCATTTCCCCATGTCGCGATCCCAACTTCTAATAGTCAGCCCACCCACCCCAGTGGATGTTGAATGTGACTGAAGACAGGGCTGCCAGCTCCCAGCAGGTTAGAAGGCCCACCCCTGTTTACTGGGACATCAACTCAGTTCAATTCAAAAAATATAAGCAGAAAGTGCTGGAAAATCTCAGCAGGTGTGGCAGCATCTGTGGATAGAGAAACAGTTATTATCTTAAGTCCAATGTGACTCTTCATTGGAACTCTGTTTAATTCCTGGTATGTCCTCAAGCCCTCACTCCTACAACCCTCACTCCCCCCCTCACTCCCCAAACATCCCCCATGCCCCCTCCATATCTGCTCATATCTCCATGCCTCATCCAATGGCCCTCCATTCCATTCCCTGTCCCTTCCATGCCCCATCCAAAGGGCAGGACACAAGACTTGAATTCTCTAAATAACTCTTCACTTTGTTCAAATGAGAAAAGAAACAGGCGCTGCAAAACCATATTTTAAAAAATATTAAAAGCTCATAAAGCTGTGAATCAAAGCTAGAATTCCTCATTGTAAATGTGTAAACATTGCTTACAGGGCTAAAGTCCATGTGCCATTTTTGGAATTCAGCCATGTATTCATATTGAAGCCATCTGACAACTGTACCAATGCAAACAGGCTGGTTATGCTTGTTAAATGGATGTCGTACTGTCAGCACCCTGAATTTGATAATCCAGCACAACAGCTATTGTTTTTGCCAATATACTCGCAACTGATGGGCCTGATTTTCACCCAGTCGAGGGTATTCACTTCCAGAGTTAAAATTACACCTGAGTTCTTTTACAAAGTACAGTACAGAAAAGTTCGGCCCTCCAAGCCGGGCTGATCATGATACCCTAACTAAACTACAAAAGAAAGTCTTCTGCCCTTACTTGGTCCATATCCCTCTATTCCCTCCCTATTCATGTACCCATCCAGATGCCTCTGCAATGTTGTTAATGTGCCTGCTTCCACCACCTCCTCTGGCAGCGCGTTCCAGGCTCCCACCACTCTCTGCATGAAAAACTTCTCCTGCACATCTCCCTTAAACTTACCCCTGTCTCACCTTGAACCTGTTCCCCCGTGTAATTGACACTTCCACCCTGGGAAAAAGCCTCTGACTATCCACCCTGTCTCTGCCTCTCATAATTTTGTAGACCTCTATCAGGTCTCCCCTCAGCCTCTGTCTTTCCAGTGACAACAAATCTAGTTTATTCAACCTCTCCTCATAGCCAATGCCCTCGGGATCAGGCATCATTCTGGTGAAGTTTCTTTGCACTCTCTCCAAAGCTTCCACGTCCTTCTGGTAGTGTGGCGACCAGAGCTGCACGTTTTTATCATAGAAAATTATACAGTGCAGAAGCAGGCCATTTGGCCCATCGAGTCTGCACCGACCACAATCCCACCCAGGCCCTATCCCCATAACCCCACGCTATCCCCATAACTCCATGCATTTATCCTAGCTAGTTCCCCTGACACTAAGGGGCAATTTAGCATGGCCAATCCACCTAACCTGCACATCTTTGGGTGGTGGGAGACCATAAGACATCGGAACAGAATTAGGCCACTCGGCCCATCAGGTCTGCTTCGCCATTCAATCATGGCTGATATTTCTCATCCCCATTCTCCTGCCTTTTCCCCATAGCCCCTGATTAATCAAGAACCTATCTATCTCTGTCTTAAAGATACTCAATGACCTAGCCTCCACAGCCTTCTGCGGCAAAGCGTTCCACATATTCACCACTCTCTGGCTGACGAAATTCCTCCTCATCTCTGTGTTAAAGGATCTTCCCTTTAGCCTGAGGTTGTGCCCTCGGTTCTAGTTTTTCCTACTAGTGGAAACATCCTCTCCACGTCCACTCTGTCCAGGCCTCGCAGTATCCTGCAAGTTGCAATAAAATCCCCCCTCATCCTTCTAAACTCAAATACGGACCCAGAGACCTCAACCGTTCCACATACGACAAACTCTTCATTCCAGGGATCATTCTTGTGAACCTCCTCTGGACCGGAGGAGACTGGAACACCCGGAGGAAACCCATGCAGACATGGGGAGAAGGTGCAAACCCCACACAGACAGTGACCCAAGCCAGGAATCGAACCCGGGTCCCTGGCGTTGTGAGGCAGCAGTGCTAACCACTGCGCCACCGTGCCACTGTGCTTGCCCTGCCATACATTGTCACGGACAGATTGCTCCATCTCTTTAGGTTATTATGTATTTAATTCAGATGGATGGATAAATGTACGTCCCCACAAACAGTACACAATGACTCCAGAAAACGTGCAGCTGCATGACAGATCTTGAAAAAAAACTAATTGAAAAGAAATCCAGCCGGAAGCAGCAACTTGCTTGGAAAACTAATTGCATATTAAGAGCCAGCTGTGTCCAATTTTGCATTTTTATTCCTTTAAAATGAAAATTACTGGCAAACCTATTCTGAGTGTTAACTTAATTCTTCAGATGACTCTTCACTTATGAAGATTCAGTCAGTTTAATTTAGGAACCTGTGACACACGCAGAGGTCAATAAAGCAGATGCTATGAAGAACCATAAGGAATTAAAGGGGTAATTGCATTTTGTTGGGGAGCATAGGCCGGAGGGTTGGGGGGAATCTGTCGTTTGACCCACACTCCCTTTGAACATGGGGTGGGGGTGGGGTACACGGGATGCCCTTCGAGCTTGAGATTTTGTGATTTGATATTGACTGCAACAGAAATAAAAAGCCAGAAAGATGGGAAACGCGATGCCAAATTGCTATCACCCATTTTACACTATCACACGCAGTCATAGGATAGAATAGAGTCCCTTTGATTTGATTTGATTTACTATTGTCACATGTATTAGTATACGGTGAAAACTATTGTTTCTTGCGCGCTACACAGGCAAAGCATACCGTTCATTGAGAAGGAAAGGAGAGAGTGCAGAATGTAGTGTTACAGTCATAGCCAGGGTGTAGAGAAAGATCAACTTAGTGCGAGCTAGGTCCATTCAGAAGTCTGATGGTAGCAGGGAAGAAGCTGTTCTTGAGTCGGTTGGTATGTATCTTTTTCCCGATGGAAGAAGGTGGAAGAGAGAATGTCCGGGGTGTATGGGGTCTTTAATTATGCTGGCTGTTTTGCCGAGGCAGCGGGAAGTGTTAGACAATGGCAGTGGATGGGAGGCTGGTTTGCGTGATGGATTGGGTTACATTCATGACCTTCTGTGGCTTCCCTACAGTGCAGAAGGAGGCCATTCGGCCCGTCGAGCCAGCAGCAACAACGATCCCACCCAGGCCCTATCCTCATAACCCCATGCATTTACTCCGCTAATCCCCCTGACACTAAGGGGCAATTTAACATGACCAATCAACCTAACCCACACATCTTTGGACTGTGGGAGGAAACCGGAGCACCCGGAGGAAACCCACACCGACACGGGGAGAACGTGCAACTCCACACAGACTGACAGCCACCCCAGGCCGGAATTGAACCTGGGTCCCTGCCGCTGTGAGGCGGCAGTGCTAACCATTGTGCCACCGTGCCACGCCAAGGTCAGGAGCCTAGAGTTAGCCATTAATAGTCTCCAGGACACTTGCAGTCATGGTGGCCTCCTGAACCTTCAAGAAAATGAATGAGAAAATGGCTGACGCTTCTGATGATACTTTTAGAAGCTCCATTGATACAGAAGTCTGTGAACTTGACTCGAGCAAAAGTTACCCTGGAAGTGAGAAATTGCCATGTCAGTGAGAAATAAGACGTAAATCGGAGAATTGTGAAGTGTTATCAGAATGGTCACACACACATTTAATGGGGATGCAACAAATGGCTATCGTCAGAGTACAAGAGAAGTAGAATGGATTTGGAAAGGATGCATTTAGTTTGAAATCTCGGAGGAGGCAACCGGATTAGTATCCCAGCCTAACCGGTGGATGTCACTGATTTCAATTTTCTGCAGGGACCTAATGGAAGTTCCCCATGTAAGGCTATCAATCAGGATTAAGACATGTGGATTTAATGGGTTAACTGCCCGGATCAAAAACAGACATGAAAATAGAGACCAGATGATGATGATGTAAAAGTGGAAAGGCTCTGTCTGGGGAAAGCCGTGAAGAGGAAAGTTCCACAGGGATCTCTCGCATGTCTCCTGTTGCTTACACTGACAATGTGTGATATGGAGGTGGAGTCAGTAATTAACATTGGTGACTGTAGATATGTAAGGTGTTTGATTTATCTGAATGCATTATTGATAATGTGATTGAAAGGGGATATCAAACTTTTTTTTTACTGGATTCAGAAGTGATTCATAACTTGGATATACAGCAACTTCTCACTAACACACTATTTGTTATACTATATACCACATTGGCACCGTGGTTAGAACTGCTGCCTCACAGTGCCAGGAATCTGGGTTCGATTCCAACCTTGTCTGTGTGGAGTTTGCACGTTCTCCCTGTATATGTGTGGGTTTTGTCCGGGTGCTCCAGTTTCCTCCCACAGTCCAGAGATGTGCAGATTAGGTTCATTGGCCATGTTAAATTGCCCCTTCGTGTCCAAAGGTGTGTTGGTTTGGTAGATTGGCCATGGTAAATGCATAGGGTTACGGGGATGGGGGATGGAGGATGGGGGGGCAGAGGTGGGTTGAGGAGGATTGTCTTTTGGAGAGTTGATGCGGACTCAGTGTGCCAAATGACCTCCTTCTGCACTGCAAAGTTTTTATGGTTCAATGTCGCAACAAAGTCCAAAGATGTGCAGGTTAGGTGGATTGGCCATGCTAAGTTGCCCCTTAGTGTCCCAAGATGTGCAGGTCAGGGGATTAGCCATGGTAAATGTGCGGGGTCACGAGCATAGGGTGGGGAGGAGGTGGGCCTTGGTAAGATACTCTGCCAGAGAGTTGGTGCAGACTCGATGTACCAAATGGCTTCCTTCTGCACTGTCGGGATTCTATGATACCCCTTTTTGTACTTTCTGGTCTCACAGAGAGATGCGGTAAAGCATCCTCCGTGTAAAAGACTGCATCAAAAAATCTGTTGTTTTCATGTCTCTCGTTTATATCAAGGTTGAGTCAGAGGTTGGATTGCCAAATCTTTACAGGAGCGTTGCTGACTTAGGCACTGCACCCAGCTCCCACAATGGCCAGCGTAATGTGGATAAATGTGTGGTAATTGCCTGTTTGCTACACCAGATGGTGCTGATGTAGGAATCTTACACCGAGGAAGCAAGTTGTAAGCAACTTCGGCCAAGCAATTCATCTTGTGATGCTCTCCCCTATTTTGTTTGTAATTTGAATTAGCCATGGCCTTTTTAAAAGTTAGACGTTGACGAGGTTAAATCACTTTGCCTGGCAGAAACTATTGACCTCGAGTGAAATGTGCCACATGCTCTTCACTCAGATTGAATTAAACGCCTTTCAAGCAAGCAATAAATCACAATGTATAAAAAAAGTCTCATTGGTAACGCAGTCTCTTAAACATCCTCTGATTTTCAGTTTTGGGACAGGTATCCTGTTCCCTCTACACTTCTGCTTTCCTTTCATCTTTCTGCATCTGTTCCTGATGGAGTGAGCAGTGGGCGGCGCGGTGGCACAGTAGTGGTTAGCACTGCTGCCTCACAGCGTCAGGAACCCGGGTTCGATTCCCAGCTTGGGTCACTGCCTGCTCGGAGTCTGCACGTTCTCCCCGTGTCTGCATGGATTTCCTCCGGATTCTCCGCTTTCCTCCCACAGTCCGAAAGACGTGCTGGTTAAACACATTGGTCACCCCAAATTCCCCCTCAGTGTACCTGAACAGGCGCCGGAGTGTGGCGACTAGGGGATTTTCACAGTAACTTCATTGCAGTGTTAACGTAAGCTTGCTTGTGACAGTAATACTAAATAAAGTATGTACTCCCACCTTACTCCTCATCGATTGATCATGTGGAGAGTTTAGGGGCTGTGGAACTTCCTACGGATTCTTTGATTTGATTTATTATTGTCACATGTAGGGAAAAGTATTGTGTCTTGCACGCAATACAGACAAAGCATACCGTACATAGAGAAGGAAAGGAGAGGGTGCAGAGAGTGTAGTGTTACAGTCATAGCTAGAGAAAGATGAATTTAATATAAGTTCGGCCCATTCAAAATTTTCAATTTTAATTCTCAAGACAGGGGCCTGTGTTAGCATTCCATCCAAAAGATGGCACCTGCGACAGTGCAGCACTCCCTTAGCGCCTACACTGAGGGATCAGGCAGTAAGTCCTCAACCATTTGACGAGAATGCTAAATGTTAAGCCACAGCTAACACCTTACTTAATCTTTAGTGTCATTTCTAAATGGAACAATAAACATGAATTTAATCCAAGGTTGATCCTCCTAAGACCCGATTGTTTGATATACATATATATATAAAAGTACACGCAGTGTACTTTTAGTTCCATGGGTTGGGCAGATTGGTTGACAATGACTAAGGACCTGGAATGCTGCTTTAACAGGGGCTGCCATAGAACGGAACTCTGTATAACGTAGCAATAATTGCCAGCTTCAGGAGGGAACCAACAAGTGGGTTGGGGCAAATGGATAACAGCAAAATACTGCGGATGCTGGAATCTGAAACAAAAACAGAAAATGCTGGAAAATCTCAGCAGGTCTGACAGCACCTGTTGGGAGAAGACAGAGCCAACGTTTCAAGTCTGGATGACCCTTCGTCAGAGCTGAAGACAATAAGTTTAAGTTTATTTATTAATGTCATAAACACTGCAGTGAAGTTACTGTGAAAATCCCTTAGTCGCCACACTCCGGCCCCTGTTCGGGTACACTGAGGGAGAATTTAGCATGGCCAATGCACCTAACCAGTCACGTCTTTCAGAGTGTCGGAGGAAACCAGAGAAAACCCATGTAGACGCGGGGAGAATGTGCAAACCCCGCACAGAGAGTGACCCAAGCCGGGAATTGAACCCAGGTCCCTGATGCTGTGAGGCAGCAGTGCTAACCACTGTGCCACTGTGCCACCCAATAGAAAATTGGATGAGATTTATACTGTTGTGGTGAGGAGGAGGGGAGGAGGAGTGGGTGGTGGTGGGGTGGTTAGTGGGGGCTGTGGAAGCTGGATAGAGAGCCAGTGGTTGGTGGACATGGGAGAGATTGACAAAAAGACAAAGTGAATGTAAATAGTAAAGTCTATTCATTAATCACAAATAGACTTGCATTAACACTGCAATGAAGTTACTGTGAAAATCCCCTAGTCGCCACATTCTGGCATTTGTTCGGGTACACTGAGGGAAAATTTAGCATGGCTAATACCCCTAACCAGCACATCTTTCAGAATGCAGGAGGAAACAGGGGCACCCGGAGGAAACCCATGCAGACACAGAGAGAATGCGCAGACTCCATACAGAGAGTGACCCAAGCCGGGAATCGAACCCAGGTCCCTAATATTGCGAGGCAGCAGCACTAACCACTGTGCCGCCGTGCGGCCCCATGGTGGTTATCTGTTCCTCTCTCCCCAAATGTTGTTGGACCTGCTGAGATTTTCCAGCATTTTCTGTTTTGGTTTCAGATTCCGGCAAGCGCAATAATTTGCTTTTTATCTGCGCGACGTGGACCTGTCTTCGGGCCCCTAGATTTTCATTCAAACGTGGTGTTAAAACCACTCAAGTCATGAAACAAAAATGACGTGATCTCTCCTGTAACGTTGTGCCGTGTCGCAGCAGATAGAGTCACATTTGAGTTCCAGATGGCTCGCGAGGAAGAAATAAAAATTGAATTCACATGGGTGCACCAAGCATTGAGTTTATCAGCTTAATGGACCTGCAAAATTAAATGTCAGGTTTTCCTTGAAGTTTTGGAAAGCTGGGAAAACCGAGAGAACCACTGAAAGCCTGCTGATGCGAAGAGAGTGGAAATGAGGAAAAAAAAACACTTGGAATTTCCAGTCCAGGCAACAAAGATAATAAATATTTAATTGCACAGAAAAATGACACTTCATCTCTTCAGGTCATGAGCATTCTGCATATGTTAACTCGCGCTCTGATGAAAGTGCAAAAGTGCAATTATTTCATGTCCTACAGCTAGCCGAGAGTTACGCCACCCATGAATACTTCCCCAGTTTTATACCGAGGTGTTTTATACCAGGCTGCAGCCGAGTATAATGTATTGGAATTATTTTATAGCCCACATACAAAATTCATAAAGAAATAGGATAATTATGCTCTGGGTTGGATTTTTCGACGTGGAGGACTCGGAGCTGACGGGATGGCAACTGTGGACTGACTGTTCGAAGTCAGAGCGTTTTTTTTAATTGGCAGAAGACCTGTTTGTTGCATCGTGTGGGATTTTTTTTTAAGAGCAATAAAAGACTCCTGAGGTTAGGAAGCCAAAAGTAGAGCCAAATCAATGTGTCGCACGTAGGTGTAATATTTGGTTTATTTATCGTGAAGGAGAGTAAAGTTTGTTTATTCGTCACAAGTAAGGCTTACATTAATAATGCAATGAAGTTACTGTGAAATTCCCCTAGTCGTCACAGACTGGCACCTGTTCAGATCAATGCACCTAACCAGCATGTCTTTCAGAATGTGGGAGGAAACCCACCCAGACACAGGGAGAATGTACAGACTCCACACAGATAGTGACCCAAGTTGGGAATCAAACCCAGGTCCCTGGCTCTATGAGGCAGCAGTGCTAACCACTGTGCCACCGTGCCACCCATTCCAGTGTTGCTGCTGCTGGGATCGTTTGGTTCCTTCAAAGTGAATGAACCCTTAACTGGCTCGCCAAATACCCCACCCCACCCCCCCCAACTCCCCCCGCAACCGTCCGCCGTGAAGGGGCTGGAAGATTCCACCCAGGTGCTTTAACATAGGCAATAACGTGAGCCCAGAGCCGCGATAAGAACAGGAAATGCTGGAAATATTCCAGCAGGTCTGGCAGCACCAGTGGAGAGAGAAACGGAGTTAACTGCCGGGAGTTTCCAGGCTTTCTTGTTGGCGGGATCTTCCGTTCCCGCCAACGTGAATGGAGATTGCAATGGTTCACCAACCCCGCCACAGGGGAACCCGCCATGGAGGGGGTGGGGGAGAGTGTGGGGGAGGGGTTGCTGGAAAATTCTGGCCCACGTGCTGCGTGCAATATGACTCTTCTTCGAAACCGGAGAGAGATAGAAATGGGATGGATTTTATGCCATTCGGAAAAGTGGGTGGAGCCCATCCTGCTCCCATTCCGAAGAATTTAGGTTGGATTTGCAACGCAAGCTCTGTTCCTCTCCATCGATGTTGCCAGACCTGCTGCCCCTTCCTCAGTATTTCTGTTTCTATGCCAGATGTTGGCTCATGGAAGGATTCACCCACTAACCTCCCCCAGCACTGCTGCCAGCTCTCCCACCACTTCCCCCACATAAAGTGTTGTTGATATCAGCCACATAGCTGTAAAGAAGCCCTGAGCAGGTGACAGGTAAATATTCCTCTCCAGGAGGGCCTCACAGGCTGTTCTTGTGTAGCTCCCAGAAGTGTCTGAGAGCTCTAGAATCATTGAATCCTACAGTGCAGAAGGAGGCCATTTGGCCCATCGAGTCTGCACCGACCACAATCCCACCCAGGCCGTATCCCCATAACTCCGTGCATTTACCCTAGCTAGTCTCCCTGACACGAAGGGGCAATTTAGCACGGCCAATCCACCTAACCCGCACATCTTTGGGCTGTGGGAGGAAACCAGAGCACCCGGAGGAAAACCACACAGATACTAGGAGAATGTGCAAACTCCACATCGTGACCCGAGCCGGGAATTGAACCCGGTCTGGAAATACATCCCATCCTTTCTGAATCGTAGCTGAAATGTGAAAGAGATATTTCCAGCTGGAGAGAGATAGAGCACATCCGCTTGCCATTCAATGATTTTACCATTGCCAAATGACCCACCATTAACTTCCTGTTGCGCAGTCACCATTTGCCAGAAACCAAACTAGACCAAACACATATAAAGACTCGAGAAGATTCTTCTTTATTATTCTTTTGATGGGATGGGGGCTTCACTGCCTAGGCCAGCATTGTTATTCCCTGTCCCTCATTGCCCTTGAGAGGGTGGTGGTGAGCTACCTTCTTGAACAGCTGCACTCTAGGTGGTGTAGGTACACCCATGGTGCTGTTAGGGAGAGAGTTCCAGGATTTTGACCCAGCAACCATGAAGGAAGTGCCGATATATTTCCAAGTTGGGATGGTGAGTGGCTCAGAGGGGAACTAGCTGGTGGTGGTGTTCCTTTGCGTCTGCAGCCCTTTGTCCTTCCAAGTGGTGGAGGTGGCATGTTTGGAAGGTGCTGTCGAAGGAGCCTTCGTGAGTTGATGCAGTGCATCTTGTAGATTGCACACACTGCTGCCAGTGTGTGTTGATGGTGGAGGGAGTGAAGGTTGAAGATGGTTAATGGGATTAGATGATGTTTACTCTGATGCCAGTGTCTCATCTTCTGACTCTCCAAAGCCTGTTCACTATCTACAAGGTATAAATTAGGATGGAATAATCTCCGCTTGCCTCGATGAATAGAAGAAGCTTGACATCATCCAGGACAAAGCAGGCTGCTTACTGGATATCTCGTGCACTAACAAATGCAGTCACTCCCTCCAACACTGGTACATCTTCACATCAGTGTGTGCACCACCTACAGGACACAATGCAGCAAGCTGGCAAGTCTTCATTTGCAATACCTCTTCCAAGTGCATCCTCCACCACTCTGAAGAATGAGGGCAATAGCTTTATGGGGACACCATCTCCCGCATGTCCGCCACCACATGAGACACTATCCTGACTTGGAAATATATTGCTGTTCCTTCATTGTTGCTGGGCCAAAATTGGAACCAAACAACACTGTGGGAACTACCGCACTGACCAGGAGAGGATAACCTTAAAAATAGCATAGAATGGAATAGAATAGAATCCCTACAGTACAGAAGGAGGCTATTCAGCCCATCGAGCTTGCACCGACAACAATCCCACGCTATCCCCATAACCCCACGTATTTACCCTGCTAATCCCCCAGAAACTAGGGTAAATTTAGCATGGTCAATCCATCTAAGATGTGGAGATGCCGGCGTTGGACTGGGGTAAGCACAGTAAGAAGTCTCATAACACCAGGTTAAAGTCCAACAGGTTTATTTGGCAGCATAAGCCACAAGCTTTCGGAGCGCTGCTCCTTCATCAGGTGAGTGGGAGTTCTGTTCACAAACAGGGCATATAAAGACACAAACTCAATTTACAAAATAATGGTTGGAATGCGAGTCTTTACAGGTAATCAAGTCTTAAAGGTACAGACAATGTGAGTGGAGAGAGGGTTAAGCACCGGTTAAAGAGATGTGTATTGTCTCCAGCCAGGACAGTTAGTGAGATTTTGCAAGCCCAGGCAAGTGATGGGGGTTACAGATAGTGTGACATGAACCCAAGATCCCGGTTGAGGCCGTCCTCATGTGTGCGGAACTTGGCTATCA
Source organism: Mustelus asterias (assembly GCF_964213995.1). Lineage (NCBI taxonomy): Eukaryota > Metazoa > Chordata > Chondrichthyes > Carcharhiniformes > Triakidae > Mustelus > Mustelus asterias. Next base: position 11,780,866 of record NC_135809.1, read on the forward strand.
GTTTCTGCTCAACGACTCTGCGTTGTCGTGTGTTGTGAAGGCCGTCTTGGAGAACGCTTACCCGAAGATCAGAGGCTGAATGCCCGTGACCGCTGAAGTGTTCCCCAACAGGAAGAAAACACTCCTGCCTGGTGATTGTCGAGCGGTGTTCATTCATCCGTTGCTGTAGCGTCTGCATGTTCTCCCCAATGTACCATGCCTCGGGACATCCTTTCCTGCAGCGTATCAGATAGACAACGTTGGCCGAGTTGCAAGAGTATGTACCGTGTATCTGGTGGATGGTGTTCATGAGGACGGCCTCAACCGGGATCTTGGGTTCATGTCACACTATCTGTAACCCCCACGACTTGCCTGGGCTTGCAAAATCTCACTAACTGTCCTGGCTGGAGACAATACACATCTCTTTAACCTGTGCTTAACCCTCTCTCCACTCACATTGTCTGTACCTTTAAGACTTGATTACCTGTAAAGACTCACATTCCAACCATTATTTTGTAAATTGAGTTTGTGTCTTTATATGCCCTGCTTGTGAACAGAACTCCCACTCACCTGATGAAGGAGCAGCGCTCCGAAAGCTAGTGGCTTGTGCTACCAAATAAACTTGTTGGACTTTAACCTGGTGTTGTGAAACTTCTTACTGTGCAATGCATCTAACCCACACATCTTTGGACTGTGGGAGGGAACTGGAGCACCCGGAGGAAACCCACGCAGACACGGGGAGAACGTGCAAACTCCACATAGACAGTGACCGAGCCGGGAATTGAACCTGGGTTCCTGGCGCGGGGAGGCAGCAGTGCTAACCACTGTGCCACCCATAAAAGACCCCCTCTCGGTATGTAGTCATGAGATTTCACAGCTCCCCATCGGGGAATTGAACCCCAGTCTCACACGTGACAGGCGGGAATACTAACCATTCTACTAATGAGGAAACAAGTTCTAACGAGTTGAAGTCTAACTTAGGATGCAAATAAATACTGGCCTTGACAATGAAGCCACAAATCGAGTATCAAGAAAAAAGGCTGATGAGCAATTAGTTAGAACATGGAGCTGACCTGATGCTTCCAGCTCAACTTTGAACCAGGGGCGCAAGGCTTGTCTGTGATTGGGGCTCTGACCTCCAGAGATACCTTGTCCATTTCCATTCATTCATGTTGGGTTTTGCCAGCTTCAGCCTCGGTTAAGTCAAGACGGAATGGGGCGGAGGGCGGTAGAAAGAGGGAGCATTCACAACTGGGATCACCAGAACATAAGAAACAGCACCCAAAGTAGGCCATACCATCCTCAAGCCTGCCCCTCCATCCAATAATATTATAATCGATCGTCAACATTAACTCTACTTTTCTCTTTATACATTCGTGGGACATGGACATTGCTGGCTGGCCAGCATTTATCACCCAACGCTAGTTGCCCTTGAACTGAGTGGCTTGCTGGCCATTTGAGAGGGCAGTTGAGAGTCAACCACATTGCTGTGGCTCTGGAGTCACATGTAGGCCAGACCAGGTAAGGATGGCAGATTTCCTTCCCTAAGGGAAAAGACATTTGTGCACCAGATGGTTTATTTCCAACCATCGACGATGGTTTCATGGCCATCAGTAGCTTCTTAATTCCAGATTTTTTTTTATTGAATTCAAATTCCACCATCTGCCATGGTGGGATTCGAACCCAGGTCCCCAAAGCATTAGCTGAGTTTCTGGATTAATCGACAAGTGATAATACTACTAGACTAACGTCTCCCCTTTTCTGCTTTATTCGCATGTCCGTTGATCCCTTGATAGGTTGTGATCCTCAGGAGTGCTTCTGAATTATCTGGATCCACATGCAAATTTGTTTTAAAAAGATACCTTTATTGTCAACTGTTTCATGGGCTGCACCCTGAGTACAAAACTGAAACTGAGTTAACCCAGTATCAGCTGTACTCAGAGCCATTTTCAGGAAGAGGTGCTAAAGAGGTCTCTTATTAACATAGAAAGATGTTTCACTTGATTGGTGGGTGGAATTCCCACACCTCTTGGATTGCCCTGACTCCCCGGGGATTAAAGAACATCTGTCGGCAACATCTGGGAGAAAAATCACTGGGGCATTAGACTTCCAGTTTCTTTATCTTTGATTTGATTTATTATTGTCACATGTATTGGTATACAGTGAAAAGTATTGTTTCTTGCTCCAGACAAAGCATACCGTTCATAGAGAAGGAAAGGAGAGCATGCAGAATGTAGTGTTACAGTCATAGCTGGGTGTAGAGAAAGATCAATTTAATGTGAGGTAGGTCCATTCAAAAGCCTGATGGCTGCAGGGAAGAAGCTGTTATTGAGTCGGTTGGTACATTTCCTCAGACCTTTGTATCTTTTTCCCAATGGAAGAAGGTGGAAGAGAGAATGTCCGGGGTGCGTGGGGTCCTTAATTATGCTGGCTGATTTTCCTGAGGCAGTGGGAAGTGTAAACAGAGTCAATGGATGGGAGGTTGGTTTGAATGATGGACTAGGCTACGTTCATGACTCTTCGTAGTTTATTGCGGTCTTGTGATACTCCAGAAAGAATGCTTTCTTTCTGTAGAAGTTGGTGAGAATTGTAACAGACATGCCTAATTTCCTTAGTCTCTAGAGAAAGTAGAGGCATTGGTGGGCTTAAAACACTTCCATTTTAGCTGGCTGGGTAGGGCAGTTAGAGGCAGGTGATCATGTGATGGAAACACCAAGAGTTTGTAACCCGATTGCCAGGGATTTCTGAAAAATTGCCTTGCCAAATATAGCGTTGGAGGTGTTAAAGTTGTCTTTGGGGTGCGGGGTGTAACTCTGAGAAGTTGATCCCCACTCCCCCCACTCTTTTTTCTGCCTGAGCTAAATTTTACCCCAGCATCTGCAAGTGGAGGCAAATTATATAGTTAACATTTTGAGCAAAAGTGCATATACAGCACAAGTTTGACATTGTCCCACTTTTGTACCCAAGTTGAACTTGTGTGGCGTAAGGCCAGAGTGAAAAAATCTCATGCTTAGAATCCTTGGAGTGCAGAAGGAGGCCATTCAGCCCACCTAGTCTGCACTGATTCTCGAACAGAGCAACTGTCCAGGCCCTATTCCTGTGACCCATGTATTTAACCCACTAAACCCCTAATGTGCACATCCTGGGACACTAAGGGGCAATTTACCTTGCCCAATCAACCTAAGGTCCCCTGAGGGCAGTACGGTGGTACTGCTGTCTTGCAGCGCCAGGGACCTGGGTTCGATTCTCGGCTTGGGTCACTGTCTGTGCGGAGTCTGCACGTTCTTCCCGCGTCTGCGTGGGTTTCCTCCGGGTGCTCCGGTTTCCTCCCACAGTCCGAAAGATGTGCTGGTTAGATGCGTTGGCCATGCTAAATTCTCCTTCAGTCTACCCGAACAGGTGCCGGAGTGTGGCGACTGGGGAATTTTCACAGTGACTTCATAGCAGTATTAATGTAAGCCTACTTGTGACACTAATAAATAAACTTAACCGCACATCTTTGGGCTGTGGGAGGAAACCGGAGCATGCGGAAGAAACCCACGAGGCGAACGTGCAAACTCTACATGGACAGTCACCCAAGTCTGGAATCGAACCCAGGTCCCTGACGCTGTGAGGCAGCCGAGCAAACCACTGTGCCACCATGGCCACAGAATTCCCAAACCAATTTGATCCAGAGCCTGAGCTGGCCGTGGTCCTGAATTTAACTCGCATTGAGCCGGTAACTGCATCCTCAGAGTGAAGCTGAGCTGAACTGTAATGTAAAGCCATCCTAAGTGCCTTGAGGTTTGCAGTGCTGTGATTGCTGGTTGTGGTACGCGTATTGTTTCCACACTGATCTAATTTTGTTTGTTACGCGGGAAGGTGATAAGATACTATACATTGAGGGCACATAGCTACCGAGTGAACAATGATTATTGGAAATGAAAAATATCCTTCGACACATTGTCCTTCATCCAACCTTTACCTCGCATTTTCAAATTCAACATTGGACGAAGAGGGATCTGGCTCTTAAAATGAACCCTGTACAAAATAAAGCAAGTCCCTAGTTCTATTTTTTTTTAATAACGGCGAAGTAAATGTTTTTCAGCAGACCCAAGACAGTCACAGAATCACAGAATACTATAGTGCAGAAGAGGCCTTTCGGCCCATCAAGTCTGCACCGGCGCATGAAAGGCCCTGACCTGCCCACCTAATCCCACTTGCCAGCAATTGGCCCATATCCTTGAATGTTATGGCGTGCCAAGTACTCACCCAGGTACTTTTTAAAGAATGCGAGGCATCCTGCCTCCACCACCCTCCCAGGCAGCGCATCCCAGATTGTCACCAACCTCTGAGTACAAAAAGTATTTCCTCAAATCCCCCCTAAGCCTCCCACCCCTCACTTTTAACTTGTGTCTCCTCGTAACCGACCCTTCAACTAAGGGGAACAGCTGCTCCTTATCCACCCTGTCCAAGCCCCTTCATAATCTTGAACACCTCAATCAGGTCGCCCCTCAGTCTTCTCTGTTCCAATGAAAACAACCCAAGCCTATCCAACCTCTCTTTATAACTTAAATGTTCCATCCCAGGCAGCATCCTGGTAAATCTCCTCTGCACCCCCTCAAGTGGGATCATGTCCTTCCTATAATGTGGTGACCAGAACTGCACACAGTACTCCAGCTGTGGCCTCACCAAAGTTCTATACAACTCCATCATGACCTGTCTGGTTTTGTAGTCTATACCCCGATTGATAAAGGCATTGTCCCCAGCAATCTCTAGGGGAATTTTACAGAAACTTCATTGCAATGTTAATGTAAGCTTAATGTAAGCCTTGTGACTAATAAATAACTTTAACTTTAACTTTAATCTCATCACAGGTACTACAAAACACATATTGGTTGGTTAGGGTTGAGCTACTTGTGTTGTTTAATTTGCTCTCAAATTTGTCGGTGGATTAGTAATCAAGGAAGCCTCATATATCAGGCACCAAGACACAAAGAAAATGTAGCAATGTTTATTTTAGAGAGGGATAGCACCTTCAAACAAACAGCATGTTAAATTCTTATGTTCTTTTTCACTATGTTCTGCTCAAGGAGTTTGTTTCTTATTCATCCGGGGAACATGAGCATCGCTGGCTGGCCAGCATTTATTACCCATCCCTAGTTGCCCTTGAGAAGGTGGTGGTGAGCTGCCTTCTTGAATCGCTGCAGTCCACATGCTGTGGGTTGACCGTTAGGGAGGGAATTCCAGGATTTTGACCCAGCGACTGCGAAGGAATGGCGATATATTTCCAAGTCAGGATGGTGAGTGGCTTGGAGGGAAACTTGCGTTCCCATGGTGTTCCCATGTATCTGCTGCCCTTGTCCTTCTAGATGGAAGTGGTCATGGGTTTGGAAGGTGCTGTCTAAGGATCTTTGGTGAATTGGTTATGATATCTGGTTCTGCGAGCAAATGTTTGATAGTTGGGGGTGGGAGTAGATAAACAACAGCAGGTGCCCACCCTACCACCTTCCCACCCAGTCCTGAGCTCGCCCTCCTAATACAGAATACATAATAAATAATGTAGCCTGTCTGCCATATTTAAATAAATAATCAAAAGTCAATTCAGCTTATGAACAAGTTCATTGACCCTAATCATACAGTGCCCACTTCATAAAACAGTTCTGATGGACAGCTGGGTGGGAGTGGATAGGCCATTCTTTTGAAAACCCTTTTCAAATGATGGGGAGGAATGTGGCGTACTGTCTTGAGGAGGGGGGCAGGTTTCCTCTTTGCAGATCAGGAGCAGCCCCCTCCCAGGAGGAAAACCAATAGGATCTGGAAATGACTGTTACTGGTCTGAACTGGAGTTCCATTTTAAGGTCTGCAAAACCGATTTGGACCAGTTCCAGAAATTTCCCACTTTATTTGATTGTTGGCTCCCAAGATAGTCACCCCCCCCCGCACTTCGCCCACTTTCATCCTACCCACCTGCTCGGTAAAACTCCCCCCCTCAACCCCCTGCCCTCCTCCCTAAACTGCCCAAACCCCTCCCTGAACCAACACCCTGGGCGTGCTTGACTCTGGGACCCATGGGCCTCCTTCGTGACCCTGGTTGCAGACCTGGCAGTGCCCATTGATGTACTTCTCACGTTGCCGGGTTTGATGGAACTACCAGTCAATCGATTGGTCATCAACTCCTGTGGGCGGGACCTCCTCCACAGTGAGGGGTGCAAGCCCCACACTAAGTGGGAGGCTGCTATGGATTTGATTTGATTTATTATTGGGATGCAGTAAAAATATTGTTTCTTGCGCACTATACCGACAAAGCATATCGTTCATAGAGTACAGTAAGAGGTCTTACAATACCAGGTTAAAGTCCAACAGGTTTATTTGGAATCACGAGGTTTCGGAGCGCTGCTCCTTCATTAGGTGAAGCTCTGAAAGCTCATGATACAAAATAAACCTGTTGGACTTTAACTGGTGTTGTAAGACTTCTTACTGTGCCCACCCCAGTCCAATGCCGGCATCTCCACATCATGTTCATAGAGTACATGGGGGAGAAGGAAAGGAGAGAGTGCAAAATGTAGTGTTACAACATTTCCTAGGGTTTAGAGAACGAACAGCTTAATATATGGTATGTCCATTCAAAATTCTGATGGCAGCAGGGAAGAAGATGTTCTTGAGAGTCAGTTGGTACGTGATCTCAGACTTTTGTACCTTTTCTTGACAGAAGAAGGTGGAAAAGAGAATGCCGGCTGCTTTTCCGAGGCAGCGGGAAGTGCAGACAGAGTCAATGGATGGGAGGCTGGTTTGTGTGATGGATTGGGCTACATTCACAGCCCTTTGTAATTTCTTGTGCTCCTGGTCAGAGCTGGAACCATACCAAGCTGTGATACATCCGGGAGGGATGCTTCCTATGGTGCATCTGTAAAAATTGGTCAGAGTCATAGCTGACATGCCAGATTTCCTTCGTCTGCAGAGAAAGTAGAGGCGTTGGTGGGCTTTCTTAACGATAGTGTCGGCGTGGAGGGATCTGGACAGGTTGTTGGTGATCTGGACACCTAAAAACTTGAAGCTCTCGACCATTTCCACTTCATCCCCAAAATGGTTCCGGAGCGAAATGGTTCGACACTGAATTTGCTTCGGGGTGTGGTGGGGGGGGCGGGGCGGGGGGAGGGGGTGGGAGAGGTGGTTGTGAGCCGTCTGCTCCCCCCTAATATTCTGCCCAATGTTGCAACTTCTTTTTATTTTAAAGGGCGTATGATCTTTACATGTTATTGACTGCGTGGTAATACAATCCAGAGTCCTGCAGAGAAATCGAATGTATTTCTCACTGCTTTTCAGTTGGCTGTGGTTAAAAATATTATTTACAGGAAGCTGTAAAGTTAATTAAAAATATATGCTAAACTCTTGATATATTGTGACAATGCTGCAGTCGCAATGACCTCAAAGCTAAAGCAGCCATTGGGGAGTAACATAAGTTGGACTTTGCCGATGATACCAGGGGCTTGAGCTTTAGGCCCTGCCTGTGCCGAGGTTGGAGGTAAAAATAGCACGCGTCACTTCCCCGGCCCCAACCCAACCCTGGGCCACTTTGTACAGGGGGAGGATGCCAGGGGATGGTGCAGGGGAGTGGAGGTGGCAGCAGGACTACCAGCCAGCATGTTGTGGATAGATGATTAATGGCCCCTTAAGGCCAATTAAGAGAGACCGATGAAAGAATCTCCCAGTCAGTCTCCAGACCCCGGAGGGAGCCGGGGCCAGTTTAATGGTCTGGAGGCATTTTCCAGACAGCAGCTTGGGACGGCCAGTGTTTCAGACAGGCCTAGTCCTCCCTTCTTGCCTGGATTTATCTAAACAGCATTCTATTAGAGCAGTGTTTTATTCAGTTTGTTACTAGTTTAGTTAACCTGTTCACTGTTAGTTAGATAAATAAAGTGTTACTTGTTGATTTTACAGAGAGAGTCTTGGGGAGTTATTTTGATTTAACTATTGAAGGTTGCTGAAGAGCCGATCGCACCACTTCCCACACACTTTTAACAGATTATGAAGCGAGGTACTCCTCTTTGAGTGGTTAAGTATTAGCTCTGAGAGGGGATCAACCTCCCCTTTATAACAACAGTCTTAAAAACAGGAAGCGCTGGATAAACCCGGCAGGTCTGGCAGCATCTGTGGAGAGAGAAACAGGGTTAACATTTCAGAAACATTGGGCGGAATTTTACCTGCACGTCTGCCCGAGATCCGTATGATCCCGCTCGAGGCGAACAGAGAATGCCGTTCTCCGAGCCTCGTCCACCCCCGGAATCGGGGCGGGCGTGCCGGTAAAACTTTAGGTCATTAACTCTGTTTCTCTCCACAGATGCAGCCAGACCTGATTTAGCTCCAGCATTTTCTGTTTGTATTTCAGATTTCCAGCATCTGCAGTACTTTACTTTTATCAGCATTGACTTGATGGGCCTAGTTTTGTGTTGCAATTCCTGGATAATTCTAAAGCTGCTGGCCATCTGTCTGTAAGACTGCAGTGATGTGAAACACATCAATGATCTCAAATTCACCAACATCTACTTTTGATTGCATAAAACATAGAGTAGCTCATCAAAAAAGTTTGCTTTCGAATTTGACTCCCAATGTACATTGCTCCCACTAATGCAGAATGTGTGATAAAACCAACACAAAGTTGCTCAGATGAAGACTTGTGAGCTAAACCTCGTAAAGCAGAGTGTCTGATGGGGACCCTATTTAATCAGCTCATTTAAGTTAAGGGGAGCCAATGGCCTAGTGGTATTATCGCTGGACTATTAATCCAGAAACTCAGCTAATGATCTGGGTTTGAATCCCACCATGGCAGATGGTAGAGTTTGAATTCAATTTTAAAAAAAGTATCTGGAATTTTTAAGTTTATTTATTATCGTCACAAGTAGGATTACATTAACACTGCAATTAAGTTACTGCGAAAATCCTCTAGTCACCATACTCCAACACCTGTTTGGGTACACTGAGGGAGAATTTAGTATGGCCAGCGCAGCTAACCAGACATCATTCAGACTGTGGAAGGAAACCAGAGCACCTGGAGGAAACAGACACGGGGAGAATGTGCAGACAGTGACCCAAGCCGGGAATCGAACTTGGGTCCCTGGTGCTGTGAGACAGCAGTGCTAACCACTGTGCCATCATTCCGCCCATAATTAATAATTCACTGATGACCATGAAACCATCGTTGATTATCATAAAAACCTCAACTGGTTCACTAATGTCCTTCAGGGAAGGGAATATGCCGTCCTTACCCAGTCTGGCCTACATGTGACTCCAGAGCCACAGCAATGTGGTTGACTCTGAACAGTCCTCAAAAATGGCCTAGCAAGCCATTCAACTAGGGATGGGCAATAAATGCTGGCAAGCCAATGACGACCATGTCCAATGAATTAAAAAAAATCGCTTAACTGGGAGAACCACCGGAACCGGGCTGTGAGGGAAAGTAAGAAACGCAGAGGCGGAAGAGTAAAAACCGCAGCAAGAAATGCGAGCGGGAGAATGAGAAATGAGAAAACGTCGAGAGGAAGAGTGGAAAACGAGTTGAAGGATGAGTTGTCGTGGAATAATGGGATGTGGCTTTGTGCCCATGATTTCCCACAGGTGGGTTCACTGAACTTGACTGTACTTCCGATGTGGAAAAGCTGACAGCAGAAGCTCGTTACTTCCCCGCGGGGAGAAGGGAGAGGTGATGCAGCCCATCCATTTCCACTCACCTCTCAACGTGAGCCTTAATTGAGCACACCGGAGGTTCACCCTTCAATACGTGGACACACAGTGGCTGCTGAACTCGAATAACATGTGCTGCCTCTGAAACACATTAAAGGGTAATGAAGCTGAGTGTGATCTTCAATCAAACATCGCGTGGCATCAAGTGACAGACAGCTACTGTAGTATTTGAGCTTCTCTGGCAGCAGATCGCCGAGTTATTTGTGTACGTACAGGCACATCAAGGATTCGGATGATAAAGCTCCAGTAGTTTATCAGTGTCAGCTCAACCCTGGGGTATGATTCTGCCTCAAACGCCACTGCAGCCGACGTTTGCCTGGCTTGTACATGCAGATGGAGTAAACGCCTTTCATTCTGTTTGCAGTTTAGTGTATTTGATTGAATTGGACGATGCGACCAGAAGCAATGCCTTGCCGTGTGATTAAACCAGCACTAATTGCCCCCCACCCCCCACACCATTAGAGTCAAAACAACTTCCTCTGTTCTGAATGCCGCGTGTCATGTTGGAGACAGTTGCTCAGCTGACCAAGAACTTTCCTTGTGCTTTTTTGCCATTTTTGGTACGGTGTGGATTTTGCCTCTTTCTCTACAATGTAAGCGGAGTTGTATTTCTGCATTTCGCTCACCTTTCTTGTGGATTCTGACCCAGGGGTCTTCCCATGCTCTCACTGCTGCCCATGCGTCTGGCAACCGCCCATCTTTTCTGGTTCTACATTACTCAGGCAATATCTCAAATGGGCCCATTTGCCCAAAGAGAGGCATTGTGGTGAGTACTGCATTTTTTGGACTTTGATTAAGGATACTCACAGGTGTCGGGCCAGAGGCAGTGTCATCATAATTTTATCCTCGTTGCCAAATATAATGACTTTATTGGTGAGTACAAAAAGGGATTATCAATAAAAAACAGCAGCCTCTTGGCTGCACCTAGCTCCCTGCATGCCTCCTGCCTAAGAGGACTCCAACCCCACCCTCCCCCTACGTGATTACCCACTCTGAGTCCCAGTTGGTCTCCCAAGCACGGTGACCCTTACCCTGCTTAAAGGGACAATCAACACACCAGCCTGATTACCTTCAAAGGAGGTTGCCCCCTCATTAACATCCCGCCAGGCGGTTCCCACCCAGAGATAGCTCAGAGGCTGCCCAACAGCATTCAAGTAAGGGGGTGGAGGAGCCCAGGGATAGAGAAAGTTAATTTTAAGGCCTCTGCTGGATATTCTCCGGGGAACTGGGTTCAAATCCCACCATGGCGGTCGGTGGAATTTGAATTCAATAAAATCAATCTGGAATTAAGAATCTACTTATGACCATGAAACCGTTGTTGATTGTCGGAAAAATCCATCTGGTTCACTAATGTCCTTTAGGGAAGGAAATCTACCCTCCTTACCTGGTCTGGCCTAGATGTGGCTCCAGAGCCACAGCAATGTGGTTGACTCTCAACTGCTCTCTGAAATGGCCTAGAAAGCCACTCAGTTCAAGAGCAATTAAGGATGGGTAACAAATGCTGGCCAGTGAGTGACGCTCATGTCCCACGAATGAATAAACTGGTGCAAGGTAGTCAGTTTCCTTATTGGTCACTAAAACTGCCTCTGAGTTCTGGCCGAGTATTAGGACTCCGATTAGCATTGAGGCATCTGCAGGACTCAAATAGTTGTCCAGTTCTTAAAATCAGGGTGGTTCATTAGCAGTATTTGAGAGACAGAAGGAGATATGATTTTGATCGTCGTTCTTCCTTGTTTTTGGTGCAAGTCAAGACAATAAAATTATCCATTTAGTATTCAATCATGAAGGCTGTTACAGCTAAGTACAATGTTGCCGGTCTCTCTTTCCCCACTCGTGCAGGCTGCACAGCAGGAATAATTGGATAACAATTAGCAGTAGGAGCCTTGAATGTTCTTCACCTCTCTTTCCAACGTAGGCACACTGAGGTTAATTGTAGGATCACTTATACTGCCTCATCTAAGTTCAATTAACTTAGCACAGGGCAACGATTGAACCTGGGTTCCCCCGGTCTCTAATGACTCATTACTGCACTGCTTGGTGCACTTATCCATTTTAAACATCTCCCTCTGTATTTTGTCTTTCAACACGAAACATAATCTAAAAAAAACAATGCAAAGTGGGACTGTGTTATAGCTTAGTAGAGAAACACTGCACATTTCACAGGTAGATTAATGCAAGGCATATGCACGTATTATAGCTACCATATAATTATAGAATCATACAGCATGGCAGGAGGCCATTTGGCCCATTGTTCCTGTGTTGGAACACATGATCCAATTAGTCCCTGTACGTCCTTCATAGCCCTGCAGTTTCCTTCTGCCTTTAAGTATATATGATAACTCTAGGAATGAAACTGTGCTTTACTTCATGAAATAAAGTAAAGCAAAACCACAAGCCTGTGGTGAACACAACAGGTCCCAAGCGGGGCAATGGAATAATGGACCCGCTCAGGGGCCTGCTTTATACAGGGCTCGGTATACGAGCTCCACCTGGTGAGGTAATTGCCAATCCCCCGGGAGCTCGTATTCAGCCAGTCCTACAGGGAGGTCAATCAGCGATTCCCCATGCAAGTCCTGGGGGTGGGGGGGTTACCACAGTATATATCCAAATACTCTTCTGAAAGTTACCATCGAACGTCCTTCCGCTACCATTTTAGCTTGAGTATTCCGGATTGTAACAGCAAAGGAGTTCAGCGATGCATTGGAGGGTCTCACCGCTGTGTATAAAAATATTTTCCATTAAGTGATAGCCTGGTCTATAAGAAGTGTGAACACTGGGGCGCTGTTAAAACAAACTTTATAACCTCAGCGGGAAAGTAGTGTGGTTCAGTGTTGTTAGCATGACACGTGAACACTTTCTCACTAGAGATAGTTTAAACTTCAATTGATGGCCGGACAGATAAAATTTATATTACGCATCCTATGGAGGTACTTAATAGCATTGCAATTTGATTTAATGAAATGTTCCCAAAGAAGATTGTGCTGGAAGAATGAAGATGAATTGGTTTATGGACAGCTTACTTTGTCGCAATATTTAACCTGGACTTTGTGCCATTTTGCATTCTATCTTGGATTAATCTTTTATAATGCAGGTCATACCTTAAATAAAATAGAAATCATGCTTGAGATATTCAAAAGTAATTAAAGCGAATCACCAATTTGTAAGCATGTTGTGATGTCATTGACAGAAAGAGCAAAGTGAACTTGCAGTTAGATTGTGTTCAGAGCTTTATTATGAATCTTGGACGTGGTTCAAATGTTTTTTTTATTTTGATTTATTATTATCACTTATTAGAATGCAGTATAAAGTATTGTTTCTTGCATGCTATACAAACAAAGCATACTGTACATAGAGAAGGAAAGGAGAGAGTGCAGAATGTAGTGTTACAGTCATAGCTAGGGTGTAGAGAAAGATCAATTTAATGCGAGGGAGGTCCATTCAAAAATCTGGTGGCAGCAGGGAAGAAGCTGTTCTTGAGTCAGTTGGTACATGACCTCAGATTTTTGTATCTTTTTCCCGATGGAAGAAGGTGGAAGAGAGAATGTCTGGGATGTGTGGGGTCCTTGATTATGTTGGCTGCTTTGCCGAGGCAGTGGGAAGTGTGGACAGAGTCAATGGATGGGAGGCTGGTTTGTGTAAAATGGAAGTCCAAAGCTTTGTTGCGTAGCTAATCTGGCAGCCATTTTGTGCAGAGGCCTCTCAAATAGTAATGAGTTGAATGGCCACTTGACTGGTTCATTGTGGGGCTGGTTATTTGGGAAATAATTTTGGCCTGGTCTAATCTCAGTTAACAGAGACTTTGTATCGCGTCACTGCGTAGACCATGAACAAATCTGTCCCGAATCGTGTCATTCAGCACATCTCCAAACTCACAATATTCTGCAAGTCTATTAAGCATCGCCATGAATTGCGTGACTGACCACCCCTTGCCCCCTTTTGATTTCTTTAATGGAATCTAAAGCGCTCTGCAATCACCAGGCGTTTTGGTGAAAGATGTGCTGCAGAATGTCCACAATCTGTTTGCATGTTTTAGTACCGCGTTTGTCAGGATGCACTGAACTACAGAGGAGATGAAATGTTAATCCCCCATCATGCTCAGGAAGGTGGGCCCCATAATGTCTTCAGCTATTTTGTTTGCCTGTGCAAAATAGTCAAAACGCTCACTATAGAAGCCCCATTGTTCCCCATTTTCATCAAAAGATCCCATGATAATGAGTACCTCCACCATTTTTATACTTGAGCATGCTTCACAACTGCGTTTCTAGCAGGTATCTCGATTTTCTTACACACAAGATACGTAATTGAGTTTCAGCCTCTTAGTTATCACAGCCAGCTCCATAATCTAGACTAGAATCCCCACAGTGCAGAAGGAGGCCATTTGACCCATCGAGCCTGCACCGACAACAGTCCCACCCAGGCCCTATCCCTGTAACCACACATACTTATCCTGCAAATCCCCCTGACTAAAGGGCAATTTAGCCTGGCCAATCAGCCTAACCCATACATCTTTGGACTGTGGGAGGAAACCGGAGCACCCGGAGGAAACCCACGCAGAGATGGGGGGAACGTGCAAACTCCACACAGACCGTGTGAGGCCGGAATTGAACCCAAGTCCCTGGCGCTGTGAGGCAGAAGTGCTAACCACTGTGCCACCGTGCCACCCTGTTTGCAGAGTAACATTTATTCATGTCCACCGAGCCCGTTAGTCTCCGTTGCATGTGTGAAAGTTTTCTTTTTATTCCGACCTTTCCTCGGTTAATTTCTTCTTTCCGGCTGGCTGGGGAGCGCAAATCCTCGTTGCCAGTTTTTGTTGTGCACTGGGGACGTGACATGTGGGACAGACTTTGGTTACAAATGAACGGAGCTTTATTACTGGTGTGCGCTCTCTTCCACAGTTGCTTCCTCTCTCTCTGTTTCCCTCGCTGGGTGTAATACATCATGGGGAGGCAATGGCCTAGTGGTATTATCGCTAGATTAATCCAGAAACTCAGCTAATGTTCTGGTGGACCCGGGTTCGAATCCCGCCATGGCAGGTGGTGGAATTTGAATTATAAAAGGAATATCTGGATTAAAAGTCTAATGATGAGCATGAATCCATTGTCGATTGTCGGAAAAACCTACCTGGTTCACTACTGTCCTTTAAGGGAGGAAATCTGCCTTCTTACCTGGTCTAGCCTACATGTGACTCCAGAGCCACAGCAATGTGGTTGACTCTCAACTGCCCTCTGAACAAGGGCAACTAGGGATGGGCACTAAATGCTGGCCAGCCAGCGACACCCATGTCCCATGACTGAATAAAAAGAATGTCCGGTGCATACAGTATAACAGCAACGCGAACTCCAGCGAGCCAATAGGAATTGGTGACACGGTGGCACAGTGGTCAGCACTGCTGCCTCACAGCACCAGGGACTCGGATTTGATTCCTGGCTTGGGTCACTGTCTGTGTGGAGTTTGCACATTCTCCCTGTGTCTGCGTGGGTTTCCTCCGGGTGCTCCGGTTTCCTCCCACAGTCCAAAGATGTGCGGGTTAGGTGGATTGGCCATGCTAACTTGCCCCTTAGTGTCAGGGGGACTAGGGCATGTATGTATGGGCATAGGGCCTGGCTGGGATTGTGGCCGGTGCAGACTCGATGGGCCGAAAGGCCTCTTTCTGCTCTGTAGGGATTCTATGATGCTATGAAATATTAATGCATAACAATGTGGCACTCCCTCAGCTCTCCAGCAAAGTGGTGGCCTACAATGTTTGTCAGGAGGGAGGAGGATGGAAGTCTTTAATTGAAGAAAAATGTAGGGCTGTTAGGTCGAAGTTATAACCATTAACAACCTGGCGGTGCGATTTTCTTTCTCATTTCAGGTTTGCAGCTCGGTTTATATTTAGCTCAGTTGTTAAAGGTTGTCAAGAGCTTGTTCTCTCTGCGTAGTTAAGCTGAAAGGCCCCTCATGATTAAGGCTGTTTTTGCCTGGCTGAGTACCAGAAACTGAATTTAGTGCACCCAGGTCATCATTATTGGGCCTTGCTGTTGCCTAGCGATGATATAACTGACAGGGCAGCTTTCCGACTTCAGGCTCGCCTTGCACTGGGAATAGCCACCGTAACCTGCAGCACATTTTCCCTGTGTCACTTCATAAATTAAATGACCAAGTTAGTGGGCACAATGCTTGAGAGATGGATTGCTGCCTGCTGCAGGGAGATACTTGGGGAAAAAAAAACAAATGCCTTTGTGTCCTCACTGACGTCACCATCTCATTAAAGAAAACAAGAGGCTGTAGCCAAGTTTGAAGGAAACTGGCTGACTTGCCAGCAAATTGCTGCACTTTCGGCACATAACATAGGTCAAAGTAGGTGTACATGTAATATATATAATATATATCTTCCGCATCACTCAGTGCAATTGCCCTTTTCTATACATCTCTATCTACCTTCAAATATCTTCTGAAAACATGGGTGGAATTTTACCTTTTCACGGCAGCGGGCAGGAAAAGTGGTATTGAAGCCGCCATGACCAATGGCAACTTTCTTGACCGCGTTAAAAGTTTATTTATGAGTCACAAGTAAGGCTTACTTTAACACTGCAGTGAAGTTA
The DNA here is from genome assembly GCF_964213995.1 of Mustelus asterias. Taxonomy (NCBI): domain Eukaryota; kingdom Metazoa; phylum Chordata; class Chondrichthyes; order Carcharhiniformes; family Triakidae; genus Mustelus; species Mustelus asterias. The sequence goes on from NC_135809.1 coordinate 11,797,149, forward strand.
CTGTGATAATCCCCCAGTCGCCACACTCTGGCGCCTGTTCGGATACACTGAGGGAGAATTTAGCACGGCCAATGCACCCTAACCAGCACGTCTTTCAGACTGTGGGAGGAAACCGGAGCACCCGGAGGAAATCCATGCAAACACGGGGAGAATGTGCAAACTCCGCACAGACAGTGACCCGAGCCGGGAATCAAACCCGGGTCCCTGGCGCTGTGAGGCAGCAGTGCTAACCCACTGTGCCACCCCTTGCGAGGAACAGAGGGAGAAACAAGTTCAAGGGGCGGATCTCATGATGTCACGCTAGTGGAGGAGGGGGGGGGCGGTGCTCTGATTGAAATTAGCACCCCACTAACCATATTCAAATACTTCATCGAGGGCCAATTCGGCTTGTTACCAAATCAATCGACCTGATAATATGCGATCCACACCATACAATGTTTGGCATGGGTAGTAGGCGAGGATGGGCAGCCTGATTTTTTGAATAAAGTCTTTCAAAAGGCAGATACAAGGTTTGGGAACTGCTCTTTGCCGATCTGGTGGGGGAGTTGGGGACAGCTCCCCTGAGATAGAACTCCCCCTCCCTCCCGGCACCTCTTCCTGCCTACTCACCCACAGCTTTAAACCCAAGCCCTGCCCCATTGCTCCCCCCTCCCTGACCTGCACAGATCCTCCCTGCTAAACACTCTGGACTTAACTGCTCCAAGGATCCATTTTTCCTCCTTCTCTTGCAGTCCCGGCAGTGGCCACTGAGGCGCTCTTGGCACTGCCGGGACTGATGGAGATGCAAGCCAATCCATTGGTCGATGGCTCCCAAAGGCAGGGCTTCCTCCCCAGTGAGGGGCCCATCTGGCCCTCGCTTAACCGGCCCACAGGGCTTTATGTCTGCGGGATGTATCGGCCTGAAGCATGTTAGCTTCTTGTGGGGCAGGGGTTGGTAGCTGCTGCCTTCCTGTGTTACTCAGCACATTGAATCCTTTGCCTTCTCCTCACTGTCTCCTACCTTTCCGACTAACACTGTTTCACTGATCATACAAGGGTTTCAGGTTCAAATACATCCAGTGACAAACTTCCCCGTACCCCATCAACACTCTGCATTAGGATCCTCTTCTGACTATCCTTCCTCAATTTTTTAAGGAACAAATTTAAATTGATGACCCCCTTTGTCACTGATTTTACAACCAGGTGAAATAGCGGGTGATCGCTTGCTGTCTGTGCGAATGTCGGTGGGGGGCTTAAAATCCAGAAGTCGCAGTTCTTGCAGGCGAGTTTACGATTTTGGGTCTTGCCCACCCCTCGCCGCCAACATCATCAGGTTGATACCCAAAACGGGGCGGCACGGTGCCACAGTAGTTAGCACTGCTGCCTCACAGCTCCAGGGATCTGGGTTCAATTTCGGCCTTGGGTCGCTGTCTGTATGGAGTTTGCCCATTCCCCCGTGTCTGTATGGATTTCTTCCGGGTGCTCCGGTTTGCTCCCACAGTCCAAAGATGTGCGGTTGATTGACCATTGCTAAAATTGCCCTTAGTGTCCTGGGATGCGTAGGTTAGAGGGATTAGTGGGTAAATATGTCAGGATATGGGGATAGGGCCTGGGTGGGATTGTGGTTGGTGCAGACTCGATGGGCCGAATGGCCTCTTTCTGTGCTGTAGGGTTTCTAAGATTTCTAAGATTCTAAGAATGGCCTCCTTCTGCACTGTAGGATTCTATGATTCTATGAAAATGGACGTGAACCTGCTTTAAATGTATTTGAATAGATTTTAATATAATTAACCCACCCACTTGCCAGATATTGACCCCCCCTGCCATGTTTTATAAAGTTTAAGTTCAAAGTTTATTTATTGGTGTCACAAATAGGCTTGCATTAACACCGCAATGAAGTTACTGTGAAAATCCCCTCGTCGCCACATTCCAGCGCCTGTTTGGGTACAGCGAGGGAAAATTTAGCACAGCCAGTGCACCTAACCAGCACAACGTTCGGACTGTGGGAGGAAATCGGAGCACCCGGAGGAAGCCCACGCAGACACGGGGAGAATGCGCAAACTCCACACAGACAGTGACTCAAGCCGGGAATTGGACCCGGGTCCCTGGCGCTGTGAGGCAGCCGTGCTAACCACTGTGCCACCGTGCCGCCCTATTGTGCAGTGACATCATGCCGACATTTACAATAGGTTGACCTGGATGTGTGCAGCTGGGCTTTGCCGGCATATTGAGGGCCCTGGTGGAACATGTGAAACTCGCCCCCTTGATTTTTCTTTGGCAAAGTGTCATAAGATCAGGTGAGAAAACTGATGTGTTTCTCTGTAGAGCCAGTTTTTTCACCGGAAACCACACTCTGCCATTTTTTTGTTTAAGATTTAGCCCGTAGTATTTCGCTATCTGCCCTTTGAACTACTGCTTAATTAAAAAAAGAACTTGATTAAATCTCTTCTCTGCTCCAGCAAAATTAATTTCAGAATTTTCAGTCTGTCTTCATTACTCTAGTTTAACATCCCTGCTATCATATCTATGCTGTATGTGCCGTCTGATTTAAAGTAAGGTGTCAGCCACGTTCCAGTGTGTCGTAAACGATAAGGTGTTGAACTGAAGTCCTGACTGGGAGTAAATGAAAGAACCAAAGGCACTATTTTGAAGAAGACAGAGAGTTCCCCCTGATGTCCTGGCCAATATTTATCCTTGAATGAACATTAGGAAAGAGAAGCAGATTTTCCGGTCATCATAATACAAGGTATTGGTAAGGCCGCACCTGGAGTATTGTGCACAGTTTTGGTCCCCTTATTTGAGGAAAGATGCAGTGGCTTTGGGGGCAGTTCAGAGGAGGTTCACTGGATTGATTCCAGAGATGAGGAGTTTGTCGTATGAAGAGAGATTGAACAGTTTAGGCCGAAACTCTCTGGAATTTAGAAGAATGAGGGGAGATCAAATTGAGGTAAACAAGATGATAAAAGGTATGGATAAAGTAGACATGGAGTGGATGCTCCCTCGTGTGGGGCATTCTCGGATGAGAGGTCATAGTCTTAGGATAAGGGGGAGCAAATTTCAAACAGAGTTGAGGAGAAACTACTTCTCCCAAAGGGTTGTGAATCTGTGGAATTCGCTACCCGCAAGTGCGGTGGATGCTGGGAGAGTGAGTAAATTTAAGGAGGAGTTAGACAGATTTTTAATTGGGAATGGGTTGAAGGATTATGGGGAGAAGGCAGGAAAATGGGGACGAGGAGCATATCAGCCATGATCGAATGGCGGAGCGGAATCGATGGACCAACTGGCCTAATTCTGCTCCGATATCTTATGAACTTATGAACATCATCCCATTGCTGTTTGTGGGTGCTTGTGTGTCAACGGGCTTTTAATTTAGAACAACGATCATACTTATACAGCGCCTTGGGACACCCTAGTATTTTGGAAGGTGCTGTTTAAAATGCCTGCCCTTCATTTTTAAGGACTAGCTAACTATAGTGAAATGGTGTCATGTTTGGCATTGTGGAAGCGCTTGTGAACCTAATACGGTTGCAAGCAAATTTAGCCACACTCGCATCAAACCGCACGATGAATTTAGCATCATCGGTATTTCATAACCAATCCAATCCCAGTGTACCAGCAACGCTCCTCTTTAATCACCGTGCAATGTTTTTCCTGCCGACCTCTCTGACAAATTTGCAGTTAAACTTTGAGGGCTGATTGGGAAATATCACTCGGGTCATCAGGGCAGGACTGGTATATTCATGGTCCTGTGCAACAGCGGTGGGAATTAGACTGGAGGGTTGTTTCTGCATTTGGGGCAGTTAGCGTCTCGCTCGGACCATCACCTGGGATTTCCCCCAAAGCGCACACGGGGCAAGTAGCGGCAGCTTGCAGAACCACCTCTTGCATTCTGTCTTTAGTGAGAAACAAGGGAATTAAAATAATGGGGAACTGGTTATCAGCCAAGACACTTTTGACTGAATAATTATAGATGATTATTAATGATCTTGCAGTAGTGGGCTGTGCAATTGAACCGTACTATACTAATTTGTTTGCTTGCGCTTTAATTAAATTGATTAATTGAGACAAGCACAATAGCACATGTACTATAATATAAAAATGGTGCGGTATTGGGCTACAGGGTGTCCAGATTACTCGTGCCGAGGTAAACTGCAGATGCTGGAATCGGAAACAAGGACAGAGGATGCTGGAGAACCTCAGCAGGTCTGGCAGCATCTGTCTTGGACATTGGTTTTTGCTGGCAAGGGTGAGACAGGAGCCCTCAGCCCGAGACCAGGTCAATGTGGGCCTCATTTCCAAAATGTAGGGTGGCCTCACGTTAGATTTATTTTTAAATTTATTCATTTTACGGGATCTGGGCATCGCTGGGCCAGCCTTTATTGCCCACCCCTAACTAACCCTCCAATCTGGGCAGCACGGTGGCACAGTGGTTAGTGCTGCTGCCTCGCTTAGGGACCCGGCTAGGGACCCGGGTTCAATTCCAGGCTTGGGTCACTGTCTGTGCGGAGTCTGTATGCTGGGGCGGCACGGTAGCACAGTGGTTAGCACTACTGCTTCACAGCTCCAGGGTCCCGGGTTTGATTCCCGGCTCGGGTCACTGTCTGTGTAGAGTTTGCACATTCTCCTCGTGTCTGCGTGGGTTTCCTCCGGGTGCTCCGGTTTCCTCCCACAGTCCAAAGATGTGCGGGTTAGGTTGATTGGCCAGGTTAAAAATTGCCCCTTAGAGTCCTGGGATGCGTAGGTTAGAGGGATTAGCGGGTAAATATGTGTGGGGGTAGAGCCTGGGTGGGATTGTGGTCGGTGCAGACTCGATGGGCCGAATGGCCTCGTTCTGCACTGTAGGGTTTCTATGATTTCTATACTCTCCCCATATCTGCGTGGGTTTCATCCAGGTGCTCCGTTTTCCTCCCACAGTCTGAAAGATGTGCTGGGTTGGGTGCATTGGCCATGCTAAACTCTCCCTCAGTATACTTGAATAGGCGCCGGATGTGGCGACCGGGGGATTTTCACAGTAACTTCATTGCAGTGTTACTGTGAGTCTACTTGTGACACTAATAAATAAACTTTTTAAAAAACCACTCCCTGTGCTTGTAAGTTTTATATTCGAACCACTCTCTGGGTAAAAGGAACTTCACCTGAACTTCCTACTGGACATATTAATGGTTATCGTACATTTATGACATCTAATTTTGGACTCCCCACAAGCAGAAACATGTCTATGTTTCCCACTTTAAAAATCTTCAGAATTTTAAACATCTTTGTTTGGTCACCCCCCCCGCCACCCACCCCCCCTCTCCCTCAACCCTCTCTTTTTGAGAGAAAAGCGTCCCAGCCTGTTTGCCCTTTCAGACATAGCATGAATAATAATAATTACTATTTGCAGAGCTCTCCCTCTGGCCACTGGAGAGTTCAGTGACGTGTTCTGGATTTTTCTTCCCAAAGACCGAGGTCTTTGGCTTTCTGTTTAACTCAGTCTGTCTTTCTCTGAGATGTGAAAGCATTGCCTCCACTCCTCTCCTCCCCCAACCCCTTCCTCAATTCCAAAGGCCCTGAGCGAAATACAGAACGAGACACATTGTCTTCCTGATATAAAAGAAAATTGCACAGAAAGAGGAGGGGATATTTATAAAAAGCCAATTGCATCAACCGTGCTTTCTTAATTGGGTTGCCTTTTCCCAAGAGCATAAAGTCAATATTTTCAGTGCATTAGTGCTTTGTATCCCACATGCTCAAATGAGCACAAAATAAGGTTTGCAGAAATTGCGGCGATGCTATTATGTTACATTGACATTGAAAATTTGAAGGGACACCGATGTTTGGGGCTAAAATGAAAGTGGATAAATTATCATTTGATAGCAAACTTCCATGTTACGCAACTTTAAATCAGGAAGCTTAGAGCACAGGTTGATGAAGATCAGTGATGCCCAAACCTCTTCAGGGACGTGGTACGGGCTGTTGAGCTACAAGGACTACATGCATCCATGCTCCTAATCATTTCATGGTGGCACAGTGATTAAAACTGCTGCCTCACAGCACCAGGGAGCTGGGTTCGATTCCCGGCTTGGATCACTGTCTGTGCGGAGTCTGCACATTCTCCTCACGTCTGCGTGGATTTCCTTCGGTTGCTCCGGTTTCCTCCCACAGTCCAAAAGACGTGCTGGTTAGGTTCATTGGCCATGCTAAATTCTCCCCCAGGGTACCCGAACAGGCACTGGAGTGTGGCAACTAGGGGATTTTCACAGTAACGTCATTGCAGTGTGAACGTAAGCCTACTTGTGACACTAATAAATAAACCTTTTTTAAAAAGCTTTTAATTTGCATTTATCTTAAGCTGTTGACACAAGCAAGTGTTCGGATTTAGGTTCTGTTCACTAATGGGTTAAGAATGCCCTGCCCAATCCTTCACAAGCGACAGAGTTCAAACAAACTGGCAATTAGGAAACCTAGGTAGGGTTAGGATGGAGTTGCCTGGCTTTCAATGCCATGGGCAGAAGTTGCAATTTGAACAATAACTGAATTTGTTCATCAGTTTTGTTTGAGAGATGCTGGGGGTGACTTTGGCTGGCTGGGATTTGGCCGAGCAAATCAACCACCGGTTACGAAACCTGCCAAATATTCAGTGAAATACGATGCATCAACAAACTTCACTCTTTTGTACCCCACACCTTTTGGAATTGAGATAAACCTGTGTACCTAAAGCAGGCAATCCGCTCCACCAGATGCTGAAGGTGAAAACCACCCCCCCATTTTGATACTTCTCTGCAATTCCTGCTGATCCAGGAGTTTGCACATTCTCCCCGTGTCTGCGTGGGTTTCCTCCGGGAGCTTTGGTTTCCACCCACAGTCCAAAGATGTGCAAGTTAGGTGGATTGGCCATGCTAAATTGCCCTTACTGTCCAGGGATGTGCAGATTTAGGTGGATTCGCCAGGGTAAATGTGCGGGGTTATGGGATTGGGGCGGAGGTGAGGGACTGGGTGGGCTGCTCTTTTGGAGGGTTGGAGGTGCAGACCTGATGGGTCAGATGGCCTTTTTTTGCACTGAAGGATTTTAAAAAAAAATCATTCATGGGGCATGGCCGTTGCTGGCTGGGCCTGCATTTATCGCCTATCCCTAGTTGCCCAAGGGCAGTTGAGAGTCAACCACATTGCTGTAACTCTGGAGTCACATGCAGGCCAGACCAGGTAAGGATGGCAGATTTCCTTCCCTGAAGGACATTAGTGAATCACATGGGTTCTTCCGACAATCGACAATGGTTTCATTGGTCATTGGTAGATTCTTAATTCTAGATGTTCACTGAATTCAAATTCCACCATCTGCCACAGCTGGATTCAATTCTATGGTTCAATGGACCTTGGCACCATCTCCGCTGTGATGATCAGAAGCATCCGCATAGCAATTCATGTTGCGCTTTGCACTCTTCTGATCATGGTCTTCTTGCTGATATCAGTGTTTTATCTTGAATAAATTAAAGAGATACACTTGTGGGTGTTTGGCAGAGGGAAATCAGGAACCTTTTTAACTAAAAATTATTTTGCAATCATAGTCTAATGGAAAGTAGACAGAGATGCAGAATTTTCATTTATGTAACTCTTTTCTCAACCTCAGAATATTGAAAATATTAGCAGCCAATTAAGTACTTTTGAAGTGAAGTTACAGTTGTAATGTAGCCAATTTGTGCACAGCTAACTCCCACAATCAAAAATTAATTAAATGATCAAATCATCTTTCTTTAGCAATGCTGGTTGCAGGATAAATACTATCCAGGGTACTGAAAGAACTCCTCACCTCTCTTTGAATAATCCTGTGGGATCCTTTACTTCCACGTTTGATTTTGATTTGATTTATTATTGTCACATGTATTGGGATACAGTGAAAAATATTGTTTCTTACACGCTATACAGACAAAGCATACCGAGAAGGAAAGGAGAGGGTGCAGAATGTAGTATTACAGTTATAGCTAGGGTGTAAAGATCAACTTAACATAAGGTAGGTCCATTCAAGAGTCTGATGGCAGCAGCAAAGAAGCTGTTCTTGGTACGTGACCTCAGACTTTTGTATCTTTTTCCCAATGGGAGAAGGTGGAAGAGACTACGTTCGGGGTGCATGGGGTCCTCGATTATGCTGATTTTTCTGAGACAGTGGGAAGTGAAGACAGAGTCAATGGATGTGAGGCTGGTCTGTGTGATGGACTGGGCTTCATTCATGAACTTTTGTAGTTTCTTGCGGTTTTGGAAAGAGCAGGAGCCATACCAAGCTGTGATACAACCAGAAAATGCTTTCTATGGTGCATCTGTAAAAGTTGATGTGGCATCGTGGTACAGTGGTTTGCAGTGCTGCCTCACAGCACCAGGGACTTAGGTTAGATTGTGGCCTTGGGTGACTGCCTATGTGGAGTTTGCCCCATGTCTGTGTGGGTTTCCTTCAGGTGCTCCGGTTTCTTCCCACTGTCCAAAGATGTACGAGTTAGGTGGATTAGCCATGCTAAATTGCTCATTTGTGTCAAAAAGATGTGCAGGTTAGGTGGATTGGCCATGCTAAATTGTCCAATTGTGTCAAAAAAATTGTAGGTTGGGTGGATTGGCCATGCTAAATTGCTCATTTGTGTCCAAAAGACGTGTAGGTTCGGTGGTAAATGCGCTGGATTATGGGGTTTAGGAGGGGGGAGGATAGATGGGGTTGGGTAAGGTGCTCTTTCGGAGAGTCAGTGCAGGCTCGTTGGGCCGAATGACCTGCTTCTGCACTGTAGGGATTCTATGACTCTATGGTTCTATAAGACAACAGATAGAATCTTGCTTTCAACACCTGATCTGAAAGACGATACTTGTGACAGTACAGCACTCTAGTAATACTGCACTGTAGTGCCAGAGCGCTTTATCTACTCAGCTATGTCTCAATTCCAAAAGGTGTGGGGTACGAAAGATCAAAATTTGTTGACAGTACATCATATTTCAAATTTCATTTGAACTGATGAAATTAAGTATACAACGATTTAAGTGTCTGAAGTTCGAGACATCAAAGAGGACTCATATTTTAATTGATGTCTTTACAGTGATATTGGCTGAGGAATATGATACATTTTCATTTATAAGCAGTTTTAACATGGGAGATCTGGCTACAGCATCATTTTTTTGTACATAATTAATCTGAGTAGGAAAACTGACTGGAGTTCCATTTCAGATAACAAAGGCTGATTAATGAGTTCCTCTGACACTGTAGGTGTTAAGTATCAGGGAAGATTGAAATCACTTGGCAAAGGCATGTGTTAGGTTTCTTCACTGATGGAAGCCTGTTTATTCCTCAGCCACAAGCAAGACATGCCTAATGGAAAATGCCACTTTTCCCTTGAGTTTGTTTCCCATTAAATTCCTGGTTCCAATTTTCACCTGCAGAGATATGTGCTGCATGAGGGTGTTCACATAATTCTACATTGTTTACAGCACAAGAGATCACATTTGTACAGATGCAATTCAAATCAGACCAGCCATAACTTTTCTTAAACCTGCTGTCTTCAAGATGCACAAGGGTTCCTGAAGACCATAATTTTGATTTGATTTGATTTGATTTATTATTGTCACATGTATTAGCATACAGTGAAAAGTATTGTTTCTTGCGCGCTATACAGACAAAGCATACCGTTCATAGAGAAGGAAACGATAGAGTGCAGAATGTAGTGTAAGAAATTGCACTAAAGCATTGTTAGAGAGTCTAAAAGAGTTAGAATGAAGTTTTAGAAGCATAGAACGAGAGTAAAAGATAGAATTGGAAGGTATGCTGGGCACAGCTTGCAAGAAGTCGCCTCACTCCAGCGCCATCTTGGAAGACCGTAAGACCATAAGACATCGGAGCAGAATTAGGCCACTCGGCCCATCGAGTCTGCCCTGTCATTCAATCATGAGACCATAAGACATAGGAGCAGAATTAGGCCACTCGGCCCATCGAGTCTGCCCTGTCATTCAATCATGGCTGATATTTTTCTCATCCCCATTCTCCTGCCTTTTCCCTATGACCCCTCATCCCCTTATTAATCAAGAACCTATCTATCTCTGTCTTTAAGACACTCAATGACCTGGCCTCCGCAGCCTTCTACGGCAAAGAGTTCCACAGATTCACCACTCCCTGGCTGAAGAAATTCCTCCTCATTTCTGTTTTAAAGGATCATCTCTTTAGCCTGAGGTTGTGCCCTCTGGTTCTAGTTTTTCCAACTGGTGGAAACATCCTCTCCATGTCCACTCTATCCAGGCCTCGCAGTATCCTGTAAGTTTCAATAAGATCTCCCCTCATCCCTTCTGAACTCCAACGAGTACAGACCCAGAATCCTCAACCATTCCTCATACGACAAGCTCTTCATTCTAGGGATCATTCTTGTGAACCTCCTTTGGATCCTTTCCAAGGCCAGCACATCCTTCCTTAGATACGGGGCCCAAAACTGCTCACAATACACCAAATGGGGTCTGACCAGAGCCTTATACAGCCTCAGAAGTGCATCCTTGCTCTTGTATTCTAGCCCTCTCGACATGAATGCTAACATTGCATTTGCCTTCCTAACTGCTGACTGAACCTGCACATTAACCCTAAGAGAATCTTGAACAATGATTCCTAACTCCTGTTGTGCTTCTGATTTCCTAAGCATTTCCCCATTTAGAAAATAGTCTATGCCTCCATTCCTCCTTCCAAAGTGCATGACCTCACACTTTTCCACATTGTATTCCATCTGCCACTTCTTTGCCCACTCTCCTAGTCTGTTCAAGTCCTTCTGCAGCCCCCCTGCGTCCTCAATACGACCTGTCCCTCTACATATCTTTGTATCATCTGCAAACTTAGCAACAGTGCCTTCAGTTCCTTCTTCCAAATGGTTAATGTATATTGTGAAAAGTTGTGGTCCCAGCACTGACCCCTGAGGCACACCACTAGTCACCGGCTGCCATCTGCGATGTCCAGACTATTGTAAATGATTGTTGCTTTCGCGATCATTTATTTTGCAAGCTGATGACTGACAGCTTATTGCATTGTTACGGGACTAAAATTGTGAAATGTTAGTGAATCAAATGCTTTTCGAATGTGTAACATTTCACTTCACTATTTAACACTATTGGCGGCACAGTGGTTAGCACTGCTGCCTCACAGCGCCAAAGACCTGGGTTCATTTCCCGGTTTGAGTCATTGTCTGTGTGGAGTCTGTGCGTCCTCCCCACATGTTTGCGTGGGTTTCTTCCGGGTGCTCCGGTTTCCTCCCACAGTCCCAAAGACGTGCTGGTTAGGTGCGTTGGCCATGCTAAATGTACCCGAACAGGTGCCAGAGTGTGGCGACTAGGGTATTTTCACAGTAACTCCTTTGCAGTGGGCGGCATGGTGCCACAGTGGTTAGCACTGCTGCCTCACAGTGCCAGGGACCCGCGTTCGATTCCTGGCTTTGGTCACTGTGTGGAGTTTGCACATACTCCCCGGGTCTGCGTGGGTTTCCTCCCACAGTCCAAAGATGTGCGGGTTAGTGGATTGGCCATGCTAAATTGCCCCTTAGTGTCAGGGGAACTAGCTAGGGTAAATGCATGGGATTATGGGGATAGGTGGGATTGTGGTTGGTGCATATGCGATGGGCTGAATGACCTCCTTCTGCACTGTAGGGTTCTATGATTCGAATGTAAGCCTACTTGTGACATTAATATATAAACTTTAACTTCAACTGTTAAATAACTTTCAAGTTATTATGAATTGATTGATTTTTACATTATGTCCTTAAAGGTACAGTCAACTGGAAGCAATAATCTTTGTTCTTTATTACAGGATGGTTAAAGGGACACTGTTACTTATCATATGTGTGATAACCCTTTGGGGAAAATTGCTGTCAGCTGCGAACCATCATAAAGGTATGGATTCTTTCAAACTTCCTATGTTTCCGTAATGTTGCATGCAATGGCCTTATTCCGCTGTACCATTTTTGCAAAAGAAGCCAAGTTCACAGATATTGGGCTGTGAGAGAAACAAAGAGGCTGAATGTATGTGCGTGAGGCTGAAATTTGTTCTGAATTTAACAATCTCGATTGATGCCAAATAAAATCTTGATTGCGTTGACCAGAATGAATGCATCTAAATTAAACTAATTAGTTTGTTTTCCTCCATCAGCTTTAGCCTAGGTGTTGAGAATCTGCAGCAAGTAAACAAACTATAAATATTGACTCAAACTCTGCCAGCTATACTACAAGTTTATATTCTGAACTGCACTTGAGGTTGCTAAATTGCAGAAACACTTCAAGCCAATCAACTTTATGTTGCCAGATTCATTTGCCATGAATCAGGCGATGGAGGTGGGGATGGGGTTGCACTGGGTGGGGGCCTGGTACCCACTGTTCAGTATTTGTGTAAGTTTATTGAGAAAATAATATTCCTTGTCCCATTTTCCCCTATGGCAAAGGGAACATGAGGTAATCTCATTAAGTTGGAAGAGAGTATAAAAACTTGGTACGGCTCCTGCTCTGACCAAGACCGCAAGGAATTACAAAGGGTTGTGAACCCGTAGCCCAGTCCGTCATGCAAACCAGCCTCCCATCCATTGACTCTGTCTACACTTCCCGCTGCCTTGGAAAAGCAGCCAGCGCAATCAAGGACCCCACGCACCCCAAACATTCTCTCTTCCACCACCTTCCGTCGGGAAAAAGATACAAAAGCCTGAGGACACGTACCAACTGATTCAAGAACAGCTTTTTCCCTGCTGCCAGGGAACAAAAACAGAAAATGCTGGAGAATTTCAGCGGGTCTGACAGCATCTGTGGGGGGTGAATAGAGCCAATGTTTCAAGTCTAGAAGACCCTTCGTCAGAGCTGAGATTTTTCAGCATTTTCTGTTTTTGTCTCAGATTCCAGCATCCGCAGTATTTTGCTTTTAGACTTTTGAATGGACACACCATATATTCAGCTGATCTTTCTCTTCACCCTATCTGTAACTGCAACATTATATTCTGCACCCTCTCCTTTCCTTCTCCCCTATGTACTCTATGAACGGTATGCTTTGTCTGTATAGCGTACAAGAAACAATACTTTTCATTGTATCCCAATACATGTGACAATAATAAATCAAATATAATGAAAAATAGGACCATTTGGGCTGAACCTTGCAGAACTGGTGAGCGAGCGAACTAGATCCTGGCCTCATGTCTCCATTTGTGCTTCATTATTCACATCTCTGGGAGGACAAAATATTGAAAAACAAACTCCTCATTTGACCAGAAGCACAAACAGAAATTCTGTTTTCAAATACTGAGCTGAAGACCAGGGAATGGTTCAAAGGGGAAAATATCAGCGTTGATTGAAAGAGAACTTGATTCAAAGGATGTGCAAGTTTCCTTTGCTTGTTGTTGGAATCTTGTCGGAAGTCCCATGCATTTTCAGACTTGCTTGCAATGTTGGGCCCATCCACCGACACGGGAGCCAGTGCCAATCCTGCTGTGGCCATTCCATGTGACCCCTGACCCGCTTTAGTGCCAATCAGGCACTTAACTGGCTGGACTCGGGGTCCTCGCTGTCTTCAGAGCACATATCTTGCCTCCAAGAGCTTCTGGGCAATCAGAGACCAGCAGCAATCCAGTACCAACAGCACCATCCGGAGCGGTGGCTGCTGCTGGTACTGCAGAAGGCCTCAGGGGGCAACGGGTCATCACTGGAGCCTGGAGTGAAGGTGAAATGAGGTGGGCTTGATGGGACAAGCTGGGAAGGCCCCAGCGAGCGAGGGGGAGGGAGGTGGTTACTTTTAAGGTCAGATGGAGATCTTTACTCTGGGCGGCCCATGCCTCTGACAGGTCATTCCATTGGGCATAGGCTGACCAAGTAGAAGGGACTCTCCCTGCCAGGCTGCCAGCTTAGGTTTACCTGGCAGGTTGCCCGCATGTCAGGGCTCTCACCAATTGCTGGTTGAATACCAGAAGCAAGGGATGATACTGTTAAGTGAGCCCATAAAGGCCTCAATTGACCTCTGGGTGTAAAGGCTGTCCTCAAACCTTCTTAGAAGCATAGGATCCCTACAGTGGAGAAGGAGGCCATTTTGCTCATCAAGCCTGTACAGATTATTACCCAGGCTCACCCTGTAACCCCGCTAACCTAAGCGGCAATTTAGAATGGCCAATCAACCTATTCTGCAGACCTTTGGACTGTGGGAGGAAACTGGAGCATCCGCAGGAAAGCCACGCAGACACAGGGAGAATGTGCAGACTCCACACAGATAGTGACCCTAGGCCAGAATCGAACCTGTCAGGGTCAGGACCTTAACATCAGGGTCAAATGGGAGTCAAAACCGGCATTATGGGGGCCACGACCCGCATTATGGGGCACAGTCACCCGGAAGTGATTTTATTTGATTTGGCCAATTAGTAGTCCAGTGCTCACCCTCTAATTAAGACCAACAATAGATTCACCAGCTGGATGAAGAGGAAGCCTGGAGTTCAAATAAGAGAGGGAGAGGGAGAGAGAGAGAGAGAAAAGCTCCAGCATTCTAAAACTGTTAATTTAGAAAATGATCACCCTTGTGGAGCAGGAAGTCATAGAAACCATAGAAACCCTACAGCACAGAAAGAGGCCATTCAGCCCATCGAGTCTGCACCGACCACAATCCCACCCAGGCTCTACCCCCATATATTTACCCACTAATCCCTCTAACCTACACATCTCAGGACACTAAGGACAATTTTTAGCATGGCCAATCAACCTAACCCGCACATCTTTGGACTGTGGGAGGAAACCGGAGCACCCGGAGGAAACCCACGCAGACACGAGGAGAATGTGCAAACTCCACACAGACAGTGACCCAAGCCGGGAATCGAACCCAGGTCCCTGGAGCTGTGAAGCAGCAGTGCTAACCACTGTGCCGCCCCAGTATTTCACAGATTGGCTGGCAGCCGCAGCTAAGCTAAGGCAGGCAGCGAAAGCCTTGTTTTTAAAACTCATGTGTGGGACATGGGCATCACTGGAGAGTCAACATTTATTGCCCATCCCTAGCTGCCTGAGGGCAGATGAGAGTCAACCGCATTGCTGTGGCTCTGGAGTCACATTTAGGCCAGACCAGGTAAGGATGGTAGATTTCTTTCCCTAAAGTACATTAGTGAACCAGATGGGTTCTTCCTGACAATCGGCAATTGGTTTCATAGTCATTAGCAGTTTCTTAATTTTTTTTATTATTGAATTCAAATTCCACCATCTGCCATGACGGGATTTGAACCCGGGTCCCGAGAACGTTAGCTGAGTTTCTGGATTAATAGGCTCACGATAATATCACTAGGCCATCGCCTCCCCACATGGCATGCTTGGAGCACTGCAGCCCCTCAACCTACTCTGCCATTGTCAGGCCACCTCCTGGCAGACTGCCTGGTCCTCATGTCTTGGGAAGTTTGCAGGCCAATTGGAAAATTCCATTTCAATTGACTCCCTGTCTGCCGCTTGGGGGTGAGTAGCCATTCCGACTCCCATCCTGCTGGCCTGGGCAGGGGCAGCATTGTGCTAGCAAACTGGTAGTCTCCGTATGGGGGCAGAAATTCTGCCGTATTCTTTGGGCTTTCCACCAAGGATGAACTAGTCCCATTTTCTGATTTGGTTGGTAGAGGAACGAACAGTTTTGGGAGTGATACTTCACAGCATCGCTCGAGCATATCCGATGATTGGCTGTTGTGGTGGACTCCTTCTAACTAACCACAGGAGACTCAGGGTCAGGTTCCAATCATTTATTTGTGATCGAGCTTGGAGAGCCGTGCCCTAGACAAACCTCCAAGCAGCGTTTATCCAAATATTGAAATGGGGTTCAATGGCTCACTAACACTAGCCTAAAGCCAGGTGAAGATTAGACGGGTTCTGTTAATCAGGCACAACGATGTTGAATTAATGTCCTTAATGTGTCCAGGTAACCTTCTGTTGAATGTAGCCCTCTCATTAAGTGCCAGCATATCAGACCAGGGAAACGGTGGCACTTCCTCCTCTCATACAACTCTCAGCTCCATAACTGCTCTCACAGGGAGTGCATTCTAATACAGCACTCTCATCTAAGTCACAGATGCACACTACTTACGCAGTTGTACGCAGAACATTGTTTAAAATTCTGATCTTGTACTATTAAACCTTTCACCTGGAGAGAGGACCAGTTATCTGTTCTTAGCTACAGACTATGGCCGGGATTTTATTTAGGTTTTAAGAATCTACTGATGACCTCGCTCGGAAAATCCTGCTAGAGGCCATCCCGATTCCAGGGCAGGTGAGGTGGTAAAATTCCAGCATATGTGTTCTTCTAATAAGTAAACAACCTTGCAGGCAGGTTCTGCTGATCTCAGGTTGTGTAAGGTTCAATGGGCATAAGCATTTAACTAGCATGTTCTCTTGACTCTAATGCAGAGGTGTTAGATCCAACCCCCTCTTACTAAACCTATTAACTTCCCCTTATATGGTGTCCTTGATGGCTTCCATGGGAAATCAGGAGATGTCAGAGAAATGAGTGGCCTGTTGTGGGAGGAAATAAAGGGGGTGATTTTGTATCTGCATTCACCATCAAAAAGAACAGCAACGCGGGTGCAAAGTCGCACAGGAAAGGGGGAGGTGATGGCCAAGTGGTATTATCGCTTGATTACTAATCCAGAAACTGAGCTAATGTTCTGGGGACCTGGGTTCGAATCTCGCCATGGTAGATGGTAGAATTTGAATTCAATTTAAAAAAATCTGGAATTAAGCATCTACTGATGACCATGAATCGATTGTCGGAAAAACCCATCTGGTTCACTAATGTCCTTTAGGGAAGGAAATCTGCCATCCTTACCTGGTCTGGCCTACATGTGACTCCAGCTCCACAGCAATGACTCTCAACTGCCCACTGAAATAAGCTAGCAAGCCACTCAGTTTCAAGGGCAACTGGAGATGGGCAATAAATGCTGGCCAGCCAATGATGCCCATGTCCCATGAATGAATAAAAGAAAAAGTGATAATGCTCAATTGTTTAACCTTATTCTTTGGAAGGAAGTCTTGCATATGTAACAATGAATGTTATCTGGACCTTAAATAATCTGTGTATCTTTGTCTCTATTGAAGTATCTGCTATACTTGTCACTGTAAGAGAAATGTGGAAGGTGTTTTTGACATAAGTGGCTTACGCTTGTTGTGGACCTGTCAACTGAATGAGAAATTACGATTGGGTTCAAGTGATGCCGTTGTTTGACGGGAGCACCCACAGGGGGTGCTGTTGTTAGTTGGATTAATATTGAGCATAGAACTTTTCAACAAACTTCATTGGATTATGCTCAGACCAGAGCAAACCTTGACCCATGGATAGCCCCAAATCCTGCCTGAAATAATTCGGAAGAAGGTATCAAGTTGTCATGCTTGTGAATAAACCAGCGACTGAAAGATCAAGAGAACATCGATATACATCTTGGCATCTTGAGAACCTTTGGGTATTGATGGGTGAGGTAACTTTCTGATGAGGTGCTGCTGGGAAGTGAGGGACCTTGTCCATTTTCTGTGCATGTTTGGAAACTTTAGGCTGAAGTCTCCACCGCGTAGCTTGATTGCGCAATGTTCCTGAAGGAAAATAGAAGGATCAGTGCCTGGATCTGGAATGTCAAATTCACTTTATGTTGGTGGACCTGATCATAGAATCCACACAGTGCAGAAGGAGGCCATTTGACCCATGGAGTTTGCACCTACAACAATCCTACCCGGACCCTATACCTGTAACCCCACACATTTACACTGCTAATCCCCCTGACGCTAAGGGGCACAGCCAATCCACCTAACCAGCCCATCTTTGGACTATGGGAGGAAACCGGAGCACCCGGAGGAAACCCACGCAGGCACAGGGAGAATGTGCAAACAGCCACACAAACAGTCACCCAATGCCGTTGTTGAACCTGGGGGGTCCCTGGCGCTGTGAGGCAGCAGTACTAACCACTGTGCCACCGTTTGCCTGATCTGATATGCTGGCACTTAAGATGAGGGCTACATTCAACAAAAGGTTATCTGGACACATTAAGGACATTGATTCAACATCGTTGTGTCTGATTAACAGAACCCGTCTAATTTTCACCTGGCTTTAGGCTAGTGTTAGTGAATATAAACCTCATTCCAATATTTGGATAGTTCTTAGGCACCTGAGTTGAGCATGCCAATTATTTGGTGTTTTTTCTCTTGTGCTTATGATTTTAAGTCCCTATTATCCCTACAGCTTTTAGCCTTCTTCGATTTGATTTGATTTGATTTATTATTGTCATGTATTGGGATAGAGTGAAAAGTATTTACTCTTGCGTGCTTTACAGACAAAACATACCATTCATAGAGTACATAGGGGAAAAGGAAAGGAGAGTGTGCAGAATATAGTATCACAGTTACAGATAGGGTGCAGAGAAAGATTGACTTAATATAAGATAGGTCCATTCAAAAGTCTGATGGCAGCACAGAAGAAGCTGTTCTTGAGTCGGCTGGTACGTGACCTCAGACTTTTGTATCTTTTTCCCCGATGGAAGAAAGAATGTCCGGGGTGCGTGGGGTCCTTGGTTATTTCATAGAAATCCTACAGTGCAGAAGGAGACCATTTGGCCCATCGAGTCTGCACCGACAACAATCCCACCCAGGCCCTATTCCCGTAACCCCATGTAATCACCCATCTAATCTCCCTGACATTAAGGGGCAATTTAGCATGGCCAATCCACCTAACCAGCACATCTTTGGACTGTGGGAGGAAACCGGAGCACCCTGAGGAAACGCGGGGAGAACATGCAAACTCCACACAGACAGTGACCTGAGGCCGGAATTGAACCCGGGTCCCTGGAGCTATGAAGCAGCAGTGCTAACCACTGTGCCACCGTGCCACCCCTAATTATGCTGGCTGCTTTTCCCAAGGCGTGGGAGGTGTAGATAATGTCAATGGATGGGAGGCTGGCTGGTTTGCGTGACGGACTGGGCTACGTTCACAACCCTTTGTAGTTTCTTGCAGTCTCGGACAGAGCAGGAGCCATACTAAGTTGTGATACATCCGGAAAGGATGCTTTCTATGGTGCATCTGTAAAAGTTGGTGAGAGTCGTAGCAGACATGCTGAATTTCCTTAGGCTCCTGGGAAAGTAGAGGCGATGCTGGGCATTCTTAACTGGAGTGTTGGCATGGAAGGACCAGGACAGGTTGTTGGTGATCTGGACACCTAGAAATATGAACAGTTTTCTAATCAGGTTTTCTCTCAGAAAATGGTTTTGATGACATGACTATTTCACGAGTAATCAATTATGTGGTGAGCATTAGTTAGCATTGATTGCAGCATTTTAAAAATGACTGTGCTACTTTGTAAAATCTATCTTCACTTAGCTTTCCAGTGTCACTAATGTTGTGGGACTCTCCTGGTTTGCTCAATAGTCTGTTTGAGTGTTGTATACTTTCAACATGCCTACTTGTTGCTTACCATTTAAGTACAAGGGTTTGCAGTCATATGCACCAACAAATACACAATGAGTTTTCTAATTTACGTCATTATTCTGGTAATATAACCAAATAAGGTGGTTTCCATTTGCTCTTGAGTTTTGGGGATCGCTGGCGAGGTCATCATTTATTGCCCATCCTTAATTGCCCTTGCCAAGGTGGTGGGTGAACCATCTGGTGTAGGTCACGTCACTTGATTGGTTTCTCCAGCTGGAGGGCAGCCTTTTTGACAGACTGGGTTTCCAGTCGAGCAATGGGGTGTGGTGGTCGATCGGGGGGAGAGGGGGTTCGATCAAGTGGAGCATTGACAGGGGGACAGGGGGAAGGAAGGTGTGAGCTGGGAGGGGTTAATCAGAAGAGGGTTGGGGAGGAGAATCAAACGGAGGGGGGGTCAAATGGGGGGAAAGGGAAGTTGACTGATTGGGAGAGCGAGGTGGGGGGGTGGGAGGAAGTGGGAGGGGCAATCAGGGGGAAAGAGATGTTGATCGGGGGGGGCGATTGAACATGGAGTGGGGGTTGATGGCGGGAGAGTAAATTGGAGGGAAAGTGGTGATTTTGGAGGACTCACCTTTGTCATCCATCTCCATAACTTCAATGCCTTTTCTCTGTAACTAGGTAAAGTCACCATTGTTCCAGATGACCATAGGCTGCTCTCTCCTTTGAGGGGGAGAGCTGATTGGTGGCAATTTAACCTGAGGATCACCACACCTCAGGGGAGGGGCAAGGTTGAGAAGGTTCAACCAGGATGGGAATTGAACCCACGCTGTTGGCATCGCTCGGAATCACTAACCAGCTGCCCAGCCAACTGAGCAAACTGACCCCCTCTGTAACTAATAACCCTCCTTAAACTCGGTGTTCCTCTAATTCTGACTGTTTTGGAATTCCCCACTCTCTTGTCACTGTGTTGATCAGAGGAATGAATGGAGGTTGATCAAAGATGTGGATCAAAGAGTTTGCACATTCTCCCCGTGTCTGCATGGGTTTCCTTAGGGTGCTCCGGTTTCTTCCCACAGTTCAAAGATGTGCAGATTAGGCGGCTTGGCCATGGGGCGGCATGGTAGCGCGGTGGTTAGTACTGCTGCTGCACAGCACCAGGGTCCTGGGTTTGATCCCTGGCTTGGGTCACTGTCTGTGTGGAGTCTGCACGTTCTCCCCGTGTCTGTGTGGGTTTCCTCCGGGTGCTCTGGTTTCCTCCCACATTCTGAAAGACGTGTTGGTTAGGTGCATTGACCCGAACAGACACCGGACTGTGGCGACTCAGGGAATTTCACAGTAACTTCATTGCAGTGTTAATGTAAACCTTACTTGTGACTAATAAATAAACTTTACTTTACTTTTACCTTACTAATGTTCCCCTTCGTGTCCCAAGATGTTTAGGTTAGGGGGATTAGCCATGGTGAATGTGCATGGTTACAGGGATAGTGTGGAGGAGAGGGCCTGGGTAAGATACTCTGTCAGAGAGTTGGTGCAGATTCAATGGGCCGAATGGCCTCTTCTGCACTGTCGGGATTCTATGATTCTATGAATGACAATGGTTCTTGTAGCTGCATTATTGTTTAAAATTCCAACCCACCTTTTTGGGTTAGGTTGACAGATTCTCCCTGCCTCAGTTAAAGTTGGGAATGTGTGGATTGGAGGTGGGTTTGTGTCAGGAAACAGATTTTGAAGACTTTTACCCCCACAGTTGGCCCAAATCTGCCCGTTTTGGAGATTAAAATTCAACCCCACAAGGCTTTAACCGGAAGTTAATGGGTTTAAGGCCCTTGACAGAGACTTGAGCATAAAATGCAGGTTGACACCCCTGCACAGTACTGAGGGAGAGCTGCACTGTCAGAGGTGCAGGTGAGACGTTAAACTGAAGCCCCATCTGTTTTCTCAGTGTAGAAATTCCATGGGCATTAATGCGAAAAGCACAGAGAGGGGAGGGGGGGAGGTTTCTGTCTGGTGTCCTGGCCAATATTTATCCCTCAACTAACATCACTTCAAACAAAAAGACAAATCATCTGTGGCGGGGTTCTCTGGCCTCCCAGATGCATGTTTCCCGCAGGCGGGAACTAGCGCATTGTTTGCTTGTGGCGGGATTGTCCAGTCCCGCCGTTGTCAATGGAAATTCCCTTTGAGGTCACTCCACGCCAGCGGAAGATCTACGGGCGGGGGTGCGCTGCCGGCAGGACCGGAGAATCCCGCCAGCGTGTAGGGCCGGAGAATTGCGGCCCTGATCTTCGCTGTTTATGGGAGCTTTCTGAGCGCAAAATGGCTGCCATGTTTGCCAAAAGTGTTCACTTCAAAGTCATTTCCTTACTGTTTGGGAGGTCCTGAGTTTGTAACAGGGGAATCTTATTTTTTTCCTTCTTAAGCTCAGAACGTCAGATCGACCAACCTCTGGACCAAGATCATAAACCAAGATGTTTCCTCTTGGTTATTTGCAAGCCTGTGAGAATTTGATCAGTGATGAATTGAAATGCAGCAGGTCATTCAGCTCTGACAGAAAATAAAGAGATGAAATAAATCTGTTCCGCAGTGGGCATTGCTCATTTTACCCAAACTCAGATTAATATCCGTGCCCTCCACCTTCCACAGCATGCGCTGAATTTTAATCCTACGTTGATGAGCAAATGTTGACTGCCACTTGCTGAATAATGTAACAGTACTCACCCACCAAACCTCACCGTCAAAAAAACAAAATACAGCAGTTCTGAAGTATCTGATTGAAAAAAATGTTCCTCTCATGCTCCTCTCTAGGACCCATTAAAGTAAAGAATACCCTATTCTCATCTCTGGAATGATTGTGATTGATGTGTTTGGAATTCTCCGACCTCCCCCGCGCCTGGGATTCTCCAGTCCCGCTGCTGTGAATGGAGATTTGGCTGAGCGCCAAATTCTCCGGTCTCGCTGTCAGCGATGGTGGGGCGGCACGGTGGCACAATGTTCCTGACAGCGTCAGGGACCCGGGTTCGATTCCCAACTTGGGTCATTGTCTGTGCGGAGTCTGCACATTCTCCCCGTGTCTGCATGGGTTTCCTCCGGGTGCTCCAGTTTCCTCCCACAGTCCAAAAAACGTGCTGGTTGGGTGCATTGGCCCTAAATTCTCCCTCAGTGTACCCGGACAGGCGCCAGAGTGTGGCGACTAGGGGATTTTCACAGTTACTTCATTGCAATGTTAATATAAGCCTACTTGTGATTAATAAATAAATAAACTAAACTTGAAAAAACAACATCGGAGAATTCTGGCTAGTGAGTTTACAACATTCCGCCCAAGTGGTCAATGCTAGTGTTTATATGTTACACATGAATTGACACCCATTCTACTTTATCCTAAACCCATCTGTGTATCCTCACATTCCATTCATCTCAATCGCACCATGTCACAGCGAGATAAAGAAGTACAAAATTATGACAGCAGGGAATAGAGGAAATGGACTCGCGTAGAGGCAAAAGGTCTTTAGTTTAGAAATGCGTCATGTGTTGGTGCAGGCTTGGTGGGCCAAAGGGCCTGTCCCTATTCTTTGTATAGACAGGGTAGATGGGATTAAAGGTAGGGGGCAGGAGATTTAGAGGGAATTTGAGGAAAAATCTTTTAACCCAGAAGGGAGTAGGAATCTGGAACTCACTGCCTGAAAGGGTGGTAGAGACAGGAACCCTTGCAACATTTAAGAAGCATTTAGATGAGCACTTGAAATGCTGTATCACACAAGGCTACGGACCAAGCGCTGGAAGATGGGATTAGAATAAATAGGTGCTCGATGGCTGGCCCAGTCATAATGGCTTCTTGCTGTGTTGTAAAACTCTATGAGATCCACATTCTGGATGAAGAGGTTTCTCCTGAATTCCTATTTGATTTAAAGTTAAAGTTTTACTTCTTGGTGTCACAAATAGGCTTACATTAACACTGCAATGAAGTTACTGTGAAAATCCCCTAGTCACCACACTCCGATTCGGGTAACACTGAGGGAGAATGTAGCATGGCCAATGCACCTAACCAGCACGTCTTTCAGACTGTGGAAAGAAACCGGAGCACCCGGAGGAAACCCACGCAGACACGAGGAGAGCGTGTGGACTTCGCCCAGACAGTGACACGAGCCAGGAATTGAACTTGGGTCCCTGGCGCTGTGAGGCAGCAATGCTAACCATTGTGCCATCGTGCCACCCTATTGGTTGGTGACTCTCTGGCATTTATGATTCCAAGTTTGGGACTCATCTAAAGTACTTTTTGGGCGTCGCTGATTGGTCAGCATTTATTGCCCATCCCTAGTTGCCCTTGGAGGGCAGTTGAGAGTCAACCACATTGCTGTGGCTCTGGAATCGCATGTCGGCCAGACCGGGTAAGGACAACTGATTTCCTTCCCTGAATGACGTTGGTGAACCAGATGGACTTTTCTGACATCAGTAGATTCCAGATATTTTTTAATTGAATTCAAATTCCACCATCTGTCATGTTGGGATTCGAACCTGGGCCCCCAGAACATCAGTTGAGTTTCTGCATTAATAGTCTCGCGATAATATGACTAGGCCATTGCCTCCCCTAGTGGGAACATGTCCTCTACTTTTACACTTTCGAACCCCTTCATAAATTTAAAGACCTCTCCTAGGTCATCTCCAGAGCTTCCCATTTCTAAGGAAAGGATACCCAGCCTGATCGTGATGACTATGAAGTTACACTGGGCGGCTGAATGGGTGGCAATCTTACCTCCTTCTGTGCCACACTGATGGAGAAATGTAACAAATGCCAGAGAGAGAAATTGGGAATGACAACAAGACAATTGGCTTTTTATGAGGTTCAGATGCACAAGAGGCTTCATTACATTCTAAACTATGCACTTAGCAACGGCTGGGCTTGTTTTTTACATAGATTGTACATAGTACAGATATATATTTTAAACTGAATGCTGAGATGAGATTCCTCCTCAGGTGAAAAATGGGAAAGTTCCCAGCTCCTTCATAAATTATGAACCGCTAATGAAACAGCACTCCCCGCGCCTACACCTTTTGAAGACTGCTTATTTCCACAGACTTGGTGGCGGGGGGAAATCATTAATTACAAGGGGAAAAGATTGCTCCCACTTTTCATTAGAGGAAGATTTTCAGCCCATTGATCAGTCGCTGTGCTGGTGACGGTGTCAGTGTGAATAGTAGTCTTTTCTGTTCAAACTGTGTCCAGGGAGTTTGGCAGAGTTTGGCAGAGCCTCACACAGGAACAACAGCAGCAGTTGGCAAGCAGCAAGGTAGCCACAGACCCAGTGGCCAGTCCGATAGGCTTTGGTAAACCTCACTTACAAACATCATTGCAATCAGAAAATGGTGTTCACTCTGCACCCTGTGCCTCAAGTTAGGCTGTCACGATTAACTAACGATTCTCAAAGTAGATGATACGGGATTGTATTCCATGAGACCGAGAATTCACACAATTTTCTTGGCCAAGGACTGGGGCAGCACGGTGGCATAGTAGTTAGTACTGACTCCTCACAGCGCCAGGGACCTGGGTTCAATTCCAGCCTCGGGTCACTGTCTGTGTAGAGTTTGCACATTCTCCCCTGTGTCTGCATGGATTTCCTCCGGGTGCTCCAGTTTCCTCCCACAGCCCAAAGGTGTGCAGGTTAGGTGGATTGGCCATGCTAAATTGCCCCTTAGTGTTCCAAGACGTGTAGGTTAGGGGAATTGTCCATTAGTGCCTCAAGATGTGTAGGTTAGGGGGATTAGTGGGGTAAATATGTGGAGTTGTGGGGACAGTTAAGGGAGGTAGGCCTGGATAAGATGCTCTGTCAGAGAGCCAGTGCAGATTTCATAGGCCTACTTCTACACTTTAGGGATTCTATGATGATTCTAAGTTAAGGTCAAGGGGACTGTGCTACATTTTAATGGAACTGGTGGCCCTGGGATTTTAGATGATATTAAGTGCTTTTCCTCCGGCCTGAGTTCTGCCTCTTATACACTTCCAGTGTTTGATGCGTTTAGGGTTCAGGATGGCAAGGCAGAGTGCAGATCACTGATTAACCAGGTCAGATTCAGCATTTCTCCGGGCAGTTATATATAGGCCTGGCTTTTATGGAGTTTTTTTTACACACATAAGATCTCCTTGCTCTTTAATTATGCACTAGTATGTTTGTTTTGGGGCCCAGACATTGCAGATAAGATAACAGCTGCATTATTTGCCTCCTTTTTGCCTTTGTTTGGAACATGAAGAACTTAATGGAAGAAACAAAAACAGAACATGCTGGAGAATCTCAGCAGGTCTGGCAGCATCCGTGGAGAGAGAATAGAGCCAACATTTCGAGTCTGGATGACCCTTCGTCACAGAGCTGAATACAATTGGAAATAGAATGAGATTCATACTGGTGGGGGGGCGACGGTCGGGGGGGGGGGGGGGGGGGGGCGGGCGGGGTGCTGTGGGGCTGGAGGAAGAGGGAATGGAAGACTAAGATAACTTCAGTGATTGATGAGTATTTCTTTTCATTCGTTCATGGGACATGGGCGTCGCTGGCTGGGCCAGCATTTATTGCCCATCCCTATTTGCCAGAGGGCAGTTGAGAGTCAACTACATTGCTGTGGCTCTGGAGTCACATGTAGGCCAGACTGGGTAAGGACGGCAGATTTCCTTCCCTAAAGGACATTGGTGAACAAGATGGGTTTTTCCGACAATTGACAATGGTTTCATGGTCATCAGTAGATTATTAATTTCAGATTTTTTGTACTGAATTCAAATTCCATCATATGCCGTGGCGGGATTTGAACCCGGGTCCCCAGCATATTAGCTGAATTTCTGGATTAATAGTCTAGTGATAATACCATGAGGCTTCCCCGAAAGAAGGGCAACAAACCTTCATATATACCAAGGCATCCCTTCATATATAACAGCACACACATTTGTATGTAATAGTGTAAGAACAATGAGAACCATAGATTCACTACAGTGCAGAAGGAGGCCATTCGTCCACAGAATATGCACTGACCCTCTGAAAGAGCATCTTACCCAAGCCCCTAGCCATGACTGTAACATTACATTCTACACTCTCTCCTTTCCTTCTCGATGTAAGGTATGCTTTATCTGTATGGCGCGCAAGAAACAATACTTTTCACTGTATCATAATACATGTGACAATAAGGGCGGCACGGTAGCACAGTGGTTAGCACTGCTGCCTCACAGCTCCAGGGACCTGGGTTCGATTCCTGGCTTGGGTCACTGTCTGTGTGGAGTTTGCACATTCTCCTCGTGTCTGCGTGGGTTTCCTCCGGGTGCTCCGGTTTCCTCCCACCGTCCAAAGATGTGCAGGTTAGGTTGATTGGCCATGCTAAAATTGCCCCTTCGAGTCCTGAGATGTCTAGGTTAGAGGGATTAGTGGGTGGGATATGGGGATAGGGCCTGGGTGGGATTGTGGTCGGTGCAGACTCGATGGGCCGAAGGGCCTCTTTCTGCACTGTAGGGTATGTATCTATCTATAATAAATCAAATCAAATATTTTTTTGGACCAAAGAATGAGAGAACTGTCCACTGATGCGCAATTGACCATGCAAGGTTTGCTCTTCGGACCACAGAGGTCAACTTTCGTTCTTCTCATTTCATCTTAATAATTAATTGCGTTGCCATGACCAATCCACCACATCTTTGGACTCTGGGAGGAAACCGGAGCATCTGGAAGAAACCCACGCAACCACTGGCCGAGGCCAGAATTGAACCCAGGGTCCTGGCTTTCTGAGGCAGCAGTGCTAACCACTGTGCCACCTTGCCGCCTGTAGGTACGTAAGTACATAAGAATACAAAGTAGCTGCATATTGCCAGAAAACAATCAAATCCAGAGCTGTCTGTTCCTTGTACCTCTGCGCAAATATTTATTCGTTATTTGTTCTGACGCAAGTCAACCATTTTTCAAGCTTTCTCGTATGTTGAGAAGATCCTTAAGATTTACAAGGCTGTGCTCTGGCTGTGTACTGGCTGTGCTGAGCACTTGCAGTCATCTTTAAGACACATCTACAAAGCTCAGTGACTGAAGGTTGACTAAGTGTTCCAATTAGTCGCACCACAGGAGGCCTTTTTATCCAGAGGGGTCAGTAATCGGCATGGATTGGCTTGGTACATCTGTTTTCATTTGCGGCTGAGAAGGAGAGCTTTCAAGTTAGCAAGGCCATATCTGCGTGTGAAGGTTCTTTTAGTGAACAGCAAATAAAGATGCAGAAGAATTGATTACTTCTCCGAGCAGGATGCTAGCCTGCAGCAAAGAACTTGTGTTTCTCACCATCCGCAGAGAAATATATGGCAATCAGTGGCTGTTTTTAATTTAAATTTTATTTTATTTATTCATTCGTGGGACATGGGCGTCGCTGGCTGGCCAGCATCTACTGCCCATCCCTAATTGCCCTTGGAGGTCAGTTGAGAGTCAACCACATTGCTGTGGCTCTCGAGTCACATGTAGGCCAGATCAGGTAAGGACGGCAGATTTCCTTCCCGAAAAGACATTAGTGAACCAGATGGGTTTTTCCGACAATCGACCATGGTTTCATGGTCATTAGTAGATTCTTAATCCCAGATATTTTTTGTTGGATTCAAATTCCATCATCTGCCATGACAGGATTCGAACCCGGGTCCCCAGAACATTATTTGAGTTTCTGGATTAACAGTCTAGTGACAATACCACTAGACCCTCGCCTCCCCAATAATTTTTTCCTTTCTTTACAAAAGGCCTTTGTAACTCTGTACAAAAGAGTTACAAAAGCCAATGCTCAGAGTGGACGGGGCAAGTCCATCATACCGCTTCCTTGATTGCCCCAAAAACCAATTCCAATTCCAATTAACATAAGAACATAAGAACTAGGAGCAGGAGTAGGCCATTTGGCCTCTCGAGCCAAAATTCACGGTCCCCACAAGAGACAAATCCTGGCAAGCATTATACCTCATCTTGGACTTGATCCCATACTTGATCTAAGCCAAAATCAGCCATAGCCAACATGACAATCATAGAATTTACAGTGCAGAAGGAGGCCATTTGGCCCATCGAGCCTGCACCGACAACAATCCCACCCAGGTTCTATCCCCACACATTTACCCTCCTAATCCCCCTGACACTAAGAGGCAATTTAGCATGGCCAATCAACCTAACCCGCACATCTTTGGACTGCGGGAGGAAATCGGAGCACCCGGAGGAAACCCACAGAGACACGAGGAGAAGGTGCAAACTCTACGGAGACAGTGACTTGAGGCCGGAACTGAACCCGGGTCCCAGGGGCTGTGAGGCAACAGTGCTAACCACCGTGCCACCACTCCACCCACAATGCAGTGTACCTGCACCTGGCACTACGCTGCAGTGGTAACCACGGAATACAGTCCTCAACAGGTGGCAATGTCTGGTGCCACCCTCAGCCCCTATCTAACCCAAAATCTGAGGATGGGCATACCACATTGAAAGGCAGCGAGAAGGAGACAGTGGTTTCTCTATCTTTGTCTGTCAACCATTATCAGAAAAAGATAAGCCAGACTCTGAGAAATATTCTGTTTAAGACGTAGAGATAGCTTACAACAGTGTGGGTTCCAAGGGCACATGCTTTAATTGATAGAATATATTTTGAAGCTTCATTTTTTTTCCCCTGTCTCTTCCAGTTGGCAAGAATCTGAAATGTTATGTTACCTTGGAGATTGCTATCAAAAAGACATATTGTACATAACTAACCGTGTGACATTTAAATAGCAATTCCTGGTAACGCAAGAATAAAGAAATTAACTGTAACCAAAAAAACACAGATTGGTGCTTCCATCCTACTTGTGTCCTCACAGAGCAAATGGTGCTTATATAAACTTGTCTCATTCATTGTGGCATTTGAAATGTTTCTGATTACAACCTGATAATTGCTAGCCATTGAAGTATCGGAAAAAATTTACCATCAACGTCAATGTTGGAAGGTGATCAATCTCTTGTTCTTCCCTAAGCCAACCGTTGAGTTGACTTATTTGACACAGACAGGTTAATTGATAAAACTTGTTTTCAATTTTTAAAGGAAGGCTTTGGGAGTCCTCCGTCAACTGAGGTAATTTTCTCCCATATTGTCAGAACAACCAGCCTTGTTGATAGTTTGACTCAACAAGTCGCGCTGCCACCTCTGAGCCAGTGGGTCATGGCTCCAGGACATATGAGGCCCTGTTCTAATCTGATCGTTTGAGCGTAGTGTCGCATGTTTGCATTCGTCCGTCGGGGCATTGAGTATAAAAATTGGCAGGTCAGGCTGCAGCTGTACAGAACCATAGTTAGGCCTCATTTGGAATATTGTGTACAATTCTGGTCAAAAGGATGTGGATGCTTTGGAAAGAGTACAGAAGAGGTTTACCAGGATGTTGCCTGGTCTGGAGGGTATTAGCTATGAGGAGAAGTTGGATAAACTCGATTTGTTCTCATTGGAACGATGGAGGTTGAGGGATGGCCTGATAGAGGTTTACAAGATTATGAGTGGCGTGGACAGAGTGGATAGTCAGATGTTCTTTCCTAGGGTAGAAAAGTCAAGTACTAGGGGACATAGGTTTAAGGTGCGTGGGGAAAAGTTTAGAGGAGATGTGTGAGGCAAGTTTTTTACACAGAGGGCGCTGCCCGGGGAGGTGGTGGGAGCAGGTATGCTGGCAGCATTTAAGGGGCAACTGGACAGATACATGAATAGGATGGGAATGGAAGGATACGGACTCCGTAAGTGCATACGGTTTTAATTTAGGCATGCATCATGATCAGCGCAGGCTTGGAGGGCCGAAGGGCCTGTTCCTGTGCTGTACTGTTCTTATTGAGGGAGTGCTGCATTGCTAGAGGTGCTGCCCTCTGGAGGTCACAGCAAACAGAGGCACTTTCTGTTTGTCAGATGGATATTAAGGATTCTATGGAGCTAGTTGAAGTAATGAACATAAGATCATAAGGTATAGAAACAGAATTAGTTTATAAGTTTATTTATTAGTGTCACAAGTTGGCTTACATTAACACTGCAATGAAGTTACTGGGAAAATCCTCTAGTTGCCTCACTCCAGCTCCTATTTAGGTACACTGAGAGAGAATTTAGCATGGCCAATGCATCTAACCAGCAATCTTTCGGACTGTGGGAGGAAACCGGAGCACCCGGAGGAAACCCACGCAGACACGGGGAGAATGTACAGGCTTCACACAGACAGTCACCCAAGCCGGGAATTGAACCTGGGTCCCTGGCGCTGTGGAGCAGCCGTGTAAACTACTGTGCCATCGTGTTGCTCTCATGATAACATTGAATGTCAGATTTCATAGGTTGTGGAAACATAATTCTATATTTTGGGATTGAATTTAAATTTGAATTGGCACCAATTATATGTATCTCCTTTTGGACAATCAGAGTGCAGCATTGGTAGAGAACTGGCAACAAGTTACCCTCTTCTAAAATGTCACTAAGCTTATTAGGAAAACAAAGGAAGAAGATAATAACCTGTATGTTCTCCAGGCATAATAACATAAAAATAGTCACCAAAACATCAAGGTTATCTTTTCATTCCAGAAGCGTTCAAAATCCAGCAAAGGGGCATTTTTAGTGCACCGGTTAGAACCTCGGCACATGCAACTTTTAACAAAGTTCTTAGCCCAAAATAAATATTGAGCCATAGAGGTTTACAGCATGGAAACCGGCCCTTCAGCCCAACTTGTCCATGCTGCTCTTTTTTTTTACCACTAAGCTAGTCCCAATTGCCCGCATTTGGCCCATATCCCTCTATAACCATCTTACCCATGTAACTGTCCAAATGCTTTTTAAAAGACAAAATTGTACCCGCCTCTACTACTACCTCTGGCAGCTTGTTCCACACACTCACCACCCTCTGTGTGAAAAAATTGCCACTCTGGACTCTTTTGTATCTCTCCCCTCTCACCTTAAACCTATGCCCTCTAGTTTTAGACTCCCCTACCTTTGGGAAAAGATGTTGTCCATCTAACTGATCTATGCACCTCATTATTTTATAGATCTCTATAAAATCACCCCTAAGTCTCCTACATTCCAGAGAAAAAAAGTCCCGATCTATCCAGCGTCTCCATATAACTCAAACCATCAAGCCCTGGTAGCATCCTCGTAAATCTTTTCTGCACTCTTTTTCGAGTTTCATAATATTCTTTCTATAATAGGGTAACCAGAACTGTGCACAGTATTCCAAGTGTGGCCTTACTACTGTCTCGTACAACTTCAACAAGACGTCCCAACTCCTGTATTCAATGTTCTGACCAATGAAACCAAGCATGCCGAATGCCTGCTTCACCCTGTCCACCTGTGACTCCACTTTCAAGGAGCTATGAACCTGTACCCCGAGATCTCTTTGTTCTGTTACTCTCCCCAGTGCCCGACCGTTAACTGAGTAGCTCCTGCCCTGGTTTCATTTACCAAAATGCATCACCTTACATTTATTAAAATTAAACAGAGGATTTTCACAGTAACTTCATTGCAGTGTTATGTAAACCTACTTGTGATACGAATAAATAAACTTTAAACTTTAAACTTCATCTGCCAATAATCAGCCCACTGGCCCAATTGATCAAGAAACATGCTAACATTAATAACACATCATTTTTTTTTTACACACCAGTAAGTTATCCGATGGATTCAAAGTTGCATATTTACCAGACTTGAAACCTCTTTGAAGTTTACAGAGACTGCCATCCATTTACCAATTTAGCCAATTTTTCATGAAAATTGGATTAATGAAGATTATAACATTTTATAAATGACACCATTTTATCACCGTGTTCACTGCACCTTTGCAACAAATGTACCAGCTGGAAACATGTCTGTTTACATTTAGGAACACATTTGTATGTGTAAAAAAAAATATCATTATGGATTCCATTCGAATCCATGTCTTTATTACTTGGTGGGAAATATATTTTTAGCGCGTTGAAGTCTCCCCTCCCCACCTCACCCTCTTCCCCCAACCCTCACTCAACCAATCCTTTGATTGATTTATTTTCAAACTTTGCGAACCTGTGATTTTTGTGACTAATATCCCAGTGGACTGAGAAAGTATTTGACAGCTTGTAGCCCCTCTGTCTGAGTCGAACTGTGACTCCATGCCAATTTTCTAGACTGTCTGATTGATGAACACCTTTGGTAACTCCGTTTCCTTGTTGACATTTGGTTAAATGTGGTGATTTATCATCAGCGCTACAACTTAACTTCTGTGCGCTCCCGACCCCCTGATACCAGCGTCTCTTATTTATACATTACTCATTTTGATGGAAGGCAAATTCTATAAAGCGAACTGCAACAGAGACATGTAAATAAAGGCCAAAAAATATAATCACTCTATATGTCAAAGCTTTGCATGTGCAAAACAATAACATTCTTATAGTAAGTCCACCAAAATGACAGATTCAATAAAGCATTCCTTTTCCCAATCTGGTTTTTGCTAACCTTTTATTAACTTTGTATTTTTTTTGACAAATTCAAGCACAGAGAAGAAGTGCATCCATTCTCTGCCGTGAACACAATGATACGTCGAAAATGATCATTACTTCAAATATTTCAGGCTGTATCATCATTGCGTGACCTTCCCATCACTGCCTCACAAAGCGTCATCTGGGCTCTTGCAGTAGCACTCTTGCTCCTGAAGGCCATTGGTCCAAGGCCCATGCCGAGACTCGTGCATACGCACAGAATCATGGCGGATACATGTTCGGTGCTGATGGAGAGTTTCTGCTTCCCAGCTGAAACATCCATCTACGCTTCCGTTCCTGCTGCCTCGGCAAAGCAGGCAGCATAATAAAGGAGCCCACGCACCCCGGACATTCTCTCTTCCACCTTCTACCGTCGGGAAAAAGATACAAAAGTCTGAGGTCACGTACCAACCGACTCAAGAACAGCTTCTTCCCTGCTGCTGTCAGACTTCTGAATGGACCTATCTCGCATTAAGTTGATCTTTCTCTACACCCTAGCTTTGACTGTATCACTACATTCTGCACTCTCTCATTTCCTTCTCTATGAACGGTATGCTTTGTCTGTATAGCGTGCAAGAAACAATACTTTTCACTGTATACTAATACATGTGACAATAATAAATCAAATCAAATCAAATCAACATGAAACCAAACTTTTTGGAGTGACCATAAAGCAGGGTACTTTGCTTTGAAGAGGATTCTGCTGGTGTCCATATCACCCGACCAACACTACCAAAAAGGACGGCATGGTGGGCACAGTGGTTAGCACTGCTGCCTCACAGCGCCAGAGACCCAGGTTCGATTCTGGCCTCAGGCCACTGTCTGTGTGGAGTTTGCACTTTCTCCCCGTGTCTGCGTGGGTTTCTTCCGAGTGCTCTGGTTTCCTCCCACAGTCCAAAGATGTGCGGGTTAGGTTGATTGGCCATGATAAATTGACCCTAGTGTCAGGGGGATTAGCAGGGTCAATATGTGGGGTTACGGGAATAGGATCTGGGTGGGATTGTGGTCGGTGCAGACTCCATGGGCCGAATGGCCTCCTTCTGCACTGTAGGGATTTTATGAAAACACATTAACCAACAATTCATCTCATTGCCCTTCGCAGGAAACTTGCCGTATGTGATTTGAGAGGGGAGGCAGTGGCATTATCATTAGACTTAGCAATCCAGAGACCGAGGGTAAATCCATGGGGACCCAAGTTCGAATTCCACCACGGCAGACGGTGGAATTTGAATTCCGTAAAATCTAGAATTAAAAGTCTAATGATAACCATGAAACAATTGTTGATTGTCATCAAAACCCATCTGGTTCATTAATGTCCTTTAGGGAAGGAAATTTGCCATCCTTAACTGGTCTGGCCTACATGTGACTCCAGAGCCTCAGGGATGGGCAATAAATGCTGGCCCAGCCCACATCCCATGAACAAATAAAAAAAATTTGACTGCCGTGTTTAAATAAATTCATTGGCGGTAAAACATCAGGAAACTTTTTTTCATTTAAGCCCTTCTTGGTAGCTATCAATAAAGTGTCTAGTGGAGTTATCCTATGCGTTTTAACTGGAAGGTCAGATCCAGTCAGGGTACCTTTTTAGCCTTAAGTTATTCATGCCATTGAGAGAAAGATATATGGAGAGAGATCAGGCTGTGCATTTCGGCCATAGAACTTTCAGTCGACTGGGCAGATGCCTGAGAGACTTTTGAAAGCATCATTACAAAAGTACGGTTCTGTCTCTCTACTTTCCTCTGCACTAATTGGTCTCTCTATTTTTCTCTTCATCTCTGCCTTCCAGTAAAAAAAAGAGAAAAGCACAAAATTCTGTGGAAGGAAAAAAGAATGAGATGTGAGAATTGCTAGCAAAAAGCGCAAGCGTAAGCATTAATGAATCAATGGAGTGAAATAGGAGAAAGGACGAGGGCCCAAAAACAAAGAGGAAAAGTGAACCTAAGGAAACAAATGGGGAGGCAATGCCCTCATGATATTATAGTGGTAGACTATTAATCCAGAAACTCAGCTAATGTTCTGGGGACCTGAGTTCGAATTCTCGCCATGGCAGGTGATGGAATTTGAATTCAATTTGAGTTCTCACGCTTCGGGGTCACTTTGAGAACCCACCAGCATTTATCCAGAACTGCCTGCCCTTCCCCCTTCCCCCTCTCCCCTCCCCCATTGAGCCCAGAGGACGGCAGCAACTTAAGGCCGCCACCCAGCAGTAGGCCGGAGGAACATTTGTTCCTCTACTCCCTGACCAAATCTCTGAGCTACAAGTAGGGGAGGTGATGTCCTAGTGGCATTATCGCTAGACTATTAATCCAGAAACCCAGCTAATGTTCTGGGGACCCTGGAGTTCGAGTTCTCGCAACGGTAGTTGATGGAATTTGAATTCAATTAAAAATATCTGGAATTAAAAGTCTAATGGTGACCATGAAGCCATTCTCGATTGTTGGAAAAACCCACCTGGTTTACTAATGTCCTTTAGGGAAGGAAATCCGCCGTCCTTACCTGATCTGGCCTACATGTAACTCCAGAACCACAGCAATGTGGTTGACTCTCAATTGCCCTCTGAACAAGGGCAACTAGGGTTGGACAATAAAATGTCCATGTCCCACAAATAAAAAAAAGAGAAAAGTAGTGACAGATAAAATAGGGGAAAACACAAGGAAAAGAAAGCAAAGGAATCAAGAACAGTGGGATCTTAGAGCAATAAAAGTTACCCGGACCAACAAGAATGTTTTCTATTTATAGGTCAACCAATCACAGAATCACAGAATCCCTATAAAGCAAAAGCGGCTTTAGTCACTATCAGTGTGGAGTCTGCACGATTTCCCCTGTGTCTGCGTGGGTTTCTTCTGGGTGCTCCGGTTTCCTCCCACAGTCCAAAGATGTGTGGGTTAGGTGGATTGGCCATGCTAAATTGCCCCTTAGTGTCAGGGGGACGAGCTAGGGTAAATGCAGGGGGTTATGGGGATAGGGCCTGGGTGGGATTGTGGGTGCAGGCACGATGGGCCGAATAGCCTCCTTATGCGCTGTAGGGATTCTATGATTCTGTGAAACCGGAGCACCCGGAGGAAACCCACGCAGACACGGCGAGAATGTACAAACTCCACACAGACAGTGACCCGAGGTCGGAATTGAACCCGGGTCCCTGGCGCTGTGAGGCAGCAGTGCTATTTACTGATCTACTTGCCATGTGTCTTCTTTCTTCAGAAATATGGGCTGTGAAATGTTTTGTCTTTTGAAAGTTTCTGAAGTTATGCTGAGGCACTAATTCCATACAGTTTGTTATGTTTCACTGATCTTCCTCGGTAACTTATTCCACAAACTCTTTGCATGAAAGGGTTCCAACTACTTACTGTTAACTTCTTAATTTATTTTTGAACTTGAACCCTCTGCCACCCTGAACAATTTGCCTGGATCAATATTGTGAATTCCCTTCACAATCGAACATGTCAATCAAATCTCCCTGAAGTCCCTCCTTTCGTACAGATTGCTGCACATTAATGTGGATTTTATTTTCCATAGAGAAATTTGATTTTATATTGCATAAGAATAAATAAGAGCAGGCGCCACAGAGGACAGCTATGATGAGAAGGATGCCTCTTGGTGTTTAGCCTATAGTCATTTAGTTAGAAATGAGGGAACGATGAGGATAAGGACATGCTTCCTTCTATGTCAATGGAGTATTTTTATCACATTCCTTAGAAACACCGCAAATAAATTACATTGAAATACAATATGTGTTGTTATGGAAACGTAGGAGACCGTCATTTAACATTTGTGTTTTCCCCAAAAAGCACACCAACCAACAAAAGTAAATGAGGAGAAAAGCAAGAATAGTTTTTTAATTATTCATTTACGGGATGTGGGTGTTGCTGACTAGATCAGCATTTATTGCCCTCGAGAAGGCAGTGGTGAGCTGCCGTTGCAATCCACCAAACCTGCACATCTTTGGAGTGTGGGAGGAAACCAGAGCACTCGGAGGAAACCCATGCAGACCTGGGGCGAACGTGCAAACTCCACACAGACAGTGACCCAAGGCAGTCCATGTGGCGTTACTGTAAGCCTACTTGTGACACTAATAAATAAACTTTAAACCATGATAACAGATTGAATAAAGTTCTCCAACGTTTGAAAGATGCATGGAGTTTGAGTAAAGATACACAAATATAAAATGTTTCATAGCTCTGCTTTGATTTGATTTGATTTATTATTGTCACGTGTATTAGTATACAGTGAAAAGTATTGTTTCTTGCGCACTATACAGACAAAGCATACTGTTCATAGAGAAGGAAATGAG
Source organism: Mustelus asterias (assembly GCF_964213995.1). Lineage (NCBI taxonomy): Eukaryota > Metazoa > Chordata > Chondrichthyes > Carcharhiniformes > Triakidae > Mustelus > Mustelus asterias. The sequence goes on from NC_135809.1 coordinate 11,834,242, forward strand.
AGAGTGCAGAATGTAGTGTAACAGTCATAGCTAGGGTGTAGAGAAAGATCAACTTAATGCAAGGCAAGTCCATTCAAAAGTCTGATGGCAGCAGGGAAGCAGCTGTTCTTAAGTCGGTTGGTACGTGACCTCAGACTTTTGTATCTTTCGCCCGATGGAAAAAGGTGGAAGACAGAATGTCCGGGATCCATGGGGTCCTTAATTATGCTGGCTGCTTTGCCGAGGCAGCGGGAAGTGTAGACAGAGTCAATGGATGGGAGATTGGTTTGCGTGATGGATTGGGCTACATTCACGACCTTTTGTAGTTCCTTGCAGTCTTGAGTAGAGCAGGAGCCATACCAAGCTGTGATACAACCAGAAAGAATGCTTTCTATGGTGCATCTGTAAAAGTTGGTGAGAGTCGTACCGGACATGCCAAATTTCCTTCGTCTTCTGAGAAAGTGGAGGCATTGGTGGGCTTTCTTAACTATAGTGTCGGCATGGGGAGACCAGGACAGGTTGTTGGTGATCTGGACACCTAAACACTTGAAGCTTTCGGCCATTTCTACTTCTTCCCCATTGATGTAGACAGGGGCATGTTCTCCTCTACGCTTCCTGAAGTCGATCACAATCTCCTTCGTTTTGCTAACATTGAGGGAGAGATTATTGTTGCCGCACCAGTTCACCAGATTCTCTATCTCCTTCCTGTACTCTGTCTCGTCATTTTTAAAGATCCGACCCACTACGGTGGTGTCATCAGCAAACTTGAAAATCGAGTTGGAGGGGAATTTGGCCGCACAGTCATTGGTGTATAAGGAGCATAGTAGAAAGCTGAGAACACAGTTTTGTGGGGTACCGGTGTTGAGGATGATGGTGGAGGAGGTGTTGTTGCAAATTACTTGCAGAGTTGTTGCAGAGGACTGTGATTCAAGAACTCTGAAGAGTACTTGAATCACAGGGTAGACTAAGGTGTGTTCTATCTTACCATAAGACCAGAAGACATAGGAGCAGAATTAGGCCACTCGGCCCATTGAGTCTGCTCCACCATTCAATCATGGCTGATATTTTTCTCATCCCCATTCTCCTGCCTTTTCCCTTTAACCCCTGATCCCCTTATTAATCAAGAGCCTATCTACCTCTGTCTTAAAGACATTCAATGACCTGGCCTCCGCAGCCTTCTGCGGCAAAGAGTATAGTTCAAGAAATGAGAAATGCACAGCAAATTCTCTGTATATCTCTGAGCTCAGATATTTTCTGGGCTTAGTGAATTACTCCAGTACATTCATACCAAATTTGGCAACTTTATGGCATCCATTGAATTTCATTTTGAAGAAGAGTGTTCTGTGGAATTGAGCAAAGGAGTGTGGCAAAGGATTACAGTTGTATAAAAGTCAATTGGTAGCTGGTACAGTGTATACACATGACGATGTATCCAAAAAGATTAAGTTAGCATGCGCTGCCTGTCCCTAAAGCTTGACGGTGTTGATGTTGAGAGGTTATTTTACCCTTTGGGAGAGTCTCAGACCAGAGGACATAATCTCAGAGGAAGGGGGTCGCCCATTGAAGACAGAGATGAGGACGAATTCTTTTTCTCAGAGGGTAGTGAATCTGAGGAATTTTTTTACCGCAGAGGGTTGTGTTAAGTATACTCAAGACTGAGATTGATTTTCAATCAGTAAGGAAATCAACGTGTATGGCGATAAGACAGGAAAATGGAGTAGGGGATTATGATAACAGAATGATCTCATTGATTGGCAAAGCAGACTTGATGGGCTGAATGGTCTACATCTGCTTCTCGTAAAGTAAAGTTTATTTATTAGTCACAAGTAAGGCTTACACTACACTTCAATGAAGTTACTGCGAAATTCCCCTAGTCGCCACACTCCGGCGCCTGCTTGGGTAAATGTACCTAGCCAGCACGTCTTTAAGGCTGTGGGAGGAAACCGGAACACCCAATGGAAACCCACACAGACATGGGGAGATCATGCAGACTCTGCACAGGCAGTGACTCAAGCCGGGAATTGAACCCAGGTCCCTGGTGCTGTGAAGCAGCAGTGCTAACCACCGTGCCATCATGCTGCCCATAAAGTCTTATGGTCTTATGATCCATCATTAAATATATTTTGGTCTCTCAGGGAATTAAGGGACATGGGCACAGTTGGGAAAGCAGATTTGAGCCTACTTCTGCTGCTCTGTCTTATGGTCTTTTATATGGAGTAGGTGCTGTGATCTCTCATGTGTTGGAGGGAGGAGGGACCGATTGCATTTGCCTCACGTACCAGTTACTGAATTCATGCTCACCTAGAAGGTGAGCCATTGTCTTGGTTATCGGAGAAAGAAGATTTCTGAAATTCTTACATGGTTGTAGTTTCATGATCAAAACTGATCAGAAGCCACTGATGGCTAAGTCTCCAGTACCCACTTTAATTGCAGCTTGAATGTAGAAATAGGCTTTCATTTTCCCTGCTTATCAGTGCGACATTATACACAGAAGATCAGACGATCATTGCAATGCCAAGGAGATGACTGGATTCCCGTTCTCCCTCAGAGGTAGAACCCAACAGGGGAGGATGTATTTTTCTTTTCAAACATTAGAACAACTCGTAGTGACCCTTGTATTGGTGAGAGTGTGGGACTATATCACAAATGGGTGGCCAACACAGATACTGGCCATAGAAATCAGGCTGTTTGTTTATGATGAGATCACGTACCAACCGATTCAAGAACAGCTTCTTCCCTGCTGCCATCAGACTTTTGAATGGACCTACCTCACATTAAGTTGACCTTTCTCTACACCCTAGGTATGACTAGGTATAATTTTGTATTTTAAAAAGCGTTTAGACAGTTACATGGGTAAGATGGGTATAGAGGGAAATGGGCCAAATGCGGGCAACTGGGACTAGCTTTGGGGTTTAAAAAAAAGGGCGGCATGGACAAGTTGGGCCGAAGGGCCTGTTTCCATGCTGTAAACCTCTATGACTCTATGACTGTGACACTACATTCTGCACCCCCTCGTTTCCTTCTCTATGTACGATATGCTTTGTCTGTATAGTGCGCAAGAAACAATACTTTTCACTGTACACTAATACACGTGACAATAATAAATCAAATCAAATCAAAGAATTAGTTGTTTGTTGATAAAGGTTGTGTTATGTGGGGAGCCAGAGTTGAAATTCCTGAGACATACAGATTGCAGTTGCAATGTAATCTTTATGATTTACACTCGGGGATGAGCTTGACAAAGAGTGGCCAGGGCTAGGTAAGGATGTGAAAGACACAGTGTGAAGTATGTCAAGCTGTGGAAAAGTTGCCACCGTTGATAGCTTTGCAAGCATGGAAATGGTCAGCGGGGTTGTGACGGGTTACACGTAGATTTTGAAGATTTTGAAAGGCAACGTTTAATCATTGTAACAGCCACTCGCAGAGTGTTGAACAGTTTCCGATGAATCAAACTATAATGAGCAGAACTCTAGATATTTTGTGTGCTTTGCTGAGGAAATTGTATCTATCAACAGTCCTCAGTTTTGTCCAGAAGAGTTTGTGGAATTTATGAGAATGAATTGGATAAAACATACCAGGGTTCCACCGTAACACTTTGCTTCAAACGGAGCAGTGGAGCGCACAGTAAAAGCTGTCACGCGTGTTCCTGTTAAGAAAATGCGAGATACAAACTAGAAGAAACATCAGTAGTCGTTGAATCAGAAAACTGGCGGGGTTTTTATTTTGTTTATTTATTGTAACGCACCTCACGCAGCTACTGGAAGGACACCAACTGAATTGTGTCTTGGAAGGCAGCCTAGAACAAGGCTTTCATTTCTAAAGCCACATTTAGCACAGCCAGTGGAAGAGAAGCAATTAAAGTAAAGAGGGAATCATGATCGGGGTGCAGTGAGAGAAAGAAGTCTGAAGTTGAACCAAAAAGTTAAGGTGAAAGAATATCGTCTTGAGTGGTTGAATAGACTGCCAGAAGGAGTCATGAAGATATGTGGTCTTCGCATATATTCGGCCAAGATGTTTGGTCACTGGAAAGGTTAGGTTTGCACATCTTGATCATGTTTTACCTGCAGAGGTTCACAAAGGAGGGAGTTGGGAAGATTTAAATGAGTTTGACGCAGTGTACCAATAATTAATCCAACGCAAGTCATGCCTGGAACCAGTTCAAAGCTGAGACAGAGGCAGACAGACATGTCTGATGGAGTGGAAAATTCAGTATATGGTCAAGGTCAAAATAAGTCTTTATTGGCAAAACCTCTCCTCAGAGACAGGCCCAGATGGATTCAGGCCCTTCACCATATTCTTAAAGTATGGGTCAAGAAAGGAGAAGATAGGAACTAGAAATTAGGGGAAGGCGATGGCCGAGTGGTATTATCGTTTGACTATTAATCCAGAAAGTCAGCTAATGTTCTGGGGACCAGGGTTCGAATCCCACCACAGCAGATGGTGGAATTTGAATTCAATAAAAAATATTTGGAATTAAGAATCTACTGATGGCCATGAAACCGTGGTCGATTGTCAGAAAAACCCATCAAGTTCACTAATGTCCTTTAGAGAAGGAAATCTGCCATCCTCACCTGGTCTGGCCTACATGTGAATCCAGATCCACATCAGTGTGCTTGACTCTCAACTGCCCTCAGGCAACTAGGGATGGGCAATAAATGCTGGCCTGCCAGCGACGCCCATGTCCCACGAATGAATTTTAAAAAAAATTAAGAACAGGAAACGAATGGTTAAATTGGATTTGTAATTAAGTAAAAAAAACAAGGTATGCAGATTAGTTGTTTGTGTACCTTCTCATTAAGGAGCGAGGTGAGTAGTATTGAAATGACACCCTGATGTGGCCATTTTGTATATCTATATGTATTATGTGTGTATATATATATATATAAGTCAAGCCAGCATAAACTAGTTTGGTGAGTACTTGACTTTCCATGTGGCACTCTATCTCTTTTCTATCCTCCAAAGATATCACAGGACCCGATGCTAATTTCTGGAGGCTATCAGTTGTGAATATAAATTTTAACGTTATATAAAAATTGCCATGTCAAGTGAGCTGTTCAAACATGTTAAAGCAGTTCTGTTAAAATGTTAATAGCTTTAACGCTATTTATCACTTGAACGATAAAAGATGAAGCACCTACTATTGTAAGCCAACCACACTTTAATATTCTGACAACAAAAGGCTCCCTGATTGAAGCCATGTTTTTAATATCCAGGAACTGTGATTTTGTTTACTGATTGTCACTGTCCAGCTGTGTACTTCACCCAATCCCCATATTCACTGAGCTTCTGTTTGCAAATACTGTCTTAAGCAGATTGACATGTTTGTTACTGAAGCTAATGCCAAATAAACCAGATAAAGTAGCCTCCAGTATATGCAGCTGTAGCCTTTGCTGCATATTTATGTTGACTCTTTATCAACAGCGCATTAATGCTATTTGAATTATATCCCATTGTAGTTAATATAAAACGAACTGCATCTCGGGCCAGGCATGATTGAGACAGATAACTGATAGGAATAACCAGATAATGAAAGTTGGGAGTGAAAGTGTTGTAGAATCCCGACAGTGTAGAATGAAGCCATTTGGCCCATCCAGGCTGCACTGACAACAATCCCACCCAGGCCCTATCCTCGGAAGCCCAAGTCTTTATCCTGCTGAACGCTCTGACACTAAGGGCAGAATTTTCCCATCCTACTCGCCACGGGAATCGTAGCAGGACAATATGGGGAGGCACAGTGACACAGTGGTTAGCGCTGCTGCCTCACAGCTCCGGGGACCCGAGTTCGATTCCCGGCTTGGGTCACTGTCTGTGTGGAGTTTGCACGTTCTCCCCGTGTCTGCGTGGGTTTCCTCCCACAGTCCAAAGATGTGCAGATTAGGTTGATTGGCCGTGCTAAATTGCCCCTTAGTGTCCCAGAATGCATAGGTTAAAGGGATTAGCGGGAATAGGGCCTGGGTGGGATTGTGGTCGGTGCAGACTCGATGGGTCACATGGCCTCCTTCTGCACTGGAGGGATTCTATGAATACAATGGTCCGTTGACCTCGGGTGGGATTTTCCGGACTTGGGGCGAATGTGGGTGGGAAATCCCACCCTAAGGGTCAAATTAGCATGGCTAATCCACCTAATCCACACATCTTTAAGTATTTGCATTGTGACATTTTCACATCTCTGAAAACCCTAAAATTAATTACATTTAAGTTTGTTAGCAGGGCAAATGCAGTAGCCTCTCACAAAAGTATTGAATTGAAAGGCGGGTTTATTTTTGCTGGTGTTTGCCAAAGGAGTCAGGAGGCCAGGAAAATTTCCTCGCTTTCTTTAAATAAAGATTTAGCATCATTAATGTCCACCTGAACAGATAGGTTGGCACTGGCTTAGTATCTTATCTGAAGGAATGGCATCTCTGATAATGGATTACTTCCTTAATACTGATTGGGAATGTTAGCCGAGATTACAGACTTATGACCTGCAGTCGGGCTTGAATCGATAAACTTCTGATTCTCAAATGACTACAGGTCAGTCAGTAGCTATCTTTCCTCTAGGTTAGAAAAGTTAAAGTTTATTTATTAGTCACAAATAGGCTTACATTAACACTGCAATGAAGTTACTGTGAAAATCCCCTAGTCACTACATCCTGGCGCCTGTTCGGGTACTCGGAGGGGGAATTTAGCATGGCCAATGCACCTAACCAGCATGTCTTTCCGACTGTGGGAGGAAACCGGAGCACCCGGAGGAAACCCACGCAGGCACGGGGAGAACGTACAGACTCCGCACAGACAGTCACCCAAGCTGGGAATTGAACCTGGGTCCGTGGCGCTGTGAGCTAGCTAGCTAAATCACCAGCGTGATTTACTCCAGTTTTTACGTGAATTCGACACTTAGAATTTTTTTGGGAGAATCCCATCCCATATTTCAGAGGAGATTTAAGACTACCCTCTCAGGTGGATGTACGAAATCCTAAGATCCCATTTGAGATAGAACAGACTTATTTTCCCTGATATCCTGCTCAGTATATATCCCTCAAACAGGATTAATAAAATAGATTATGTGGTCCTTTTAACATTGCTCTGTACAAATTGGGTATTGGGTTTTTTTCATTAGGTGTAATGTACTTTGTGAGATCTTGAAATAATGGTGGGTGCTAAATAAATGCACCTTCTTCCTTTAACTTAGCATAATGTGGGAATGGTGATGGCCTAGTGGTATTATTTCAAGACTATTAATTCAGAAACTCAGCCAATGTTCTGGGGACCCGGGTTCGAATCCCGCCACGGCAGATGGTGGAAATTTGAATCTAATAAAAAATATCTGGAATTAAGAATCTACTGATGACCATGAAACCAATGTTGATTGTCAGGAAAAACCCATCTGCTTCACTAATGCCCTTCAACGAAGGAAGCCTCCTGTCTTTACCTGGTCTGGCCCACATGTGACTCTAGAGCCACAGCAATGTGGTTGACTCTCAACTGCCCTCTGAAATGGCCTGGCAAGCCACTCAGTTTCAAGGGCAACTAGGGATGGGCAATAAATGCTGGCCAGCTGGTGTCGGCCATGTCCCTTGAATGAATAATTTTTAAAAATCAGAAATAATTTCAGCCTGGCTTTATCATACATGAACATAAAACTTGGTTCAGCGAGACTTTGACCCTGTTCGAATTTGGACACTGTGCGTGCGCTGATCTGTCAGCGCCGAGATCGACGCATGCGCAGTGGTCCCCCTGTCTGCCGGCCTCCTGAATGCTGGCCAGCTCAATCGCTGGCCAGTCCCTCAATCCCGCATTTCTGCCCGACCAACCCCCCTCCCAACGGCCCGATCGCTAATGCGATATCCAGATGGGAATTGCACAGGCATGGAAAATATTTGCATTGCTGTTAGTTTTCTACAATAGACCTTTAAAATCATACAGAACACTGAATTGCTGATGCTATAATGCTGTTGTTTTCATGAAAAAACACAAAAGATCTGGCGTAACTGCCAGTAATAATTCCGTAGAATAATGTCGGAAGATCAGAATGCGCAACTTTGCCCATTGTTTTTGTGGTTGTGGTGAATGGCACTGAGTTCAGCACAAGGACTGTCTTTGACACAGCTCTCCACACTGCACCATACTATTGTATCTGATATAGGCTGATATTTTACTTGGATTTCACTAACTCTGACGAAGGTGCCAATCTCCATTGAGAATTCCCACCTCCTCCAGCACCTCTTTAGCTTTTCTCATCACTTGCTTGCTGGGAAGTAGCGGAACAATACCTTAGGGCCCTGATGGGGGAAGTTGGAGTGACTGATTTTCCCAGCCAGCAGTTCGTGACAGAGTAACCGATTTAGTATTTTCATCACCAAATATCCACTGCGCAGATCTGTTTTTATCTGCTTCTAATGCACCAACAATTAGAACTTCCACAGTGCAGAAAGAGGCCATTTGGCCCATCGCGTCTGCACCGACTCTCTGAAAGAGCATCTTACCCCCAACCGTTCCCCGCCCTATCCCACGATCCTTGCACATTTACCACGGCTAATCCACCTAAACCTACATAAATAAAAGCAAATTACTGCGCGTGCTGGAATTCTGAAACCAAAAGAGAAAATGCTGGAAAATCTCAGCAGGTTTGGCAGCATCTGTAAGGAGAGAAAAGAGCTGACGTTTCGAGTCCAGATTACCCTTTATCAAAACTGATCAAAGGATCCTCTGGACTCGAAACATCAGCTTTTTTCTCTCCTTACAGAAGCTGCCAGACCTGCTGAGATTTTCCAGCATTTACTCTTTTGGTTTCACCTAAACTGACACATCTTTGGATATTAGGAGGCAATTTAGCATGGCCAATCCACCTAACCTGCTCATCTTTGGACTGTGGGAGGAAACCGGAGCATCTGGAGGAAACCCACACTGACACGGGGAGAACATGTAGACTCCAGACAGACAGTGACCCAAGGCTAGAATCGAACACGGGTCCCTGACGCAGTGAGGCAGCAGTGCTAACCATTGTGCCACCGTGCCTTCCTGCTCAAAATCATTTCAAAAGAAGCAGGTTATCTGATAATTATTATATTTCTGTTTGTGGGAGCTTGCTGTATGTACGTTGGCTGCCATTAAAAAAAAAATTCAATTGTGGGACATGGGTGTCGCTGGCTGGCCAGCATTTATTGCCCATCCCTAGTTGTCCTTGAGAAGGTGGTGATGAGCTGCCTTCTTGAATCGCTGCAGTCCAGGTGGGATTGACCCACAATGCCGTTAGGCAAGGAATTCCAGGATTTTGACCCAGCGACTGCGAAGTAACAGCGATATATTTCCAAATCAGGATGGTAGGTGGCTTGGAACTTGCAGGTGGTGGTGTTGCCATGTATCTGCTGCCCTTGTCCTTCTAGATGGAAGTGGTCATGGGTTTGGAAGGTGCTGTTTAAGGATTTTTGGTGAAACGCTTTGGTGAATTGGTGTGTCCTACATTACAGCAGTGACTACACTTCAAAAGCACTTTATTGGTTGGAAAGTGCTTTGGGACATTGAGAGATTGTGAACAATGCCATTGAAATGTACATCATTTTTAAAAATAAAAACTGCCTCCACTGCACTCTGGTAATGCACTCCAGATCATATAGTTACATTCTCTTTGGGATTATAAGAACATAAGAACATAAGAAATAGGAGCAGGAGTAGGCCATCTAGCCCCTCGAGCCTGCCCCGCCATTCAATAAGATCATGGCTGATCTGACGTGGATCAGTACCACTTACCCGCCTGATCCCCATAACCCTTAATACCCTTACCGATCAGGAATCCATCCATCCGCGCTTTAAACATATTCAGCGAGGTAGCCTCCACCACCTCAGTGGGCAGAGAATTCCAGAGATTCACCACCCTCTGGGAGAAGAAGTTCCTCCTCAACTCTGTCTTAAACCGACCCCCCTTTATTTTGAGGCTGTGTCCTCTAGTTTTAACTTCCTTACTAAGTGGAAAGAATCTCTCCGCCTCCACCCTATCCAGCCCCCGCATTATCTTATAAGTCTCCATAAGATCCCCCCTCATCCTTCTAAACTCCAACGAGTACAAACCCAATCTCCTCAGCCTCTCCTCATAATCCAAACCCCTCATCTCCGGTATCAACCTGGTGAACCTTCTCTGCACTCCCTCCAATGCCAATATATCCTTCCTCATATAAGGGGACCAATACTGCACACAGTATTCCAGCTGCGGCCTCACCAATGCCCTGTACAGGTGCATCAAGACATCCCTGCTTTTATATTCTATCCCCCTCGCAATATAGGCCAACATCCCATTTGCCTTCTTGATCACCTGTTGTACCTGCAGACTGGGCTTTTGCGTCTCATGCACAAGGACCCCCAGGTCCCTTTGCACGGTAGCATGTTTTAATTTGTTTCCATTGAGATAGTAATCCCATTTGTTATTATTTCCTCCAAAGTGTATAACCTCGCATTTCTCAACGTTATACTCCATTTGCCATATCCTCGCCCACTCACTCAGCCTGTCCAAATCTCTCTGCAGATCTTCTCCGTCCTCCACACGATTCACTTTTCCACTTATTTTTGTGTCGTCTGCAAACTTCGTTACCCTACACTCCGTCCCCTCCTCCAGATCATCTATATAAATGGTAAACAGTTGCGGCCCGAGTACCGATCCCTGCGGCACGCCACTAGTTACCTTCCTCCAACCGGAAAAACACCCATTTATTCCGACTCTTTGCTTCCTGTCGGATAGCCAGTCCCCAATCCACTTTAACACACTACCCCCAACTCCGTGTGCCCTAATCCTCTTCAGCAGCCTTTTATGGGGCACCTTATCAAACGCCTTTTGGAAATCCAGAAACACCGCATCCACCGGTTCTCCTCCATCAACCGCCCTAGTCACATCTTCATAAAAATCCAACATGTTCGTCAAGCACGACTTTCCCCTCATGAATCCATGCTGCGTCTGATTGATCGAACCATTTCTATCCAGATGCCCTGCTATCTCCTCTTTAATAATGGATTCCAGCATTTTCCCTACTACAGACGTTAAGCTGACCGGCCTATAGTTACCCGCCTTTTGTCTCCTTCCTTTTTTAAACAGCGGCGTAACATTAGCCGTTTTCCAATCAACCGGCACTACCCCAGAATGCAACGAGTTTTGATAAATAATCACTAACGCATCCACTATTACCTCTGACATTTCTTTCAATACCCTGGGATGCATTCCATCCGGACCCGGGGACTTGTCCACCTTCAGTCCCATTAGTCTACCCCGCACTGCCTCTCTGGTAACATTAATTGTATTAAGTATTTCTCCTGCTGCCAACCCTCTATCGTTAATATTTGGCAAACTATTTGTGTCCTCCACCGTGAAGACCGACACAAAAAACTTATTTAAAGACTCAGCCATATCCTCATTTCCCACTATTAACTCCCCCCTCTCGTCCTCCAAGGGTCCAACATTCACTCTAGCCACTCTATTCCTTTTTATATAATTTATAAAAACTTTTACTATCATTTTTTATATTAATTGCTAGCCTAGCTTCATAGTCTATCCTTCCTTTCTTTATCGCTTTCTTAGTCTCTCTTTGTTGTTTCTTAAATTTTTCCCAATCACTTGTTTCTCCACTATTTTTGGCCACTCTGTACGCAGCTGTTTTTATTTTAATACTCTCCTTTATTTCCTTCGTTATCCACGGCTGGTTCTCCCTTTTCTTACAATCCTTGTTTTTTGCTGGAATATATTTTTGCTGAGAACTGAAAAGGATCTCCTTAAAAATCCTCCACTGTTCCTCAGCTATCCTACCTGCCAGCCTGCTCTCCCAGTCTACCTTAGCCAATTCATCCCAATTCATTATGGTTGTGAAATTTTAAAAAAAGTTTTAAGTTTATTTATTAGTCAGAATTAAGGCTTACATTAACACTGCAATGAAGTTACTGTGAAATTCCCCTAGCCACCACACTCCGGCACCTGTTCGGGTCAATGCACCTAACCAGCACGTCTTTCAGACTGTGGGAGGAAACCGGAGCACCTGGAGGAAACCCACGCAGACACGGGGAAGAACGTGCAAATTCCACACAGGCTGGGAATCGAACCTGGGTCCCTGGTGCTGTGAGGCAGCGATGCTAACCACTGCGCCACCGTGCCGCCCAATTTATCCTGGCGAGCTGGAGAAATAATTTGCAGATAATCATCTAAAAATTAAACATTGTATTACAAGACGACTTTCTAAACTGAGAACGCCAGTGAAAGGTATTGTGTGTGCACTATGCTCCCCCCCTCCCCCCCCTCCCCTCCCCCCCCTCCCCCCGCCAGGGACAGACTGAGGTCCGAAAAATCTTTTGCTTACCTACAACGATATCAGTGATTAAATTTTATGTGGGCCTTTTCCTTTTGACCTGTTTTGATGCCTGTGACATCCTTCAGTACACGTGTAAATCAGCATGTTTGTTTCCACTGATGTACGATGACATCCAGCCTAGCAGGCTATAAAGCTATTACTCCAGGTCTGTGGAGGAACTGTTACATAGTTGACAGCAAGAAATTCGATAGCCCGCACACCAGATAATTCCCTTAAAACCCCCCTTCCCGGAGCTGTAATTTGCTATTTCTATTTTTAAAGATTCTGTATTGACCAAAAAATTATTTTGTAATGATTATATCGGGTGAAATGGAAGGGATAAATGAAGAGGAAATTGTAATTTCATGCTTGCTATTTCTATTACCTTTAATTTCTCCCACTTTATACTTTATAATCGTCCATTTTAGCGATTAATAGTGCCATGCTATTTTTCATCGACAATTTTATTAATGACTTAATGACTTCCATTTCACTGCACCATTGATAGTAAATCCCTCCTTACTTTCTTATCTGGGCAACTTTCAGGCGCGTTTTGCATTTTTGAACGGGTTACAATAAGCAATGAGTGGATTATCCGTTAAAAAAAAACAAGATACTGTAAATGCTGGAAATCTGAAATAAAAACAGAAAACGTCGGAAATACTCAGTGGGTCGGGCAGCATCTGTGGAGAGGGAGAGGCAGACTTGATATTTCAGGTCCAAGGGGGTGATCTTACTGGCTTGGCACGCTGGGCAATTGGCATGGCGAGCTGGTAAGATCGCAAGAAAGGCGAAAAACTTGGTTCGCGCCCAGTTTCTTGCTTCTTGTGATTTTACCGGCACTGAATTGCAGGCATAATCAGCCTTGCAACCCAAGGGTGGGGGGTTGGGGTAGTCACAGATCTCTCAGTGTTCTGTGTACACTTGTACACAGAACATTGAAGAGTTCAAGACACATGCGCAATAGCACCCCTCACAGCCAGCAGTTGGCTTCCCGCCGAGAATAGACTCTGCCCACTCCCCTACTGGCGTGACTCACACTTTGCCTCTATTTTGCACTAAGTGGTATAAGATCGTGTTTGAGAGCTCATCCAAAAAACGGGTGTGATTCTCTCCCATTTTCACGCTCTGAGAGATCTGTGGTTCCCCCAAACCCCCACCCCCGGGTTGCAAGGCTGATAATGCCTGTAATTCAATGCCGATAAGATGACAAGAGGTGAGAAACTGGGTGCGAACCGAGTTTTTCATCTTTCTTGCGATCTTACCAGCTCGCCATGCCAATTGCCCGGTGTGCCAAGCCAGTAAGATCACCCCCTTGGACCTGAAATATCAAGTCTGTCTCTCCCTGTCCACAGAGGCTAAATGAAAGATGGCATAATCAATTGAAGGCCAGAGGAGGCTGAGACGTAATCTCAGCGCGGTTGCTAAAATCCTGAAGGGGTTTGATTACAAGATAACAGATTACAAGGACACCGATGTCACACTTCTATTTATTGACTACAGCTCAGCCTTCAACACCATTATTCCCACGAAACTCATCTCCAAACTCCGTGGCCTGGGCTCGTACCTCCCTCTGCGACTGGATCCTGAACTTCCTAACTCACAGACCACAATCAATAAGGATAGACAATAACATCTCCTCCACGATCATCTGCAACACTGGTGCCCCACAAGGCTGTGTCCTCAGCCCCCTACTATACTCCTTATACACCTATGACTGTGCAGCCAAATTCCCCTCCAATTCGATTTTCAAGTTTGCTGACGACACCACCGTAGTGGGTCGGATCTCAAACAATGACGAGACAGAGTACAGGAATGAGATAGAGAATCTGGTGAACTGGTGCAGCAACAATGATCTCTCCCTCACTGTCAACAAAACGAAGGAGATTGTCATCGACTTCAGGAAACGTAAAGGAGAACATGCCCCTGTCTGCATCAACGGGGACAAAGTAGAAAGGACCGAGAGCTTCAAGTTTTTAGGTGTCCAGATCACCAACAACCTGTCCTGGTCCCTTGATGCCGACACTATAGTTAAGAAAACCCACCAACGCCTCTACTTTCTCAGAAGACAAAGGAAATTTGGCACGTCAGCTACGACTCTCACCAACTTTTACAGATGCACCATAGAAAGCATTCTTTCTAGTTGCATCACAGCTTTGTATGGCTCCTGCTCTGCCCAAAACCGCAAGGATCTACAAAAGGTAGTGAATGTAGCCCAATCCATCACGCGAACCAGCCTCCCATCCATTAACTCTGTCGACACTTCCCTCTGCCTCAACAAACCAGCCAGCATAATTAAGGACCCCATGCACTCCGGACATTCTCTCTTCCACCTTCTTCCTTCGGGAAAAAGATGCAAAAGTCTGAGCTCACATACTAACCGACTCAAGAACAGCTTCTTCCCTGCTGCTGTTTGAATGGGTTTACCTTGCATTAAGTTGATCTTTCTCTACACCCTAGCTATGACTGTAATGCTACATTCTGCACTCTCTCATTTCCTTCTCTATGGACGGTATGTTTTGTCTGTATAGTGCGCAAGAAATAATACGTGTGACAATAATAAATCAAATCAAATTGAACCCTTAAAAGCATTGATAGGCAAAGGGACCTGGGTGTACAGGTACACAGGTCACTGAAAGTGGCAATGCAGGTGGAGAAGATAGTCAAGAAGGAATACGGCATGCTTGCCTTCATCGGCCGGGGCATTGAGTTTAAAAATTGGCAAGTCATGTTGCAGCTTTATAGAACTTTAGTTAGGCTGCACTTGGAATATAGTGTGCAATTCTGGTCACCACACTACCAGAAGGATGTGGAGGTTTTGGAGAAGGTACAAAAAAGATTTACCAGGATGTTGCCTGGTATGGAGGGCATTAACTATGAGGAGAGGTTGGAGAAACTTTGTTTGCTCTCACTGGAATGATGGAGGTTGAGAGGCGACCTGATAGAAGTCTACAAGATTATGAGGGACATGGACAGAGTGGATAGTCAGAAGCTTTTTCCCAGGATGGAAGAGTCAATTACTAAGGGGCATAGGTTTAAGGTGCCTGGGACAAGGTTTAAAGGAGATGTACGAGGCAAGTTTTTTACACAGAGGATGGTGGGTGCCTGGAACTCGCTGCCGGGGGAGGTAGTGGAAACAGATACGCTAGTGACCTTTAAGGGGCGTGCTGAAAAATACATGAATAGGATGGGAATAGAGGGATATGGTCCCCGGAAGGGTGGGGGATTTTAGTTCAGTTGGGCAGCACAGTCGGTGCAGGCTTGGAGGGCTGAAGGGCCTGTTCCTGTGCTGTAATTTTCTTTGTTCTTTGTTCTCAGCGAGGTTGCTAAAAATCTGAAGGGGTTTGATAAGTTACAACCAAAGAAAAATTTTCCACTTGTGGATGTCGTAAACTGGGGGCCATAAATGCAATGTAGGGGGAGGCGGTGGCATAGTGGTATTGCCGCTGGACGAGTGATCCAGAGACATGGGGTAATACATTGGGAACATGGGTTCGAATCCCACCACGGCAGCGGGTAAAATTTGAATTTGCTAAAAATTTGGAATTGCAAGTCTAATGATGGCCATTGTCAATTGTAAAAACCCACCTGGTTCACTAATGTCCTTTAGGGAAGGAAATCTGCCGTCCTTTTCTGGTCTGGCCTATCTGTGACTCTCCCAGGCACAAAGCAATGTGGCTGTCTCTTGACTGCTCAGTTCAAAGGCAATTAGGGTTGAACAATAAATGCTGACCTTGCCAGCGATGCCCATATCCCATGAAAGAATAAAGAAAGAATAAAGAATAAGTCAAATAAGGAATTCATGAGTACTTTGCCCAGGAGGCAGTTGGATTGTGGAATTTGCTACCATTTTGAAGTGAATAGCATTGAAGCATTTAGGGGGGACTTGAGGGAGAAAGGAGTAGGATGATATATTGATAAAGTGAGATGAAATAAGGTGCGAGGAACCTCTTGCCGAACGTAAAGACCAACATAGGTTTGGGGAGCTTAGCGGTCAGTTTCAGTGCTGTTAGTATACGGAATGTTATGTAAGTAATTGTTGGGTCCATTCATTCCTTTGAACAGACGAGGAGACAGCGCTAGTACGGGGTTTTTAAATGGTTTATTTTATTGAACAGAACTTAAGAAAATTAACATGGCAGAAGCGAAAAAAAAGCAAATTTGGAGACTGGCTGCTAGACCAATCCCTGAACTGAGTTTGAACAGGATCTTAAAACTGAACTGAAAACACACACTAAAATCCACAATATATCTCAGCCCTAATCACGTTATTGTAGGCGTCCTTCACATGCTGTCTCCGTTTAGGAAAACAAGTCTTGCAGCTGCTGTTATGAAAAACCTGTTTTGCCTGCATTATGTACCCTTTAGGAATGCAGTCAATTTCTCGCCAACCCAGCATGCCTTCTGAGTTTTAAAATGGGGTCAAGTTAGCAGTGTTAGTTATCCCCTACAGTCTAGCATTTAAATGTAATTGCATAGGCAGAAATATCTTACAATGAAGCCTTTGCATAGATTGTTGCGAACAGGGCTAAGCATTCACAGGATCGCTCCATAATAAATGTGAGTTGCAAAATAGATGTCCTATTTTCCTCATTCACAATAACAGCAACATCATTCTGATATGTATTGCACAACCTTAAAACTGGATTGTCAATCTGTCAGGTTGTTATGTGCAGTGAGTCATACCGGGCTAGATTCAGCTATCTTTAAAACCTATAATCGGAGGGGGACCTCTGATGTTGAGCCATGTAAGCCTTACAGAATTCTGATTTATCTTTTCATACTTGGTAAATTCCTAAATGCTTAAAGTGCTCAGAGGTTTAAGAAGCCTGTTCTGCAGCACATTGGTTAGCTGTGCGAGGGAAGGGTGTTGGGAGCAATGGCAGGAGGAAATAGCAGCAGCTGGGGTTGCTCACTGGAGTTACTTAAAAACGCACTGGGAAAAGTGAACTAGTGACTGACACAGGGATAGAGACAGATAGACTGGCAGAAAAATATAGGGCTGGCTACACTGAGAGTGGGAGTAGTAGGGACAAAAAAGGAACACTTTGATTTCCAGGCTTTACCATAGCTAACATCAGTTTATATTCTATTAAGGTTTCAACTCCAAGGATTGTTGGTCATATGCAAGGGCACGCATACACACATGGGCACATGCATATTCACACACGGTAACACACATCTACCGGCACACATACAGTCATTCACACGAACATGTGTCCATACTTGTGTACAATCACTTGGTGCCAAAGGTATCACGGGGAGGCAGTGGCATTGTCACTGGGCTAGTAATCCAGAGACCCAGGACAAAATCTGGGGACCTGGGTTCGAACCCTGCCATGGTAGGTGGTGAAATTTGAATTCAATAAAAATCTGGAATTCGAAGTCGAATGATGACCATGAAACCATTGTCGATTGTCGTAAAAGCCCATCTGGCTGATTAATGTCCCCAGGGAAGGAAATCTGTCGTCCTTACCTGGCAGGGTCCACATGAAACCCGATCCACAGCAATGTGGTTGACTCTTAAAAATGTCCGCTGAAATGGAGGGCAGTTAGGTGTGGCCAATAAATCCTGGCCCCAACCATTGATCCCCGCATCCTGTGAATGAATGAGGAAAGTAACATGGATCCTTATAATTGAGATAAGTCCTGGTACAGACCTCAGTCTCATAGAATTAAAGAATGGTAAATCATAGAAGGAAACACTTTGGCCTGTCTTAATATGACTTTAAGGGATATCAGTGTAACATCACTGGAAGGGAAATGTGTTTTACTTTGCCTTTTAGCAGAGTACACACACACAGCTCTGATGTCTTTAAGCTTTATATTTATGTATAACTGTTCTCAAGTGCCTAGTCTTAATAAATGAACCCATAATGTGTTTCCCAAATTCCTTGTGAGCAATTGGCGCCTTGTGCCTTGCACAGTAAATAAGCCCAAAGGGTGGCACAGTGGTTAGCACTGTTGCCTTACAGCGCCAGGGATCCGGGTTCGATTTCCGGCTTGAGTCACTGTCTGTGTGGCGTTTGCACATTCTCCCCGTGTCTGCGTGGGTTTCCTCCGGGTGCTCTGGTTTCCTCCCACAGTCCAAAGACGTGTGGGTTAGGTGGATTGGCCATGCTAAATTGTCCCTTAATGTCAGGGGGATTAGCAGGGTAAATGCAGGGTGTTATGGGGATAGGGCCTCGGTGGGATTGTGGTTTGGTGCAGACTCGATGAGCCGAGTGGCCTCCTTCTGCATTGTAGGATTCTGTTCTGTTCTATTAATGATGTGGAGATGCCGGCGTTGGACTGGGGTAAGCACAGTAAGAAGTCTCACAACACCAGGTTAAAGTCCAACAGGTTTATTTGGTAGCAAATACCATAAGCTTTCGGAGCACTGCTCCTTCGTCAGACGGAGTGGATATCCACTCCATCTGACGGAGGAGCAGTGCTCCACAAGCTTATGGTATTTGCTACCAAATAAACCTGTTGGACTTTAACCTGGTGTTGTGAGACTTCTTACTGTTCTATTAATGTCAGGACAGTGTCTATGCCGGAGCTTTGACAGAGCTCTGAAACTATTCTCATTCCTCCTTCACCCTTTAAGCCTGCTCCCTATTCACTCAGACCATGGCTGATCCATCCTCCCCCAGTGTCTCCGTTGCCCCTGTTTCCCTTAGTTTCCAGAATCTATTGATTGTATGGCGCCAGTATAATTGTCGTAGTGTTTGTAACTCTGCCTGAAACTCTTTGCAACGGTGAGGAAAAGGTTATGATAAAACTCAACCAAGGGGCACATAAATAAATAAGAGAGAACAGAAAGGGCAGTTAAGAGAATGACGAGACACCGTTCTCCAAACTGAACAGTCACAACTGTAAACCACCAGCCAAGCCAGGAGGCAACATATTGCTAACAGCTGGAGCTCAGAACAATGGAGAGGAAAGAAAAACAAAGAACATCTGGGGAAAAGCGAGAGAAAGATGGAAAACAGCTTTTAAAACATTAAGTACTTAATCAGACCAAGGCCTAAAGTAAAGAGGCAATGCTACAGCTGTTAGAATACATGACAGGTTATTATTATGTGGCGTTCAAATACATTAAATATCAAGCAACATGTGACACTGACGAGATACAAATATCGATGTTATAAATCATTCCAAGAAAATGCACAATTCTGAAATAATTCAAGGTAAAATGGGAATTATCTCAGCATTTTAACTGCTTCAGTATATAGTTGATAAGTCAATTCTGTAACGTGATCAGGTCAGAGATTGTGGGGAAACTGGTCAATCATAGGTGTGTGGCCCGGTGGCACAGTGGTTAGCACTGCTGCCTCACAGTGCCAGGGACCCAGGTTCAATTCTGGCCTCGGCTCACTGTCTGTGTGGAGTCTGCACGTTCTCCCCGTGTCTGTGTGGGTTTCCTCCGGGTGCTCCAGTTTCCTCCCACAGTCCAAAGATGTGTGGGTTAGGTTGATTGACCATGCTAAATTGCCCCTTAGTGTCAGGGGGATTAGCAGGGTAAATATGTGGGATTACGGGAAAAGGGCCTGGGTGGGATCGTTGTCAATGCAGATTCGATTGGTCAAATGGCCTCCTTTTGCACTGTAGTGATTCTATGATCCTATGATTCATAGAATGTGGACAGTGCAGAAGGAGGCTTTTCGGCCCATTGAGTCTGCACCAACTCTCCAACAGAGCATCTTAACCAAGCCAACCCCCAGCCTTATCCCCATAATCCCGCGCATTTACCATGGCTAATCCACCTAACCTGCAAATCTTTGGACACTAAGGGGCAATTGAGCATGGCCAATCCACCTAACTTGCTCATCTTTGGACTGTGGGAGGAAACCAGCGGTCCCGAAGAAAGCCCACGCAGACATGGGGGGAACGTACAGACTCCGCACTGACAGTGACCCAAGGCCAGAATCAAACCCGGGTCTCTGGCGCTGTGAGGCAGCAGTGCTATTTTCCTTCCTGTCACGTGATGCTCAATTGCAAATGCTGGCAGAGAAATATTATAACATCCTTCTTCCTGTCGTGTGAACGAACGACCAAATTGTCAGCCCTTTTTGCAGGAATGGTGGCTACATGTTGGAAGGATGAATGGTCAAGTTTGTGATTGATTACATACATTCAAAATCGCCACCTTGTGGTAGATAGACACAGAGGGAGGTGCTTCTGAATGGAGAGGGTTACAATCTGAGCACAAGTCTCTCTGAGTCACATCAGGCTGTGGAGGCCTGGTTTGGATTATCTAAGTAAGAAGTTTAACAACACCAGGTTAAAGTCCAACAGGTTTATTTGGTAGCAAATGCCACTAGCTTTCGGAGCGCTGCCCCTTCGTCAGGTGGAGTCGAGAAATGCTCACAAACAGGGCATACAGAGATACAAACTCAATTTACAGAATAATGATTGGAATGCAGTCTTTACAGATAATCAAGTCTTAAAAGTACAAACAATGTGAATGGAGGGAGCATTAAGCACAGGTTAAAGAGATATGTATTGTCTCCAGACAGGACAGCCAGTGAGATTCTGCAAGTCCAGACAAGCTGTGGGGGTAGTGTGAGGGATAGTGTGACATGAACCCAAGATCCCGGTTGAGGCCGTCCTCATGTGTGCGGAACTTGGCTATCAGTTTCTGCTCAGCGACTCTGCGCTGTCGTGTGTCGTGAAGGCCGCCTTGGAGAACGCTTATGCGAAGATCAGAGGCCGAATGCCCGTGACCACTGAAGTGCTCCCCCAAAGGAAGAGAACAGTCTTGCCTGGTGATTGTCGAGCGGTGTTTGGATTATCTAACCCATCTGCAGGCTATAAGAAAACCCAACATCATGGAGGAACATGTATGACCTTTCAGTGGCCGCTCTGAATATGTCCTTTATTTTATTCTTTCACGCCTTGCGGGTATTGCTGCCAGTATCTATTGCCCATCCCTAATTGATCTTGAGAAGGTGGAGGTGTGCTCCCTCTCAGACCACTGCAGGCCCTGGGGTGTAGGTACATTCACAGCGCTGTTAGGAAAGGAATTATAGTCTGGTAATGAACCAGGATTGATTGATGGACTGCGCACAGCTTGTGGGCTCAGGGCCTTAAGGCTGAGGAGAGAAGGTGTTAGACAGTGTGGCTATTCCTGATCGCCACCACCAGCAGCTGTTAGAGAATACCTTCAAGTTTAAGTTTATTTATTAGTGTCACAAGTAGGCTCACATTAACACTGCAATGAAGTTGCTGTGAAAATCCCCTAGTTGCTACACTCCGGCGCCGGTTCGGGTACACTGAGGGCGAATTTAGCATGGCTAATGCACCCAACCAACACATCTTTCGGACTGTGGGAGGAAATCGGAGCACCCAGAGGAAATCCACGCAGAGAACGTGCAAACTCCACACAGACAGTGACCCAAGCCAGGAATTGAACCCGTGTCCCTGGCGCTGTGAGGCAGTGGTGCTAACCACTGTGCCATCGTGCTGCCCATAAGCGATGACTGTGGTCGACTTGGATGGGATGTCCCTCTGTAGTTAAGTAGCCTGATGGCACTCCAAATAATCTGGCCTGTGCAGAAGCAACGGTCTCTGGGGCGTGATAATCACAGGCCATGGAAGCCTGGAGTCTGCCCTGAGAAGAGAGGGAATAAGATACATAATTTTAAACTGTATCTGGATGTATCTTTGAAAAGAGTCATTGAGGGATTCACTTGACGTTAATAAACCTTCGCTGGCTGTTTAATAACCCTGAGATTGTGTTGCAGTTTGAACCGTATTCCAGCTATTTTATTATATTACAGAACGGCGGGTGTATGGAAGAACATTGCAGTGTGACAGGGGACAGCAGGCTTGATTGATGGATGAGATTGCAGTTTAAGACCATCAATCAAACTACCTGTCTTCAATAACAGCCTTGTGTAGGACCACAAGTGCGCTATTGTGATTTGAGCATTTTGAACATTTTTGTTTTCAAGATTATTTAAATATATTGTGGTGCATTAATAAAAACATACTTTGCCTTAATCTCCACGGTGGGGAGTGCGTCTGAGACAGCTTTGCGGGGAAGTGTTATGGAGGAGGAAAGACTGCAAAGCAGCAGCTTCTAACAAAGGTGCCCGAGATTGGATTTCTACCAGGCTGGCAGCATTAATAAACTTATCAATCCACATTGTTGTTTCCAATGCCCCGGCGTCCTGTAATGGGTAGCCCTGTCACCATGTCCTCCGCTTGCTATGAGAATCACAAATTAAGAACCCTTACATGAATAATCACAAGTGTGAAAACATGTCCAAGAGCAGTGTAATTAAATATGTGACATTTGTAGTGTCTTTTTAGCAGTTACCCTGTGATTTATTTTGTCAATGATACCCTTCGTGGCTTGCACAAGCTCCACAAAGGCTTTGCACAACACATGCAAGTTTTCATAGAATCATAGAATCCCTACAGTGCAGAAGGAGGCCATTCGGCCCATCGAGTCTGCACCGACCACAATCCCACCCAGCCCCTATCCCCGTGCATTTACCCTACTGTTCCCCCGGCCATTAAGGGGCAATTTTCCATGGCCAATCAACCTAACCCGCACATCTTTGGATTGTGGGAGGAAACCGGAGCACCCGAAGGAAACCCACGCAGACACGGGGAGAACGTGCAGACTCCATACAGACAGTGACCCAAGCCAGGAATTGAACCCGGGTCCCGGACACTGTGAGGCAGCAGTGCTAACCACTGTGCCACCATGCCGCTCAGTACACAAGGTGAAGATTAAGATAGTGCCTTTCCTTTTTAAAAGAAGCAAATCGCCGGGGTGGTGAAGATTTAAATAAAGCTGGACCAACCTAGAATCTTGCAATATGGTAACTGCATTTTTAAAAAATTCATTCATGGGACATGGGCGTTGCTGGCTGGCCAGCATTTGTTGCCCATTCCTAGTTGCCCTTGGAGGGCAGTTAAGAGTCAACTACATTGGCTGTGGCGTCACATGTAGGCAGACCAGGTAAGGTTTCCTTTCCTAAAGGACATTAATGAACCAGATGGGTTTTTCCGACAATCGACAATGGTTTCATGGTCATCAGTAGATTCTTAATTCCAGATTTTTTTTATTGAATTCAAATTCCACCATTGCCATGGCGGGATCTGAACCCAGGTCCCCAGAACTGGATTAATAGTCTCGCGAAAATACCACTAGGCCATCGCCTCCTCCACTGAAGTTGAGTCAACTGTATGTGTGTCAGCGATGCAATAAAATTTGGATTCTATTTGTAACCACCATTTATTGTGTAATTTAAATTACTGTGATAGAATCCCGACAATGAAGAAGGTGGCCATTTGGCTCATCAAGTCTGCACCAACAATAATTCCACCCAGGCCCTATCCCTGCAATCCCACATATTTACCTTGCTAATCCCCTTGACACTAAGGATCAATTTAGCATGGCCAATTCACCTAACCTGCACATCTTTGGACTGTGGGAGGAAACCGGAGCAACCGGACGAAACCCACACAGACACGGGGAGAATGTGCAAGCTCCACACAAACAGTGACCCGAGCCAGGAATTGAAGCTGGGTCCCTGGTGCTGTGAGGCAGCAGTGCTAACCACTGTGCCACCATACCGCCCACAAGACAGCTTGAATACTCTTGATTTGGCTGTTTAGCTTTTGTATATCAGTCTCTTGTTTTTGAATCAGATACGGCTCTTTAATATTGTTCTCAAACTGGTTCTCAAACAGGTTCAGAACAGATTCAGGGGCAGGATTTTCCAGCCACGGCTCGCCCCAAAAACTGGAAAATCCTGCCCAAGGTCAACAGAGCTTTGCATGGGTCATCCCCCCCCCCCCTCCGCTATGATTCCAGAGGCGGGTGGGACATGAAAACCTCCCCCCCCCCTTATGACTCACTTTCCCACATGATGCTGACATGGAACCTGTTATCTACGATTGCCCACATCATGTTGAGCTGGCCTCTGTCTTCTTTAGGGCTGAGGCCAAACAAGGCTCCAAACAGCTTTGCCAGTTTGAAATTTGGCCAGAATTGCCACCTGGTGAGGTAAGTCGCTGGGCATGTGTGGGTCAGCATTGCAGAGGGTTGGAGATCCTGGGTACCAGAGGCCCATGTTATTTTTGCAACGCATTCTCCTCCTGGGCACTTATCCTTTGGAGTGGGAGCACAGGGTGGAGATGAAGAGGCCTGGGTGTGACCGGGAATAAGTGGTCTGTCAGAACGTCAGCACAGGTGGGAGATCGGAGCTGGTTTCCATGCCCTTTTACAACCTCCAGTATCTGGTAGATGTTCTTCTTCTTTTATCTCCAAGCTAGGAGACTTGTTTTAACGTATAAATTATAATGAATTGACCAATTAAATATATAATGTTAGGCCTGGCAGGGATAGTGGAGCACCATGATTGCATCAGACAGGAGTCTGTGGCATATTTTGCAGTCCCAGATAACCATGTCTGCGCAAAGTGTTTGTACTTAAGCAACATTGGTCTGGAGTTGCTGAGCAGTGTACGATTTGTAAACATTGTGGAGCATCAGGGAAAAGATGTTATCTTGATACTTTATTCCAGGATTTGATTTGATTTGATTTGATTTATTATTGTCACATGTATTAGCATACAGCGAAATGTATTGTTTCTTGAGTGCCGTACAGACAAAGCATACCGTTCATAGAACAGGAAAGGAGAGAGTGCAGAATTTAGTGTTACAGTCATAGCTAGGGTGTAGAGAAAGATCAACTTAATGCAAGGTAAGTCCATTCAAAAGTCTGATGGCAGCAGGGAAGAAGCTGTTCTTGAGTCGATTGGTACATGACCTCAGACTTTTGTATCTTTTTCCCGATGGAAGAAGGTGGAAGAGAGAATGTCCGGGGTGCGTGGGGTCCTTGATTCTGCTGGCTGCTTTTCCGAGGCAGCGAGAAGTGTAGACAGAGTCAATGGATGGGAGGCTGCTTTGCGTGATGGATTGGACTTCATTCCCAACCCTTTGTAGTTTCTTGTGGCCTTGCACAGAGCAGGAACCATACCAAGCTGTGATGCAACCAGAAAGGATGCTTTCTATAGTGTATCTGTAAAAGTTGGTGAGAGTCGTAGCGGACATGCAGTCACAATCCTTCGGTTAGGTAGAACTTTAGAGTTGGTCAATGGTCAGGGCCATGAGGGTGTGACTACGAGTCAGGCAGGTACAGCAGGGACTGATGCAGGAAGCCCCAGCCCTTGACTTTTGTGATGATATGTGCCTGCATACATTCTAATGTAAAGGTGCTTGGCAGAGCAAGGGTTAATGTGGCAACGGCCACCGTATGATATATGGTGCAACATGGTAAGAGATTCTCAGAGAACAGCCCAGAAGCAACACTCTGTAAGTTCCATGCAATCTGTTTTCTGTGATGGCCCACCTTCTGGGGTAGATGTTGAGGTCCCAGTTTGCCAGGTTGAAGTCTGGCACCACCATGCATAACCATACTTTGGAACTGTAAATAGTTAAAGGCTACCAATAAAATGTTCATTACTAAGCGTACAGGTCACAAGATGCACAAAAAAAACCATATTACGTACATATTACAACAACTTGGCAGGTGGCATGGTGGCACAGTGGTTAGCACTGCTGTTTCACAGTGCCAGGGACCTGGGTTTGATTCCCAGCTTGTCTGTGTGGAGTTTGCACATTCTCCCTGTGTCTGTGTGGGTTTCCTCCGGGTGCTCCGGTTTCCTCCCACAGTCCAAAGATGTGCAGGTTAGGTTGATTGGCCACGCTAAATTGACCCTAGTGTCAGGGGATTAGCAGGATAAATATGTGGGGTTATGGGAATAGGGCCTGGATGGGACTGTGGTTGGTGCAGACTCGATGGGCCGAATGGCCTCCTTCTGCACTGTAGAGATTGTATGAACTTTGACCAATGGATAAGGGGTTCCTTGCCACTTGTGTGGGTGAGGGGAAATGTTGCAGGATAATTTGCAAACTGACCATGGCATCATGGTGCAGGATGGCGGGAGTGAAAAGCAATGTGGTAATGATAAGGGGCAGCATAGTCAGGGGGATAAATATTGTTTTCTGAAGCTACGACTGGGAGCTCCGAAGGTCATGTTGCCTGTTTGGTGCTAGGGTAAAGGACATCTCCTCATGGCTGGAGATGAACTTAGAGGGAGAGGATCGATTTGCCATGGCCCTCATAGGAACTATCGACATAGGTAAAACTAATAATGATGTTCTGCTGAAGAGTCAGGCTCCAAATTAAAATGCAGAACATCAAAGCCAATAATTTCTGGATTGTTACCTGAGCCATGTGCCAATTGGCATAGGGTGAGGCAGATTAGAGAATCTAACATTTGGCTCAAAGAATGGTGTGAGAGGAAGGGGTTTTAATTCATGGGGCAGTGGCCTCAGTACTCAGGAAAGAGAGGAGTGTCCCATTGGGGTGAATTTGACTTCAACTGGGCTGAGACCAGTGTCCTGACAAACTGTGTAATCAGGGCTGTGGGCACGGTTTTAAACTAACAGGAGGAGAGAAGGAGGGAGATTTCCGGTGAAGGAACATTTAGAAGTATGAAGGGAAATGTCGCAGAAACAGAAGTGTAGCAAAGCGGGTAAAAATAAACAGCGTGGGACAGGAAATGATGGAGGGTTTAATGGTAATTGTGCATCAGTGTGTAAGGTGCACACAGGGAAGAGATGCAAAAACACAAAATTTAAGACATTTATCAGAATGTGTGCAGCATCCACAATAAATAAGATGAACTAGTCTCACACAAAGAGATAACTGGTGTTGGCGGCACGGTAGTGCAGTGGTTAGCACTGCTGCTTCACAGCTCCAGGGACCTGGGTTCGATTCCCGTCTCGGGTCACTGTCTGTGTGGAGTTTGCACATTCTCCTCGAGTCTGCGTGGGTTTCCTCCGGATGCTCCGGTTTCCTCCCACAGTCCAAAGATGTGCGGGTTAGGTTGATTGGCCATGCTAAAATTGCCCTTCGTGTCCTGGGATGCGTAGGTTAGAGGGATTAGTGGGTAAATATGTAGGGATATGGGGGTAGGGCCTGGGTGGGATTGTGGTCGGTGCAGACCTGATGGGCCGAATGGCCTCTTTCTGTGCTGTAGGGTTTCTAAGATTCTAAGATCTAATCACCATGACAGAGATATGGATACAAGCTGACCAAGGCTGGGAAATAATTATTCCATAGTACACAGACAGGCATGGTGGTTAACACTGTTGCCTCACAGTGCCAGGGACCTGGGTTCAATTCTGGCCTTGCGTGACTGTGTGGAGTTTGCACATTCCTCTTATTACAATCCAGGTTAGAAACTCCAAAGTGTTTTATAAAGTCTGCCTGGATCATAAATTTTGCACTTTGAATTTGGCTAGGGTGAGCATGAGATGTTTCACTCCAGATATGATTCAAATGACCCATGAGGGAGCTTTTATCAAACAAAGTTTATTTAAGAATACAGTTAAGATAAGCAATAACTTTAACCAAATACAAACAAGATAAAAAACAACCATGGTATTGTGTAAACCTTAACAACTATATGAACTTTTCCAACCAAACAAACCTCCCGATAAACATACCCCTGCCACAGGTTTAACACAGAAAATAAGAATGTTCATGTGATGCTGGAACTTAGTCCTTTGGTTGGAGAATTGAAACTCTGACTTCCCAGACTCCATTTAAACCATTTAAGCAGCAATGAAAGGACTTCTAAGCAGATAGCCCGGGGCCTGCTTATAACTGCAGAGAACATGGTTAACAATACATTTCTTAAAGACATAAAGAACAAAGGACAAAGAAAATTACAGCACAGGAACAGGCCCTTCGGCCCTCCAAACCAGCACCTTCCATGCTCCCTGACTGAACTAAAGCCCCCTACCCTTCCGGGGACCATATCCCTCTATTCCCATCCTTTTCAAGTATTTGTCAAGATGCCCCTTAAAAGTCACTATCGTATCAGCTTCCACTGCCTCCCCCGGCAGCGAGTTTCAGGCATCCACCACCCTCTTTTATCTTGCCTCATACATCTCATTTAAACCTTGCCCCTCACACCTTAAACCTATGCCCTCTAGTAATTGACTCTTCTACCCTGGGAAAAAGCTTCTGACTATCCACTCTGTCCATGCCCCTCATAATCTTGTAGACTTCTATCAGGTTGCCCCTCAACCTCTGTCGTTCCAGTGAAACCAAACCAAGTTTCTCCAACCTCTCCTCATAGCTAATGCCCTCCATACCAGGCAACATCCTGGTAGGCAACACACTAGCATCACATCACCGTGTCTGCATGGGTTTCTTCCGGGTGCTCCGGTTTGCTCCTACACTCCAAAGGTGTGCAGGTTGGGTTGATTGGCCATGCTAAATTGCATCTTAGTGTCAGGGAGATTATCAGGGTAAATACGTGGGGTTACGGGGATAGGGCCTGGGTGGGATTGATGTTGGTGCAGGCTCGATGGGCCAAATGGCCTCCTTCTACACTGTCGGGGTTTGATGAAAGATTCTTCTATTCTATGGAATGGCAAAGGGGGTGAGTTGTCCTGATGGCAAAGGGTGGCAGGAGTCAGAAAATGCCGATCAGCTCCCAAACCTCAGTGGAAGTAGAGCATCAAAGAAGAAATTATTGGAGCATGTAATAAATGTAACATAATAAATGTAATAATTCTGGGGGATTTTAATCTTCATATGGAAAGACCAATCAAATTGTCGGGGTGGTCTGGTAGATGAGTTTGAAGATTATTTTCATGACAGTTTCTTGGAACAATACATTGCGAAATCAACAAGAGATAAAAGCTGTTTTAGATTTAGTACTGTGGAATGAGGCAGCGTTAATCAGTAATCTTACAGTAAAAGATCTGTCGGGAAGTACTGATTATATTACAATTGAATTCCATGCAAGGTTTGAAAGCGACATTCTCCAATCATAAACTCGAATCTTAAACTTAAAAGAAGCCAATTACAGGGGCATGAGGGGAGAACTGGCTAAGGTCGATTGGGTAAATAGTCTTAAGTGTGATCATAGTTAGTGGGAAACATTTAAAAAATAATTTGAACAGGCTTGTAAAGTTGGAAAAAATAGTAGCAACCCTGCGCGTTTTAGAAAGCAGCAAAAGGCCAGCACGGTGACATATAAGAACATAAGAACTAAGAGCAGGGGTAGGCCATCTGGCCCCTCGAGCCTGCTCCGCCATTCAGTAAGATTATGGCTGATCTTTTCGTGTACTCAGCTGCACTTACCCACCTGCTCACCATAGCCCTTAATTCCTTTACTGTTCATGAGTCACACAGTGGTTAGCACTGCTGCCTCACCACGTCAGGGACCTGGCTTCGATTCCCAGCTTGGGTCACTGTCTGTGTGGAGTTTGCATGTTCTCTGCGTGGGTCTCTTCCGGGCACTGCAGTTTCCTCCCCCAATCCGAATGATGTGCTGGCTAGGTGCATTGGCCATGCTAAATTCTCTCTTAGTGTATCCAAACAGGTGCCAGAATGTGGCGACGAGGGGATTTTCACAGTATCTTCATTGCAGTGTTAATGTAAGCCTACTTGTAACACTAATCAATAAACTTAAAAACTTAAACCAAAAAGTAGATATAAAGGACCAAGAAAAAATATAATGTCAGAGCAAACTAGTCAAGAATATATTGCAAGAGCTTTTACAAGCAAATAAAAAGGGAGACATAGAAACATAGAAACATAGAAAACTACAGCACAAAACAGGCCCTTCGGCCCCACAAGTTGTGCCGAACATATCCCTACCTTTTAGGCCTATCTATAACCCTCCATCCTATTAAGTCCCATGTACTCATCCAGGAGTTTCTTAAAAGACCCTATTGAGTTTGCCTCCACCACCACTGACGGCAGCTGATTCCACTCGCCCACCACCCTCTGTGTGAAAAACTTCCCCCTAACATTTCCCCTGTACCTACCCCCCAGCAGACGAGTAGCTAAAGTAAACATTGGTCACTTAGAAGGAGAGACATGAGAAAATACAACCAGGAATGAAGAAATGACAGAGACTTTGAACAAATATTTTGGACCTGATTTTTGCAGAGTCATGGAGATCTTTGAAAATGGCAGGCAGGGCCTGAAACTGGAAATCCCACCCCCATTTCTGTCAGATCCCATTTTTGACAGCATGGTGGGAGAATTGGTGAGGGGCATGAGGTGGCGTAGCGTTATGAAGGGCCAAGGAAGGAGGGATGAGGAGTGAAGGCTGGGGCATGAGTCACACTGACGGCACACTGGATTCAGCAGGGCAATTTTAAAATGTTGAGTTCAAACAGAGGCTAGAGGGCATAACAGTGTCTAAAACAACTCAGATTCAAGTCCTAGAGAACCATGGTGGGTCTTCTAACCAACTTGTACCTGCCCACCTGCATGGACACCTAGGATTTGCTTCTGGGATATGTGGGACCGACTTGATTCCACCCCCGCCTCCCTGGAGCGAAACACTGGGCCTAAGGGGGGTCTTTAAGCCAAGGAGGATCTGCAGAGATGGCAAATTTCCTGACTTGAGCTACCTGCCTCGGTCGTGGAAATCCGGCCCAAAGATGCAGAAAATTGTGCCAAAAAACGGGATCTCATTTGTACAAGCTTCAGTCAATGTAATTCCCTTAACTAGAACAAGCCATTTCCCCGGTGTGAATGGGAGCGCCACGGATTGTGAAGTGGAGGAAAATGAGATCCTTGACGGGAGTTAAATTGGCCATTGCGCAAAATTCCATTGACATTGTCTACACTTCCCGCTGCCTCAGCAAAGCAGCCAGCATAATTAAGCACCCCCCCCCCCCCCCCCCCCCCCCCCACCCAGCCCCCGGACATTCCCTCTTCCACCTTATTCCGTCGGGAAAAAGATACAAAAGTCTGAGATCATGTAACAACCGACTCAAGAACAGCTTCTTCCCTGCTGCTATCAGACTTTTGAATGGACCTACCTTGCATTAAGTTGATCTTTCTCTACACCCTAGCTATGACTGTAACACTACATTCTGCACTCTCTCCTTTCCTTCTCTATGAACGGTATGTTTTGTCTGTATAGCGCGCAAGAAACAATACTTTTCACTGTATGCTAATACATGTGACAATTATAAATCAAATCAAATCAAATCAAAAATTAGGACAACAGGGTTTGGCTCTAATTCTCAACTGGAGACAATTTATTTTTTGTTAAATGTAGCAATTTGTGACCAAGAAAGAGCAAATGTTTCCCTGATACAATGGAGCCATGTTTAAATCATCTCCCCACCCCGCCAAGAAAGATCATCTGGGAAATTTGTTTTCCAGTAGACACCATAGAGTACAGAAGGAAGGCAGGCGGTCCATTGTTCTTGTGCCAGCTCTTTGAAAAATCCATGAAGTTCATGCCATTCTGCCCCTCTATCCCCGCAAGCGTTTCTTCTCGGGCTTACAACCAATCTTTAGCATTGCCGCAACATTGCCTCTTATGATGCAGGTGCATAGACATTGGGCGGGATTTTCCGGCCCTCCCTACCGGCGGATCTTCCAGTCCCGCCGAAGGTTCACCCCTCTTCCAAAGGTGAGTTTCCCGACAGTGAGATGGATGAGACATGCAAAACGCCGTAGACATTATCGGGACCAGAAGGTCAACTACCAGAAGGAAAGCTCCGTCCATGATGTGGCTAGGAGGTGCAGATACTTTGGCTGCACCAGATTTGGAATATGCACTTTAGAACCAGCTACACAGTTGTGACATTAATGGTGAGTTATGAAATATTCCGGTGCATCCCTGGTTCGAATACACTGGAGAGATGGGACGGGATTTTACGGCCTCACTCAATCAAGACCGGAAATTCCCACTCACGGTCAACGGACATTTCCATTGTCCTCCTCTTGCCTGCTCCGATTCTGTGGCAGGCGGGGCGGTAGAATTCTGGTGATGCAATGACATCCAAGCACCTTACATAATAGTTGCACAGTGTGGAACTTCTGAAGTGAGAACAGTCCACATGAATTAAAAGCCAAATTTTTTTTTATTATTTCATGGGACATGGGCATTTATTGCCCATCCTTAATTGCCAGGGGGGTGGAGAAGTTGAGAATGAACCACATTGCTGTAGCTCTGGAGTCACATGTAGTCATGATATGGAGATGTCGGCGTTGGACTGGGGTAAACACAGTAAGAAGTCTCACAACACCAGGTTAAAGTCCAACAGGTTTATTTGGTAGCAAAAGCCAGGCTTTTGCTACCAAATAAACCTGTTGGACTTTAACCAGGTGTTGTGAGACTTCTTACTGTGTCACATGTAGGCCAGACCAGATAAGGACGGCAGATTTCCTCCCCTAAAGGACATTAGTGAAACAGATGGGTTTTTCTGACAATCGACAATGGTTTCATGGTCATCAGTAGATTCTTAATTCCAGGCTTTTTTTCATTGAATTCAAATTCCACCATCTGCCGTGGCGGGATTCGAACCCGGTTCCCCCTCCACCAATCGTTGATATACAAAGATAATTTCATGGACAAGCATCCTCTTTATTTCTGTGTTAGAGACAAAACTGGCCTCAAAACATTTAATTTTTGAAAATAACAGCAAAGAATACCGTCTGTTTTCATTAATAAAACAGTAATTATACCCAAAAATTATGAATGATGTTATGATTGGTCAACTTCTGAGTGTGGGAAAATTGCTTTGAATGTGTCCTCAAAAAAGGAGTCCGTTGTCAGATTGAAAGTTAGCAGAGGATAGCTTTCATGCTAATTAAACTACAAAGGCCTGTACTGTGCAAACAAAATATTCCATGCCAGGGATATCAAACAAGCCAGCAAAATCACAGGCCCTGAAATGGCTCATTAAGGGCGGACATTGCAAAGGCCTGAGCATATCGAGAGTAAATGAGTGACCTGGCACATCGAAGTGCCAATTATTGGTTTGGAGTGGTTTCAACAGCATTTGTGAGGAGATTGACACTTGATCTTATCTAACACATGTCCCACTCAGATTGGACCATAAAAGTAAAGGGGGCTCTTTAAAAATTTAGAAAATAGAACATGATGTTTTTGGCAGTTCAGTATCTATTTTTCAGCCTTCAGGTCTTAATCTTTAATTTTTAGTTGAGTTCTAGTCCTTTCTGTCATCTTTGGAGCAGTCTTTATAATTGCATGTGTAGCAGCTCTTTGTCTGATATATTTTGAAGGGTATCTTCGGTGGCACAGTGGTTAGAACTGCTGCCTCACACACAGCGCCAGGGACCCGAGTTCAATTCCAGCCTTGTCTGTGTAGAGTTTGCACATTCACCCTGCATGGGTTTCCTCCGGGTCCTCCGGTTTCCTCCCACAGTGCAAAGATGTGCGGGTTAGGTTGATTGGTCATGCTAAATTGCCACTTCGTGTCAGGGGGATTAGGAAGGTAAATATGTGAGGTTAGGGGATAGGACCTGGCTCGATAGGCCAAATGGCCTCCTTCTGCACTGTAAGGATTCTATCATTCTTAATATCCCTGTGAAATTAGAAAGTACATCTGTGTGTTCTGAAGGTTAAGGTTGTATGGTTAGACTTGACAGATATAGGCACATAGACCAGCGGTAATTTTTTTTTGATTCATTCGTAGGATATGGGTGTCGCTGGCTGGCCAGCATTTATTGCCCATCCCTAGCTGCCCTTGAGAATTCTTCTTGACATCAAGATTTAATCCAGCTGTTCCAGAATGTGGTTTCATATAGGAATAGCGGATATAAACGGGTTGGACAGCAGCTACTAATAGGAACTCATCACCAATAGGAAAGCAGATTCAAAATGCATCCGGACAGAGGGATCTGGGTGTCTGTGTTCATGAATCGCAGAAAGTCGGTACGCAGGTGCAGCACGTAATAAAAAAGGCAAATGAGATGCATTTATTGCAAAAGGACTGGAGTATAAAAGTAGAGAAGTGTTGTTGCAATTGTATAGGGTGTTGGTAAAACCACAGGTGGGATTTTGTAGCCTCGCTCAACCGGAAAATCCCGCCCAAGGTCAACGTACATTTCCATTGTCCGTCCCTCACGTGCTCTGATTCCGTGTCGGGCGGGGTGGTAGAATTCTGGCGCACATCTGGAGTAGTGTGCTCAGTTTTGGTCTCCGTATTTGAGGGAGGGTGTCATGGCATTGGAGGCAGTTCAGAGGAGGTTCGCCAGATTGATTCCAGGGATGAAGGGGTTGATGTATGAGGAGAGATTGAACAGTTTCAGCTTTTGCTCGCTGGAGTTTAGAAGGATGAGAGGGGATCTGATCGGGGTATATAAAATACTAAAAGGGATTGGTAAAGTAAATGTAGACCAAATGTTTTTTCTTATGGGGCAATCTAGAACAAGCGGTCACAGGTATAGGTTGAGAGGCAGTAGATTTAAAACTGAGATGAGGAGGAACTACTTCTCGCAGAGGGTGGTGAATTTGTGGAACTCGTTGCCCCATCGCCCGATGGAGTCTGAATCATTAAATGGTAACAAGGAGGAGATAGATATATTTTTGATTAAAAAAATGTTAAAGGAATATGTGGAACAAGTGGGGAGGTGGATTTGAGACGAGGAGGAGATCAGCCATGATCTGATTAAATGGCGGAGCAAGCTTGAGGGGCTGAATTGCCTACTCCTGCTCTTAATTCCTATGTTCCGATGTTTCTATGGCCATTCTCATGCCTCAGGTGGCTAACAGTATCCAAGATGAAGGCAAGGCAACAAATCCATCCTAACGAACCCGGAAGACAAGGTCATGTTCCAAGTTCTGGAAACATGGCTAACTATAAGAACACAGGTAGAAATTTGTCTGTGCTTGGCTTCAGGCCTAGACTTAGCGCTGTGCAGTCAGTGCACTCCACAATCTGGAGGCCTAAGGCTGGCCGGAAATTAGGCCACAGGTCTTATTGGCATGTTGTGTATGAGTTGCCTGTGGGAGGCATGAAAGGCCTTGGCTGCTTACGCATTGACAGTGCCAAGTACTGGGCCGTTTGGTTTGATGGCAACAACCCAAAGATAGGTCCCAGGAGGAGAGTTGGAACAAGGGAAGGGTTTCAATGTCTCCTCCCTCCACAAGAAGGGTTGTTTTTAATCTGAAAAGAAACCTTACCTCTCCGTTCCTTGGTGTAGAGGCTGCTAAAGAAGCCTGAGCAAGACTGATCTGGCCTTGCTCGCCAGATTTTCCAAAGGGGGTTCGTCAAGAGATGTTAGTCCCCAATAAAATGCCTGTTTCAGGCGACTGGGATGTCTAAAAAATAAACAGCTTCGGCGGATTTAACAATTGGCTGACCATACACACACGCACAGATTGGGCATAGGCTGTATTCATCTGCTGCGGCACGGTGGCACAGTGGTTAGCACCGCTGCCTCTCAGCGCAAGACCCGGGTTCAGATCCGGCCTTGGGTGACTGTGTGGAGTTTGCATGTTCTTTCCATGTCTGCATGGGCTTCCTCCGGGTGCTCCGGTTTCCTCCCACAGTCCAAAGATATGTGGGTCAGGTTGATTGGCCATAGTAAATTGCCCCTTAGTGCCAGGGGGACTAGCAGGGTCAATAAGTGGGGTTACGGGGATAGGACCTGGGTGGGATTGTGGTCGGTGCAGACTTGATGGGCCAAGTGGCCTCCTTCTGCACTGTAGGGATTCTATGATTCTAATTTGTCAGTGTTACACTTGTTTGATGCCCTAAGACAGGCACAACTCATGCCAATATCTGCACCACAGACACAAAAAGAGCGCTCCGATCTCAGTGGAACCGGTTCCCGACTCTGAGTCCCTGCCTTGCCAGAGTGACGGCACAAACCACGCTGACTTTTTGTTTTGGTAGTTAAAGTGACAAGATCTGGAGAGAAAACTGGCCAGTGGACCTGAAGATTTCCACGCCAGTTTTCTCTCCAGAACAGACTGTGGTGAACCATTGTTGGTTCCCACCAGGTAGTGCTGAGCCATGGTCTGGCCAGTACTATGAGTCTGTAGATATGTTACTGTTGGGGTTAGGGTTGGGCTGTTCTACCTGTTAATATAGTCCTATGGTACACCCCAGTTGGCTCCGCCTCCTGGGAGAGGTATAAAGGTCACTGCTCTGCCTGGTGACCCTTTAGTCTGGGATATTGTTGGCAATAAAAGCCTTTATTTCCCGAGTACATCTAGCCTCTCGTGTGTTATATCGCGCATCACAGACACTCTGCCAAACTCTGGTATGATTCCCCCACCTCACCCCCCATTTTGCAACCATACATTGAAGAATTTAATGTAATCTCCCTGTTACCACTTAAATTCCTCAAGCACGTTATCACAACGATATGGGAAACCTAAAAATAATTCTGCGAATATGACCAGCGACCATGTTGCAATGCTCAAGCAAATGGTAACTTCTCAGCTAAAAGTGTATCTGACAGAAAGACAGATAGGATTTTACTTCCCCTGACCTCTTTACACTTGAACAGCCTCTGGTGTCAGTGACTGCTGTCATACTCAAGACACTGCACTAACCTCACGGTAAAAATACCACCATCGTTGTCATAAAGTATGTACACATTATGTAAAAGTGTTAAAGTTGCTTACATCATTTACATGTGGACTAAAAGTACAAATAATCGAGAACTCCAAACTGTTGGATTTTACAGCTTGTTTTTAAAACACGTGGCAATGCGTTTCAGGTTAGGCAGCAACTTAACAGTGAAGATGTCTCTGACAAATTAGTTCTTGGCTTCAGGCAAATAAAGACTGAAATAGATGTGCTTTAGTTGCCTTGTGATGTTACTGATACGCTGACTTCAAATTCACATGAGTCCTTCATGTTTCTTCTAATGTCTCTGTGCAGTGCCACGGAGCACTTCCCCATGTTAAAGGCGCTATATAAGGACAAGATGTTGTTAGTAGTCACCGTTGGCTGTCCTTTGATTTGAGGATGAGGTCTACTCAGAGTCACGGGTTTCTGCCATGGGTCCTCATGTGACCAAACAGGTGGACTTGACCCACGGATATTTGGACACACGGGGCAGGATGGTCTCACTATGGTATAGGAGTGTGGTGATGACAACTGCTCTGTACACTCGGACCTCTGTTGACTTGCAGAGGTCTTTGATGTCAAACACTCATTGTCATGGGTTGTAGAAGGCTGAGTCGGAACGGCTGATGTGGTACTGGATCTTATCATCAACGATAGTCTTTTGAGGGAGGTGGCAGTCAAGGTATGTTTGACATATTCCTGAGTTTCTCCTTCAACTTATATGCAAGGTTGAAATAGGTACATGGATCGGAAAGGTTTAGAGGGATATGGGCCAAATGCAGGAAAATGGGACGAGTTCATAAGTTCATGAGATATAGGAGCAGGATTAGGCCATTTGGCCCATCGAATCTGCTCTGCCATTCGATCATGGCTGATATGCTCCTCATCCCCATTTTCCTGCCTTCTCCCCAAAACCCTTCAACCCATTACCAATTAAAAATCTGTCTAACTCCTTAAATTTACTCACTCTCCCAGCATCCACTGTAATTTGGGGTAGCGAATTCCACAGATTCACAACCCTTTCAGTTTAGGAAACCTGGTTGGCTTGGGATTCGATTTGACTGACTCGGTGTGGGTTGACATATGAGTTTTATTTGGGCAAAATTCAAGAACAGGCTAAGTTTCTGTCGGCAGAATTGAAGAGATTGAGAATGGCTTGTAAATCAGGTACATGGTGGGTAATGACAATTCTTCCATGTCATTGATGGTCAGTTTAGTTTTGCGATGGAGGCAACGGAGGTGAAAATGTATTTAGTACTCACACCAGAGGATAGTTACTCTTCGATGTGGTGAATAGATTGTAAATAATATGGTGACGATCATAAAGCCTTGCCTAGCACGGGTCCAGATTTTGAAGGCGTCCTGGTTCAAATCTTCCACTCATGCCAGTTGTAGTCATATCATCATCATGAAGCAATTGCAGGATTGTGAGGAAACTTCCTGGGCATCCAGATCTCTGCAGCACAATCCACAGAGCCTCGCGATTTACAGAATCAAATGCTTTGGTCAGATTGGAATGCAATAACGCGTTCCTGGTGTTGTTCTTAATTCTTGGAATTGTCTGGCAAAAGGACCATGTCAGAGGTTTCTCTGGAAGGTCTAAAGTCGCACTGTGTCTCTGGGAGGATGTCCTCAGAATCAGGAAGACAGTGATTCAGGAGAATACATATCTGGAATCTACTAGTAAGGATTAATTATTAGAATAGAAGGAGGTTATAGCTAGACACTGAGAAAATCTCAATGCAATCATGCAGAGTCAACATGATCATGTGAAAGAGAAACTGGGCGGCACGGTAGCACAGTGGTTAGCACTGCTGCTTCACAGCTCCAGGGACCTGGGTTCGATTCCCGGCTTGGGTCACTGTCTGTGTGGAGTTTGCACATTCTCCTCGTGTCTGCGTGGGTTTCCTCCGGGTGCTCCGGCTTCCTCCCACAGTCCAAAGATGTGCGGGTTAGGTTGATTGGCTATGCTAAAATTGCCCCTTAGTGTCCTGGGATGCGTAGATTAGAGGGATTAGCGGGTAAAATATGTAGGGATATGGGGGTAGGGCCTGAGTGGGATTGTGGTCGGTGCAGACTCGATGGGCCGAATGGCCTCTTTCTGTACTGTAGGGATTCTATGATTCTATTTGACTAACTTATTTGAGTTCTTTGAGGAAGCACCAAACAATGTGGATATT
Organism: Mustelus asterias; assembly: GCF_964213995.1. NCBI lineage: Eukaryota > Metazoa > Chordata > Chondrichthyes > Carcharhiniformes > Triakidae > Mustelus > Mustelus asterias. Next base: position 11,873,093 of record NC_135809.1, read on the forward strand.
GTGGTGTAATTAGATTTCCAGAAGGCATTTGAAAAAGTTCTACATCATACATTACTCCACAAAATAAGAGCTCATGGTGTAGTGGTAACATATTAGCATGGATGGAAGATTGGTCTGCCAATGGAAAACAGAGACTGGCCATAAATGGGTCATTTTTGGATTTGCAAGATGTAATGAGTGGAGTGCCACAGGGATCAGTGCTCAGGCCTCAACTATTTACAATCTGCATTAATAACGTGGGGTATGGGAGCAAATGTATAGTTGCTAAATCCGCTGGTAACAGTGATAAGTAGAAAAGTAAGTTGTGAAGAGAACAAAAAGGGTTTGCGAAGGGACATTGCTGGGTTAAATGAGTGGGCAAAAATTAGGCAGATGGAGTATAATGTGTGAAAATGCAAATCTTGTCCACTTAGGAAGGAACAATAGAAAAGTAGCATATTATTTAAATGGAGAGGGATTGCAAAACTCTGAGGTAGAGGGATCTGGGTGTCCTGGTGCACGAATCACAAAAAGTTAGTATGCAGGTACATTTGGTGATTAGGAAGGCAAATGGAATGCTTTCATGTATTGCAAGGGGAATGGAATACAAAAATAGGGACAGTTTGCAACAGTTATGCAGTTGGTGAGACTACATCAAAAGCAATGTGTACAGTTTTGGTCTCTTTCCTTAAGAAAGGACATTGGGAATCATCCAGAGAAGGTTCAGTGGGCAGATTTCTGGGATGAAGAGTTTGCCTTATGAGGAAAGGTTGAGTAGGTTTGGCCTGTCTCCAGTGGAGTTTAGAAGAATGGGGGTATCTTCTCGAAACATGTAAGATTCTGAGTGGACGCTGAAAGTATGTTTCTTCTTGTGAGAGGGGACAGAAGTAGGGGACATAGTTTTAAATAAGGGGTCCCCTATTTAAGTTAGTGGAAGTCTTGTGGCTCAGTGGGTAGTACCCCTGCCTCTGAGCCAGAAGCCCCGGGTTCAAGTCCAACCCCAGGACTTGATGGCTGAGGAAGGTAAGTTCATAACGCAGTCAAACAGTTTGAGTCAACCTGCAAATCCTTCCAAACTCACCAATGGCTGCTGGTAAGAGTGAGAGCGACTCCTGGTCAGCCACACTTGATGTAGAGTGGCACCCCTCAAGCTATAAGCCCCTGGTGACAGACTAGTAACCTGTCCCTGGAATTACTAGCGGGGAGGCGATGGTACTATCGCTAGACGATTAATCGAGAAACTCAGCTAATGTTCTGGGGACCCGGGTTTGAATCTTGCCATGGCAGGTGTTGGAATTTGAATTCAATAAAAAAAATCTGGAATTAAGAATCTACTGATGACCATGAAACCATTGTCGACTTTCAGAATAACCCATCTGGTTCCCTAATGTCCTTTAGGGAAGGAAATCTGCCATCCTTACCCGGTCTGGCCTACATGTGACTCCAGAGTCACAGCAACGCAGTTGACTCTCAACTGCCCTCAGGCAACTAGGGATGGGCAATAAATGCCAGCCAGCGACACTCATAACCCACGTATGAATTTAAAAAAAGTACATCATTACGTTAGAAAATGATGTACTTAATCAAACAGTGGTATAGTGGTTAACACTGCTGCCTCACAGTGCCAAGGACCAGGTTCGAATCCTGACTTGGGTCACTGTCTTTGCGGAGTTTGCATGTTCTCCCCATGTCTGTGTGGGTTTCCTCCAGGTGCTCCAGTTTCCTCCCACAGTCTGAAAGATGTGCAGGTTAGTTGTATTAGCCATGCTAAATTCTCCCTAAGTGTACCTGAATAGGCACTGGAGTGTGGCGACTAGGGGATTTTCACAGTAACTTCATTGCAGTGTTAATGTAAGCCTACTTGTGATACTAATAAATAAACTAAACTTCCTCTTGTGAGAGGGGCCAGGAGTAGGGGACACAGTTTTAAATAAGGGGTCCCTATTTAAGTTAGTGGAAGTCTTGTGGAGCTGAAACCTGTGTAAAGTTTTTGAAGACCCAGTTTTACATTACTGGGGTTCCTGCTTTGGGAAGATAAAGTTGTTTTAATGTTTGCTGGTGTCCTCGTTGCGAACTGCAAACCCACTTTAGAGGCACAAACACAACACTGTAAACATTGACGTTGCATATTTCTCACTGGAGCACGTATTTTACAGAAAGTTCTTGCGGCAAATAAAAGCATTTAAATCCCTGAAGATAATTGCCTGATAAAATCCCGGGATAATCATGGGTGTGGGATGCTATTATTTCATTCACCCAGAGTTCTCTCATTTTTACTATTTGTCCGTCCCCCTGTTTCTACAACTTTTGTCTTCCCAACATGTGGCGTACGTACACCCCTGACAGCATTGTGGGTGCACCTACACCACATGAACTAGAGTGACTCATAAAGGTAGCTCACCCCCACCTTCTCAAGGGCAATTACAGATGGGCAATAAATGCTGTCCTAGCCAGCAATGCCCACACTCCTGAATCAAAATATATTTATTTATTGGACTTTCTGTGAAGCCAAACCTTTTGATACTAAGTTTGATGGTTTTAACCTGTATTCCCTCATCTCTTCTCACAGAATCCCTATGAGAAGGAGGCCATTCGGCCCATCGAGTCTGCACTGACCACAATCCCACCCAGGCCCTATCCCTGTAACCCCACATGTTTACTCCATGATGTGGAGTTGCCGGTATTGGACTGGGGTAGGTACAGTAAGTAGTCTCACAACACCAGATTAAAGTCCAACAGGTTTATTTGGTAGCACGAGCTTTCGGAGCGTTGCTCCTCACCTGATGAAGGGGCAACACTCCGAAAGCTCATGCAACCAAATAAACCTGTTGGACTTTAACCTGGTCTTCACATTTAATTTTACATTTAATTTTACATTTAATTTGCCATTGCTCTGCTCACTTACGTACTTTATGCAACTTATGATTTCTGAAATTCCTGGTGGTCCCGCTTTATTATCTTCAAATTCCTATGAAACTCATTTCCAAATTCTGTGGCCTGGGCCTCGACTCCTCCCTCTGCGACTGGATCCTGAACCTCCTAACCCACAGACTGCAGTCAGTAAAGATAGGCAACAACACCTCCTCCACAATCATCCTCAACACTGGTGCCCCACAAGGCTGTGTTCTCAGCCCCCTCCTATACTCCTTATACACCTATGACTGTGTGGCCAAATTCCCCTACAACTCAATTTTCAAGTTTGCTGACGACACCACTGTAGTGGGTCGGATCTCAAACAATGATGAGACAGAGTACAGGAATGAGATAGAGAATCTGGTGAACTGGTGCGGCAACAATAATCTCTCCCTCAATGTCAACAAAACGAAGGAGATTGTCATCAACTTCAGGAAGCATAGAGGAGAACATGCCCCTGTCTACCTCAAAGGGGATGAAGTAGAAAGGGTTGAGAGCTTCGGGTTTTTAGGTGTCCAGATCGCCAACAACCTGTCCTGGTCCCCCCATGCCGACACTATAGTTAAGAAAGCCCACCAACGCCTCCACTTTCTCAGAAGACTAAGGAAATTTGGCATGTCCGCTACGACTCTCACCAACTTTTACAGATGCACCATAGAAAGCATTCTTTCTGGTTATATCACAGCTTGGTGTGGCTCCTGCTCTGCCCAAGACCGCAAGGAACTACAAAAGATCATGAATGTAGCCCAATCCATCACTCAAACCAGCCTCCCATCCATTGACTCTGTCTCCACTTCCCGGTCCCTCGGCAAAGCAGCCAGCATAATTAAGGACCCCACGCACCCCGGACATTCTCTCTTCCACCTTCTTCCGTCGGGAAAAAGATACAAAAGTCTGAGGTCACGTGCCAACCGACTCAAGGACAGCTTCTTTCCTGCTGCTGTCAGACTTTTGAATGGACTTACCTTGCATTAAGTTGATCTTTCTCTACACCCTAGCTATGACTGTCACACTACATTCTGCACTCTCTCGTTTCCTTCTCTATGAGTGGTATGCTTTGTCTGTATAGCGCGCAAGAAACAATACTTTTCACTGCATGCTGATACATGTGAAAGTAATAAATCAAATCAAACCAAATCAAATCTGCTGGAAAGTCTATATTGAATTTCGGAATCAATGGTGCAAATTTGTATTAGCTCTGCTCCCACTACTGGTGAATTTCAATGAATTCTTTCCTCCCACCCTGACGTAGCAAAGTGTTGTCTTTCAGCCTTGAGCTAGTTTTGCATTCATTCTCAAGGTTTGCTCGGAACCCCCACAACTTTCAGCTGCATTAACAGCCTTTCATGTGGAACTTTGCCAGTTGTCATTTGGAAGCCGAGGTGTAGACTGCTTTTAATCCAAAATTTCTTGTTTCAAATCGTTTGTTGATTCAGTTTTTAAGCACTGAATTCCTTCCTTGCTCTTCTGTGCAATAACGTATTTTGAATTATCAGTTCAAAGTTTATTTATTAGCGTTGCAAGTAGGCTTACGTTAACACTGCACTGAAGTTACAGTGAAAGTCCCCGAGTCGCCGCACTCCGGCACCTGTTCGAGTACACTGAGGGAGAAGTTAGCATGGCCGATGCACCTAACCAGCATGCCGTTCGGACTGTGTGAGGAAACCAGAGCACCTGGAGGAAACCCACGCAGAAACGGGGAAACCATGCAGACTCCGCACAGACAGTGACCCAAGCCGGGAATCGAACCCGGGCCCTTGGCGCTGTGAGACTGCAGTGCTAACCGCTGTGCCACCGTGCTGCCCCAGGAGTAGCTGGTGCGCTATGTCAGAGGTCATGTCAGTGTGCGCCTGCTCTACACTTGCTCATAAAGTCAATGAGCACTGTTATGCAGATTCCTTCTGAATCTGCGTCGGCCGCTGTCAACTCAGGCTTTACCCTTAATGTGTGGATAGTAACCTTTGGTCAATGCCACCACCCAAAGCCTGTGACCTTCACCATATAGAAGGGCAAAGTGCATGGGAAAATTATCACTTGCAAGTTCCCTTCCAAGTCACATCTCTGCTGACTTGTTCCTTCACGTTGCTGTGTCAATAGCCTGAAACTTCCTACCAATGTTTTTTCTGAGTGTGCGGGCAATTTCATTAAGTACAGAGCCCCTTTGTGTTCTTTTTCACAGTTGTGCATGTGTGCTGACTTATAAGGTCGACTTGTGCTCAGGCTGCAAGGGAGCTTCCAGTTTGTTGCACAACTGCGTAGCCATGCATTTTCAAGGGGAACTTTGCTCCCTACACAATGGCACTGTGGGAGTACCCTTCACATATGGACTGCATTGGTTCAAGAAGAAAGCCAACTGCTGTCTTTCACTCAGGATGGGCTGTTAACACGAATAATTCTAACAACACTAATATCCTCAGATTCACTCCCTCCACCACCCAGCGAAGTGGCGTGTACCATCTACAAGATACATTGTGGGAACTCCCTGAGGTTCCTTAGACAGCACTTTCCAAACCCGCGACTACGACCACCTAGAAGGACAAGGGCACTAGATGCATGGGAACACCACCATCTGGAAGTTCCCCTCTCCTTGCCACTCACTGTGGGGGGGGTTTCCCCTCCTATCCGCCATGGGAATTGTAACGGGTGGGATTTTCTGGTTCTGGGGCGGGCGTGGCTGGCAAATCCCACCCACCATCTTAACTTGGAAATATATCACCATTCCTTCACTGTTATTGGGCAAAATCCTAGAACTTCCCTAACAGCACTGTGGGTGTACCTACACCACACGAACTGCAGCAGTTCAAGAAGGTAGCTCACCACCACCATCTCAAGGGCAATTAAAGAACAAAGAACAATACAGCACAGGAACAGGCCCTTCGGCCCATCAAGTCTGTGCTGACACAGATGCCTCTCTAACCTGATCTTGTTTTGCCTCTACATGGTCCATATCCCTCTACTTCCTGCCTAGTCATGTATCTATCCAGATGCCTCTTGTACATTGGTATAGAATCTGCTTCCACCACCTCCTCCAGCAGCGTGTTCCAGGCATTCACCACCCTCTGTGTGAAAAAACTGCCCCTTATATCTTTTTTAAACTTTCCCCCTCTCACTTTCAACTATGCCCCCGAGAATTTACCCTTCGACCCTGAGAAAAAGACTCTGACTATCCACTTTATCTAAGCCTGAAATAATCTTGTAAACCTCTATCAGGTCCCCCCTCATCCTCCAACGATCCAAAGAAAACAATCCAAGTTTGTTCAATCTTTCTTCATAGTCCATATCCTCCAAACCAGGCAACACCCTGGTAAATCTCTTCTGCACCCTTTCCAAATGCATCAACATCCTTCCGGTAGTGCGGTGACCAGAATTGTACACAATACTCCAAACGCGGCCTAACCAAAGTCTTATGCAGCTGCAACATGATTTTCCAATTCTATACTCAATGCCCCGACTGATGAAGGCCAGCATGCCATATGCCTTCTTGACCACTTTGTCCATCTGAGTTGCCACCTTCAGGGAACTGTGGATCCAAATGTCTAGATCCCTCTGTATGCTAATATTTCTCAGGGTTCCACCATTTACTGTATACTTTCCTTTTGCAGTAGTCCTTCCAAATTGGATCACTTCACATTTGTCTGGGTTAAATTCCATCTGCCATCTTTCGGCCCAGGTCTCCAGCTGATTTATATCCTGCTGTATCCTCTGACAATCTCCTCACTATCCGCAATTCCCCCAATTTTTGTATCTTCTGCAAATTTACCAATCAGACTACCCCGATTTTCCTCCAAATCATTTATATATATTACAAACAACATAGGCCCCAGCACTGATCCTTGTGGAACACCACTTGTCACAGACCTCCAGTTAGAAAAGTACCCTTCCACTGCTAATCTCTGCTTTCTATGCCCAAGCCAGTTTTGCATCCATTTTACCAGCTCACCTCGGATCCCATATGACTTCAACTTCTGTGTCAGCCTGCCATGAGGAACCTTATCGAAGGCTTTACTAAAGTCCATGTACACAACATCCACTGCCCTGCCCTGGTCAATTTTTCTTGTCACTTCCTCAAAGAACTCAATCAAGTTTGTGAGACACGACCTTTCCTTCATAAAACCATGTTGCCTATCGCTAATAAGCCTATTCTCTTCTAGATGTGAGCACATTCTGTTCCTAAGAATCTTCTCTGATAACTTCCCCACCACTGATGTAAGGCTCAGAGGCCTGTAATTTTCTGGATTGTCTCTTGTGCCCTTCTTAAACAGAGGAACAATGTTAGCTACTCGCTAATCCTCTGGTACCTTGCCCGTGGCAATTTCTTTCCTCGCCTCTCTCAGTATTCTGGGATAGACCCGATCTGGCCCTGGGGACTTGCCCACCTTAATGTTTTTCAAAACCTCCAATACCTCCTCCCTTCTTTTAGAGATGGACATAAATGCTGGCCCAGCCAGCGACACCCACATCCTGTGAATGAGTTTTTAAAATATTGTTTAAATCCTCACATTTACTCCTGATAATCAGTTCCACTACATTGAAATAATGCAATTGGCTCCATTCACTCTGCTCTCTATTTTTAAAAAACGATGTGGAGATGCTGGCGTTGGACTGGGGTGGGCACAGTAAGAAGTCTCACAACACCAGGTTAAAGTCCAACAGGTTTATTTGGAATCATGAACTTTCGGAGCGCTGTTTGTGAACATACCTCCACTCACCTGATGAAGGAGCAGGGTTCCGAAAGCTCGTGATTCCAAACAAACCTGTTGGACTTTAACCTGGTGTTGTGAGACTTCTTACCTTAAAAAAAAATGACAGCCAATGTCTCAGGTTCAAAACATAGGAAGTTCAGTGATGCTGGTGTTTATAACAAATAAAATCCAATTCCTGTTAAAAAATCAAAATATGATGTATGTTATAAACCAAACTTAGAAAAATCAATGTTGTATGTCCCTGCATTGTAAAGTAATTCTTTCCTGCAAGCCCTTCAGAATTGGTCTGTACTGTGCGATGGTGGCCACTGTTGCAATATCTGACTCTCCCTAAAGTGTAATGTTGACCCCTCTGGGGAGCTCAGGATCCTGAGTGGAAACATTAACTTGTACAATGTAGCCAGACAAATGAATTTTTCAAAATTTACGATAGTCCTGTTTCAGAGTGTGACAGAAAACTGAAATATGAAGAAAGGCTGCAGTTTAATGACAGATATGTAGTTGGATTGAAGAAGATAAATTAGAATTTGGCAAACTGCAAGGGCGCTGATTCTTTCAGAATTAGTCCGTCGCAACTTTTCACATGAGCTAAGCAATGAGACTGAATTTCAGTGGTTGTTTAGGAATGCCGACCTCGTTAGAGGAACTGCATTCAGCTCGTTACATAGATTTGTATAACATCATAGAATCATAGAAATCATAGAAACCCTACAGTACAGAAAGAGGCCATTCGGCCCATCGAGTCTACACCGACCACAATCCCACCCAGGCCCTACCCCCGTATCCCTACATATTTTACCCGCTAGTCCCTCTAATCTACGCATCCCAGGACACTAAGGGGCAATTTTAGCATGGCCAATCAACCTAACCCGCACATCTTTGGACTGTGGGAGGAAACCGGAGCACCCGGAGGAAACCCACTCAAACACGAGGAGAATGTGCAAACTCCACACAGACAGTGACCTAAGCCAGGAATCGAACCCAGGTCCCTGGAGCTGTGCAGCAGCAGTGCTAACCACTGTGCTATCGTACCGTACCGTGCGAAACATAGAAGTTTAAAGTTTATTTATCAGTCACAAGTAAGGCTTACATTAATACTGTAATGAAGTTACTGTGAAATTCCACTAGTCGCCACAGTCCGGTGCTTGTTCGGGTCAATGCACCCAACCAGCACGTCTTCCAGAGTGTGGGAGGAAACCAGAGCACCCACGCAGACACAGGGAGAACGTGCAAATTCCACACAGACAGAATCCTACAGTGCAGAAGGAGGCCATTCGGCCCACCGAGTCTGCACCGACCACAGTCCCACCCAGGCTCTATCCCCATAACGCTGTGCATGTACCCTATTAGTCCCCCTGACACTAAGGGGCAAATTAGTATGGCCAATCCACCTAACCCACACATCTTTGGACTGTGGGAGGAAACCGGAGCACCCGGAGGAAACCCACGCAGTCACGGGGAGAATGTGCAAACTCCACACAGACAGTCACCCAAGCTGGGAATCGAACCCGAATCCCTGGCGCTGTGAGGCAGCAGTGCTAACCACTGTGCCACCGTGCCGCCCCATGATTGGAATACATTTGATTCCTGTGAGAACAATGTAGAAATTTAAAAGACTTCACCATTCTAGGACCCTGGAGGTGTTCTGACAATGTCTTTTGTCAATATTGGCCTGATTTTGTGGTAGAAACAATTAAAAGTTTACCTTAACCAATGGGTGCACTGCCGAAGTCCTCCCAGAAGTCAACTAAATTAATGAGAACTCCATTTTTACACCCAGGGTGAGACTTCTGGCCGCACCCGCCCCAAAACCAGAAAATCCTGCCCGAGGTCAATGGAATCTTTGCATGGTCCGCCCCCCCCCGCCCGCTACGATTCCCGGGGCAGGCTGGACAGGAAAATGCCCCCCTCAGTCTTGTTGTAAAAAAAAAGCCTTAAATAGCTACACCTTGTTGAATGAGCACAGTAAGGAGTCCAACAGGTTTATTTGGAATCATGAGCTTTCGGAGCACTGCTCCTTCCTACCTCTCCACTCACCTGATGAAGGAGCAGCGCTACGAAAGCTCGTGATTCCAAATAAACCAGTTGGACGTTAACCTGGTATTGTGAGACTTCTTACTGTGCCCACCCCAGTCCAACGCCGGCATCTCCACCTCATTGTTGAATGAGCTTTAATTGGTTTTAATAGCACAATAGGAGTGGCATGGTGGCACCGTGGTTAGCACTGCTGCCTCATAGAGCCAGGGACCAGGGTTCGATTCCTGCCTTGGGTGATTGTCTGTGTAGAGTTTGCACATTCTCCTGGTGTCTGTGTTTGCTTCCTCCGGGTGCTCCAGTTTCCTCCCACACTCCAAAGATGTGCGGGTTAGGTTGATTGGCCATGCTGAATTGCCCCTTAGTGTCAGGGAGATTAGCAGGCTAAATGTGTGGGGTTGCGGGGATGGGGCTTGGGTGGGATTGTTGTCAGTGCAGGTTCGTTGGACCGAATGGCTTCTTTCTGCTCTGTAGGGATGCTACGATTTGATGATAACTTCATAACTACTGTTAAACACCCTCGCTGGCTCTGAAAAGCTAATTTGTGAAATGTCAAGTTTCTCCACAATTGTAAAATATTCCACATCAAGATATATACATTTACATAAACTTTTAAATATGAACTTTTTTAAAAAATGTTTTTTATTTTAATTTCTATCTCAATCCAGTTGTTATTATTTATCTTGCGATCTGAAATTTTTAATTAAAAGCAAAGGAATATGAAGTGTTTTTGACTTCCTGGCATGTTGTGTGAGAATACCTCAATGTGCCTGGTTCCTTACCCACTCGCTGGCATCACTGCAGCTTGATTTCCGCTTAACTTGGTGCCTGTTTGAAACTGCATTGGCAAAGGGAAGCACAACATTGCAGAGATCACTGGATCCTTGAGGAAGCTTTCTTGAAGCTTTCTTCAAGATCTGAGGTCAATGGTCCGGCTTCACCACAAAGTGCAAAATCTGGGTCAGGACATGGGGAATATCTCTACACTTTGAACATTGTTCATTAAATGATTTTACCATTATTAATCAGTTTACAGTCTAGATCCAACCCTCCTTAAAGGAAACATGTCTCTTTTCCAATTTTCCTCTCTCCTGCAGGTTTCTGATTTTTTTAAATAGTCATTGATAGTATGTGGGATTATTGCGCATCCTAATTGCCCTTGAAGGGGCAGTTAAGAGTCAACCACATTGCTGTGGATCTAGAGTCACAGGTAAGGATGACAGATTTCCTTCCCTAAAGGACATTAGTGAACCAGATGGGTTTTTTTAATGACAATCGACCATTTTAAAGTTTATTCATTAGTCACAAGTAGGCTTACATTAACACTGCAATGAAGTTACTGTGAAAATCCCCTAGTCGCCACACTCTGGCGCCTGTTCAGGTACACTGAGGGAGAATTTAGCATGGCCAATGCACCGAACCAGCACATCTTCCTGAGGAAGGAGCTTGAGACTCCGAAAGCTAGTGCTGCCAAATAAACCTGTTGGACTTTAACCTGGTGTTGTGAGACTTCTTACTGTGCTTACCCCAGTCCAATGCCGGCATCTCCACATCATGGCTCCCTTAATGTTGTCATATATAGTGTTGTCAAACTGGCACCATCTTCTTAGCAAAGTGCTCATTCTTCGCATCCAAGCCTTGACTAGAGGTTTCCAAATAGATTCACAGCATTTCTCATACCTTGAACTTTCCAAGGTTTGATCCAGCCTCAATCATGCTTGATTTAAACATATACTGTTTTCCTTACTGATCTCTACATAGGTTTTTCTCTCTGTCACACGCTCCCTATTTATTCTGTCTCTTTCTCTTTTCTCTTAGTTTATGCTCTTCTTATTTTGTTTTCTGCTCTCCCTTCTCCTGTACACTTTCTGCACTTCATTTCCAATGTCTCAAATGCTTTCATATAATTTTCCCTCTACTCTCTTTCCTAAACGCGAACAACTTTATGTGATTATTTTTACACACAGTTCTCAGTATAATCTTAGCTTTCCTTCCCCCAAATTTCCATCAAATTATTTTCTGACCAAATGCAGAGTCAACACAAAGGAAATCTTCTTCTTTCAGGGTGGCCATGGTGGCACAGTGGTTAGCACGGCTGCCTCACAGGACCAGGGACCTGTGTTCGATTCCAGCCTCGGTTGACTGTGTGGAGTTTGCACGTTCTCCCTGTGTCTGCGTGGGTTTCCTCTGGGTGCTCCGGTTTCCTCCCACAATCCAAAGATGTGCGGGTTCGGTTGATGGGCCATGCTGAATTGCCCTTTAGTGTCCCGGAGTGTGTAGGTTAGAGGGATTAATGGGGTAAATGTGTGGGGTGGTGGGGTGGGATGGGATTGTGGTCGGTGCAGACATGATGGGTTGAATGGCCTCCTTCTGCACTGTAGGGATTCTATGGATTTTATTTCTTCTCACATAATGGGGGCAATTTTAACTTAACCCGGCCAGTCAGGAAGCCGGTGGGATCAGTGTGACACAGTGCGGACTTTTCTCTCCATTGGAAACTGGTAAAAAGAACTGGTTAAAAGGCAATAGGTAACTGTCACTACGAATGTTTAACATGATGCTGAATATACACTATATTGACGGAGGGCAGGTGGATAAGCCATTCCTTATTCTTTTCCTGGAGTACACATTAGTTTGTTTTTCTTTGAACAGAAATAGACCGATCTATTCTGAGAACTGTCGCATTTAAAAGATCCACAGAAGCCATCTACAAATTTAGTATCATGTGGAGAAAAGAGGCTATAGAAAATAAACCTAAATAAATATTTTAAGATCTAAAATTAGAAGCTGAGGGTACATTCAAAGCATTGCCTTCCTCTGTTATATATTGCTGAGTTCAGTGGAATCTGAGCGTGCCAAAACCTCAAGGTGTTGCCGTGAACACAAATGTTGGTACATTTTTTTTTCATTCATTCGTGGGACATGGGCATCGTTGGCTGGGCCAGCTTTTAGAATCCCTACAATACAGCAGGCGGCCATTTGGCCCATCGAGTCTGCACTGACAACAATCCCACCCTATTCTCATAATCCCACATATTTACCCTTCTAATCCCCTGATACCAGGGTCAATTTAGCACGGCCAATCAACCTAACCCACACATCTTTGGACTGTGGGAGGGAACCGGAGCACCCAGAGGAAACCCACGCAAACATAGGGAGAGCGTGCAAACTCCACACAGACAGTGACCCGAGGCCGGAATTGAACCGGGGTCCCTGGTGCTGTGAGGCAGCAGTGCTAACCACTATGTCACCGTGGCGCCATTTATTGCCCAATCCTAGTTGCCGGAGGGGCAGTTGAGAGTCAACCGCATTACTGTGGATCTGGAGACACATGTAGGCCAGACTGGGTAAGGATGGCAGATTTCCTTCCCTGAAGGACATTAGTGAACCAGATGGGTTTTTCGGACAACGGACAATGGTTTCATGGTCGTCAGTAGATTGTTAATTCCAGATTCTTTTTTATTGAATTCAAATTTCATCACCTGCCGTGGCGGGATTCGAACCCGGGTTCCCCAGAACATTAGCTGAGTTTCTGGATTAATAGTCTAGCGACAATACCATTAGGCCATCGCCTCCTTTTTCTGGCTCATGTCTGTTCCCATAGGTGACGCAACTTGTGACAAAAACTGCTGAACTAGCTGTGGCATCCATATCAGTGGTAACGTCTATCATTTTGACTTCCACATTATGGTGCGATGCCGAATGATTTGCATTTGTTGGACCTCAGTTGTGACCTATCCCTTGCTGCACCTGAAACTTTGAGCTGATAGTAATCCAATATTCTTCCTCAACACAGACATGTCATAGAAATCATAGAAACCCTACAGTACAGAAAGAGGCCATTCAGCCCATCGAGTCTGCACCGACCACAATCCCACCCAGGCCCTACCCCCATATCCCTACATATTTACCCACTAATCCATCTAACCTACGCATCTCAGGACACTAAGGGCAATTTTTAGCATGGCCAATCAACCTAACCCGCACACCTTTGGACTGTGGGAGGAAACCGGAGCACCCGGAGGAAACCTACACAGACACGAGGAGAATGTGCAAACTCCACACAGACAGTGACCCAAGCCGGGAATCGAACCCAGGTCCCTGGAGCTGTGAAGCCGCAGTGCTAACCACTGTGCTACCGTGCCACCCCTAACCACTGTGCTGCCATGCCGCCCGTATATAAATGTATATAAATACAGAGGTGATTGTACTTTTGTATATGTATATAAATGTATAAATGTAAATGTATATAAATACAGAGGTAATTGTACTTTTAAAAGTATTTTGCCACTGGCATTGTTGAGAAGGAGGTATAGAATCATAGAATCCCTACAGTACAGAAGGGGGCCCCATCTAGGCCCTATTCCCATAACCCCACACATTTATCCTGATAGTCCCCCTGACACTAGGAGACAATTTAGCATGGCCAATGCATCTAACCAGTGCATCTTTAGACTGAGGGAGGAAACCGGAGCACCCGGAGGAAACCCACGCAGACACGGGGAGAATGTGCAGGCTCCGCGCAGACAGTGACCCGAGGCCAGAATTGAACCTGGGTCCCTGGCGCTGTGAGGCAGCAGTGCTAACCACTGTGCCACCGTGCCACCCGTCTATGTACTTCAAATCATTAAAATTCACTAAGCTTAAACTGAAAATCATTGTGTTATACACGGCCAAAGAAGGTGAACAACAACCTTTTAAAAAAATCATGGAAGATATTAAGCATAAAAAGAAACACCCTTGAGTTGCCAACTTAAGTCAAGTGTACTCTTCAGTATTTACGCTTCAAAGAAACTGGAAATGAGAATTTTGTAGCCAGATACTCTTATATATCCTAAAATCCATCTGCAGCTGGACTGTCACTTTATAAAACATCTTACTGTTTAGTATGCTGGGCATGTTTTGAATTTGCAGATGATTGCTCCGATTGCATTTGTCGGGAGAAAAAACTGAGGCCGACTACTTGTGCAAGTATAGCATGTCATGGCTGCAAAGGAGGGGCTGACTTATATGACAAGCAGTTTGAAAAACTTGGGGCTGGAAAAATGGGGTTGACTTATACACCTGAGCACCCGGAGGAAACCCATGCCGACACAGGAAGAATGTGCAAACTCCACACAGTGACCCAAGCCAGGAATCGAACCCAGGGCCCTCGCGCTTTGAGGCAGCAGTGCTAACCACTGCGCCACCGTGCCACCCTCATGATGCGACCCAACTGTGGTACACATACTTTCCATCGCCTATTGAATTTCTTTAATTCTCCCTTTGAAATGCTCAGCTCAATTTTCTCACTACACTGAGAAGAAATCTATTCCATTAGTCAATTATAAGTGTGGAGGAGTTATATAATTAAGGTTAGCTCACAAATACCCTGCAGTGCCAGACTTGTAATATCATCCACGTTACAATCACAATTCTGGAGATTTCTTCACTCCCAACCTCTTCACTCCTTAGTGGATATTAGTACATTAAAAAAAATAATAATGTATATATTTTTAATACTGCTTTCATGAGAGCTCTGACAGGACAGAGGAAAGAAATGTTCACAATCTTCCGGTATTGGAGATCCGATTTCTTTAAAACTAGCAGGCTTTCCAATCCACTAAGCTCAAATTCAAGGACTTGGGATATTAAAACGTTTATAAGTTGTTCTCTGTTGTCGCAGAGGCCGTTGTGAGGCCCAGCTGCATGGGGACTGCTCCTTACCGGAAGCCATCGAGGCAGTTGCTATGCCAACCATGGGGGGGTCCTGATTTACCTTTTAGACTGGACACAAGGTGCGACAGGTCTGGGGGGCCCTAAGGCTGCTGAGGCGAGGTTGTCAGTTTAAAAATACCAGGGCATCAGTCAAGCCAAGGACTCTGCAAATTCACCACCCTCGAGATCACAATTTTTGAGCCTGACCTTGTTTTTATTGCATTTGTCACTGCAGCGTGTATGTCAAACATGCCCCATTGCCGTCCCAAAATCACGGCACTTGTGACACAATTACCTGGGCCTGTTACAAAGTGGCACAATTGAACAATAAAGAGTAGGGTTGTATCCATTGTCAAGCAATCAAAGAAGACTTATTTTTATTCCTTGACACACAAAAGAGATGGATTAATAGAATAGTTAAACCGCAGAAGGAGGCCATCTTGTCCTCCTTGTTTGCTCTTTAATCCGCCGAAGGAACAATTCATCTTCCCCCACCTTCTCCCAATCGTCCTGCACGTTCTTCCTTCTCAGATAATAATCCAATTTCCTCTTGAGGAAAAAGATACAAAAGTCTGAGGTCACGTACCAGCCAACTCAAGAACAGCTTCTTCCCTGCTGCTGTCAGACTTTTGAATGGACCTACCTCGCATTAAGTTGATCTTTCTCTACACCCTAGCTATGACTGTAACACTACATTCTGCACCCTCTCCTTTCCTTCTCCAGCTCGCAAGAAACAATACTTTTCACTGTATGCTAATACATGTGACCAATAATAAATCAAATCAAAAAAACTTGACTGAGGTCACCAGGGCTGAACAACCAGTCATCCAGACTCGAAACGTTAGCTCTTGTTCACAAACTCTCAGTGACCAACGCAGTTCCTTCATGGCAGTTCCCCCTCATCATTTTCAGCCTGGGAATTCTCGACAGCCATTTGCTTCTTCTTGTTCTTCAGAGGTGATGCGCGATATAACTCACAAGGCTAGAGATGCTCGAGGAAATAAAGGCTTTTATTAACTACTACAATAGAGCTACTATATGTAATACACGATCCCAGACTGAGGGGTCCCAGACAGAGCAGTGACCTTTATATCTCTCCCAGGAGGCGGAGCCCGACTGGAATGTACCATAATAACTATAATACAGGTAGAACAGCCCAACCCTAACCCCAACAGTAACATGTAGAACAACCCAACCCTAACCCCAACAGCAACATATATACAGACTCATAGTACTGGCCAGACCCTGGCTCAGTACTACCTGGTGGGAACCAACGATGGTCCACCACAAGAGGGTAGAGATAAAAGCCTTTGTTTACGGCAAACAATCTCCAATGCTTAATGTTCATCCTCTGCTACCACCTTAATATCAACTGTTCGTACATGATGGAGGAACAACACATCAGCTTGTCCTTTACCTTCAGCAAGTTTATTCTGCTCACAGCTCAGCAGGGACACAAACTCTTTGGGCGAGACCTTACCAGCCAAGCTCCCACTGCAGTGAGGTCGGAGAATTTGGCGCCCAGCAAAATCTCTGTTCACTGCAGCAGGATGGGAAAACCCCACTGGTGTGAACGGCCTATGTGTTTCCCCATAGCAACTGTTCCAGATGTGCATTTGTACTCTGTAGGAAGTTGAGTCAATAATCATTACCTGCCTTTAATAAGGCAACTAGTTCAACAATTTTGTTGCCAAAAGATTGTTGATACATTGACATATATTTCTTGAAATATTGACGTTTAATGGGCGATTTGATTGAGGTCTTTTGCGTTTTGTTAATCCTAACAGAGTTGACAAGGTAGATAAAGAGAAACATTTTCCACATGTTTGGGAGCACGAACAAGGGAATATAACCTGATCATTAATGCCAAACCACTCAGGAGAAAAGTAAAATGCTGGCATGAAACACTTCTTTATGCAAAGGGCAGAGGACACCAAGAAAGACAGTCGCTGTGAGCTCAATTGACAATTTTAAATCTGAGTGATAGATTTATTGCTGGATAAATATATAAAAGGGAGATGGTGGAGGTAAGATACAGACAAGCCATGATCTTACTGAATGGTGGACCAGGCTCAAAGGGCTCAATGGAGTGTTCTTGCTCCAATGTTTCTCTAATTTAGTCCACAATTGAATGAATTGATACTAATTTTTTCTGCCTGACAGGCCTGATGTTGGCATTGGGTGCTCTTTGAAGTTCTGAAACATTTAATGAATCAGGATTTACTCGTAGCTAAGTCTGTTTTGGGTTTTGATTAGTCCTGCCATTTTTTGTGTGTGTGAAGAGGGGTTGGGGGGGGGGGGGGGGGTTGGGGAGGAGAAACTTTACACGGTGGCACAATGGTTAGCACTACTGCTTCACAGGGACCCAGATTTGATTCTCCACGTTGGGTCACTGTCTGTGTGGAGTTTGCACATTCTCCCCGTGTCTGCGTGGGTTTCCTCTGGGTGCTCCGGTTTCCTCTCACCGTCCGAAAGATGTGCTGGTTAGGGTGCATTGGCCATGCTGAATTCTCCCTCAGTGTATCCAAACAGGCACTGGAATGTGGCGACGAGCGGATTTCCACAGTAACTTCATTGCAGTGTTAATGTAAACCTACCTGTGACACTAGTAAATAAATAAGCTTTAAACTCTTCACCACTGATATCCTCAAGTCCAGAACCAGGGCTCACAGTCTGAGGATTCAGGGTAGACCATTTAGGACGGAGGTGAGGAGACATTTCTTCACCCAAAGAGTGGTAAGCCTGTGGAATTCATTACCACAGGAAGTAGTTGATGCCAAAACATTGAATGTATTCAAGAGGCAGCTGGATATAGCACTTGGGGTGAATGGGATCAAAGGTTATGGGGAAAAAGCAGGATTAGGCTATTGAGTTGGATGATCAGCTATGATCGTGATGAATGGTGGAACAGGCTCAAAGGGCCAAATGGCCTCCTCCTGCACCTATCTTCTATGTTTCTATGTTTCTGTTTCAATGTTGAAATGGCTCCTGTCCTCTTAAGTGGTCTTCCGAACACAATGATGATCATCAAAGCAGTAGGCGAATGAATATACCTGTCTTATTTTGAACACTTTCTTTCGCCACCCTCCCCTCTTGGTGAAGCATCTCGGGACATGCCCTACATTAAATACACTCTAAAGATGCAAATCGTTGTAATGTCATATTGATATCAAAGTTCTTAATAAGTCAGTATGAGATGATGAACGCTAAGCTAGACTTATTATGGTGAAAACAGGTTTAGATGCACTGACTCAGGACTAGCTTACTAACTCCATCATCAATGGCTTGCTCAATCTGCATCAAGCCAGCGGCTTAATTGATGTGGCATTTCCTGGTGTTGAACATCTTCAGACTCTCAGACTGATCTATCATTGCATATCACAATAATTATGAAGACACGTAGCATTTGCAAACAGGAAGAAGTGACACTTTTATTTCCCAATACGAACATTAAAGCTATTGAGGTCTGTTTTAGTACCAGCTGTGGCAAATAAAATGTAACCTGTTTGGTATTAGTTGTATATAACAGTAAAGTTCCAGCTTTTTATGAAACAGTAAAACACTCTGCCCTACTAGTGCTTAGGGGAGAATATTTATTATTTACTCTTTGCAGCGGCCTGCGGCTTTGGATTGCTCAGGTCAAAACATTTGTTTCAGTGTTGGAGATCAGATCATGGCGGTATGGTGGCACAGTGGTTAGCACTGCTGCCTCACAGTGCCAGGGAGCCGGGTTCAATTCCTGGCTTGGGTCACTGCCTGTGCTGAGTCTGCATGTTTTCCTCGTGTCTGCATGGGTTTCCCCCGGTTTCCTCCCACAGTCTGAAAGACATGCTGGTTAGGTGCATTGGCCATGCTAAAGTCTCCCTCGGTGTAGCTGGATGTCCGAGGTAGTTTCTTTACTCAGAGAGTGGTTGGGGTGTGGAATGGACTGCCTGCTGCGATAGTGGAGTCGGACACTTTAGGAACTTAAAAGCGGTTATTGGATAGGCACATAGAGCACACCAGAATGATAGGGAGTGGGATAGCTTGATCTTGGTTTCGGACAAAGCTCGGCACAACATCGAGGGCCGAAGGGCTTGTACTGTGCTGTACTGTTCTATGTTCTATGAACAGGCGCCGGAGTGTGACGACTAGGGGATTTTCACATTAACGTCATTGCAGTGTTAATGTAAGCCTACTTGTGACACTAATCTTTAAACTGGAAATGTTCTTTAAGTTAAAACTTTAAACTTAAAGAACATTTCCAATCTTTGTGAACTCGGCAATCATAGGTCAAAATTTCAATTTATTTTCTTTCTTAAGCAGTGCTGCAGTCTTCTCTTCTGAGGCAATCCCCTGGCATCAAGGGTGACTTGCTTCCACGCTGTTTTGATAAGTTCTGTGATGGCTGATGAATCCAATCTGCAGACTGTCAAATGCGGGGCAGATAGGGTTGAAGGCTTGGGTAGTTGAGCTGGTTGAAGATTCGTATGTGCTCAGATTGCCGTAACTTTGCCTCTGCACATTCCTACCAAAGTCCCCCAATGTGTTCGATCCCTTTCCGAATAAACTGTCTCCACTTTGGTCGTTCACACCCAGGATCTCCCATGAGATAGCGGGGATCATTGAGCTCTTCAAGGATGTCTTGAGGACAGCGTTTCCGCTGCCCTCCTGGGAGCCACCGATGTGACTGAGTTCTGAGTAGAGGAGTTGCTCCAGGAATCTGGGCCGGAATTCTCTGGCCGTTCATGCTTTTGGGATTCTCCAATCCCGCCGTCCCCTCACCCATGGGTTTCCCACCAGCTTGGTGTTACGTCAATGGGAATTCCCCTTGACAGCGGCAGGACCAGTGAATCCCACCGCTAGCGAACAATGTGCCACTTCCCGCTGGCGGGAAACACACAACTGGGAGGCCGGAAAATCTCGCCCCTGGTGCCAGGCACACGAATGGCAGGACCTGCTCAGCAAAGCTGCTCTTGAGTGATGAGCACCCCCTTGATGCTGGGCAAGTTGGCTTGGGAAAGGCCACTGCTGATGGACTGCCTTTGCTGCCATTGGGATTGGAAGGTCTTGTGAAGGCAGCACTGGTGGGATCTCTCCGGTGCTTTGAGGTGCCTGCTGTAGGTTGTCCAAGTCTTAGAAGCATATAGGAGTGCAAGGATCACTGCTGTCCAGTTAACTGTGACTTTAATCTTGGGGCTGAGAACCTGGTCTACGAATACTCTCCTCTAAAGGCTGAGCTGGCACATTAGAGATGATGAAGAATTTTACTGTCAAAGTCCGCCTTCGTCAAGAGGAGGCTCCCAAGATTCAGAAAATGGTCCACATCTTCTTGCGTCTGAATTTTTTGCAGGGGGGTGGGTGTGTGGGGGGCAGGTGGCAGGGGAGGGGGGGGTGTGTTTTGCTCTGGGAGCTGGTACTGTATCAATTACAAGATACTAGTGTCTTTGGTGTCATGGTTTCTACCTGAGATGCTGCAATTTCATAGCCTGAAGCATTGCTCTGGCGACAGGGGGCCTAGGCTTCAGGCCCAGGATGTTATTGGGCGCTAACCGGGGGAAATTGTGAGTATAGGTTTTATGGACTAGGTTTGTATGCCCTTGAATGCGGAAGGTTAAGGGATGATCTAATTTGGGTGTTCAAGATGATTATAGGATTTGATAGTATCATAGAATCCCTACAGTGCAGAAGGAGGCCATTCAGCCTATCGAGCCTGCACCAACAGCAATCCCACCCAGGCCCTATCCCCTTAACTCCACATATTTACCCTGCTAATCCCCCGACACTAAGGGGCAATTTTGCACAGCCAATCAACCTAACCCGCAAATCTTTTGGAGTGTGGGAGGAAACTGGAGCACCCAGTGGAAACCCACGCAGACATGGGGGAGAATGTGCAAACTCCACACAGTCACCCGAGGTCAGAATTGAACCCAGTTCCCCTGGCACTGTGAGGCAGCAGTGCTAACCACTGTGCCACCGTGCTGCCCATAAGCAGGATAGAGAAAAGTTTTAAATTTATTTATTAGTGTCACAAGTAGGCTTACATTGACACTGCAATGAAGTTACTATGAAAATCCCCCAGTCGCCACACTCCGGCGCCTGTTCGGGTACACTGAGGGAGAATTTAGCATGGCCAATGCACCTAACCAGCACGTCGTTCGGACTGTGGGAGGAAGCCGGAGCATCCGGAGGAAATCCACGCAGACACGGGGAGAACGTGCAGACTCCACACAGACAGTGACCCAAGCTGGGAATCGAACCCAGGTCCCTGCAGCTATGAGGCAGCAGTGCTAACCACTGTGCCTTCTTGTGTGCTTAACTATGCAGGCAACAATGGCCGGGATTTTACTGGCACGCCCACCCCGATTCTGGGGGCGGGTGAGGCTCGGACAATGGCATTCGCCGTTGGCCTCGGGCGGGATTGTACGAAGCTCGGGCAGACGGGCCGGTAGAATTCCGCCCAATGTGTTTGTTAAATCGGAGAAGGTCCAGCGCCACAGATAGAATCATCTGGGAGGTATTGTTCTGTTGAGTGTTCAGTTATTTCTGAGTGTGAATTATACTCGGGCGATGCTAATGGGGCAGGTGAGAGAACCAATCGACAGAGCACACAACGCAATCCCTCAATATAAATACACCTCAGGTGTACACATACACTAACAGTGCCAATGGATACTTAATGTTCAGCAAGCCTTCCTTCTTTGTTTCCTTCATGCTGCTAAAGATGCTTCCTCGGTAACTCCAGGTGTCGGGGAAAATCTTCCAAAGTTCCCATCTCGGAATAAATGTGGGTAGAGTGTTGGTGCAGCAATACTGAGCACTGTTTGCAATATCCTTATTTAACAACTTTCAGACTACAAAGCTAATGCGCTCGTGATCAAACATTTGTCAAGAGATCTGGAATGTAATAGAATCCGATATTAAATTTAATAAAATCAAACACAGTTAACTCAAACCCTATTTACTCTGGGGGGAGTACGACATTACAAAGCTTAGGACGATCTCCTATTCTTGAGCAAATAATGCAGATTTGTTAATGCCGTTCTGAATTGTCCTGCAATATTGCTTTCAATTTCTTGACAGTATAACAGGCTCTGGTGCTGTGGGATTGAAGCTTTTAAACAGGGCTGCTCCACTCATGCCTGCAGGGTTATACCTGCCAATGACATGAGAGACTCGTGGGTATTTAATGTGTGTGTGTGTATCAAAGAGTCCGACAGCGCAGAAGGAGGCAATTCAGCCCATTGAGCCTGCACCGACAACAATCCCACTCTATCCCTGTAACCTCACGTATTTACCCTGCTAACCCCCTTGACACTAAGGGGCAATTTTGCAAGGCCAACCAACCGAACCCGCACATCTTTGAGATCATAATGTGTGTGTGAGGGTGTGCCTGTGTTGTGTGTGTATGTGTGTGTTTGTGTGCGTGCCTGTGTGAGGGTGTATCTGTGTGTGTGTGAGTTGTGTGTGTATGCACAAGTGTGTGTATCTGTGTGTGTGTATCTGTGTGAGGGTGCATGGGAGTGTGAGTGTGTGTATCTGTGTGTGTGTGTGCATGTGTGTGTGGGGGGGATGTGTGTGTGTGGGGGTGTGTATTTGTGTATCTGTGTGTGTGGGGATGTGTGTTACTCTGAGTGTGTGTGTTTGGGGGTGTGTGTGAGTGTGTGCGTGTGTGTGTATCTGTGTGTGCGTGTGCGCGTGTGTGTGTGTGGAGGTGTGTGTGGGTATGTGTATGTATCTGTGTGTATGGGGGTGTGTATTACTCTGAGTGTGTGTGGGTGTGTGTGTGTGTGCAAGTGTGTGTATCTGTGTGTGTGAGTGTGGGTGTCTGTGTGTGCGAGTGTGTATGTGTGTGTGTCTGACTGTGTGAGTGTATGTGGGTGTCTGTGTGTGTGTATGTTTGTGTGTGGGTGTTTGTGAGTGGGTGTCTGTGTGAGTGTGAGTGTATATGTGTGTGTGAGTGTGGGTGTCTGTGTGTGTGGGTGTCTGTGTGTGTGTATGTGTGTCCCACTTTCTGCAGCCAGATCCAAAGTGGAAGGGTTGCGTTTCCTGAGTTCAGTCGATTGACTTTGTGACAACTCAGCGGGCATCAATTTCTAGTCACTGCGTTTATTCCGGCATTTACCCTGCAGCCGCCACAGTGCAGGCAGAAGTCCAGGACAGTGACCCCAGCTAGCATCCGGACGCCAAATGCAAAGCAAAGTATCTCACTGACACTTTATGCTATCAACTTAATATTTGATTGATGCCACTACTTGTGTACATCTGGCCCCGGTGAAGAACAGTGGCTCAGGATTGAAAGGCGAGCTGGAGAGTTTTGGAGCCATTTGGAGCTGGTCTCCGGATACTCCGCATGTTCGCCATCAATCACAAATGAAAGTGACACTCAGTGTGCACCATCACTGTGGAGGCTGCCCAGCCGGCCCAGTTCAAACAATCATCGACAAAAACGGCAGCTCAGTTGCGTCTCCTGTCAAATGATTAAACAGGAGGAGCTCCACAGAATGAGGTCAAGGTGTTCTTTCGGATCGACACGTGCAGATATATAAAGATGCAGGTGAGGGAGCGCTGCGCATTCACTAAGCCACGGCTAGAAACTACCCTGCCTTCCGCGGTACATGCAGGGGGCAGCTCTTGACTTTGGAAGAGGACAGCTCCACTTCTGGGTGAAGTTGCGTTTGCAGAAGTGTGCTGTAAATGGGACAGCATTTCCAGCACAGTCCACCCACTGATTCTTTCACCTTCACACTGGAAAGGGGAGGGGGAATGGGAAGAAGCAAGTGTGTGACTGAGGGAATTGACAGGAGCATTGCTTTAGGGATTAGGGGAAACTTTGGGGGCTGCTTTGGAAGGAAAGAGAGCAAATGCTAGGCATGGATCCTACAGTGGAAGAAGTTTAAAGTTTAAGTTTATTTATTAGTGTCACAAGTAGGCTTACATTAACACTGCAATGAAGTTACTGTGAAAATGCCCTAGTTGCCACAATCCAGTGCCTGTTCGGGTACGCTGAGGGCGAGTTTAGCATATTTCATTAGGAGTAGCTAAAATAAGCAGGGCACTACAGCACAAAAATAGTGCAGGTTTGAGGTGGAATGCCACATAATTGCGTCACACATTCAACTGCCAATAAAGCCAAGAGCAGTTTCTTGGATTTCAGCCAATATACAGTTTAAGTTTAAAGTTTATTTATTCGTGTCACAAGTAGGCTTACATTAACACTGCAATGAAGTTACTGTGAAAATCCCCTAGACGACACACTCCAGAGCCTGTTTGGGTAGACTGAGGGAGAATTTAGCATGGCCAATGCACCTAACCAGCGCGTCTTTCGGACTGTGGGAGGAAACTGGAGCACCCGGAGGAAACCCACACAGACATGGGGAGAATGTGCAGACTCCGCACAGACAGTGACCCAAGCCGAGAATTGAACCCAGGTCCCTGGCGCTGTGAAGCAGCAGTGCTAACCACTGTGCCACCGTGCCGCCCCTGTGAGGTAGGATAGTGACAGCTGGAACTAAGCAAATGATTTTTGTACCTTCAATACTTGTCTTTATTTTCAACGCTTTCCTCTACTGCTTTTTTCTTCCTGAATTACAAATGAAGAGTAGGAACACGGGATCATTAGTAGGCCATTCATCCCCTTGAGCATGTTCTGCCACTCAATTAGATCTTGGCTGATGTACACCTCAACTTCATTACCTGCCTTTTCTCTGTACCCCTTGAAATTAAAATCTATAGATCCTGAAAATTTTAATGATCCAACATTCCTGACAGCAGAGAGAGAGTTGTCCAAAGCTCTGCGATCCTTTTTGTGAAAAAATGCTTTTGGATTTTATCTCTAACAGGCCACAGTATAATTTTAAGTTGATGCTTCCTTGCCTTTGATTCACACCGGACAGAAACAGATCAGAATTTTTACATGTCCACAGGATCAGAACTCCATGTCTGGGCGCCATTTGAAAATGGCGGTTCCAGAGGTTGTCCGAGGATTCCGATGTCTCCAGGGCTGTTTGGAATTTCAAAGGGTAGGAAGGGAGGGGACAGGTGGGGAGAGAGCAGGCGGGGAGGGAATAAGAATCCTGATTGCCTCCAATTAATTGTCATTTAATAAAAGTGAATTCCTGCGGATGCTGGAATCTGAACCCAAAAGAAAAAATGCTGGAAAATCTCAGCAGGTCTGGCAGCATCTGCACGGAGAGAAAAGAGCTGACGTTTCGAGTCCAGATGACCCTTTGTCAAAGCTTTGACAATGGTCATTTAAGATCCTTTAGAAACATCTCAATTAGACCACAGAACCATAGAATCATACAGTGCAGAAGAGGCCCTTCGGCCCGTTGAGTCTGCACTGACCTGTGAGAAACACCTGACCTCTCACCTAAACCCATTTGCCAGCACTTGGCCCATAGCCAACACTACATTCTGCACTCTCTCCTTTCCTCCCCTATGCACGGTGTGCTTTGTATAGCGTGCAAGAAATAATACTTTTCACTGTATACTAATACATGTGACAATAATAAATCAAATCAAATCAAATCAAGTGCATTCAAGAGGCAGCGAATGTATTCAAGAGGTGGCTGGATGTAGCACTTGGGGCGAATGTGATGAAAGGTTATGGGGAAAAAGCAGGATTAAGCTATTGAGTTGGACGATCAGCCATGATCGTAATGAATGGCGGAGCAGGCTCGAAGGGCCGAATGGCCTCCTCCTGCTCCCATGTTTCTATGTAAATCATAGCCTTGAATGCTATGATGTGCCAAGTGCTATTCCAGGTACTTCTTAAAGGATTTGAGGCAACTCACTTCTATCCCCTTCCATCAACCTCGTAAACTCAAGGGAATAGAAAGGAAGTTTCTGCCATCCGTCCGCATAACTTAACCCTTTAAACCCTGCTATTTGGGTGAACCTGTGTTGGAATCCATTCAAGGGCAGTATCCCTTTCCTGGGATTCTCTGCCCAAAGCTGAATGTGAAACCCATATAGGAGGCCTTGTGGTACAGCGGGTAGTGTCCCTACCTCAGAATTAGAAGGTCCAGATTCGAATCCAATGCCAGGATCCACTGGCCGTGGAAGGAGCATTTGACACAATTCAACTGATTGATAAACAGCTCAGGAATCCTTCCACCCGTTCCCCCCAACAATTCTCCAAAGGGTAAAATAAGTGTGGGTGTGAAAAAAATGAAATGAAAAGGCACTCTAGAAATGAAAATATACTTCCTCACTTTTGCAATGCAATCCATTTCCGGTTTGCTTTCCATTGTATTTTGATTGATTTTTGTACATGTGCATTAGTTTCTTGTGACTTGGATACCTAAATCCCTTTGCTCCCACAGCTCCCTAGTCTCTCACCATGAAGAAAGTATTCCGATTTGTCTTTCCCGGATCCAGAGCGGATGACCTCTCAATTTCCCACCTTGAACTACATCTGTCATAGCTTTGGACACTCGCTTAATCTGCCAACATCCCTTTGGAACTTCGGGATCCATGTGCACAGCTACCCATGCCTCATAATTTATCATCATTGACAAACTGAAAACAGCTTCACATTTCTTCAACTAAATAATGAACTTAGCTGGGGAAGAACTAAGGCTCCCACACAAATACCTGGGAACAACACATGTCAACGAGTGAGAGCATGCCATTCATCCGACTCTCTGTCTCTTGCCTCCCAACTAATTACTAAACCATGTTTCGTATGGGCAGTATATAACCCCACCCATCCATCCTGCTAGTCCCCCTGACACGAAGGGGCAGTTTACAGATGGCACTATTAAATGGGTGGCATGGTGGCACAGTGGTTAGCACTGCTGCCTCACAGTGTCAGGGACCCGTGTTCGATTCCTGGCTCGGGTGACTGTATGGAGTTTGCACGTTCTCCCCATGTCTGTGTGTGTTTCCTCCGGGTGCTCCGGTTTCCTCCCACAATCAAAAGATGTGTAGGTTAGGTGGATTGGTCATGCTAAGTTGCTTCTTGGTGTCCCAAGATGTTTAGGTTAGGGGGAATAGCCATGGTAAATGTGCGTGGTTACGAGGATAGGGTTTGGGTGGGATGCTCTGTCAGAGAGTCGGTGCATACTCGATGGGCCAAATAGCCTCCATCTGCACTGTAGGGGTTCTATGATGTCAATTGAAATGTCGTTATAATGCAGTGGTGGCATTCTTCATAAAGACATTCTGTCTACCACACAGATACGTGGTGTGGGATATGAATTTCAGTGCCAGTGTGAAGCCAGGTATGTGGGCCGTACATCCCAACAACTGGCAGATTGTATCAAACAGCAAGATC
Organism: Mustelus asterias; assembly: GCF_964213995.1. Lineage (NCBI taxonomy): Eukaryota > Metazoa > Chordata > Chondrichthyes > Carcharhiniformes > Triakidae > Mustelus > Mustelus asterias. The sequence goes on from NC_135809.1 coordinate 11,900,678, forward strand.
CTTCCCACTGTTTGCAAGGGGCAAAGTATTCACTGTACTGAAACCAGCCTGTACTTGCAAAACTCAGAACATCGTAGAACCATAGAAAATTACAGCTCAGAAACAGGCCTTTTGGCCCTTCTTGTCTGTGCCGAACCATTTTATGCCTAGTCCCACTGACCTGCACTTGGACCATATCCCTCCACACCCCTCTCATCCATGAACCCGTCCAAGTTTTTCTTAAATGTTAAAAGTGACCCCGCATTTACCACTTTATCCGGCAGCTCATTCCACACTCCCACCACTCTCTGCGTGAAGAAGCCCCCCCTAATATTCCCTTTAAACTTTTCTCCTTTCACCCTTAACCCATGCCCTCTGGTTTTTTTCTCCCCTTGCCTCAGCGGAAAAAGCCTGCTTGCATTCACTCTATCTATACCCATCAAAATCTTATACACCTCAATCAAATCTCCCCTCAATCTTCTACGCTCCAGGGAATAAAGTCCCAACCTATTCAATCTCTCTCTGTAACTCAGCTTCTCAAGTCCCGGCAACATCCTTGTGAACCTTCTCTGCACTCTTTCAATCTTATTTACATCCTTCGTGTCCAACATTCGATGTGATTCCGTGATTGAACAACATTTGCTAATCCACCCTGATTGTATTAAGAATTACAACTGGCAAACAATTCAAGATTATCGGCCGGGCTCACAGTGTGGCTGACTTGCTTCTGCATTCTTACACAGGGCCCTGCCCTTCCCAAGCAGAGAAAACATGTCCACGCACTGCGCCTTTTCAACTTAACAGAAGGCTTCACAGAACCACAGAATCCCTACAGTGTGGAAGGAGGTCATTCGGCCCATCGAGACTGCACCGACCACAATCCCACCTTATTCCCGTAACCCCACATATTTACCCTGTTAATCTCCCTGACACGAAGGGTCAATTTTAACATGGTCAATCCACCTAACCCGTGCATCTTTGGAATATGGGAGGAAACCGGAGCACCCGGAGGAAACCCACGCAGACACGGGGAGAATGTGCAAACTCCACACAGACAGTGACCTGAGGCCGGAATTGAACCCAGGTCCCTGGCGCTGTGAGGGAGCAGTGCTCACCACTTGGTGTCCAGCCATTCCCTGCTTCATTCCCCATGGCCAATGCCTTGACCAATCTGAGTTGACCTGGTTTGAATTTAAACAAAAGCTGGCACTTTCTCCATGGTAACGCGTCGACCAATCAGAGTCTTTAAAGTTTATTTATTAATTTTAAAGTTTATTTATTAGTGTCACAAGTAGGCTTATATTAACATTGCAATGAAGTTACTGTGAAAATCCCCTAGTCGCCACACTCCAGCGCCTGTTCGGGTACACTGAGGGAGAACGTAGCATGGCCAATGCACCTAAACAACACATCATTCGGACTGTGGAAGGAAACCAGAGCACCCGGAGGAAACCCACGCAGACACGGGGAGAATATGTGGACCGCAGACAGTGACCCAAGTCGGGAATGGAACCCGGGTCCCTGGTGCTGCGAAGCAGCAGTGCTAACTGCTGTGCCATTCATGCCATTCACTGACCAACCAGTCAGCACCCTCTTCTCGTGCGTTTTTTAAATTGCTTTCCCTTTGAGATTCAGTATTCTTGTGAATCTGTCCCGCTAGGTGCAAGATGAAAAGTTTCGACAACATGTCTCTTTTTTTCAGAAATTGACTTTATCAGTTATTAGCTGTAAGTTGTCTGGGTATTGGGCCATTTTTAAAAATAAAATTATTGGCCTCCTTTTTCTCTATTTCTAAGGAGACATAAATGGGGCAGGATAGGGTAGAGGCAGAGAGAGATTCTCTCCACTTAGAAAGGAAGCTAGAACTAGAGGGCACAGCCTCAAAATAAAGGGGGGTCAGTTTAGGACAGAGTTGAGGAGGAACTTCTTCTCTCAGAGGGTGGTGAATCTCTGGAATTCTCTGCCCACTGAAGTGGTGGAGGCTACCTCGTTGAATATGTTTAAATCACGGATAGATGGATTCCTGATCGGTAAGGGAATTAGGGGTTATAGGGATCAGGCGGGTAAGTGGAACTGATCCACTTCAGATCAGCCATGATCTTATTGAATGGCGGGGCAGGCTCGAGGGGCTAGATGGCCTACTCCTGCTCCTATTTCTTACGTTCTTATGTGACTTGATCCTGGCCTATTAGTGTCCTACAATGCAGGCACCACTGTGTTCATTTCATTACAACTTTTAGACCAGATCTTGCTGAACTTTCTAAATTCAGAATAGCGATGGGCTGTGGGCCCATATCACCATTGTCGCTTATCGGCTGAATTTTACTTTATATACACTGCACTGAGAACATAATTGACAACCACTCATTAGCACAGTCAGCAATTCCAGTTCAAGCTCACGCCAGTAACGCGATGGCAGAAATGTCTGTGATTCTCTGCCATTTTGCAAACCATCCCTGCTGCACAAGTATTAATCCTTCGCCAAGATGTGCCAGTGATTCATTGCTGTGTTTCGACTTGGGCAGAGCTGTTTTCGGCGCCAAGTGCAAAACTGATTGGGCTCATTGCTACCACTAACTCCAAGACAATCTGGAGTGTGAAAACTGGAGTAACATTTAGAACGAATTACCTTCTCCTTAGATATGCCAAAGAGCTGAATATTGACATTATTGGGGCAGGCTTTTAGGTGGGAAATTGCTTACAGTTAATCAAGTGCATATATTAAGTCTATGTACTCTGGAGTTTAGAAGTATGAAACATATTGGGCAGTATTTTAAGATCCCGCTCAGGTGAGGCTTGTAAAATCCCGCCCGAGGCCAATGGAGAATTCCGTCCTCCGAGTTGCACCCGCCCCAATTCTGAGGTGGGCGTGGCAGTAGAATTCCGGTAATTGGGCAGGGTTCTATGGCCTTGCGCGTCCTGAAACCGTAAAATCCTACCCGAGGTCAATGGACCTTTCCATGGTTCCCCTCCCTCGCCTGCTCCGATTCCCGTGGTGGGCGGGACGGTAAAATTCTGGCCATTGGATTCTAAAGGGATTTGGCGGGGTAGACGCAGAGACTGTTCCTTCTGACTGGCAAACCTAGAACACGGGGGCATTGTCTCAGGATAAGGGGCCAATCATTTGTGAATGGAATGAGGAGAAATTTCTTCAGTTTCGAAGTGTTGTGAATCTTTTGGAATTCTAGACCTCAGTGGGTTGTGGCTGCCCCACTATTGGATATATTTAAGGCTCAGAAAGGCATATTTTTGGTTTCTCAGGGGATCACGGGACATGGGGAGTGGGACGGGAAAGTGGAGTTGAAGCCCAAGATCAGCCAGGATTGAATTGAATGGCAGAACAGGATTGACAGGCCCCCAAGGTCTTCTCCTGCTCCTGCCTCTTTATTTTCTTGTGATGGTGTGCTATATATAAACCACATGTTCCACCTCAGTTATCTAATCTCAGCTGAGGTGTTGATGTTAGGATAGAGAGAAAGAAAGATTTGAATTACTCCAATGGCACCTTTCATTGAACCATAGAATCTCTACAGTGCAGAAGGAGGCCATTCGGCCCCTAGAGTCTGCACCGACCACAATCCCATCCTGGCCCTATTCCCGTAATGCCACATATTTACCTGTTAATCCCCTGACACTAGAGTCAATTTAGCATGGCCAATCAACCTAACCCGCACATCTTTCGACTGTGGGAGGAAACGGGAGTACCCGGAGGACACCCATGCAACCATAGGGAGAATGTGCAAACTCCAAACAGACAGTGACCCGAGGCCGGAATTGAACCTGGGTTCCTGGCACTGTGAGGCAGCAGTGCTAATCACTGTGCCACCGTGCCGCCCATATTTCATGACCTCAGCATGTCACAAAGTGCTTTATAGCCAATGAAATGTTACTCTGGTCATTGAATGGAGAGGGTGGGGTGGAGGGGGGGTTGGAGGGTAGGGAGAAGAGAGAACCCCTCAAGTGTGCACCATTTCACAGAATTGTTAAGGTGCAGAAGGAGGCCGTTTTGCCCATCGAATCCCTATTGGCTCTCCAAAACGAGCATCACGACTCACCCAACAGCTGAACATTCTGTACACCCCAAATGGAAGTCCAACCCAGAGGTGACATGAAGCTATTAAAGATGGCTGGGGGTCAGCTCAAGCTTAACTGGAATTGAGAGGTAAATATATCATAAGTCATGAGAAATAACCAAGACCAGCCCAGTAAAACTGCTTGAATTCTGAGATTCCAACTATATATAGTACAGCATTTAGCATCTTGGCCAGCCTTTTCTGAAAGATGTTCCTAAACAGTCTGCTGGCATGTACGGTACAAAGCCTGTTGAGTAAACAGAGGTAATGAAGCCTTTCATAGGCATTAGTTACTATAAGGCCTCTTTTGGAGCCAATTTAGGGAAAAGATTTCATCTCGTTACTGCTTGTAGTGCAATCACAAGCTCGTTATTCTTCCTTCCATTTACAATCTTGCTGCAAATAGAAAACAGAGAAGATTCTCAACCTCCTGAAACTTAAATTGCTACAACTTGCTGCTTTAACCTATTACGCGCACTGTTCTGGTAGGCTTGAGCAGCTGCCTGTTACCACAGAAACAAGAAGTTATTAGGCTTGGCGTTGTTTCTCTTGGCCTGGTCAGAGGCCCTATTTGAGAATGATAAGGGGCTTGTTTCCTGAACAAATCATAGAATCTCTACAGTGCAGAAGGAGGCCATTCAGCCCATCAAGCCTGCACCAACACCAATCCCACCCAGGCCCTATCCTCGTAACCCCACATATTTACCTTACTAATCCCCTGACAATAAGGGGCAAATTAGCATGGGCCAATCCACCTAACCCACACATCTTTGGAGGAAACCGGAGCACCCGGAGGAAATCCACACAGACATGGGGAGAATGTGCAAACTCCACACAGTCAGTCACCCAAGGCTGGAATTGAACCGGGGTCCCTGGCGCTGCGAGGCAGCAGTGCTAACCACTGTTCCACCGTGTCGCCAATGCTCAGCACATTTGGTTTCTCTGTTTATTTTAAAACAGCTAATATCTATTTAAAAATAACAGGTAGAAGGACAGGGAAGAAGTGCTCTAAACATATTTACCTTAATGGGCTTGCTCAAGAACGTATCAGCATAGTTGGATCAGAATTCTCTGAAACAAAATTCTCCAATGCTGGTATAAATGTCAGAATCCATAGCAAAATTCCAATTCATAAAGAAATCAGAGGTATTTTATTTCAAACATTAAATATATCTGATTGAATTTATATTTGTTTTTTGTTAATTATTCTAGAATGCTAGGGTTAACTGATTGGGTGTGATGACTTCAGTCAGGCTAATGAGGTTGGCTTGCTCGAGTCTGAACTACCTGATGAGTCCTAATTGGTGGTTAAATCAGGGAGCCTCATGCTCCCTATTTAAAGCAGGTGTGTCAGACTCCCAGCCTGCATTCAGCATGGGGGCAATGGCAGAGCCGGCTGTGTACAGATGTATGGTGTAAATAAAGTAACTTGGTGACAGGACTTTCGCCTCCGTGGAGTTATTACACTGGACTTGCAGTCATACACTTGAATAGGAATGAATGTTGGCCAAACATAATATCTGACTGTATTTGAACATTGCGGACTTTTGTTGGGTTGGCGTGGTTTGGGTTTTGCTTGGATTTATTTCATGTGAAGAGTGATTGCATTTCTGCGATACTGAAATGTTAAGAACATTTAGTTTCACAGTTTAATCTCCCCGCGTATGACATTCATCTTCATAAGTGCGTTACTTGATGTAAATGCCAAGCCAGTTGTCTCCACTTGTTTTCCATGCATTTGGCAAATGTTCCCTGTTTGAAGGCTGACTACACAAACAGACAATTGAAGCCTGATTACAGACTTGTTAACACTTCAAAATTCCAAATTCCACTCTCTATAGAGTAAAAATAGGCTATTGATCTCACAGGCTGGATATTGCCGCAGAGTTGGAGGTGGGTTCTGAAGTTCAGGAGGTAAGGAGAGGGTGGGGTGGGGTAGGGAGGGGCACGGGGTGGGGGGCTCTTGTGAGGGTGCGGCAGAATGGGGAACTTCCGATGGTTGCAAATCAGAATGGTTCCCCGAAGCTGTCCTGAATCGAGGTGAGCTTCCCTGGGGCAGGCTGTCTTGGGAATGGGCAAACCGCTCCAATTAGGCAGCCAATTGAGTTCTCAAGCTCAGCGGCCATTCTCAGAACCCACCAGTATTTATTCAGAACTGCCTGCCCTTCCCCCTTCCCCTTTCCCCTCCCCCACTGAGTCCAGAGGTCGGCAGCAACTTAAGGCCGCCACCCAGCAGTAGGCCGGAGGAACATTCCTCTGCTCCCTGACCAAATCTCTGAGCCGTAAATCGGGGGAGGCGATGGCCTAGTGGTATTATCGCTGGACTATTAATCCAGAAATTCAGTTAATGTTCTGGGGACCTGGGTTCAAATTCCCACGATGGTGGAGCTTGAATTTGAAATTTAAAAAATCTGGAATTAAGAATCTACTGATGACCATGAAATGATTGTTGGGAAAAACCCATCTGGTTCACTCATGCCATTTAGGGAAGAAACTCTGTCATTCTTACCTAGTCTGGCCTACATGTGACTCCAGAGCCACAGCAATATGGTTGACTCTCAACTCCCTTCCAAGGGCAACCAGGGATGGGCAATAAATGCTGACAAGCCAGCAATGCCCATGCCCCACAAATGAATAAAGGGCTGCAGGAATGGCCAAAAATAATCCTGTGGCGGAGTTTCATTTTTCCCGGAAACTGCTGATGACCTCTGCACAGGCCTGTCACCTCATGAACCCTTCCAGCGAGCATGGAGATGGTCAGTTAGGAGCCTGTGTCACATCTAGTTGCGCTAGTGTTTGCCACGGTGACAAGCAGGGCCTCAGGACTCTTTGTATAGTCCCAACCTATGGGCTCCCAGTGCCTGCAGGAACATTACGTCCCATGTTTCTCGAGAATTATTTTTGAAATAATAAACACGAAAATGAAATAAATGCACTGAATTGTGATGGCCGTAGACTTACCTCCGCACAGAATGACTGAATTATTTGAGGAATGACCTTCACTCCGAGGGGAGAAGATTTTCAGGCTCAGTATACATGGGGGTGGGTTCGATTCCCGGCTCGGGTCACTGTCTGTGTGGAGTCTAAATGTTCTCCCTGTGTCTGCGTGGGTTTCCTCCGGGTACTCCGGTTTATTCCCACAGTCCAAAGGATGTGCTGGTTAGGTGCATTGGCCATGCTAAATTCCCCCTCAGTGTACCCGAACAGGCGCCGGAGTGTGACGACCAGGAGATTTTCACAGTAACTTCATTGCAGTGTTAATGTAAGCCTACCTGTGACTCTAATAAATAAACTTTAAATTCATATTCCCTGATAAATATTGTTCAATATTTCCTGCAATAAGTGCATTCTTTATCCCCGTTTTTACATTTGTGCCTCAAATAACAAACAGCGAGAATCCATCGTTCTTTGCATTAGAGTGAATGGATTTATTGAAGCCACACAAGACTCAGCAATAGCAGCCATTGAGAAGCTAATCTATACGTGCTGTGCAGACTGGTTTTAGAGGAAACGAGTGTGGATTGGATTTTTAACATACGACCCAGAGTCAGTTCCTCAGGATGTTATTTCCCCTCTATTGACCCGAGAACGCTGTAATGCTCCCGTCATCACTTTGTTTGAGATGAACTAACTTAGTACAGGCAAAGAAATGAACTTGCTGGGTTCTTTGTGGCTCTGTGCCAACATAGAACATAGAACATAGAAAGTCACAGCACAAACAGGCCCTTCGGCCCACAAGTTGCGCCGATCACATCCCCACCTCTAGGCCTATCTATAGCCCTCAATCCCATTAAATCCCATGTACTCATCCAGAAGTCTCTTAAAAGACCCCAACGAGTTTGCCTCCACCACCACCGACGTCAGCCGATTCCACTCACCCACCACCCTCTGAGTGAAAAACTTACCCCTGACATCCCCCCTGTACCTACCCCCCAGCACCTTAAACCTGTGTCCTCTCGTAGCAACCATTTCAGCCCTTGGAAATAGCCTCTGAGAGTCCACCCTATCCAGACCCCTCAACATCTTGTAAACCTCTATCAGGTCACCTCTCATCCTTCGTCTCTCCAGGGAGAAGAGACCAAGCTCCCTCAACCTATCCTCATAAGGCATGCCCCCCAATCCAGGCAACATCCTTGTAAATCTCCTCTGCACCCTTTCAATGGCTTCAACATCTTTCCTGTAATGAGGTGACCAGAACTGCGCGCAGTACTCCAAGTGGGGTCTAACCAGGGTCCTATAAAGCTGCAGCATTATCTCCCGACTCCTAAACTCAATCCCTCGATTAATGAAGGCTAGTACGCCATACGCCTTCTTGACCGCATCCTCCACCTGCGAGGCCGATTTAAGAGTCCTATGGACCCGGACCCCAAGGTCCTTCTGATCCTCTACACTGCTAAGAATGGTACCCTTCATTTTATACTGCTGCTCCATCCCATTGGATCTGCCAAAATGGATCACTACACACTTATCCGGGTTGAAGTCCATCTGCCACTTCTCCGCCCAGTCTTGCATTCTATCTATGTCTCGCTGCAACTTCTGACATCCCTCCAAACTATCCACAACACCACCTACCTTGGTGTCGTCAGCAAACTTACCAACCCATCCCTCCACTTCCTCATCCAGGTCATTTATGAAAATGACAAACAGCAAGGGTCCCAGAACAGATCCCTGGGGCACTCCACTGGTCACTGACCTCCATGCAGAGAAAGACCCCTCCACAGCCACTCTCTGCCTTCTGCAGGCAAGCCAGTTCTGGATCCACAAGGCAACAGCCCCTTGGATCCCATGCCCTCTCACTTTCTCAAGAAGTCTTGCATGGGGGACCTTATCGAACGCTTTGCTGAAGTCCATATAGACCACATCCACCGCTCTTCCTTCGTCAATGTGCTTGGTCACATTTTCAAAGAACTCAACCAGGCTCGTAAGGCACGACCTGCCCCTGACAAAGCCGTGCTGACTACTTTTGATCATACTAAACTTCTCTAGATGATCATAAATCCTGTCTCTCAGGATCCTCTCCATCAACTTACCAACCACTGAGGTTAGACTCACCGGTCGGTAATTTCCCGGGCTGTCCCTGTTCCCTTTCTTGAATATAGGGACCACATCCGCAATCCTCCAATCCTCCGGAACCTCTCCCGTCTCCATCGACGATGCAAAGATCATCGCCAAAGGCTCCGCAATCTCCTCCCTCGCCTCCCACAGTAACCTGGGGTACATCCCATCCGGTCCCGGCGACTTACCAACCTTGATGCCATTCAATAGTTCCAACACATCCTCTTTCTTTATGTCCACATGCTCGATCCTTTCTGTCCTCCGCAATCCAGCAGTACAACCACCCAGATCCCTTTCCACCGTGAATACCGAGGTAAAGTATTCATTAAGCACCTCCGCCATTTCTAACGGTTCCGCACAAACTTTTCCCCCTTCACCTTTTAAGGGTCCTATGCCTTCACATCTCATCCTTTTACTCTTGACATATTTGTAGAAAGCCTTGGGATTCTCCTTAATCTTACCCGCCAAGGTCTTCTCATGACCCCTTCTCGCTCTCCTAATTTCCTTCTTAACATCCAATGTCACCCATGTGCATGGGTGCACCTTGTAACTCAGAGTGGGATGCAGAAAGAAAATGATTAGATGGGGGCGATGGGGGAGTGGGGGTGACGGGATGGAAACCAATACAATTTTCTGTAAGCCAATACTGGCTAGCCTTACTCCATTAGGGGAGGCAGTGGTGCAGTGGGATTGTCACTGGACTAGTTATTCAGAAACCCAAGGTAAGATTTGGGGATCGGGTTCTGGGGATTGGGTTCAAATCCTGCCAAGGTAGATGATGAAATTTGAATTCAATAAAAACCAAATTTGGAATTTAATTATTTAGACTTTTGGAAGTGTAATGACATTCCTGAAACCATTGGGCCGGCACGGTGGCACAGTGGTCAGCACTGCTACCCTACAGCAGCCAGGGACCCGGGTTCAATTCCAGCCTCGGGTGACTGTGTGGAGTTTGCACATTCTCCCTGTGTCTGCGTGGATTTCCTCCGGGTGCTCCGGTTTCTTCCCACAGTCCAAAGATGGGTCAGGATATTAAATTCGATGATCAGCCATGATGAAAATGAATGGCAGAGCAGACTCGAAGGACCGAATGGCCTCATCCTGCTTCTAGTTTCTATGTTTCTATGTGCGGGTTAGATAGATTGGCCATGTTAAATTGCCCCTCAGTGTCAAAGAGACTAGCAGGGTAAATATGTGGGAATAGGGCCTGGTGGGATTTTTGATTTGATTTGATTTATTATTGTCACATGTATCAGTATACAGTGAAAAGTATTGTTTCTTGTGCGCTATACAGACAAAGCATACCGTTCATAGAGAAGGAAAGGAGAGAGTGCAGAATGTAGTGTTACAGTCATAGCTAGGGTGTAGAGAAAGATCAACTTAGTGCAAGGTGGGTCCATTCAAAACTCTGATGGCAGCAGGGATGAGGCTGTTCTTGAATTGGTTGGTAAGTGACCTCAGACTTTTGTATCTTTCTCCCGACGGAAGAAGGGGGAAGAGATTATGTCCGGGGTCCTTGATTATGCTGGCTACTTTTCCGAGACAGTGGGAAGTGTAGAGAGAGTCAATGGATTGTTGTCGGTGAGGGCTTGATGGGCTGAATGACCTGTAGGGATTCCATGATCCGGGATCATTTGGTTGAGATTGAGGCCACGGACTCGGAAGGGAAGACACAGTTCCCTTAGTCAAGTTGCACCGGCAGTACCCTGAGCTGTAGCTCTCCCGAGTGGGTACGGCAAACATTTCAGGGTGTGTGAGGACCTATCTCCATGCGGTGATTTTCCACTGACTTGCTCATTTATTACTGCACAGCTCACCATGTTAAGACTGGCACCTGTGAGGTAGTGGCTCTGCACAGATGCTGCAATAAAAACAAAATCGAAGAGCGGTCCCAGACAGTGAAGTGCTCCTGTTTCCCAGGACAAGTGGCAGGAACAACGCGAGCTGCTCCTTCGTGTGTTGATGGTAGGTTTGCTTTTCCCTTTTTAACACCAACCTCCTCCTCCCCGACCCCAAAGTTTGACCGCGGCTTCTTTCCTTCCTCTCATGTAGTTATCAGAACTATTTTTAATATTGCTTTGCTTTGCTTCACATTTAGTTGGATTGAAAGTGCCGAACAAGGTAATGTATTCCGCAGTGCCAAACAGAAAAGGATTCCAATTGCACTGCCCAGATGGAATGTTTATTGAACCAAGTGTAAAGGGGACAGTTCCCTAATTAAGAATTTTATGAAGATTCTGGATTCTTAACATAGCCAGGAATAATAATGGGTGGCACGGTGGCACAGTAGTCAGCATAACTGCCTCAAAACGCCAGGGACCCGGGTTCGATTCCCGGCTTGGGTCACTGTCTGTGTGGAGTTCGCACATTCTCCCCATGTCTGCATGGGTTTCCTCCGGGCGCTCTGATTTCCTCCGAAGATGTGCAGGTTAGGTGGATTGGTCATGCTAAGTTGTCCCTTAGTGTCCCAAGATGTGTAGGTTAGGTGGATTGGCCTCGGAAAAGTGTGGGGTTATGGGGAGAGGACCTGGGTAAGATACTCTGTCAGAGAGTCATTGCAGACTCGATGGGCCGAATAGCCTCTCCTGCATTGTAGTGATTCTATCATTCTAATGCAAATTGGTAGGGCAGTATGTTGAGGTAACAGCGACCACTGGAACACAAGTTGTGACCCAGGTTTAATTTCCACAATTATTCTGGTGTCACAGGCCAAAACTATAGACCACCTCTGCCAGATAGAATACTGAGATAGACCCTCGTTGATCCCGCTCCAACAAATACCAAATTTGGCTTCAATCATTTGCCTGATTTCCAACTTGCTGCCCAAGCATAAAATTGGCATCATCGTTTCTCTGTCCGTCTGTTATAGATAGCCACCTGTTTACAGAGCATTTTGTCTCCAATGTAGAATTTTTTTGCTGATGGGAAAGGTAATGTGAATTCATTAAAATGCTGAAAATGGAATGTTACAGTCTTATCGTGGCTTGTGGGGGTGGGGTTGCCATGGTGCGGGGGGAGGGGGTGTAAAATGAAGCAAGCCGCTCAAAAGGTCTTTGACTTTGGTGGGACTGTAAAATCCTCCCCACCCCCGGCATAAAATTTCACCCCATTTGAGGTGGCACGATAGCACAGTGGTTAGCACTGCTGCCTCACAGCACCAGGGACCCAGGTTCGATTCCCGGCTTGGGTCACTGTCTGTGTGGAGTTTGCACTTTCTCCCCATGTCTGCGTGGGTTTACTCCGGTTTCCTCCCGCACTCCGAAGATGTGCGGGTTAGGTGGATTGGCCATGCTAAATTGCCCTTATGGTGTCAGCGGGGGGACTAGTGAGGATAAATGCATAGGGTTGTGGGGATAGGGCCAGGGTGGGATTGTGGTCGGTGCAGGCTCGGTGGGCAGAATGGCCTCCTTCTGCACTGTAGGATTCTATGATAGTTTATTATTGGTCTGCCATTCATGAGTACATTCTAATGCCTATCAAAGGAGAACAAGTGATAACCACTTTCTTCTTGTACTGAGTTCAAGGTATACCTCCTTGGCCAAATCAGCCCGTGTTGGTGTTTATGCTCCTCTCAATCGTTTCTCATCTAAATCCACCATCACCACCATCTTTTCCTCCGTATACTTACCCCATTTCCCCTTAATTTCATCTGCCTTAGTTGCTTCAAACACTCCGTGTGGTAACAAATTCCACATTCTCAGCACTCCATGGATAAATAAGTTTCTTCTGAATTCCCCATTGGATTTCTTATTGACTATGTCGATGCTCTCTAGTTATGCTCTTCCCCGCAAGAGGACACATTGGGTGGGATTTTCTGGCCACGCTCACCCCAAGGCCAAACGTTCCCAATGGATCTATTGCATGGTCCGTATTGCATGAGAATTGTAATGGGTGGGACAGGAAAATTGTGCCCTCTCTCTCTGTATCCACTCTGTCAAACCTTTCAGAACTTTTAGATCCCTGTTAGATCATCCCCAGCCTTTGTTTAAAGGCTGTCAATCCTTTCCTCATAAATGTACACATGTATTTCTGGTGTTACTCTTGTAAGTTTTCTCTGCACCCATTCCAGTGTCTTTTTATCCTCTTTATAATATGGTTATCAGAACCACGTGAAATAATCGAAGTGGAATCATGAGCTTTCATGATGAAGGAGCAGCACTCTGAAAGCTCGTGATTCCAAATAAACCTGTTGGACTTTAACCTGGTGTTACGAGATTTCTCGCTGTGCCCACCCCAGTCCAACGCCGGCATCTCCACCTCTTAGGTAATGGAGACCAATGTTATCCAAGAAGAGGTGGCCAAATCTGGAAGGGAAAATAGAAATGTACTCCACTACATTGTGGGAACAATATGCCAAAGACTTTTATTTGCCTTTCGAAGGGAACTTAAGCTAATAAACTGTTGTTTTCTTTTGTGGAACCAGCCTCAATCGTTTTACAGAAATGGTGGTGTCAAATGCAGCCATGCCTTGAAGGAGAGGAATGTAAAGTATTGCCAGATCGTACTGGTTGGAGCTGTGCTTCTGGGAATAAAGTAAAGACCACCAAGGTAAGTCAATCACCTGCAATCTTTCCAACCAGAGAATATTTGAATTTCAGAATGAATTTCAGGCTAGTGTAAAAAAAAAAGGTGGCATTTTTGGATTGCCTGCTTCACAATGCAAATGACTTTAACTTGAACTGCATTTATACTGCAGCTGCTGGTTGGAGATTGGTAGGGGTTCCAGCCAGGTATAAATCCCATTTACAGCACCTCGCTGGAACTCCAATTCTCCTGCCCAGGAGAGACCTCCTCGGGTGACAGTTCCGACAACTATCTCGACATTTAAGTGAACTCCAGGTAGGTTTGCCAAGCTGTCTACGCTGAATTAGGTGGTGCACTGGGTTTGCCTTTGACCTTTCACCTTTCGACCTCTCGTGACCTGGATTCAAAGCCAGCCCAAATAGAGCGGATGGGTGTGTCCTCTGTCCGCTCGCTGAAGCCAGTGTAAGTTAATTTGCACAGCTTGAATCCAGTGTCTGGGAGGACGTAAAGATTTATCGCTGCATTTCTTTTTGAAGTTGAACAGGTTGCTCCCCTCATATCTGGTACGGTGTTCATCGCTCTTAAGCATCATCACCAAAACAGATTAACTTTGATTATCTCACTGCTGTTTGTGGGATCTTGCTTTGCGCAGACTGGCTATGCAGTTTGTGAATACCACAGCGATGGCAGTTCACCATTGATTGTTCTGAGTGTGTGAGAACGCATAACAAGTCCATGTGAAGACAATGGGTGGGAATTTCTAGCCACACGCGTCCCAAGACTGGAAATTCCCACCGGAGGTCAATTCCTGGGGAGGTGATGGCCTAGTGGTATTATCATTTGACTATGAATCCAGAAACTCAGCTAATGTTCTGGGGACCTGGGTTCGAATCCCGCCACGGCAGATGGTGGAATTTGAGTTCTACTGATGGCCGTGAAACCATTACCAATTGTCGGAAAAACCCACCTGGTTCACTAATGTCCTTTGGGGAAGGAAATCTGCCGTCCTTACCTGGTCTGGCCTACATGTGACTCCAGAGCCATAGCAATGTGGTTGATTCTCAACTGCCCTCTGAAATGGCCCAGCAAGCCACTCAGTTCAAGGGCAACTAAGGATGGCCATTAAATGCTGGCACTGCCCATGTTCCATGAATGAATAAAAAAGGATCTTTACAATAGCTGCCAAATTTTCTGTCCCTCCTGCCATGATTCCCATGGTAGTTTTAAGTTTATTTATTATTGTCACAAATAGCTCACATTAACACTGCAATGAAGTTACTGTGAAAATCCCCTAGTTGCCACACTCTGGCGCCTGTTCGGATACACTGAGGGTCAATTTAGCATGGCCAATACACCTAACCAGCATGCCTTTTGGACTGTGGGAGGAAACCGGAGCACCCGGAGGAAACCCACGCAGACACGGGGAGAATGTGCAGACTCCACACAGGCAGTCACCCAAGCCGGGAATCGAACCCGGGTCCCTGGCGCTATGAGGCAGCAGTGCTGGCCACTATGCCACGGTGCCGCCTTATGATG
Source organism: Mustelus asterias (assembly GCF_964213995.1). Classification (NCBI taxonomy): domain Eukaryota; kingdom Metazoa; phylum Chordata; class Chondrichthyes; order Carcharhiniformes; family Triakidae; genus Mustelus; species Mustelus asterias. Next base: position 11,915,845 of record NC_135809.1, read on the forward strand.
GGTGGGACGGGGAAGAAAGAAAGTTGTTCTTTCAACTCTCTGGTGGGTATGCCTCAACATCAAAAAGATATCCAAATCTGGCATTCTTACAAGAGAGTGTGTGTGGAAAAAATGTTACGGTGGTACAGTGCAGGAAAGGGGCCCTGTTTTGAAGTTGGGTAAAGCATGTGGTGTAGATAGAATAGTGGGTGCTTTATATCTGCCTGTCCTATACCTGATACCTGCAGTTGGGGGTGTTTTCCTCAGAGAAGAGGTTTCAGAACAGTGTTCGAAACCATGAGGCGTTGGGGTAGAGTAGAGAGGACAAAACTGTTCGCATTAACAGAAAGGTTGAGAACCAGAGGACGCAGATATAAAGTGATTGGTAAAAGAATCAAAGGCAATTTGAGGAAAGTCCTCTTGTCCTCAGTGACTGGTTCTGGAATCCATTGTCTGAGAGTATGGCCCAGGCAGTTTCCATCAAGGCTTTCAATCAGGCATTGAATAAACAGCTGAAAGGAATAAGGAATGCAGAGAAAGGAAAGGGGAGTGGAATTAGCTGTATTATTCTTGTACCAAGCTGCCATTGCCTCGAAGGGTAGAACAGCCTCCTGTGCTGTAGCCATGTTATGATTCAGACACTGAATGCCCAAAATAAGAAGAGCTCTAATCAGCAGCACTAACAACCTTTACTTTGAAGAGAACTCAAAATTATGAAGAAAAAAGCCCAAGAGACCATGTCTGTAATTTAATTTTTTTCATTCACTCGTGGGAAATGGACAGCATTTATTGCCCATCCCTAGTTGCCCTTGGAGAGCTGTTGAAAGTCAACCACATTGCTGTGGCTCTGGAGTCACACAGTAAGAGTTTTAACAACACCAGGTTAAAGTCCAACAGGTTTATTTGGTAGCAAATACCATTAGCTTTCGGAGCCCTGCTCCTTCTTGGCATTTGCTACCAAATAAACCTGTTGAACTTTAACCTGGTGTTGTTAAAACTCTTACTGTGTTTACCCCAGTCCAACGCCAGCATCTCCACATCTGGAGTCACATGCAGGCCCGACCAGGTAAGGACGGCAGATTTCCTTCCTTAAAGGACATTAGTGAACCAGATGGGCTTTTCTGACAATCGACAATGGTTTTGCGGTCATCAGTAGATCCCTAATTCCAGATATTTTTTATTGAATTCAAATTCCACCATCTGCCATGGTGGGATTCGAACCCGGGTTCCCAGAACATTAGCTGAGTTTCTGGCTTAATAGTCGAGCCATAATACCACTAGGCCAAATTAAATTCCAAGTTGGTTGACTGGGCAGTTGGTTTGTGATGCAGAGCGACGCCAACAGAGTGGGTTCAATTCCCGTACCGGCTGAGGTTATTCATGTAGACCCCGCCTTCTCGACCTTGCCCTTCACCTGAGGTGTGGTGATCCTTGGGTTAAATCACCACCAGTCAGCTCTCCCCTTCAAAGGGGAGAGCAGCCTATGGTCAACTGGGATTATGGCGATTTGCAGATGATTTCTCCAGGCAGTTTTTGCTTCTCTGCTGTCAGGTCAGGTCAGTCTCTTATTGTGTATTAATCCTGCAATCGCAGCATCACTAGAAGCAGAAACCTGTTTGTTAAAATGCTGAAGTCAGAGTATTAGAGTTTTACAGCACAGAAAGAGGCCCTTTGGCCCATCATATGTATGCCGGTCACCAAGCATCTATTCATTCTAATTCCAGTTCCCAGAACCTGGTCCATAGACTTGCATGCTGTGCACTTCAAGCGCTCATCTAAATGTTTCTTGGCTGATGGAATATAGTATAGGAAAATGTGAAATTATGCACTTTGGTAGGAAGAATAAAGGAGCTGAATATTATTTAAATGGAGAAAGACTGCAGAAAGCTGCAGCACAGAGGGATTTGGGGATCCTTGTGCATAAATCACAAACAGCTGGTATGCAAGTTCAGCAGGTAATTGGGAAAGCAAATGGAATGTTGGCCTTTATTTCAAAGGGAATGGAGTATAAAAATAAGGAAGTCTTGCTAAAACTACACAAGGCACTAGTCAGAGCACACCTGCAGTACTGTGAACAATTTTGGTTCCCTTATCTAAGGAAAGTTATCCTAGCATTGGAGCCAGTCCAGAGAAGGTTCACTAGGCTGATCTTGGGCACGGAGGGGTTTTCTCAATGAGGAGAGGTTGAGTGGGTTGGGCCTGAATTCATTGCAGTTTGGAAGAATGTGAGGCGACCTTATTGAGGCATATCAGATTCTCAGGGGGTTTGACTGGTTAGATACTGCGAGCTTGTTTCCCCTTGTGGGAGAGTCTAGGACCAGAGGGCACCATCTCAGAGTGAGGGGGTCACCCATTTGAGACAGAGACGAGGAGGAATTTCTTCTCTCAGAAGGGGAGTGAATCTGGTTCAGGTACATTAAGCCCATACAGATTTCATTTCAATGGTTCACATCAGTGGCTTGTTGTGAGTCGCTTTCTGCTTCTACGAGGCATGTCTGGCTTTTAAACCATAAATTGCTCATGACAATGGCGGTTTAACCTGTGGATATAATCTTTAGACCAGATCAAAGCTCCTTTCCAATATCCTTTGTGTAATTTTCGCAGAGGCGCATGCAATGCAGTCACCTCTGTGCCCCATCTTGTACAGACAATATCAGTGCCTAAATAGAACAGCTGATGCAGTTTCTTTTTTCTGTGCTGTCTGCTATTCTCACCCGGCTAAATGCTTTACCTCAGCACTGGAACCGTCAAACAGCCTGCGTTTCACAGTGCTTGACAAATGACTCTGCTTTCCCATGCACTGTAAGCAACGGGTGTCACCTCAGGAACGACTGCAGTCTCACCACTCAGCAGAAATCCTCTGCGGCTTCCTTTGAGGGCTCACCGAATAATACTTTATTCACAAAACCCACTGAGGGATGATTATCGGTGTTGCTCCTTCAGAGAGCTAGCACAGGGATGACAGGCAGAATGGCCCCATTTTGTCCCCAAATCATTCTGCGATTTGTGAGGTTTTTATTTAAAACAACTCTCTATCTATATACTCCCCATAACCCCACATATTTAACCCGCTAATCCTCTTAACCTACACATCTTTGGATACTAAGGGGCAATTTAACACGGCCAATCCAACCAACCTGCACATCTTTGGACTGTGGGAGGAAACCAGAGCACCCGGAGGAAACCCACGTAGAGAGAATATGCAAACTCTGTGCAGTCACCCAAGGCCGGAATTGAACCCGAATCCCTGGCTCTGTGAGGCAGCAGTGCTAACCACTGTGCAATCTTCTTCTGGTATTATTTAGTTTAGTTCAGTTTATTTTGAGTCTCACAAGTAGGCTTACATTAACACTGCAATGAAGTTACTGTGAAAATCCCCGAGTCGCCACACTCCGCCGCCTGTTCGGGTAACACTGAGGGAGAATTTAGCACAGCCAATGCACCTAATCAGCACATCTTTGGAGTGTGGGAGGAAGCCGGAGCACCCAGAGGAAACCCACGCAGACACGGGGAGAATGTGTAAACTCCATACCGACAATGACCCAAGCCGGGAATTGAACCCTGGTCCCTGGCGCTGTGAAGCAGCAATGCTAACCACTATGCCGCCGTGCCACCGTTTCAGACCATCTGAAACTTCAGACCCAGAGCCTTTACTGAATAAAGGCTGGAGCTAATTGAAAACTCTTGAATTATTCAATTAAACATAATTGTGCAAAAAAAAACCCTACGCAATTAAACTGGAGTCATTTGTTATTTTGCCTCATGCCTCCAGCTCCACTGAGTGATATGCAACAGTACCCAAGACTCTGAATGGAAAACAGATTATACACGTTCATAAATATTTTTATGTCATGTGAGACAACTTTATTACCCAAGACATTTTCAGAATGTGTGTCGTGTTGCATCATTTGCATATTGCCATGGGAGCACTGTTCTTTCCTCCCAATTGTAGCTCTTTGACTCCCCACCTCTGAAATCCCTTTAGTCGGGATGAAGAATGAACGTGATTTGGGCATTTCAACATACAATAGAATGAATTACCGCCCTTCAGTATGGAGCCACAGTAAGGTTCAAACTCAGTGACTCACGACAAACAAGTAATAAATTCAAAATAGTTTTTAATCCACCGAGTGTATTGAGAACTTATCAGTACCCATTTTAGATCCACAAACTGCTTGACAATGAATTTACATTTCCTGCAATGTTTGATCCCCCCATTTAAAAAAAAATCTACATGGCAATATATTCCACTTTCAGCTGAAAATGTCCCACAAATTTTATTTATTTTTTAAAATTAAAATGTATTTATTAGTATTGCAAATAGGTTTATATTAACACTGCAATGAAGTTACTATGAAAATCCCCTGGTCGCCACACTCCGGCATCTGCTCGCGTACACTGAGGGAGAATTTAAGCATGGCCAATGCACCTAACCAACACGTCTTTTGGAGTGTGGGAGGAAACAAGAGCACCCAGAGGAAACACACGCAGACACGGGGAGAACATGAAGACTCCGCACAGACAGTGACCCAAGCTGGGATTCGAACCCGGGTCCCTGATGCTGTGAGGCAGCAGTGCTAACCACTGTGCCACCGTGCCTCTTCATTTGTCTCTCCAAGAGGGCTTTCAAAATGTTGGTCGCTCAACATGGCACGTATTGAGTAGGTTCATGTGCATGACCTGCTCAGAATACTTTGAACGCTGTCTGGTTTGACAAAAGATTGGTTTGATTTGATTTGATTTATTATTGTCACATGCGTTGGGAGACAGTGAAAGGTATTGTTTCTTGTGCGCTATACAGACAAAGCATACCGTTCATAGAGTACATAGGGGAGAAGGAAGGAGAGGGTACAGAATGTGCTATTACAGTCATAGCAAGGGTGTAGAGAAAGATCAACTTAATATCAGATAGGCCCATTCAAAAGTCTGATGGCAGCAGGGAAGGAGCTGTTCTTGAGTCGGTTGGTACCTGACCTCACACTAAGGATGGGTAATTGGAATTATAAAATGGTGCAACATAAAAGGTGGGCCATTCAGCATACTGAATCTGTGCTGATCCTTTCGGTGAGCAATCCAGGCAGTGCAACATCTTCCCATTGATAAAAGCAAAGTACTGCGGATGCTGGAATCAGAAACAGAAACAGAAAATGCTGGAAAATCTCAGCGGGTCTGACAACATCTGTGGAGAGAGAATAGAGCTAACATTTTGAGTCTGGATGACCCTTCATCGGAGCCAAGAGCAATGAAAATCAGAAGAGGTTCATACTATGAGGGTTGGGGGGGAGGGGCTGAAATTGGGCATTATGAAGTGCTCTGAAAGGTTAGTCATGGCACAAATCAATTCCGGCCTCCCAGACTGCCTGGATCCACTACAGTTCGTCTATCGCCGCAACAGGTCCACAGCAGACGTCATCTCCCTGACCCTCCACTCAACCCTGGCACACCTAGATAACAAAGACACCTGTGTTAGAATCCTATTTATCGACTACAGCTCAGCCTTTAACACCATTATTCCTACGAGACTCACCTCCAAAATTCGTGGCCTGGGGCCTGGCTCCTCCTTCTGCAGCTGGATCCTAGACTTCCTAACCCACAGTCCGCAGTCAGTAAGGATAGGCAACAACACCTCCTCCAAGATCATTCTCAACACCGGTGCTCCGCAAGACTGTGTCCTTAGCCCCTTACTATACTCCTTATACACCTTTGTATGGCTAAATTCCCCTCCAACTCAATTTTCAAGTTTGCTGATGATACCACCATTGTGGGTCGGATTCAAACAATGGCGAGACACAATACAAGAACGAGATAGAGAATCTGGTGAACTGGTGTGATGACAATAATCTCTCAATGTCAACAAAACGACAGAGATAGTCATTGACTTCAGGAAGCATAGTGGAGGATGTGCGCCTGTCTACATCAATGGGGGTGAAGTAGAATTGGTCGAGAGCTTCAAGTTTTTAGGTGTCCAGATCACCAACAACCTGTCCAGGTCCCTCAGTGTGGATGCTATAGTTAAGAAAGCCCACCAACGCCTCTACTTTCTCAGGAGACTCAGGAAATTTGGCATATCTGCGGTAACTCTCACCAACTTCTGTAGATGCACCATAGAAAGCATTCTTTCTGGTTATATCACAGCTTGGTATGTCTCCTGCTCTGCCCAAGACCACAATAAACTACAAAGGGTCGTGAACGAAGCCCAGTCCATCACTCAAGCCAGCCTCCCATCCATTGACACTGTCTACACATCCTACTGCCTCGGAAAAGCAGCCCCAGCATAATCAAGGACCCAACGCACCCCGGGCATACTCTCTTCCACCTTCTTCCATCGGGAAAAAGATACAAAAGCCTGAGGTCACGTACCAACCGACTCAAGAACAGCTTCTTCCCTGCTGCCATCAGACTTTTGAATGGATCTACCTCGCATTAAGTTGATCTTTCTCTACGCCCTGTAATATGGCTGTAATACTACTTTCTACACTACTTTCCTTCTCTATGAACAGTATGCTTTGTCTGTATAGCGCGCAAGAAACAATAGTTGTCACTGTATGCTAATATATATGATAATAATAAATCAAATCAAATCAAATCAAAACTGCTATGACCTTCACCACTCATGTCTCAGTGGTCCAAGAAGGACAGCTCACCACCACCTTCTCAGAACTGGTAGATACCAGCCTTGGAGGTGACGCCCACAGCCAAATGAGTAAAAAACATTTCTGAAGGATGAGAAGGGCAACTCCTGAGGAGTTTCAAATTGCCTTTCTGCTCATCGAAGTCCGCATCAAAACAAACGGGAAGAAAATAAATAACTGAACTCTTCTGAGGGACAAGTCAGATCCTCAGGCCTGTTCGACTTTAATTTTGGCGGGCACTTCAGTTCCATTTTCCTGCCATACCAACGTGTCACAGAATCGTAGAATCCCTACGGTGCAGAAGGAGGCCATTCAGCCCTTCGAGCCTGCACCGACAACAATCCAGCCCGGGCCCTAACCCCATACATTTACCCTAGCTAATCCCCCTGCCACTAAGGGACAATTTAGCATGGCCAATCCACCTAACCCGCACATCTTTGGACATATCCCTTGATATGTTTATCCAATGTTGGAATGTTGGGATGTCTTGTTGAAGTTGTACAAGACATTGGTAAGGCCACACTTGGAATACTGTGTGCAATTCTGGTCACCCTATTATAGAAAGGATATTATTAAACTAGAAAGAGTGCAGAAAAGATTTACTAGGATGCTACCGGGACTTGATGGATTGAGTTATAAGGAGAGGCTGGATAGACTGGGACTTTTTTCTCTGGAGCGTAGGAGGCTGAGAGGTGATCTTATAGGAGGGCCGAAGGGCCTGTTCCTGTGCTGTATTGTTCTTTGTTCTTTGTTGGGTCTATAAAATAATGAGGGGCACAGATCAGCTAGATAGTCAATATCTTTTCCCAAAGGTAGGGAGTCTAAAACTAGAGGGCATAGGTTTAAGATGAGAGGGGAGAGATACACAAGTGTCCAGAGGGGCAATTTCTTCACACAGAGGGTGGTGAGTGTCTGGAACAAACTGCCAGAGGTAGTAGTAGAGGCGGGTACAATTTTGTCTTTTAAAAAGCATTTAGACAGTTACATGGGTACGATGGGTATAGAGGGATATGGGCCAAATGTGGGCAATTGGGATTAGCTTAGGGGTTTCAAAACAAAAAGGGCGGCATGGACAAGTTGGGCCGAAGGGCCTGTTTCCATGCTGTAAACCTCTATGACTCTAATGAAAACCCATCAGTCTCTGTATCAAAAGCTCCTAATGTCGCAGCATCTAGAGTCCCTTTGCGGCAGATTTGCACTCCTTGTTTTTCACTAATGCGCTAATGGACCCATGGTATAAAAACAATAATCAATGGAGAGGCATGGCGTGCAGAAATTATTCCGCAGCTCACATTGAATTTCATCCTACTCATTGAAATATAATTGAACAGTGATAATAAATGCCTGGTCATTAGCGTAGCTATAACTGAAGATAGGCAGCGTGATTGAAGGACGGGATACGTAATTACAACCCACTGTACTCCTGCACATCCATTATTATTGAAGTCTTGCATAAGCTTTAAAAGCAAAGATAAATTAGGCAGGGAAAACAATATAAAAGTGTAAATGTTCTTAAGTCGATCAGATGGAAGAGTGGGCACATATGGCTAAGCAGGCCGTCGCAATCAAGCGCTTTTATATAATCGCGTTGATGTAGTACAGTGGCCATGCTAAATGATCATGTAGGCAGAGATCTCATAGACTGCCTGCGTTTCCAGGCAATCAGGTTCATCAGATAGCAGTAGTGTTTTTGATGTATTTCTGATGAAGGAGCACTGGCAGAGCAGCAGTCCTGCCAAGGGGTTTTGAGGCCATTATGTTTTACATGGAATTTCTGAGTATGAATGTTGCTTTCCAGGTTCTTGAATCAATAAATCTCTGGTTCAATTATGTGCTGTAGGCGTCATTAGAAAGCATACTAGCAATTTAATGCAGGAACACTCAACCTGCGTTAGCAAGTGCACAAAAGACTGAGGTTATGCTGTGGGTGGATGATAAGGATATTTTGCAATTTTAGTCGCTCCATCGCTGGTAGCTGTTTCATCAGCACAAATATTCAGGTAGTGATCAGCCGTGAAAACCCTTGGCTCATTTCTGTTTTTCCCTCTCCTGCTAATAAAGTTAAAGTTTATTTATTAGCGTCACAAGTAGGCTTACATTAACACTGCAATGAAGTTAAGGTGAAAATTCCCCGAGTCACCACACTCCGGCGCCCATTTGGGTACACTGAGGGAGAATTTAGCATGGCCAATGCACCTAACCAGCATGTCTTTCGGACTGTGAGAGGAAACCGGAGCACCTGGAGGAAACCCACGCAGACACGGGGAGAACGTGCAGACTCCACACAGTGACCCAAGCCGGGAATCGAACCCGGGTCCCTGGCGCTCTGAGGCAGCAGTGCTAACCACTGTACTACCCTGAACAATTTATACTTATATATCACCTTTAAGGTAATGAAACATCTCAAGGGCATTTCACTTTTTTTTCATTCGTGGGACATGGGTGTCGTTGGCTGGCCAGCATTTATTGCCCATCCCTAGTTTCCCAAGGGCAGCTGAGAGTCAGCTGTGGCTCTGAAGTCACATGTAGGCCAGACCAAGTAAGGAAGGCAGATTTCCTTCCCTAAAGGACATTAGTGAACCAGATGGGTTTTTCCGACAATTGACAATGGTTTCATGGTCATCAGTTGATTCTTAATTCCAGATACTTTTTTATTGAATTCAAATTCCACCGTCTGCTGTGGCGGGATTCGAACCTGGGTCCCCAGAACATTAGCTGAGTTTCTGGATTAATTCTCTAGTGACAACACCACTAGGCCATCGCATCCCCTTGAACACTATAGTGTGACACTGAACTACATGAGGAAATGTTAGGTGTGATGGTCTAAAGCATGGTCAGAGAGGAACAATAGGAATCTAGGAATTAGGAACAGAAGTAGGTAATTCAGCCCTTCGAGCTTGCTCCGCCATTCAATTAGATCATGGCTGATCTTTTCCTGGTCTCAAATGTACCTCCCGACCTGTTCCCCATATCCCTTTAACCCATTTAAAATCAGAAATATATCCATCTCCTTCTTGAAACCATTCAATGATTTAGGAAGATTTCAAGGAGTGTTTTAAAGGAGGAAAGCAAAGCAGAGGGATGGAGAGCTGTAGGGAGGGAATTCCTGAGCTTGGGGCCTGGGCAACTGTAAGCACGGCCACCGATGGTGGAGCAGTTAGAAACAACAGTTAGAACAAAAGACCAGAGTTCGAGGAGCACAGATTTCTTGGAGGGTTGTGGGGCTGGAGGCGATGACAGTGCCGGGGAGGGGTGAGGCCATGGAGGGTTTTAAAAACAAGTGGGGGGATTTTAAAGTGATGATGTTCATAGAATACCTACAGTGCAGTAGGAAGCCATTCGGCCCATCAAGTCTGCACCGACCACAATCCCAACCAGGCCCTATTCCCCTAACCCCACATATTTACCCTACTAATCACCTTGACATTAGGGGGCAATTTATCATGGCCAGTCAAGCTAACCTGCACATCTTTGGACTGTGGGAGGAAACCAGAGCACCCAGAAGAAACCCACGCAGACACGGGGAGAACATGCAAACTCCACACAGACAGTGACTCAAGGCCGGAATTGAACCCGGGTCCCTGGCGCTGTGAGGCAGCAATGCTAAACACTGCCACCGTATCATGAGCGCAGCAGTGATAGGGGAATGGGGACTTGGCACAGTGAAGACACATGCAGCAGACCTTTGGATGTACTCAAGGCTGGGGAGGGGAGAAAGTGGGAGATCAGCGCATTAGGGAACTTGAGCCGAGAGGTACCAAAGCCGTGGATGAGGGGCATAGAGGAGCTTTGAGACCAGACGTTGCAACTTAAGGAGCTCCCGGTCAGATTCTCTTCTCTGAAGCTGCTTGCGCAGGATCTGTCGTGGAAATAAATTATTGACCAGAAGTCGGGGTATAACCTCACTTGCACTTTGTTCTCTGTGCTGTCTGCCTTTCAAAACACCCTGTAAAATCAATAACCTATATGACAGTTCAAATAAATGACATCGGTGGTCATGTAACTGAAGACGAGATAGTGCATCAGTTGTACGCTGTCAAGTCTCCTTAGTTTAAGATTGTGTTCTGTAGCCCTTTAATCCCTCACCATAGCTTGGCAAAAAAACACAAAAATAGCCCCCTAATCAGGAGTATTCTATCCTCCCGAATTTTATTTAATATAAAACTAATAACATCATGCTTTGCTGTTAGGATGTATCTCTTTCCACTTACAGAGGGGCTTAATCATTCCGATAGATTTAATTCAGCTTTGCACAAATCTGTTCCCAGATGACAGCTCATCATGCTGCTGTATAAACTTGGAATGATCCTTTATAGTAACTAAATTCAGGCATAATAACTAACATTTTATTTGCTATGTAATCCTCATTCAGCCTTGTGGTCCACTGAGTATTTGTTTCAGAAGCCGATTAGGTAAAAATGCATGAGGCGAATGGAATAAATGGCTGATATACAAAATGTACATGCTCTCAGGTTGTCTAGGCTGGTGTATGTATCTGCTTAGTCATGTAGATACCTTACTCTACCTGTAGGTGCCGCTAGTTCTCTTATTCGGTCATTTTAATTTCTTAATTTTAACTCCCCCTCCCCCTTAACCCCTCCTCCCACAACTTTTACATTAATTTGGCCTCGTCAAGGTGACAGATGCTAGGATCAGAACATTCCCACACCCTAAATGAAAGAATTGCACATTTTCAGGTCAATTGCAGCCTGGTTCTCGAGAATGCAACATGGCTTTGTCTCCCTCATGTGAGTTTAATCTCAAACTCACAGGGGGGAGACAATGACCTAGTGGTATTGTCACTAGACTATTAATTCAGAATCTCTACTAATGTTCTGGGGACCCGGGCTCGAACCTTGCCACAGCAGATGGTGGAATTTGAACTCAATAAAAAATATCTGGAATTAAGAATCTACGGATGACCATGAAACCATTGTTGGAAAAACCCATCTGGTTCACTAATGTCCTTGAGTGAAGAAAATCTGCTGTCCATACCTGGTCTAGCCCACATGTGACTCCAGAGCCACAGAGCCACAGGTTGACCCTCACCTGCCCTCTGTACAGGGGCAACTAGCGGTGATCAATAAATGCTGGCCAGCCAGCGACGCCCATGTCCCGTGAATAAACAAAAAACCTAATTGCTGTCACACTACTGCATCATTTTGTTCCCTATGCCACCCACCTTATTTGATTCTATGGAGTAGAGTGATAATTTAGTGCTTGTCCAAACCTCTGCTGCCCGTATTCCGAACATGCACCAAGCCTTCTTCACCTTCTTAGCTGTAAGCTCGCTGATCAACACTGCCTCCAGGTCTGACAACACGTCAACCTTAAAATTCTCATCCTTGTTATCAAAATCCTTCATGGTCTCATCCCTCCTTCTCTCTGTCACTTCCACTGGCCCTACCAACCTTTGGGATTTATATGCTCCTCCAATTCTGGCCGCATATGTACCCTCGATTTTAGCCGCTCTGATACTGGCTGACGTGCCTTCATCTGTCTAGACCCTGAGCTCTAGAATTTCTTCCCTACTGCTCACTGCCTAGTTACCTCTTCCTGTTCCTTTAAGATCCTCCTTCCAACATATCACATCTGTCCTAATATAAGACCATAAGACCATAAGACATAGGAGCGGAAGTAAGGCCATTCGGCCCATCGAGTCCACTCCACCATTCAATCATGGTTGATTTCAACTCCATTTACCCGCTCTCTCCCCATAGCCCTTAATTCCTCGAGAAATCAAGAATTTATCAATTTCTGTCTTGAAGACGCTCAACGTCTCGGCCTCCACAGCCCTCTGTGGCAATGAATTCCACAGACCCACCACTCTCTGGCTGAAGAAATTTCTCCTCATCTCTGTTCTAAAGTGACTCCCTTTTATTCTAAGGCTGTGCCCCCGCGTCCTAGTCTCCCCTGTTAATGGAAACAACTTCCCTACGTCCATCCTATCTAAGCCGTTCATTATCTTGTAAGTTTCTATCAGATCTCCCCTCAACCTCCTAAACTCCAATGAATATAATCCCACGATCTTCAGACGTTCATCGTATGTCAGGCCTACCATTCCTGGGATCATCCGTGTGAATCTCCGCTGGACCCGCTCCAGTGCCAGTATGTCCTTCCTGAGGTGTGGGGCCCAAAATTGCTCACAGTACTCCAAATGGGGCCTAACCAGTGCTTTATAAAGCCTCAGAAGTACATCCCTGCTTTTGTATTCCAAGCCTCTTGAGATAAATGACAACATTACATTTGCTTTCTTAATTACGGACTCAACCTGCAAGTTTACCTTTAGAGAATCCTGGACTAGGACTCCCAAGTCCCTTTGCACTTTAGCATTATGAATTTTGTCACCGTTTAGAAAATAGTCCATGCCTCTATTCTTTTTTCCAAAGTGTACGACCTCGCACTTGCCCACGTTGAATTTCATCAGCCACTTCTTGGACCACTCTCCTAAACTGTCTAAATCTTTCTGCAGCCTCCCCACCTCCTCAATACTACCTGCCCCTCCACCTATCTTTGTATCATCGGCAAACTTGGCCAGAATGCTCCCAGTCCCGTCATCTAGATCGTTAATATATAAAGAGAACAGCTGTGGCCCCAACACTGAACCCTGCGGGACACCACTTGTCACCGGTTGCCATTCTGAGAAAGAACCTTTTATCCCAACTCTCTGCCTTCTGTCTGACAGCCAATCGTCAATCCATGTTAGTACCTTGCCTCGAATACCATGGGCCCTTATTTTACTCAGCAGTCTCCCGTGAGGCACCTTGTCAAAGGCCTTTTGGAAGTCAAGATAGATAACATCCATTGGCTCTCCTTGGTCTAACCTATTTGTTATCTCTTCAAAGAACTCTAACAGGTTTGTCAGGCACGACCTCCCCTTACTAAATCCATATCTCTCCTTATGTGACTCAATGTCAAATTAGCAATGTTCCTGTGAAGCATCTTCAGTTGTGCTGTAAGAAGTGTAAACTGTCAATATTGTAGTAATATTTTTGATTTGATTTGATTTATTATTGTCAAATGTATTGGGATACAGTGAAAAGTATCGTTTCTTGTGCGCTATACAGACAAAACATACCGTTCATAGAGTACATCGGGGAGAAGGAAAGGAGACGGTTCAGAATGTAGTGTTACAATCATAGTTAGGGTGTAGAGAAAGATCAAGTTAATACATGGTAGGTCCATTCAAAAGTCTGATGAGAAGAAGCTGGTTTTGAGTCGGTTGGTACATGATCTCAGACATTTGTATCTTTTTCCCGACGGAAGAAGGTGGAAGAGAGTGTGGGGTGCGTGGGGTCCTTGATTATGCTGGCTGCTTTGCCGAGGCAGTAGGAAGTGTTGACAGAGTCAATGGATGGGAGGCTGGTTTGCGCGATGAACTGGGCAATCGGATTGGATCCAGCTTTTGACAATGGGAGCATCGGCCTGTATAACTGGGTTGAGACCAAACAAACACGTTTATTGCAGCACCCACTTAGAGGGTGAACTTCAATTGCAATTTCATACCATAATTCATTTTTTGTAGCTTCACGATGGAATAACAGAGATTGAAGTGCTCTGGAATAGTGTTCAAGAGAGTGAAATACACACAGCGTTGAACTCACTCAATACCACCCCTAACCCTAACCCTAATAATGTATTTTGACTCCCAAAGTTTGGGGAAAAACACCTGTGATTACACCAGTATGACGGTCTGAAGACAAAAGGCATTTTGAACAGTGCCATTTGAACCTCGGCTTCAACAGTGTAAGCAGTATATGATATGATTCTGAGATTTTAGTTCCACTGGACCATACAATGCCCAGTCCGAATCAGTATTTTTATCTAGATCCCTTGTATCAAACATGACTTTTAAACAAATGATTTGAGCCCTGATCCCAAGACTATGCTGCATCCATCCAATCCCAAAAAGGTGCTTGGAAGCAACTGGTTTGGGTTGTTTCTTCATTGTCCTTTCTCACGCACCCCGGACATTCTCTCTTCCACCTTCTTCCGTCGGGCAAAAGATACAAAAGTCTGAGGTCACGTACCAACCGACTCAAGAACAGCTTCTTCCCTGCTGCCTTCAGACTTTTAAATGGACTTATCTGGCATTAAGTTGATCTTTCTCTACACTCTAGCTATGACTGTAACATTGCATTCTGCACTCTCTCATTTCCTTCTCTTTGAACGGTATGCTTTGTCTGTATAGCACGCAAGAAACAATACTTTTCACTGTATGTTAATATACGTGACAATAATAAATCAAATCAAATTAAATCATTTCTGCTTCTGTTGATTAGAATGAGATCAGAAGCTCAATGGCCAGAATTCTCTGGCTGTTCACACCAGTAAGATTCCCTGGTCCTGCTGCAGTGAATGGAGATTTGGTTGAGCACCAAATTCTCCGTCCTCACTTACAGCGGCAGTGGGGTGTGAACGGCTAGAGAATTCCAGCCAATTTGTTGGAACTTGGTGAAGAAACTCAAAACTTCTTCAACCTTGGTTGTTCTTCACCAGACAAACCACCTCCATTGCCAGAACAATAATAATGGCATCTATTATGGGGAGGCGATGGCCTAGTGGTATTATTGTTAGATTATTAAACCAAAAACTCTGCTGATGCACTGGGAACCTGGGTTCGAATCCTGCCGCGGAAGATGGTGAAATTTGAATTCAGTAAAAAAAAATCAAGAACTAAGAATCTAGCGATGACTGTTAAACCATTGCCAATTGTCAGAAAAACCCATCTGGTTCACTAATGTCCTTTAGGGAAGGACATCTGCCATCCTTACCTGGTCTGGCCTGCATGTGACTCCAGAGCCACAGCAATGTGGTTGACTCTCAACTGCCCCTCTGATGAAGGAGCAGCACTCCGAAAACTCATGATTCCAATTAAATTTGTTGGACTTTAACCTGGTGTTGTGAGACTTCTTACTGTGCCCACCCCAGTCCAACACCAGCATCTCCACATCATGGCCCTCTGAAATGGCTGAACCAGCCACTCAGTTTCAAGGGCAACTAGGGATGGGCAATAAATGCTGGCCCACCCAGCGACACCCATGTCCCACAAATGAATAAAAGATAATCTATTGGTCAAGGTGATGGCATTTGATGCAAAAAAAAGGATCATTGCTCTTAACTGAGCCTTTTTTAAAAATTGAAATACAATTTTATGCTTCAAAGAGCTTATTTGCCATTTTTGGTGTAATTCCTTCCCCATCTATCAGTGCTAACATTTCTTTTCTATCCCAGAAGTTGGATCTATTATTAGCAGCCATGGCTTCTTTCAATAAGTTCTTGGGTTGAGATTGGGTCTGTGTAGCAACTGTAAATTTTCTAATAAAACTCATCTATTGATTAAAATATATTGAATATTTACAAAACTATGCTATAATCTTTAGATATTGTTTATTAAATCAGTAAAGATTATTTTTGGGGGATTTTTTAAAAATCGCTACACTGCAACACAAACATTTTGAACTTGCCACAAATTGCTGAGCAAAGCTCCAGAGGAACAATTCTTAGATTTTTCAGATCGTTGCAACTTAGAACTGCTGATGCAGATCTCGGAGTGCACAAACTGTCCTAGGTTTTGCTTCTGGCTTCAAATCTGCTTTGTCTCAGACATGAGAGACTTTGGGGTAAAATTCATCCCAGCTCACAGCAGCGTATAGCTCTGTCAAACACCCAACCCAATTTTCTTTTCTTTCCAATGTCAACAGAAACACAGCAATGAGATTCATTACCCCGTGTTTTGAAGAGACAATCCCCTTTGTCCTTTTATTTCTGGTTCTAAATTTGAACTAACTGAGGCTTCAGAACACCGCTTGGTGTATCGGAGAGACCCAACGTAGACTGGGTGATCACTTTGCTGAGCACCTTTGGTCTGTGTGCAATCAGGACCCTGATCTTTTGGTTGCTTGCCATCTTAACACACGATCCTGCTCCCATGCCCACATATCTGTCCTTGGCCCCTGCTGCAATGTTCCAGTGAAGCTCAACGCAAACTGGAGGAACAGCATCTCATCTTCCAGCTAGGCACTTTACAGCCTTCTGGTCTCAACATCAAATTCAACAACTCCACCCCACCTCGACCCCTTTGTTTTCATTTTACTTATTTTTTAACTGTTCTCTGCCTTTTACTTCTTTATTGTCTTCCTTTATTTTTCTTCCCCCTCCCTCTTTCCCCTTATTTTATCTCCCCTTTCCTTACCTTTTCTCCCCCTTTGTTTCCCCTTTCCCCCTTTTTCTCAATTTTACCTCTCTCCCACCATCTTCCCCCCTCCCCCCACATCTTCGTCTGTCCCAGTTTACCCTCTGATTTCAACTTCTCTGCCGTTTGGCCATTCACACCTTCTATTCTCTCTATGGGCTGCCATTAGCGGCCTTTCCCCTTGTTTCTGTGACTATGACTCATCTTTCATTCCCTCACCCTGCAGTATAAAGATCTCCCACTTTCTATGCCTTTTAGCTTTGAACAAAGGGTAGTCTGGACTCGAAACGTCACCTCTTTTCTCTCCTTACAGATGCTGCCAGACCTGCTGAGATTTTCCAGCATTTTCTCTTTCGGTCACCGTTTGTGACTATTCAGGCAGCACGGTGGCACAGTGGTTCGCACTGCTGCCTCAGACCCAGCGCCAGAGACCCGGGATCCATTCCCGGCCTGGGTCACTGTCTGTGCGGAGTCTGCATATTCTCCCCGTGTCTGCGTGGGTTTCCTCCGGGTGCTCCGGTTTCCTCCCACAGTCTGAAAGACGTGCTGGTTAGCTGCATTAGGCTATGCTAAAGGCTCCCTCTGTGCACTCGAACAGGCGCCGGAGTGTGGCGACTAAGGGATTTTCACAGTAACTTCATTGCAGTGTTAATGTAAACCTACTTGTGACACTAATAAATAAACTTTTAACTTAAACTATATATTGGCTGGAATCCAAGAAACTGCTCTTGGCTTTATTGGCAGATGAATGTGTGACGCAATTATGTGGCATTCCACCTCAAACCTGCATTCTTTTTGTGCTGCAGTGCCCTGCTTATTTTAGCTACTCCTAATGAAAGCCTGTCATAGGCTGGAGATCAGTGAAGAGGGAGGGAATTTGGCTCTGCCGGTTAAGTTCCAAATTAAATCTCAACTGTGGCTCAGGAGACCCGAGGGATGCGGGTGTCCGATGCTTTTGGGCCTCAGGAAGGTGTGGCTCTTATGTCTCTGAATGGTGCTGACACTCCTTCTGTTTAGAGCTTTCTCATCACAGCTGCCGCTATTGTCACACCGCTAGGCACGCACCACACACACACACACACGCCGCCATTAATACACGTACACACTTATTGATAGCAGAAAGTGACAGCCGTGGAGAGATCATTGGCAGCCTTTTGTCACCAGGTCATGATGTCACACGGCGTGCAGTTGGCTGGGATTGTGTAGCAATCCAATGGTGCGTTTACTGCGGGCAACAGCTCCCTAAAGCAGTCTCCCAGGGCTGGCTTCCAGCCCCGCAGTTGTCCAGAGCAACCTGGTTTCATTGGATTAAAAAACGAACATTAAAGATTGCGACAATTGGAAAAGTCAAATTAAAAAAACCTCAATGATCAGACCAGGTGGACAGAGGAAAGATGCATTTATGTGTGAGTCTGGGACACTCAATTGCAACCTCGTGTGCATCGCCACCATTGTCCGAACACACTGCAGGTTGCTGAGGCCAGCAACTGGATTGATTTGCGTATTCGTCTTACAGTTGCTGCCAATAAGTGTTTCACTCAGGATCTCTGCCCTTCCAGGAAGAAAATCAGTAAACGTCTTTGCTGAGAAAATGGCATGGGGGCATTAGGTGGTCAGGTCTGCAGTGGGCACGCCTCACTTCTCAACTCGATTGGGGGCTGAGGTGGACCTCTCTGATGGAGGCCTCCAGTGGCGTGCATTTCCTCACATGTACCGCACGTGAAACGCTTGCCGCATCACCGGATTTGCCAACCCTTTGGGTACCGGCTTGGCGTCCAAGATGCAGTTAGGAATGACCTGGGAGAAATATTGCAAGGGCAGTTAAAAAAAAAAGTCATTTTCATAAGGAAAATATCTTTGAATGTTTTTTGTTTACTAATCATCAAATGGTTGGACGTGAGACGGCGGTGGGGGGGGGAGGGGGGCGGGGGGTGTTAAAAAAAAAGTTGTTTTGACTGAATCAAGCACATTCTAGTTGGTTGTTGAAGAGAGTCTTTGCCTTCCAGTTGGCGAAGGGGAGGCATAACTGGGCGTGTCAGACAACCAATGGCAGGTGTGTGGGGGAGAGGGGCAGGAAGTCATATGGTGAGACCTCCTGGATACGGCCAACCAGAGGTGGCCATCCTATCTGCCAGGGGGCCATGCTGTTATCAATTGGAGAAAACCCCCTCATGTGAAGGGGACACACGGGTCATTTTTAGGGCTTTTGTTGTTTGTCACCAGTGTGCAGAATAAGTATTAACGCAAAGTTTAAAAAAAAGGAAGGGTCGGCTGAATCAGTGATTTAAAAAATAATGAAAAACACAATCTCCTAATTAAAGGCAAGAAGCTGTCCCTGTTTTGACATTTATAGTCTCCCTGTGTATTTTAGCCAGCAGTGTGACATCATCACCTGGTGACAAAGACAGCTGTCGATCTCTTCAAAGCAGTAAATGGCTGTCCTCAGTAAGTGGAAAATATTCACTTTGATCCTTCCTTCGTGTACAGGTAAAACGATTTTTGAAAAAAAAAACTACAGTCAGGTTCAAATTATTGGAAGAATGTTTGCTGTATTAAAAAGAGCCCGAACTCTAGCCGATACACCACCAAGCTTAAAGACGCTTAAAGCTCACTTGAGTGAGCTTTGAATTCATTAAATCTAGAGTCATTTTTAAAAATGGATGATGGAGGGGTGGGTTGCGGGGTCATTGTCTGTGTGGAGTTTGCACGTTCCCCCTGTGTCTATGTCGGTTTCCTCTGGGTGCTCCGGTTTCCTCCCACAGTCCAAAGATGTGCAGGTTATGTGGATTGGCCATGCTAAATTGCCCCTCAGTGTACCCGAACAGGTGCCAGAGTGTGGCGATTTTCACAGTAACTTCATTGCAGTGTTAATGTAAGCCTACTTATGAAACTAAATAAATCAAAACTTTAAATTTCCTCTTCGTGTCAGGGGGACTAGCAGGGTAGATAATGTGGTGTTACGGGGATAGGGCCTGGGTGGAATTGTTGTAGGTGCAAGTTCGATGGGCCAAATGGCCTCCTTCAGCACTGTGGGGATTCTGTGATTCCATGTCAAATTGCTTTAAAAACCCAACTGGTTCACTCGTGTCCATCGCAAGAGGGTAGCAACCACTCCTCCCTTGTTCTGGCCTGCATGTGACTCCAGCCACATTATATATTTTACTTTTCTTCCCCAGCAAAGCTACTTACTGGTAAAAAAATAATTACTATGCTAAAGGTGATCACCCCCATTCCCGCAAGATCAGGTGGCAGAATCTTATTTGTGCTGATAATATTTTTTTTCCTGGTTTACCTGCTT
This sequence comes from Mustelus asterias, assembly GCF_964213995.1. Taxonomy (NCBI): domain Eukaryota; kingdom Metazoa; phylum Chordata; class Chondrichthyes; order Carcharhiniformes; family Triakidae; genus Mustelus; species Mustelus asterias. The sequence continues at coordinate 11,935,949 of NC_135809.1, forward strand.
TGGGCCTGCAGGTTTGGAAAAAACGATTGTTCGCAATACTTCTGGCCCCCAAGACGATCAATTCAAAATTGGGAGAAAAAAATAATGTCTTATTGACAGCAAATTCATCAAAATGCTGATTTGAAATGTATCTGCAGTCTCTGAGTCTCCACTGCTCACACCTGTGTGTCCCACAAGGGCTTCAGCTGACATGCGCCTGCACTGCACACATCCCCAATCTAAAGTGGCTAAATAAAGAATCATCGATGAGGTGCAGCTAATGTTATCTTAGCGCACGTTTTGCTGTATGTCTCTTTGGATACTGGTAATAGCTTTTCTCCACTGCCCCATCCCTCCCCTCGGACCCCCCCCCCCCCCCCCCCCCCCCCCCACCAACCCCACCCCCGGTCTGTCAGAGTTATTCACAATAAATGATGTGGAGATGCCGGTGTTGGACTGGGGTGGGCACAGTAAGAAGTCTCACAAGACCAGGTTAAAGTCCAACAGGTTTATTCGGTATCACGAGCTGTCGGAGCGCTGCTCCCTCATCAGCTGAGTCACCTGATGAAAGAGCAGCGCTCCGAAAGCTCGTGATACCAAATAAACCTGCTGGACTTTAACCTGGTGTTGTGAGACTTTTAAATTGTAAATGATGCAACCATCCTACAAATCAGTCTCACTGGAGACCCCGTATACAACCACTAATACAGTTAAAGTTTTAAAGTTTATGAAAAAGTCACAAGTAGGCTTACAGAAACACTGCGATGAAGTTACTGTGAAAATTCCCGTGCCTGTTCAGGTACACTGAGGGAGATGATAATAAGGAGTTGATCTCATCCTGTGTATACCATACCAAATGGATAAGTACAGAGGAGTTTTACAACTGTAATTATTCAATAAAATCTAATCCGTCATGATTTATCAATAGTGTGTGTTTACTGATAGAACTCGCCCATGCAGATTTAAAGAAAAACGCAAGACAAGGAATAAATAAGTGCTAATTTTCTTTGACTTTAGTCGTAGAACTGTTATGGCGTTCTACAGATTATTGAATGACTGATTCCTCCCGCAAGACTCTGACTTACTGTTGCTGGTTCTCTTCTTCCTAGGTGACACGATAGTTGATGAGAAAGGTCAGGCTGCTTTTCGAAGACACCTTCGTCCGAAGGTTGGGCCCTTTCCTTCAACCATCGCCTGTTGGTAGGTTCCCGCTGTGACTGCCCCGTTCTGGGACACTTCTGCCCGAGCTCGAACAAGGACTCAATCGGGCGAGGAAGAAACATTACATGAGTTCGCGGAGTCACGGGGATTCTGGGATCTGACAACATATGCCAGTCTGCCATTCCTTCATGGGATTATGTATATAGGAGGGGGAATCCGTGACCCGTATCTGTTGAGCTTTGCCGCTCAGTTCCATAATGTTCCTCACCAGAGGAGAGTCAACCGTCTCTTAGATTCATCGCTGCGATCTTCTCGGACATATGTGAATGGACAGTTGATATTTTTGTAAAAGAGCGGGAGATGGGATTTCTTGGCCCAGTGAGGTGAAACGGAATCGTCCTAAGGTTCATCACCGCAGATTATTGAATGAGTCTTGCACTTTCCAGTGACGCTTTTTTTGTGCAGCCCGCAACCTTCTGGCGAGGTGCGAGGGTCAAGATGTTCTCATCAACATTCGAAAACGTGGAGACGCTTTAGCCTTTCACACAGTTATGGACTTTCCTTTTGTTATAGAGATAAATACATTATGGTAAATGTGTATAAACAGCAGTCTGCTTTTGACAGTAAATGCTTATCCGTATACATAAATCATATGGAAGTTATTGCAGGAATCTCTGATGCAACTGTACTGCTGGCATTCTTGGGCAATTGAACAAATACAAACTATTTTAATAACTTCAGTGAAAATGTGCGCACTATCGGAATAACTAAATAACATCTTTTTATTTGGTTTAACTTGTTACATGGGGAGACAAGTCTGAAAGTGTTAGAATCCTTTTACATTATCAAAATAATATTAATAACACACACATGTTGTAACATCAGTTCTGCTTGTATGCAAGTTACCTCGCAGTTATGTTTATCACTGTAGCCTCATCTTTATTTGGAATAATTGGCGTTATGATTTTGATGTGATTAAATCCTTACAAATATTATTTAACGATGACAATTTTTGTGTCCTCTGCAAAGCAGCAGGAGATTCAGCACCCAAAAGGGAGGAAGATGTAAAGCAGATGTTATCTCAGTGGCGCTGTACAATGTAGCACAGTTTCTGAAACTTTTTTTTGTTTCGTTTCTGGACTTGTGTAAATCTTTGTTTTCAATGTAAACAGTAAATAAAATTCAAGTAGCAAAGGTGTAGCTAATTTTGATCTTTAATAACAACGCACCTCTCAAAAAATAGACGGGGCACAGAAATTACTATTATCTCTATTGTGGCATGGTGGCACAGTGGTTAGCACTGCTGCCTCACTGCGCCAGGGACCCGGGTTTGATTCCTGGCTTGGGTGACTGTCTGTGCGGAGTCTGCACGTTCTCCCCGTGTCCGCGCATCTTTCCTCCCACAGTCACAAAGATGTGCATGATAGGTGGATTGGCCATGCTTAGTGTCACAAGATGTGTGGGTTAGGGGGATTAGTGGGGTCCACCATTGGCCAACAGCGGCATCTTCTGGTGGAGTCTGGACCAGCGAACAGTCTTGAGATTTGCTTCCTGCCCCGAGCGGGAATCCGGCCCCGTAAAGCCTTCTAACGTAGTCCGGGAAGACCCTCGGACGCAATGTATTTGAACAAGATTCCTCATCACATTCTCAGGGCAAATATAAGCCCAATCCATCACGCAAACCAGCCTCCCATCCATTGACTCCGTCTACACTCCCCGCTGCCTCGGAACAGCAGCCAGCATAATCATAACCACGCACCCCGAACATTTTCTCTTCCACCTTCTCCAGTTGGGAAAACGGTACAAAAGTCTGAGGTCACGTACCAACCGACTCAAGAACAACTTTTTCCCTGCTGCCGTCAGTTTTTTGAATGGACCTACCATATACTAAGCTGATCTTTCTCTACACTCTAGCTATGACTGTAACACTATATCCTACACATTCTCCTTTCCTTCTCCCCTATGTACTCTGTGAACAGTATGCTGGGTCTGTGTAGCGCACAAGAAACAATACTTTTCACTGTTTCCCAATACATGTGACAATAATAAATCAAATGAAATGGGCGATAAAGGTGACCTTTCCTGTTTCACCCGCTGGCCAAGACTGAGGAAAAGAAATCTAAATAAAATCCTGGGGGAAGAGGTGGTGGGATGGTGGGAGGGGAGGGGGGGAGGTGGGTGGTGACGCAGAGGGGCAACAATCGAGACTTCACTGACCTATCTGAATTACTGAATAGATAAGAATCACAAAGGAAGGGAGACAGAAAAGTTGATGGAAATTAAATGCTTGGATCTTGCTCAGGTGGCAAAGCCAGTTAAAGATTTTCTCTCCCTCATTCAATTGTAGCTGATGAAATATTGAAGGAGTTTGATTCTGTATGGTATAATTAGAATCTCACAGAATCTTATTTCTTGCTCACATGAACAAATATCAATCTCATTAATTTTGTCAACTATGAACGTAATAGACGGCTAAATCAATTTGCACCCGTGATGTAATTTGGGCATTTTGAATTTAATTTGCCTGATGGGGGAGGAGGGGGGGTGATGGGGGAGAGTAAATATTCTCCGGTTCAAACAGAAGATCGCGTTTGGCATAATTACCAAAAGCTTTTAGAAATACTTAATTTTCAATTTATGTCGTGAATTATCTGGATAGACACATGAACGGACGGGGAATAGAGAGATACAAGCGGTTGGTCTGGATAGGACAATGTGAGTGGCACAAGCTTGGAGGGCCGAAGGGCCTGTTCCTGTGCTGTGCTGCTCTTTGTTCTTGTTCTTTGGATATGAAGAAAGAATCTGCATTTTTCCAGGTTTACCAGGATGCTGCCTGGACTAGAGGATATGGGCTATAAGGAGAGGCTGGACAAACTTGGGTTGTTTTCTGTGGAGCGGCGGAGGCTGAGGGGAGACTGATAGAAGTCTATAAAATTATGAGAGGCAGAGATAGGGTTGGCAGTCAGAATCTTTTTCCCAGAGTTGAAATGTCTGATGCTAGGGGGCATGTGCTTAAAATGAGAGGGGGGGAAGTTCAAAGGAGATGTGAGGGGCAAGTTTTTTACAGAGAGCGATAGGCATCTGGAACGTGCTGCCGCGGTGGTGGTGTAGGCAGATATGATAGGGGCATTTAAGGGGCTTTTAGATAAGCACATGAATATGCAAGGTATAGAGGGATATGGACCAAGGGCAGGCAGAAGGGATAGTTTAATTTGGCGTCATGTTTGGCATAACATTGTGGACCGAAGGGCCTGTTTTCCTATGCTGTACTGTTCCATGTTATATTTGTATAGCGCCTGCCATGAACTCTGGACATCTCCAAAGTACTTTACAACCAATGAAGTTGTTATTTTATAAGTGTAGTCATGGTTATAACAGAGGAAAACTAGAATTACAGAGAATGTTATTGCACAGAAATAGGCTATAGGTCCATGCAAGTGTTTTTACACTCCACACAAGCCTCTCCCCACCATCAGTTCAGTTCCCGCATCAACACATTTGTCTATTTTGTTTCTGGCTTTATTTGTTAATCCAGCTTCCCCTTAAATGCACCAATGCTCTTTGTCTTGACCATGCCATGTGTTAGTGCATTCCTCATTCCCATTTCTCCACCAGGTAAGTCTATGACATTGATAACGGATTGTACCTGAGACACAAAACTGCATAATTTTAGTGTTTCTGAATTCCTGAACCAAATTTATCTTCTCATTTCCCCCCCAATTTACCTTGGCATCTCTCTAACCCTGACCAATCCTGCTGATGTCATAGAAGCCTTACAGTACAGATCCCCTACGGTGTGGACTTCACGGTGGCACAGTGGTCAGCACTGCTGCCTCACAGGATCAGGGACCCGTGTTCGACTCCTGGCTTGGGTCACTGTCTGTGCGGAGTCTGCACATTCTCCCCGTGCCTGCGTGGGTTTCCTCCAGGTGTTTCTGTTTCTTCCCACAGTCCAAAAGACGTGCTGGCTAGGTACCCTGGGCATGCCCAAATACTCCCTCAGTGTACCTGAACAGGCGCCGGAGTGGGCGACTTGGGGATTTTCACAGTTACTTCATTGCAGTGTTGATGTAAGCCTGCTTGTGACACTAATTAATACATTTTTAAAACATTAGTGTAGGAGGAGGCCATTCAGCCCCTCGTGTCTGCACGAACTCTTACCCTGCCCTATCCCCTAACGTCTCACATTTATCCCACTAATCCCCCTAACCTGGATACTAAGGGGCAATTTAGCATGGCGAGTCCACCTAACCTGCATACCTTTAAACTGTTGGAGGAAACCGGAGCACCCAGAGGAAACCCATGCGCCATGTCCTGTACTATGGCCCTCATACTTCTCTCACTAAAAGGAAAAACCAAGCAACTCTGCGGAGACAAAGCGCTTGAGTCCACAGTTGACACGATAGCCGATTTGCGCAGAACAAGAGCTGCACCTATAGCAAGGAATGCTGTTGTTAGCGTCCATGACAAAAACCTGTCACATTTCACGGGTAGAAGACGACCTAAAGCTCGAAAAAGCAGTTCAATACGCTAGACAAACTTAGGGAGTAAAATAGGGCCATTATCAATGGAAATAACAAGGCTTCAGATGAGTCCGTTAGTTGGATAGGCCCAAAGGTGAAAGCCCCACCCACTCAACAGCCCGCCAAATGGGAGCAGGAGCAGGAAATTCTGCAGCAGCCATTTTAAACTCCCTCACTGTGGCACTAAAATCAAACACAGAATGCAGGATTGTCCAGCAGGGGACACAGTTTCCAATGCAGGAAGACAGGACACTTCAAGCAGTTCTGGAAATCTAAATATGCTATTAACAAAAGGAAGTAAGAGAATATTTCTGGAAAGCAGACAAGTCGGGAAATTGTGATTAAGGAAAGAAATGATGATGTAGATTTCTTGAAAGGTGAAGGATCAAGAACAAAAATTTTGGTCAATTGGTTTAAGATTGGGTTCAATCTTTGATATTGGAGCCGATGTTACAGTACTGGCTGACCACTTGGAATTAAAATGTTAAGTTAAAAAGTTGACGTTCATTTATGAATCACAAGTAGGCTTACATTAACACTGCAATGAAGTTACTATGAAAATCCCCTAGTCGCCACACTCCGGTCTGTTCGGGGACACTGAGGGAGAATTTAGCATGGCCAATGCACCTAACCAGCACGTCTTTCAGACTATGGGAGCACCCGGAGGAAACCCACGCAGGGAGAACATGCAAACTCCACACAGACAGTGATCCAAGCCGGGAATTGAACCGGGTTCTTGGCGCTGTGAGGCAGCAGTGCTAACCGCTTTGCCACCGTGCTGCCCTACTGTGACACCGTGCTGCTCTTATATCAAAATACCAATAGACATCCAGAAGCAAGGTCCAGGTGGTACAAATCTTCCAGTGAAAGGTTAGATAATCACCACCCTTAGCTGTAAAGGAGTAAGAGATTGCCGAAACTCTCTATATGTGGCAAAATCACCTTCACTGAGCAGAAATGCATGCATACAGCTGGATATTCTGATAAAAGTAAATAAACTCATACAGAAAGACAACAGGACAGTGTTCCACCAAGAATTCCCATGTCTCTTTCAGGGGCTTGGTAAGCTTCAACATGAATGTCATATCAGGTTGCTTCAAGATGCTATGTCTATACACTGCCAGGAGGGTAACACACCCATTTCTGGGGGAAGTTGAGGGAGGAACTTAATAGAATGTTACATAGAGATGTCATATCACCCATCTCTGGGCCAGCTGGGTAGGATAGTTTGGGGCATTTTTTTCCTACTCGTTTGTGGGACTTGGGCGTATCTGGCTGGGCCAGCATTTACTACCCATCCCTAGCTGCCCTTGAACTGAGTGGCTTGTCAGGCCATTTTCAGACAGCAGTTGAGAATCAACCACATTGCTGTGACTCTGGGGTCACATGTAGGCCAGACCAGCTAAGGATGGCAGATTTCCTTCCCTAAAGGACATTAGTGAACCAGATGTGTCTTTACAACAATCAATAATGGTTTCATGGTCATCAGTAGACATGGGCATCGCTGGCTACCCAGCATTTATTGTCCATCACTAGTTGCCCCTGTTCAGAGGGCAGGTGAGAGTCAACCACATTGCTGTGGCTCTGGAGTCACATGTAGGCCAGACCAGGTAAGGACGACAGATTTCCTTCCCTAAAGGACATTAGTGAACCCCCAGATGGGTTTTTCTGACAATCGACAATGGTTTCATGGTCATCAGTAAATACTTAATTCCAGATTTTTTTTTGTTGAATTCAAATTCCACCATCTGCCGTGGTGGGATTCAAACCCCGATCCCCAGAACATTAGCTGAGTCTCTGGATTAATAGTCTAGCGATAAGACCACTAGGCCATCGCCTCCCCAGACGGTGCCCAAGCCGGGTGTTGAGTTCAGGCTCTGCATAGAGCTCGCACAACTAAATAAAACAGTCTGGAGGGAAATCCATCCTCTGTTCTCAGTGGATAACAGCTTGGCAAAACTTGCCTTTCACTAAGCTTGACGCTAATAGCGGCTGTTGGGGTAAATGCCCCTCGACCAGAAATCCATGATGTTAACAACATTTATTAAGCTATTCGGACAGTTCTATTTAAACCATCTTCCCTTTGGGATATCATCATCTCTGGATATATTCCAGTGAACCACGTCAAACATCCTGGAAGGAAAAAAGGGAGTAATTTGTCATTGGAGGACATGTTTGTTCAATGGCACCACTAGACAGGAGCACGATCGCAGAGTTTGTGAAATGCCGAAAGAATTACTCCCGACAGGCATCACCTCAACGAAAAATTTGAACTGCAAAAGCTAGCATTAAATTCTTGTGACACAGCAAACAACAACAGGAGTAATGGGAGACACTCAAAGTCCGAGAGACATCAGCGGCGTTCCACTGTACAAGGCATGATCAGTCAGTTTGCGGGTGACACTAAAATAGGTGATATTGTAGACAGTGAGGAAGGTTGTCAAAAATTGCAGCAGGATCTTGATCAGCTGGGGGAGTGGGCCGAGAAATGGCAAATGGGGTTCAGTACAGACAAGTGTGAGGTGTTGCATTTTGGAAAGGCAAATCAAGGTAGGATTTTCACGATGAATGGTAGGAAGTTAGGGAATATCGTGGAATAGAGGGACCTTGGAGTTCAGGTGCACAGGTGGAGTCACAGGTAGTTAGGGCAGTGAGGAAGGCTTTTGGCATGCTGGCCTTCATCAGTCAAGGCATTGAGTATGGAAGTTGGGAAGTTATGTTGCAGTTGTACAGGACGTTGGTAAGGCCACACCGGAGTATTGTGTTCAGTTTTGGTTGCCTTGCCATAGGAAAGATGTTATTAAACTGGAGAGAGTGCAGAAGAGATTTACAAGGATGTTGCCAGGACTCAAAGGACTGAGTTATAGGCAGAGATTGGACAGGCTAGGATTTTTTCTTTGGAATGTAGGAGACTTAGAGGTGATCTTATAGAGATGTATAAAATCACGAGAGGCATCGATAAGGTGAATGCACTCAGCCTTTTTCCCAGGGTTGAGGAATTGAGATCTAGAGGGCATTGGTTTAAGTTGAGAGGAGAAAGAATTAATGAGAACCTGAGGAGCAATGTTTTTACACAGAGGGTGGTACATATGTGGAATGAGCTGCCGGAGGAAGTGGTTGAGGGAGGGACATTGACAACATTTAAAAGGCATTTGGATAGATACATGGATAGGAAAGGTTTAGAGGGATATGGGCCAAATGCAGGCAAATGGGGTTAGCTTAGATGGGCTTTTGGGTCGGTATGGACCCGATTTGGGCTGAAGGGCCTGTCTCCATGCCATAGATTCTATGATGTCAGTGTCACTGACATGCAGATGTTCTTCGGAATGGTCAATCAGGTTGGTAAATTCATTCCGAACTTTTTGATTTGATTTATTATTGTCACATGTATTGGGATACAGTGAAAAGTATTGTTCCTTGCGTGCTACACAGACAAAACATACCGTTCACTGAACCTATGAGGAAACTTTCGACAACGGCAAAATGTGGGTTTGGGATATTGAACAAACTCACGCATTTCCGAAAATAAAATAAAGGCTTATTTCCTCAGGCGTTCTGATGCATTGTGATCCCAAATGTCCCACAAAGGTGGCCCCAGAAGATCCTTAACACACCATGGAGCTGTATTTTTTCAGGTCTTGGAGGATGGTAAAGAAAACCTCTGTGGTTTGCTGCCAGGACATAAAGTGAAATGGGACAAGTCTTTGCAACTATAGAGAAAGAATCTTTGGCCGTACAGGTACCAACCGACTTAAGAACATCTTCTTCAAACTCTCTACCAGCCTCTGAGAGAAAAAAAAACTACAAGAAATCAGGAAAGCACAAACGGAAGATGTGGAGTCTATCCACGTTAGGAACGTTTGCCAAGAAGCTCTAATGGAAGTTCCGCGAACAGAGGAAACATCTAACGATGGTGAGTGATCTGGTGAAGTTAAGTTGCCAAAGGCCCAGATGACCATAGGCTGCTCTCCCCCTCTGAGAGAGAGAGTTGACTGGTGGTGATTTAACCTGAGGATCACCACACCTTAGGTGAGGGGCAAGTTTGAAATGGCAGGGCCTTCATTAATAACCTCAGCCGGTACGGGAATTGAACCCACACTGATGGTTGTTATGATTCAGGTCAGAAACTCCAAAGTGTTCTATGGAGCCCGCCTGGATCATACGTTTTGCATCTTGAATTTGGCTAGGATAAGCATGAGACGTTTCACTTCAGGTGTGATTCAAGTGACCCACTAGGGAGCTTTTATCAAACAAAGTTTATTTACGAATGCAGTTAACATGTATAGTAAGAAAGTTAGCAAGAGCTTTTATCAATTACAAACAAGAAGCAAACAATCATGCTAATATATAACCCTTAACAAAGATATCTACAATGTTCCAATCAAACCAATCTCATTGACAAAACCCTTTAAACAAATTCAATAGAGCAAAGCTTACTGCTCTCGTGATAATGGAAATGGAATCCTTTGGTTGAAGTCCTCAGTTCTCTGGATTCACTCTGAACAGTTTGAAGACAAGGCAGCTTCCCAACAACAGCAGAGTGTTTCCTGCAGGAAGGCAAAAAACTTGCTTTAAGATCACCAGCAGAATTTCCAAATAAACCAGGGAGCGAGAGAAAACACTTCCTTTTAGCTTGCTGTCCCTTCTAAAACTAAAAACCCAAACCTGCAGCTCCAAACTGAAAATGAAAAAGAAACTGCCCAAAAACACACGACCGTCCTCCTAACAATGCAGGATTGTAAAACTAATCACAGAGTAAACACAAACAACCCCATTGAACCCACTTAAGTAGTGATAAAAGAACTCATCGTGGCTAAGCCGGCAATGATGACATCACTGAAACTGCGAGAGCTGCAGAGACCATGATTTTAAAAAAACTTTCTTAAAGGTAGACTAATGTCGCGTGGTGTCACTCTGCATCAATAACCACCTGTCCAGCCAACTAAGCTAAACTGACCCCCTACATTTAGCCACCGACTGGTAACATCCAAGGCCATGAAGGAACCACATTCTTCATAGAATCCCTGGTGGTCACTTGGAATAGCAAAGTGTCGAACTTGTGCACATTAATCCGTTTGGTGGCCCGGAATTTCAAAAGGAATTCAAGACTTCATATTGTCATGTCATACTTGTGCAATTAATAACCAAATAACAAGAAAACCTTTAATACTGTCTCGTTTTACAGACAGGACTCATGTGGACATGATGGGCCAAATGGCCTCCTTCTGCGCCATTACAGTTCTGTGATTCTGTGAAAAGACTGGACCTAGATTGTTTAGATTTTAGAGGAAAGGCATACACTATCACAGTAAATTATTATTCAAGGTGATTAGAAGCTATCAGGCTCAGCACTATGACAGCCATTAGAGTATTAAAGAATATCTTTTCAATGCAGGACAAGATTGCTGTGGACAATAGCTCGCAATTTATGAATGAAGAAATTTGCAGAAGACTGTGGAATCAATCAAGTTACTAGTTCTCCTGTTGAGCCACAGGTCCTGGGCTTGAACAGGTAGGTCCGAGGCCTCACTCAGCCTCATGGGATAGAGAATGACTTGTTTCCATTTGGTTCGATGTGTTCTGAGATTACTGATAAGTCCAATGCACTATCTGCCAACACTTCCACACATGGAGCAAGGTGTGCTTTAAGGGTTGGGTTGAGGATTTGTTCGAAGGTTTGTGTGCTCCCTCTGATGACTTGACTTTGTCTCTGCACATTCCCGATGGCATCTCTTGATGTGTTTGGTGCCTACCCCTATGAAACTCCTCTATTTTGATGGGCCACAACTCACAAGCTAGGGTCTCCCATGAGATAGCGGGGATGTTTGATCTCTTTGGGGATGCTTTGAGGACATCCCTAAATTGTTTCTGCTGTCCTCTGGGGCATCTCCTCGGGATTATAGTCACAGAGTCATCGAGGTTTACAGCATGGAAACAGGCCCTTCGGCCCAACTTGTCCATGCCGCCCTTTTTTCAAAAACCCCTAAGCTAATCCCAATTGCCCGCATTTGGCCCATATCCCTCTATACCCATCGTACCTATGTAACTATCTAAATGCTTTTTAAAAGACAAAATTGTACCCGCCTCTACTACTACCTCGACCTGGATTCTCCTCCAGGAAGTCTCCTCTTGGGAATCTGATCCTTGGACTCTCCTCTGGGGAGCGTTCTCCTACCACTGAGCTCTGAGCGTGAAATTCCTTTGGGTGTCAGGTGTCAGGCATATGAGCCAACATGTCCTGTCCAGTTTTCCAGCATCAATCACTCAATCACTTGGCTAGGTTTTTAAAAGGGAAAGGAAAATAGTTGTGTTACGAAGGGGAGGGTAATCTTCTCTCTGAGAACTAACACTCAGCCATTCAATGATAAGTACCTTCCTTTCATAATCTTTTAAAAAGTATGTGAGAAATGGTACAATCTGCCGACAGCAGTTTTCAGTGGTTAAATCAAAAAATAACTACCTGAGACTCTCTCTTTAAAAGAAACACTTTATTTCCTCACTAATCTTAAAGAGGTTAAGTAAGCTATTAACAAGCTGAATAAAATGCTATTCTAATGGAATGCTGTTAAGATAATACAATTCCCACTTATTAACAAATAAAAAAGGATAGAATCTTCATAGTCATTCTCCAAAATCCAGTCAGGGTTGCTTTCTTTCTGAAATTTTCTTTCTTCCTTGCTTCTGTTCTTGTGTCCTTCTCAGATGAAAAGAGGCTTTCTTTTCAAAACATAAAATGTGTTTTTTTAGACTGGCTGAGAGTTGCCTGTCTGTGACTATCTGTCTAGCTGTTAGCTGTCGCAGGCTGCTGGCAGGGGGCCTCCTTGTTGTGGCTTCTGGCCCTTTGGGGCTGGGAGCGGTGGCCCTTTACTCTCGATGACATAGCAAAATTCGCACAACAGGATTGGTTTATCAAAACACCAAAATTCAAACCCGCTTGGCTCATGCGATTCAAGTGCTTATTTTAAATTGATTGGCTCACATTCAAAAACATGTTCTGATTCAAATGCTAAAGCCGGTTACCACAGCAATCCTGTTGTTTTGCCTCTCAATACAGTGTTTCAAGCTGCACTGGATTCTTGCACCTGCAGCTTCCCAGCACAAAGACAAACCTAAACCAGCTTTTAAACAGACAATTTTTGTAACTCTTAGCATTTTACCAGTATTTATAGTTTTAATAATTTTACAGACACTAACTTCACAACAGATGGGAGTTGGTATGGTCAGGCATCGTCAGCAGCCATGGTTTTAATGTGGTGGAGGAATAGCATTCCATTCCTCCCTGCTACATAGTTGAGTAAACATTTACTCAAACTCGCCTTTTTGAGAGCAGCCTGCGGTGGTCCCTTTAAGAACCCCGAGTTATGTCATATTTAGGTCTAGTTTTCATGTCCTGTCGCATCAAAGGAAACTCAACTGTGAATAATGGCCTCAATTTAGGCTCCTTATTGGCAAATGGCAAGGACCCAGCACTTGATTCGGGCATGGGCCAAGGCCACCTATTGCTTTGCCAACACCATCATGACAGGTGGTGCATTTCTGGTTTGTAATGAGTGCCCACTTCCTGCCCGCCATGCTGGAGGTTTACGTGGCCCTTACTTAAGTTTTTGAAATTTGTTCATGGGACCTTGGCACTTTCGGCTAGGCCAGCAATGATTGCCCAAACCTAACATCAAGAAGGTAGTGGTGAGGCGGCTTCTTGAACTGCTGCAGTCCAGGTGGTGTCGGTACATCCACAGTGCTGTTAGTGGGGCTGTTCCAGGATTTTGACCCAGCGACACTGAAGGAACGCTAATATGGTTCCAAGTCAGGATGGTACGTGTCTTGGAGGAGAACTTGCAGATGGCGGTTTTCCCAGCTGCCACACTTGTACCCTATCTTGTGGGAGAGCACACAAGTTTGGAAGATGCTGTTGAAGGAACCTTGGTGAGCTGTTGGAGTGCATCTTGTAGATTGGACACACAGCTGTCATTGTGCGGGGTGGTTGAGGGAGTGAATGTTTAAGGGGATAAATGGGGTGCCAATCAAGTGGGTCTGCTTTATCCTGGATGGTGTTGGGGCTGCACTTTTCCAGGAAAATGAAGAGTATCTACTGCCCAGGAAACATCTGCAGCATCATGGAATTCCTGGACTTTATTCCCCTCTTGTTGCTACAGTGATGCTGTTCTCCTTCCATAATACACCAATATGTTCGCAAATGACTACAGTGTCTATAAGAGTTTAGAAACACTGCAATTATATTGTAGAAGCCTGAATGGAGAAAGAAAGGACTGAGCAATTGTGAAGCCCACATTGTGATGCACTTTTCCAATCCATACACTGTTATTGCATTTTAGATCCTTGATATGCTGATAGGCTGAATAGATTTCTTATTTTTTTTAGAAATGCATCAAGCAATTTTTTAACCTTCATTCGCACCTCTCAGTTCCTCCCCTGAGTTGTTCATCTAAGGACAAATCCCTTCCAAAGATGCACTTACACACATCGGAATAAAATCCCATATAGATCCTTCTGAGTATTCATTCAGGTTGCTCCTTAGGTATTGGCAGTGAAGGCTGCAACACAGTCAGGATCCTAAGTGTAACCGTATGGTAATTAGATTAGATTAAAATAGGAATGGTATTTGATAAGACTTCTAAACACATTGACATAGAGCAGGAGAGAAGGAGATTGTTTGCTCTGTGCAATGAGTTGCTATGTATATAGAAAGTAAGGAGTTAAGATATTCAAGATGGTGCTGGAACAAGGCGACTTCTTGCAAGCTGTGCCCAGCATACCTTCGAATTCTATTTTTTACTCTCGTTCTATGCTTCTAAAATTTCATTCTAACTCTTTGAAACTCTCTTTAAACTGATCTTTCTCTATACCCTAGCTATGACTGTAACACTACATTCTGCACTCTCTCCTTTCCTTCTCTATGAACAGTATGCTTTGTCTATATAGCACGCAAGAAACAATACTTTCCACAATGAACTAATATGTGACAATAATAAATCAAACCAAACCAAATCAATTCAAATCAAATCAAATCAAATCAATATTCAAGCTGTGAGAATCTAAAAAGATGCAGCTGTGTTTTGCACCATATGACAGTATCACTGTAATCATAGGTCAAGTTGATCTACTACTGTTATCTTTGTATGTTGTTCCCCCAGCCAAGTCTCACACAGTATCACAGCTTGGTATGGCTCCTGCTCTGCCCAAGACCGCAAGGAACTACAAAAGGTCGTGAATGTATACCAATCCATCACGCAAACCAGCTTCCCAACCATTGACTCTGTCTACACTTCCCGCTGCCTCGGCAAAGCAGCCAGCGTAATTAAGGACCCCATGCACCCCGGACATTCTCTCTTCCACCTTCTTCCGTCGGGAAAAAGATACAAAAGTCTGAGGTCATGTACCAACCGACTCAAGAACAGCTTCTTCCCTGCTGCCTTCGGACTATTGAATGGACCTACCTCGTATTAAGTTGATCTTTCTCTACACCCTAGCTATGCCTGTAACACTACATTCTGCACTCTCTTGTTTCTTTCCCTATGAACAGTATGCTTTGTCTGTATAGCGCCCAAGAAACAATACTTTTCACTGTTTGTTAATACATGTGACAATAATAAATCGAATCAAAGCAAATCAAGAAGTTGTCTGTGCCACACTGTTAAAGGCGAGCTTCGATCTGAGTAAATTGGACTTCACCTTAGGCCGAGATTACGAACGGGGCCAGGACCACTCGAGCTCCAGTCCAACCATCGCTGCCAGGGTCCCTGATGGGCAGAAGGGCGTGAGACCCGTTGCTTCTTTTCATTTCTCTTGTATTTCTTTTATATCATTTACTCTCTTGTAACAAACCGTTATAATGGTATAGAGATTATAATTCGAGCATGTCTCTTCTTCAATATTCTCCAGACCATTAAAAGAACAAAACAGAACACTATGATCTGGAATGCACTGCCTGGGTGGCACAGTGGTTAGCACTGCTCCACGGACCTGGATTCGATTCCCGGGTTGGGTCACCGTCTTCGTGGAATTTGTACGTACTCCTCGTGTCTGCGTGGGTTTCCTCTGGGTGCTCCGCTTTCCTCCCACATTCCAAAGATGTTTGGGTTAGGTTGATTGGCCATGCTAAATTTTTTGATTTGATTTATTATTGTCACATGTATTAACATACAGTGAAAAGTATTGTTTCTGGCGTGCTATACAGACAAAGCATACCGTTCATAGAGAAGGAAACGAGAGAGTGCAGAATGTAGTGCTACAGTCATAGAAAGATCAACTTAATGCAAGGTAAGTCCATTCAAATGTCTGACAGCAGCAGGGAAGAAGCTGCTCTTGAGTCGGTTGGTACGTGACCTCAGACTTTTGTATCTTTTTCCCGACGGAAAAAGGTGGAAGAGAGAATGTCCGGGGTGCGTGGGGTCCTTAATTATGCTGGCTGCTTCGCCGAGGCACGGTAAGTGTAGACAGAGTCAATGGATGGGAGGCTTGCCCATAGTGTCCTGGGATGTGTAGGTTAGAGGGATTAGTGGGGTAAATGTGTGGGGTTGTGGTATAGGGCCTGGGATGGGATTGTGGTCGGTGCAGACTTGATGTGCCAAATGATGGGCAGACTTGATGGGCTGAATGGTTTCTTTGATTCTATGAAAGGCAGGAGAAGATTATCAGTGACTTTCACAAGGGAGGGAGCTGGACAAATACGAACCTGAATTCTTCGCTATCTGGGCGAGTGCCATTGGCGGTTCTGGAAGCAGATGTGATATCCATCCCCGCCCTCTGTCAGCTCCTGATAGCAATTTCCCACTGGCTGGTCTATTAACAGGCGGCCAGTGTGAAACATGCACCGGGAGAGGCTCAGTGCTGCCAGGGGGAGGGGGGGGGGGGGGGGAGGGGGTGTGCAACCAGAGGGTGGACACTGAGACTAGTGAGGGTGTGAACAGTCGGTTTCACACGACTCCCTGAAGGCTAACAACTGTTGTGGCAAAGCCCCAGGGAGCGGCAATGTTGTTAATGGATATTTTCCACACAAAAAGTGCCCCAAACTATCAGCACTGACTACAATGTTCCTTAATCAACAAACTTCAAACACCTTTGGGCCTTTTATCCCACCCTGCATCGAGAATGGTGCAAAAACGTGAAGGCCGCTCGGCTGATTGGCCCATGCGCCAAGCGTAGAAGTGCACGGGTTACTAAAAGTCCCAGTTTAATTGGTTAAAATTGAAATGTTCATTGTCGGCGGATGCATTTCCGACTTCCACATGGGTCCGCTGACTTGGCTAGCACGGTGGCACAGTGGTTAGGACTGCTGCCCCACAGCCCCAAGGACCCGGGTTCGATTCCGGCCTTGGGTGACTCTCTGTGTGGAGTTTGCACGTTCTCCCCGTGTCTGCGTGGGTTTCTCCTGGGTGCTCCGGTTTCCTTCCACACTCCAAAGATGTGCAGGTTAGGTGGATTGGCTGTGGATCAATGCGCAGGGTTACTGGCATAGGGTGGGGATTGGGCCTAGGTAGGGTGCTCTTTCAGAGGGTTGGTCTAGACTTGATGGGCTGAATGGCCTCTTCTGCACTGTAGGGATTCTATAAGGTGCATGGTCACTATGATGTCGGGTCTCCTACCTAACAGTATATAGTGTGTCTTCACATTCATTCAGGTTAGCTGGGCATCTGACCCCGTGAGGTAAAACTTTGGCCCTGACAAAGGAGCATTTGCTGGGCTTGGGAGAAGGAGTGAGAGAGCAGGGCTGGTTGGAGTTGGCATCGAGATCAGGGGCTGAATGGCCTCCTTTTCTGTTGTAGAATTTTGTTCTAACTCATCATCCGTTACCCAGGATAACTTTCACCCAAAATAAAACTGTTTTTAAACAAAGGTTTTGTGATGACAAATGGTGGGGGGATCAATAAGTTGGACAACTAAAAATCAGGCCTCTGTCGTGACTTACACATGTTGTGTAGACATTTTGGTTATTCGGGTTATTATAACATGATCCCAGTTTCCTATCCAAAGTAAATATGCCAGTCAAATATTGGGCAGAAAAATAGAATTCAACCATCTAAATGACACCCTCAGTGAACCTTTCCAGAACTGTCATGAAAGAGACAAATTATTTTGTGCGCTGCCATCGTACAGGATCTACAAACTGAAAGACACTGCATAGCTCTCCTCGGGTGAATCCTTACAATATCCATTTTAGCACTATCCATTTCTCACCTTTGGTGATTCTGTCTCCAGCTTCGTCAATACTCAGCTAATGGAGAGAAACAGTCAGAACTAAATCAACTGTCAATACAACTCAGGGTGAAAATAACTGGAGAATGTTCTTTAAACACAGCCAAGTGTCCGCTCTTATTTTCTACAAAAACAAATAAGAATGACTTGTATTTCGATAGCACCTGTCACAAACTCGATCAGGACATCCCAAAGAGCTTTACAGCCAATGAATGAAGTACATTTTGAAGTTAAGTTACCATCGTAGTTTAGGACACGGCAGCCATTTTGTGCACAGCAAGCTCCCACAAATGGCAATGTGAGAATGACCAGATAATCTGTTTTGGTGATTGCAATAAATCGAGAGTGACTTGATGTGGCTCAAAGTAACAGAAGCTTTACAACTAAAGGGTCAGGCAGAATGACTGTGCGACTGGACAACATTCCTCCCTGGCTCCTGCTGAGCTTCCTCCCTGACCCGGATAGGTGCCCGCACACTCAATTGGCTCGGCTTCCCACCTCGACACGCCTTAGGGTCTGGCCTGGTCACGTGGCACTTAGGGAACGTTTCCTTAAAGGGGCCATGCTACCACAGTGATATTGATTAAGGGATGAATGTTGGCCAGGGCACTGGGGAGACGCCCCGCTCTTCTTTGACAATAGTCTGATGGGTTCTTTTACATCGACCTCTGAGGGCACACAGGATCTCATCCAGTTGACAGTATCTCAGGCAATACGGCATCCCCTCAGTGCTGTTCCAGCTCGTCAGTCTCTGTAGTGAGACGTGAGCCAACAATCTTCTGTGCAGAGGTTGGAAGTGACCATACGTCCTGACCACCTCCTTGACGTCGCAGCCTCCTTCTTTGTAGGAGGTTGTGTGGATCATAGTATAAAGTCTATGTTGTGTTTCTGGAGAACCTGGGGACCATTGCGACTTCAGTAAAAAATGTGCATCAAAATGAGACTGGCGGTGCCTTATTCTGAATGAAAAAACAATTGAAGCTAATTGCTTGCATGGGAGAATGTGATACTTCAGAAGACTAAGGAAATTTGGCATGTCTGTGGACACATATCAACAGACTCAAGAACAGCTTCTTCCCTGCCGCCACCAGACTTTTGAATGGACCTACCTCACATTAAGTTGATCTTTCTCTGCACTCTAGCTATGACTGTAACACTACTTTCTGCACTCTCTCGTTTCCTTCCCTATGAATGGTATGCCTTGTCTGTATGGTGCACAAGAAACAATACTTTTCACTGTATACTCATATATACACCGATTTTACTTGTTCCATCGTTGATGGCCATGCCTTTAGCTGCCAAGACCCAAAGCCGTGGAATTCCCTCCATAAACGTCTCTGCCTCTCTGTCACAAGGAATTCCTTCAAACGTTAAAATCTTTGACCAAGCTTTCAATCATCTGCCCTCGTGTCTCCCGATGTGACACAGTGTTTAATTTTGTTTTAAAACTTGGGATAGGTTAAAGGTGCTATATAGACACAAGTTGTTTTGTTAATTCACTGAATTAGATGTCGCAACATCTTAAAAGAACCTGTCAGTCGACATTGACCTATTGGAATAACAGGTTACTAATTGGACCCCAAATCCGCAAATCCCAATTTTAACCTCTGCACCCAACGTGAATCAGACACAAGGAGGGTTAAAATACAGGCAACATTCTCCATAATGATCTCATGCCATGTTCCATTTTAAAAGACGTCTTTCAGTCAGACTATGTGGTCCTTCTCCAAGGCAAGGAATTCATTAAGATTCAAAAGTTAATACCATAGAATCTCTGCAATGCAGAAGGAGCTATTCTCTCTCCGGAAGAGCATCTCACCCAGGCCAACACCCCGCCTATTGCCGTAAACTGTGCATTTCCCATGGCTAATTCACCTAACCTAACCTTAGGCAATTATTGCCTGGCCAATCCACCTAACCTGCACATCTTTGGAGTGTGGGAGGAAACCGGGGCACCCGGAGGAAACCAACTTAGACACTGGGAGAATGTGCCAACTCCACACAGACAGTCACCCAAGGCTGGAATTGAACCCGGGTCCCTAGCACTTTGAGGCAACAGTGTTAACCACTGTGCCACCTTGCCACCCTGTTGCTGCCTGATGTTATTTGAACTCTGTCTTGTGAGGTTCCTCAGGGGAAACTGGTGCCAAGGGGCATCAGGAGAATGCCAAAAATGCAAGTAGCCTAGTGGGATGGCAAGACAGAAATGAGGCCCCATTAAGAAACATAAGGGATCCCGGCTCACTGCTCTGGCACCCATTACCTAAACATCTTTTGATATGATTTGATTTGATTGGATTTGATTTGATTTATTATTGTCACATGTATTGGTATACAGTGAAAAGTATTGTTTCTTGCGCGCTATACAGACAAAGCATACCATTTATAGAGAAGGAAAGGAGAGAGTGCAGAATTACAGTCATAGCTAGGGTATAGCGAAAGATCAACTTAGTGCGAAGTAGGCCCTTTCAAAAGTCTGATGGCAGCAGGGAAGAAGCTGTTCTTGAGTCGGTTGTTACGTGACCTCAGACTTTTGTATCTTTTCTTGATGGAAGAAGGTGGAACAGAGAATGTCCGGGGTGCGTGGGGGTCCTTGATTATGCTGGCTGCTTTGCCGAAGCAGTGGGAAGTGTGGACAGTGTCAATGGATGGGAGCCTGGTTTGCGTGATGGACTGGGCTTCATTCATGACCCTTTGTCGTTTCTTGCGGTCTTGGGCAGAACAGGAGCCATACCAAGCTTTGATACCAACCAGAAAGAATGTAAAATTGCCGGCTCCAACACATCCCTCCCTGATGAGCTCAGTGCATTCTATGCCCTTTCAGCACCTCCAGACATTCCCTGTTGCGTTGATCCGATTCCCACTTCCCTGGGTGTGAATGTGAGTGAGGCAAAATTTAAAGGAGTTAGACTGGAACAGGTTTTCCCAAGATGGCACCGGAGCGAGGCGAATTCTTGCGAACTGTGCCCTGCATACCTTCTAATTCTATTCTTCACTCTTGTTCTATGCTTCCAAAACTTCATTCTGACTCTATTAAACTCTCTACATTCTACACTCTCTTGTTTCCTTCTCTATGAACGGTATGCTTTGTCTGTGTAGCGCACAAGAAACAATACTTATCACTGAATACTAATACATGTGACAATAATAAATCAAATCAAATTGTAGCAATGTGCTGAGGTAAGTATCAGGCTTATCTGATTGACAATCACCCCAACCCTCCCCGGTTAGTCTCAGGGTTGTAGACTAACACAGTAAATGGGCCATCGCTGTAATGGTTTGATTTCATTGCTGGCAGGCTGACTCTGGGCCTCAGTGCCCCATTAAAGAACTAAAGATTCTTATTTGTTGCTGCATGATTTCAGTGAACGGACAGATATGACGACTGCTTTGAGAATTAGCAGTTCAGTGGAAGGCCGTGTGCAAAGCAGGTCGCCGGGGTTGGTGATCTTTGACCCTTACACGAAATGAGGTCTGCTCAGAAACTCTCTAGCGCAGCAGCTTTCACAAGGCAGTGATTAAACCCACTTCAGGAGAGGAGATCCGAGGTCAACATCCTTGAAACCGGCAAGCTGCTCCCGACAGCCACTGAGGTCACCGTGAAAAGCTTACAGGCTGGTGGGTCTGCCGGTGACTCTGGTTGTATCTGTTTCAATGACGAGGCGCAGAAGAGCCACAGTTCTGAATATAGCTGTGCGGTTCCTAAGCAACTCCCCGTTGAGCTCTATTCCTTGATTAAGACAATGCAGAGTGATGCCACCAGATGCTTGATAGTTGTGGTCATGGGAGTTGCTGTGTTTGCCAACAAGGCCTCAGGTTCAGAACATCGTTCATAGAACGGTGCTCCTCTCTGCCTCCCTCGCAGTGTGTGTGTGTGTGTGTGTGTGCGCTTGATGCCTCCGAGTACAATATACACTGCTCACTGATCTAACAACCTGAATTTTAAGCAAAGCACAGGAACGATTCTGCTGGTGGCAAGCTGATACTCTGGGGGATCGGGGAAATGGATGAATCTTGGTGAGGGGAGATCTGTCACCTTCTGCGTATAATTGGATAATGCAGACTGTAAAATGGCCATATAATCTTCTTCTGGTGCCTGGGTATGGGCCTGAGGCACAAAAAGATGATAGCTGCAGTTTCCTTGACTGCTGCGCTGCTATCAGAAATGGATATTCCAAACAGCTATTAAGTGTATTGGGAATGTCAGCGAAGACACCTCTGATGAGGGAAAACTGCTGTGCATTCCATTGTTTATTCTGTAGTCAAGGCCAAATCATTTATTTTAGACTTGCCGCTAGTAAAGGATTGTCTCTCCTCTTCAATTGACCTCTTCCATCTGATACATAGCATCAGTAACCAAAGTGAACATTCCATTCATCTAACAAGCTTCTAAACCCATGAGCGTGGTGAGGATTTTGAATGTTCGGATAGTGGTACTTAACCCTATTTCTACTGTGAGATAGAAATGTGTGTCATCCTTTGTGTTAATTCTCCGGTGCAGGTAAAAGATCTTGCGGATTTTGAACAGGAGCATGGGGGTTCTTGTAACGTCCCAATGACATTAGGTGTTGCGGGTTTTAAACAAAGAGAAAAGAATGTTGCTTGCACACGGAGGGCGGGAGTTTTCGGCTGCGCTCGCCCCATAGCTGGAAAGTCCTGCCCGAGGTCAATGGCGCTTTTCGTGATCCGTGTCCCACCCGCTACAATTTCAGTGACGGGCGGGAAGGTAAAATTCCACCCATAGTCAATTACATTTATTCCAGGATCTCTTGCCTGTACACCTTCAGCACCACCTTCTCAACGGCAACTTGAGATGGGCAATAAATGCTGGCCAGCAAGTGACGCCCATGTCCCACAAATGAATCAAATAAAGAGAACAAACTGAATGTAAAACAGCAACCTGGGCAACACCCGAATGATATCACCATCAAATAATGTGATCAGCTCTTAAAGCAATCTGCAATTACTTAAGTATATATTTGTTTTATTATTGTCACATTAGCATGCAATGAAAAATATTGTTTCTTGCGCGCTATACAGACAAAACATACCGTTCATAGAAAAGCAAATGAGAAAGTGCACAATGGGCGGCACGGTAGCACAGTGGTTAGCACTGCTGCTTCACAGTGCCAGGGACCCAGGTTCAATTCCTGGCTTGGGTCACTGTCTGTGTGGAGTTTGCATGTTGTCTGCGTGGATTTCTTCCAGGTGCCCCAGTTTCCTCCCACATTCTGAAAGGCGTGCTGGTTAGGTACAGTGATTGTGGCGACCAGAGGAATTTCACAGTAACTTCATTAATGTATTAAGCCTTACTTGTGATTAATAAATAAACTTTAATGTAGTGTTACAGTCATAGCTAGAGTGTAAGATAGCTAAGAGTGAAAGATCAACATAATGCAAGGTAGGTCCATTCAAAAGGCAGCAGGGAAGAAGCTATTCTTGAGTTGGTTGGTGCGTGACCTCAGACCTCAGATCTTTTACACGATGGAAGCAGGTGGAGGAGAGAATATCCAGGATGCGTGGGGTCCTTAATTATGCTGGCTGGTTTGCCGAGGCAGCGGGAAGTGTCAATGGATGAGAGGCTGGTTTGCGTGATGGTTTGGGCTACTTTTCTTGTTTCTTGATGTCTTGGGCAGAGCAGGAGCTATACCAGGCTGTGACACAACCAGAAAGAGTGCTTTCTATGGTGCATCTGTAAAAGTTGGTGAGAGTCGTAGCTGACCTGCCAAATTTCCTTAGTCTTCTGAGAAAGTAGGAAAAGTAGAAAGTAGAAAGTAGAAAATAACAATTCTTTCCGATGTTCTGGTCAATAGTTATCATAGAAAGAATCACAGAAACCCTACAGTGCAGAAAGAGGCCATTCGGCCCATCGAGTCTGCACCGACCACAATCCCACCCAGGCCCTACCCCCATATCCCTACATATTTTACCCGCTAATCCCTCTAACCTACGCAACTCAGGACACTAAGGGGCAATTTTAGCATGGCCAATCAACCTAACCCGCACATCTTTCGACTGTGGGAGGAAACCGGAGCACCCGGAGGAAACCCACGCAGACACGGGGAGAATGTGCAAACTCCACACAGACAGTGACCCGAGCCGGGAATCGAACCCAGGTCCCTGGAGCTGTGAAGCAGCAGTGCTAACCACTGTGCTACCGTGCCGCCCTATATGTATATTATTCTTGAATCAACGCCTCAAATAGACGATCTTTTCAATTATTTCTTTGCTGTTTGTGGGAGTTTACTGTGCAAGGATTGACCATCATATTCCCCTAGAACTACACATCACAAATACATCATTAGCTGAAAAGCACTTTGAATGACCTGTGGCCATGAAATGTCAAAGCTTTATTTGATTTTTTTTGACTCGCTAAAAGGATAGACTTTATTCATAAAACATCTGAAACATTACAAAACATTTCAAATTGCCATAATAGGAAAGTGCAATGATAGTTACATTTTCTACAGAGATAAGGATGCACTCTGAAGTGCTTCAGCACAGTAACGAGAACACAACAAGCAGTTCAGTAGTTTCATTACGGAGAGTACAATACTGTTCAAATTACATACATTGGTCATGATGCACTCTTGAGGTGTTTCAACACAGTTACATTTACTATTTACAGTCAAGATCAAGCTTACCATCCGAGGAGTTTTACACCGTTACTAGCCCCTTCATGTAAATTAGCCGAAAGGCCTTACATCGTGGCCTTTCAAAGAACAAAGAGCAAAGAAAATTACAGCACAGGAACAGGCCCTTCGGCCCTCCAAGCCTGCACCAACCACGCCGCCTGACTGAACTAAAACCCCCTACCCTTCCGGGGACCATATCCCTCTATTCCCATCCTATCCATGTATTTGTCCCGATGCCTCTTAAAACTCACTATCGTATCTGCTTCCACTACCTCCCCCGGCAGCGAGTTCCAGGATCCCACCACCCTCTGCCTCGTACGTCTGCTTTAAACATTGCCCCTCACACCTTAAACCTATGCCCCCTCGTAATTGACTCTTCCACCTTGGGGAAAAGCTTCTGACTATCCACTCTGTGTCCATGCCCCTCATAATCTTGTAGACTTCTATCAGGTTGCTCCTCAACCTCCGTTGTTCCAGTGAGAACAAACCAAGTTTCTCCAACCTCTCCTCATAGCTAATGCCCTCCATGCCAGGCAGCATCCTGGTAAATCTTTTCTGCACCCTCTCCAAAGCCTCCATATCCTTTTGGTAGTGTGGCGACCAGAATTGAACACTATATTCCAAGTGCGGCCTAACTAAGGTTCTATAAAGCTGCAACATGACTTGCCAATTTTTAAACTCAGTGCCCCGGCCAATGAAGGCAAGCATGCCGTATGCCTTCTTGACTACCTTCTCCACCTGCATTGCCACTTTTAGTGACCTATGTACTTGTACACCTAGATCCCTCTGCCTATCAATACTCTTAAGGGTTCTGCCATTTACTGTATATTTCCTATCTGTATTAGAACTTCCAAAATGCATCACCCGTTGTACCTTGGCAGCGATTGCCCCCAAGCTTGAGCGCGTCCCTCAGCACACAGCCTTGGACCTTGGTTGTGCCAGATCGCAACAGTCGGTTGAGGACAAATCTTTGCCTTGGAAGATCAGTAAGTTTCGGGCAGACCAAAGATCGTCTTTCACCAAGTTGATGATTCTCCAGCTACAGTTGATGTTGATCTCAGTGTACATCCTGGGGAACAGCCCAAGGAGCTCAGAGTCCTGCGTCACAGAGCTGCTTGGGATGAACCTCGACAAAAAAACCACTGCACCTCTCTCCAGGCCGTCTTTCCAAAGGCACATTCCACGAGGAAGTTTCTCCGATGTCCCCCTTCCCTCACCCTCCCCAACTCCCCCACCGCCCACAGCAACTCTGAGGCCAGTCATTTTGTTTTGCAAAAATAGACTTCATTCATATAAAATCTGAAAGGCACATCACAAGACATTTCGAATTGTTAGAACGGTAAAGTGCAATGATTTTCTCATTTCCTCCAGAGATCGAGATGTATTCTGAGGTGCTTCAGTTCGGTGATGAGAACATCACCAACATTTCAATATTTTCATTACAGCGAGTACAATTCTTTACAAACTGTACACACCGGTTATGTTGCACTCTGAGGTACTTCAGTACATTTGCACGGAGTTTGGATTAAACTCACAGTCTGAGGGCTTTTACCCGGTTACCAGCCCCTCAGTGTACATTGGCTGAAAGTGGCCTTTCTCCATTGCACCCTAGTCCTACACTTTCACCCACCCATCTCTAATTGCCCTTGAACTTGCTAGGCCATTTCACCTGGTGATCATGAGTCAACCACATTACAGTGGGTCTGGACCAGGTAAGGAATGATGTGGAGATGCCGGCGTTGGACTGGGGTAAGCAAAGTAAGAAGTTTCACAACACCCTGTTTGAGAACAGATATCCACTCCATCTGACGAAGGAGCATTGCTCCGAAAGCTTATGGTATTTGCTACCAAATAAACCTGTTGGACTTTAACCTGGCGTTGTGAAACTTCTTACCAGGTAAGGAAGCCAGACTTTATGACAATTACTGAGATTAGCTTCATATCCCAGATTTGTTGACTGAATTTAAATTCCACAAGCTGCCATGGTGGGATTCGAACCAGTGTTGCCAGATCATTAGCTCTGGGCCTCTAGATTATTGGTCCAGGGACATTACCACTGTGCACCATCTCCTTACCCAAAGTGTAACTGGCCAGCCTACGTTTAACGTTCTAAATTACTGTTTTAAATTACTGTTTTACACTACATAGAAACATAGAAGCTAGAAGCAGGAGTAGGCCATTCGGCCCTTCGAGCCTGCTCCGCCATTCATTTTGATCATGGCTGATCATCAAATTCAATATCCTCATCTCTCCTTTCCTCCCATATCCCTTGATCCCTTTAGCCCCAAGAGCTATATCCAATTTCTCCTTGAAATCACACAATGTTTTGGCCTCAACTACCTTCTGTGGCAGTGAATTCCACACATTCACCATCCTCTGGGTGAAGAAATTTCTCCTCACCTCAGTTCTAAAAGTTCTTATCTCTGTTCTTATCCTCAAACTATGACCCCCTAGTTCTGGACTCTCCCACCATTGGGAACATTCTTTCTGAATCTACCCTGTCTAACCCTGTTAGAATTTTATAAGTTTCTACTACATACTATTTAAGCTTAAAGGAATCTTCCCTGAAGCACAAAAGATACGGGTAAATGACCAGAACTCATGAATTACCAGTGCTGATAGTATACTGCAATCAGCGGTAAATAATTGCCCCACTCCACGTGAACCAGGGCCTCACTCGTTAAGGTGGCACTTTCATTTTCAAGTTCGATGCCACAAAAACTGTTGCTTTTCTCTTCTGCTCAATTTATTTTCACTGCGTCGTAAGCCCGGACCCCAACCTTGAAGCCGCATGATTATAACTCCATGGGGTTAATTTGCAAACATTATAATGTAATTTGTAAGCTGTTTAAATCCTACACATGACCGCTAAGTGCAAAAGTGCCTCGATTAAAGTTGCTGCCCCGAGGGGTGCGGGGGGGGGGGGGGGGGGGCGGGGGGGGGGGGGGGGGTGGTGGGGGGGGAGGAGGCGGGGAGGAGAGGGGGTGATGGGGGGAGGGCGTGATGGGGGTAGGGGGGGTGAGGAAGAGGGGGGTGAGGAAGAGGGGGGTGATGGGGGAGGGGTGGATTGAATTTGAAAAATATGTCACTGCAAATGTATTGTTATAAAAAAATGTGTGCTGATATGTGCATTGATGCTACGAATCAGATGTTGATTTGATATTTTCAAGTTTGATACTTATTCCCCCTGGGGACAAATATGCCTTAACTCATTTATATTATTTTTGTTTCAAAACTAAATAAAAATTCTGGAAAGGAAAAGAATTGCAAAATTCTAATCTCAAAACCACACATCCTAAAAGCTCAATCCACGGTGGCAAATAATTAACCTGAGAAAGTAAGACTTGCACCTTTCAGTCTTGGGGCTATCCCGAAGAGATTTTCAGACAACTATTTTAACCCCTCCAGCTCCTTGCCTCTCTTCCCTCTTTTAAGGCACTTCTCAAAGCCTATCTCCGACCAAGCTCTGGCCATAGGGCGGCACAGTGTCAGAGTTGTTGGCACTGCTGCCTCACAGCGCCAGGGAGCCGGCTTCAATTCCAGCCTCGGGTGACGGAGGGCGGGATATTCCGGCCGCGCTCGCCCCAAAACCGGAAAATCCCGCCTGAGGTCAATGGAACCTTTGCATGGTCTGTCCCCTGTCTGCTACGAATTCCTGTGGTGAGCGGGATGGGAAAAATCCCCCCTGTCTGTGTGGAGTTTGCACGTTCTCCCCGTGTCTGCGTGGGCTTCCTCCGGGTGCTCCAGTTTCCTCCCACAGTCCGAAGATGTGCGGGTTAGGTGGATTGGCCATGCTAAATTGCCCCTTAGTGTCCAAAGATGTGTGGGTTGGAGAGATTAGCCATAGTGAATGAGCAGGGTTATGGGGATAGGACGAGGGAGAGGGCCTGGGTAAGATATTCTGTCAGAGAGTCAGTGCAGGCTTGATGGGCCGAATTGCCTCCTTCTGCACTGTGGGGATTCTAAGATGTCCAAATTGCCCTGACATCTGTTTGTGTGGCTCACCATTAAGAATGCTCCTGTGAAGCAACTGGTGATAGTTCACTACCTTAAAAGTGCTGCATAAATACAAGTTACTATTCATAGAATCATAGAATTGTAGAAACCTTACAGTGCGAAAGGAGGCCATTGGGCCCATCGAGTTTGCACCAACAACAATCCCACCCAGGCCCTATCCCCGTAACACCACACATTTACTCCACTAATCCCTCTAACCTATCTCAGGACACTAAGGGGCAATTCAGCACGGCCAATGCACTTAACCTGCACACCTTTGGACTGTGGGAGAAAACCAGAGCACCTGGAGGAAACCCATATGGGGTGAATGTGCAGACTCTGCACAGCCAGTGACCCAAGCCGGGAATCGAACCCAGGTCCCTGGCGCTGAGGCAGCAGTGCTAACCACTGTGCCACCGGGCCAAACTTATATTGTAAAAGCTGTTGTAACGGAGGAAACACAGCAGCCAATTTATACACAGCAAGCTCCCACAAATGTAGTGACCAGACAATCTGTTGTTGTGATATTGATTGAGGTTTGAGCATTCACCCGGACGCAGTGGGGGAAGTTCCATGCTCCATTTTGGAACTCTGGCTGGGATTTTCTCTGTGATTGGCAAAGGCCGATGTCGGGCAGGAAAAGTAGTGTTGAAGCCACCTGCAGAAATGCCCTCTTTCTCCGGCCTATCATGCAGCACTTAGGAAAACAAAAACTTGATGTCATGGGCTCCTTGGCGCATCACTGGCGGGGTGGACTCTGATTCACCCACCCCGCCAGCAAATCAGACACTCAGAGATCCGGGTGCCATTCTGAAAGGCCTCTCCAGGGCACAGCTAGCAAACCAGGAAACAATCTTCACCTAGGTTCACCATGGCACTCTCCTGGCACACCCCTTGGCACAAGCTGGCAAGCCCCTGGCACTACCCTGGCATTAAGCTGGCAGGTCCCTGGCACTACCCTGGTATTAAGCTGGCAGGTCCCTGGCACTACCCTGGTATTAAGCTGGCAGGCCCCTGGAACTACCCTGGTATTAAGTTGTCAGGTCTCTGGAACTACCCTGGCATTAAGCTGACAGGTCTCTGGCGGCAGGTCTCTGGCACTACCCTGGTATTAAGCTGGCAGGTCCCTGGCACTACCCTGGTATTAAGCTGGCAGGTCCCTGACACTATCCTGGTATTAAGCTGGCAGGTCCCTGGAACTACCCTGGTATTAAGCTGGCAGGTCTCTGGCACTACCCTGGTATTAAGCTGGCAGGTCCCTGACACCATCCTGGTATTAAGCTGGCAGGTCCCTGGAACTACCCTGGTATTAAGCTGCCAGGCCCCTGGCACATCCTAGCATTACACTTGCATCAAGCTGGCACTACCAGGGGAGAGACGATGACCGAGTGGTGTTATCACTGGACTATTAATCCAGAAACTCAGCCAATGTTCTGGGGACCCGAAATCGAATCCCACCATGATAGATGGTGGAATTTGAATTCAATAACAAATATCCGGAATTACGAATCTACTGAAGACCGTGAAACCAATGTCGAAGGTTGTAAATATCCATCTGGTTCACTAATGTCCTTTAGAGAAGGAAATCTGCCGTCCTTGCCTGGTCTGGCCTACATGTGACCCCAGAGCCGCAGCAATGTGGTTGACTTTCAACTGCCCTCACGCAACTGGAGATGAGTTTGGAAAGTCTGATTTGTTGCAGAAGGCAGGTTAATTCTGCAAAGAGGCAAACTTTGATATTTGAATTATTCGGAATCTAATTCCAGACAGAATGTTCAATTACTCTTGGAAGGAGGCAGCTGGAGCAGGAAGCAAGATCCCTGAAACAGCTAAACCGTGATTCCCCAATTCTTGGTTTTACAAAAAGGTGAAAGCAGAAATGGGAGTGCGTACTAGGGAAATGGAGGGCTGTTTATTAATGTCACAAGTAGGCTTACATTAACATTGCAATGAAGTTACTGTGAAAATCCCTTCGTCGCCACAATCCGGCTCCTGGTTGGGTACACTGAGGGAGAATTTAGCATGGCCAATGCACCTAACCAGCACATCTTTCTGACTGTGGGTGAAACCAGAGCACATGGAGGAAACCCATGCGGACACGGGGAGAAGGTGCAGACTCCACACAGACAGTTTTAAGTTTAAGTTTATTTATTTATTAGTCACAGGTAAGGCTTACATTAACACTGCATTGAAACCACTGTGAAATTCCCCTAGTCGCCACAGTCCGGCGCCTGTTCGGGTCAATGCACCCTAACCAGCACGTCTTTCAGACTGTGGGAGGAAACCGGAGCACCCGGAGGAAACCCACGCAGACACGGGGAGACTCTGCACAGACAGTGACCCAAGCCAGGGATTGAACCCGTGTCTCTGGCATTGCGAGGCAGCTGTGCTAACCACTGTGCCACCGTGCCGCCCATTTGGCCTCCCTTTGTGGAAGTCATTCCCAGAATCTGCAAAGCTCCAGTGATGCTGCAGGGTGCAAATGGGAGGTTCATTCCAAGATTCTGCGAGGGAGTGAAGGAACATCAAAATCAAAATGTCATTTGCACATTCGTCAACCCACACATCCCACTGGTAGCCTGAAGGCCCAAAACTGAGTAGGTCCATTCTGTTCAAAACTCATAGAGAGTTGGAAAATCCAATTGTCACTCTAATCATTTTTACATAATGCCAGGCCAGTGTTTCTGTAGTTTTTGCTTGAAGATGAGTATTGAGGAAAAAGTGTAATTTTTTCAAAGAACAGAATGGATAAACTTCCAGGAAGGTAGTGAACCTGAACAAGTTGTAAAGCAAAGACCCCATGGGATCCATACAATGTTTTTACAGAGAGAAAGCTGAGATGTATGAACTGTGGTGGATTTCTGGCAGAAATCACTCCAGGAATGATACATCCACATTTAATGTTTACTAAGAATTACAGGGTTGGCAATCTTCCAGGATTGTCCTAAAAACTCCAGGAATTATAGATTAATCTCCAGGGCACTGCTGTGACAAACCTTGGAGAAAAATTAAAGGTACGTGTTGAGAAACAGAAGTTTGTGTTTCTCTTACCATGCAGAAGAAGGCCATTCAGCCCACCGAGTTTGCATCGACTCGCCAGAAGAACATCTTACCCAGGCCCCTGCCCCAGCTCCCCACCCTATCCCCGTAACCCCGCGCATCTACCACAGCCAATCCACCTAATTTACACATCTTTGGATACTAAGGGACAATTTAGCATGGCCAATCCACCTAAACTGCACATCCTTTGGACTGTGGGAGGAAACCGGAGCACCCGGAGGAAACCCATGCAGACACGGGGAGAAGGTGCAAACTCCAGCAGACAGTCACCCAAGGTGAGAATCAAACCCGGGTCCCTGGCGGTGTGAGGCAGCAGTGCTAACCACTGTGTCACTGTGCCACTTTTAATATTTTCCAGATTTATGGTAGGTTTTGCTTCCTGCTGCCTCAGAAAAGCAGCCAGCATAATCATGCACCTCGGACATTCTCTCTTCCACCTTCTTCCTTCGGGAAGAGGACACAAAAGTCTGAGGTCACGTACCAACCGGCTCAAGAACAGCTTTTACCCCGCTGCCATCAAACTTTTGAATGGACCTACCTCGCATTAAGTTGATCTTTCTCTACACTCTAGCTATGACTGTAACACTACATTTTGCGGTCTCTCATTTCCTTCTTTATGAACAGTATGCTTTGCTGTATAGAGCACAAGAAACAATACTTTTCACTGTATGTTAATACATGTGACAATAATAAATCAAATCAAAAAGAATGGTAGCAGGAAAGCGAAGAGACTATAGAAGCTTTGATTGTTCTCATTTGAGCAGAGAAACATGAAGAAAATTTAATAGATATGTTCAAAATCATGAAGTGTTTTGAAAGAGAAAAGAGAGAGAAACTTTTCAATGGCGGAAGGCTATGTGACCAGAGAGCAAAGATTTGGCACAATGGACCAATGAATCAGCAATGAGCTGAGAAGACATGTTTTTCTGCCGTGAGTTGTTATGATGTAAAGTGCACAGCCTGAAAAGGTGGCAAAAGCAGTAGTAATTCAATAGTAACTTCCAGAAGGGAATGATATATATTGTTGACGGGAAGACATTTGCTGTGTTATTGGGAAAAAGAACAGGGGAGGGTTATTATTTGGATAACTCTTTCAAAGAGCTGGCACGGGTATGATGGACTGAATAGCCTAGCATCCTCTGTTAGAAAGATTTACTGGTTCTATACTTGCAGTCGTATTCTAGATTTCCTTTCCTGCTCTTTTTAAAAATATTCTTTTGCATCTCTTGCCAGATTTTTATTAGCGAGCACAAAGTTTACACCTCCTGTGACACAAAGTCACAACAATTGACCATCCTGGTACATCAAAGAATCAGGGGTTATCATCTCGCTGTAGCACCCTTGATCAAGCCATGTAGGAGACCGGGGGCAAAAAATAGGCTTTCAAAAGTGGCCACTCAACTCATCTGCAAAAATGTAGTGCACGACACAGACGGAATGCTAATTTTGTTTCTTTGTTTAAGGCACTCATTAGCTGCTTGTGAAGTGGTTAATGGATCATTATTACAGACATGTTGTGATCGTTGTTTTTTTTTGTACAAGCTAATGAAATCACACTCAACGAAGTGTCGCATTTCAAAACCAGCCATTTTCCACCAGGCTGTTAATTGTTATAAATGTTGGCCAAAAAAAAAAGCAAATTTGTCCATTCTCATGACAAAAGGGTGAAACACGGTCTTAATGTTTTAGCAAGCTAGCTAATTCGGCAACTTTGTTACAACTGTACAAGTTTTAAAGTTTATTTTAAGTTTATTTATTTTTGATTTGATTTGATTTATTATTGTCACATGTATTAACATGCAGTGAAAAGTATTGTTTCTTGAGCGCTATACAGACAAAGCATACTGTTCATAGGGAAGGAAAGGAGAGAGTGCTGAATGTAGTGTTACAGTCATAGCCAGGGTGGAGAGAAAGATCAACTTAATGCAAGGTAGGTCCATTCAAAGGTCTGACAGCAGCAGGGAAGAAGCTTTTCTTGAGTCGGTTGGTACGTGACCTCAGACTTCTGTATCTTTTTCCCGAAGGAAGAAGGTGGCAGAGAGAATGTCCGGGGTGCGTGGGATCCTTAATTATGCTGGCTGCTTTGCCGAGGCAGCGGGAAGTGTAGACAGAGTCAATGGATGGGAGGCTGGTTTGCGTGATGGATTGGGCTACATTCACGACATTTTGTAGTTCCTTGCTGTCTTGGGCAGAGCAGGAGCCATACCAAGCTGTGACACAACCAGAAAGAATGCTTTCTATGGTGCATCTGTAAAAGTTGGTGGGAGCCGTAGCTGACATGCCAAATTTCCTTCAACGTCTGAGAAAGTAGAAGCGTTGGTGGGCTTTCTTAACTATAGTATCGGCATGGGGGGACCAGGACAGGTTGTTGGTGATCTGGACACCTAAAAACTTGAAGCTCTCGACCCTTTCTACTTCGTCCCCATTGATGTAGACAGGGGGATGTTCTCCTTTATGCTTCCTGAAGTCGATGACAATCTCCTTTGTTTTGTTGACATTGAGAGAGAGATTATTGTTGCCGCACCAGTTCACCAGATTCTCTATCTCTTTCCTGTACACTGTCTCGTCATTGTTTGAGATCCGACCCACTACGGTGGTGTTGTCAGCAAACTTGAAAATCGAATTGAAGGGGAATTTTGCCGCACAGCCATAGGCGTATAAGGAGTATAGTAGGGGGCTGAGAACACAGCCTTGTGGGGCACCGAAGTTGAGGATCATCGTGGAGGAGGTGTTGTTGCCTGTCCTTACTGATTGTGGTCTATGAGTTAGGAAGTTCAGGATCCAGTCACGGAGGGAGGTGTCGAGGCCCAGGCCACGGAGTTTGGAGATGAGTTAGTGATTAATGTTGCAAGTAGGTTTACATTAACACAACAATAGAAATACTGTGAAAATCTTCGAGTCGTCACACTCCGGCACCTGTTCGAATACACTGAGGGAGAATTTAGCATGGCCAATGCATCTAACCAGCACGTCTTTTGGACTGTGGGAGGAAACCAGGGCACCCATAGGAAACCCACGCAGACACTCGGAGAACGTGCAGACTCCACACAGGCAGTAACCCAAGCCAGGAATCGAACCCGGGTCCCTGGTGCTGTGAGGCACAACCAGAAAGAATGCTTTCTATGGTGCATCTGTAAAAGTTGGTGGGAGCCGTAGCTGCTGTGAGGCAGCAGTGTTAACCACTGGTTAGGCCACATTTGGAGTACTGCGTATAATTCTGGTCGCCCTGCTATATGAGAGATGTTATTAAACTGGAAAGGGTGCAGGAAAGACTTACAAGGTTGTTAGCGGGACTGGGAATTATAAGGAGATGGCTGGATAGGCTGGGACTTTTTCCCTGGAGTGTAGGAGGATGAGTGGTGACCTTATAGAGGTTTATAAAATCATGAAGGGTATAGATAAGGTGAGTAACCAAAGACTTTTCCCCAGGGCAGGGGAGTCCAAATAGAGGGCATAAGTTTAAGGTCAGAGGGGAAAGATTTAAAAGGGACCCGAGGGGCAACTTTTTCACACAGAGGGTGGTGCGTATGTGGAATGAGCTGCCAGAGGAGGTGGTAGAGGCGGGTACAATTACAATACAATTTAAAATACATGTGGATAAGTACATGGATGGGAAAGGTTTGGAGGGATATAGGCAAATACAGGCAAAGGGGACTAGCTCAGTTCAGGAAACCTGGTCGGCATAGACGAGTTGGGCTGAAGGGCTTGTTTCTGTGTTGTATATCTCTATGACTCCATGAATTATGTGCTTTGTAGTACACTGGAGGTCAATAGTGAACAGATGGTCCTTGCCACCGATTACACCAACGTTTGCCCACAGACTTTGTGGGATTTTGGAAAGCTATTCCAGCGCAGTGTCTATGACGGGAGATTGGAGACCTATGTAAAAAAAGCAAACAACAGCATATTTTTTGAACCAGTTAGATTGAAGAATGCTTAATGAGGCACACAGAGTCTAAACAAAGAAGTGTCAGTCAGAATATCTAATTAAATGTAAAACTGTGCATAGAAAGTAAAGAGAGGGAATGAAAGATGGGTTCAAGACAAAGAGAGAGAGAAAGGAAACAGAATAAGGAGAGAAAAGTATTTTATTTTAATTTCTCTCAAAATCTTCAGCAACAATTACGTCCTGAAGGATCGAGACTCCACACTTGTGAAAGTAAGCCTCTTGTTTTTGATGTCATGGGACTTGCCCTTTGGATTTTTAGAGTGTTTAAAAATATAGCAGGTCAAGCTGGTGGAGCCAGCTACCCTCTACCCCATGGGTTACCCTCTGCCTTTCCCATCTGAGTTGATGCTCATTCAAAAAATTAATAAATTCTGCTCTAAGACTTATCATAGCCTTAAAAAAGACACAGCATTGAATGGAAAAACTAACCTTTTCGCCATGTTTACTAGGTAGCTAATACGTGTTTGAACACGGAAGTATGGATTTTTGTTCCTGGGTTGGGGGTAGAGCTGGCACATTTCCCATCTCTACCAACCCAACCTGGGAAAGATAGGCCCAGAAAGTTGGATTTTCATCGGGATGTGGGGTGGTGGGGGGAGGTGACTGGTTCGATCAGAGGTTAGAACTAGCCTGGAGGACGCTAAATGTAG
The DNA here is from genome assembly GCF_964213995.1 of Mustelus asterias. Taxonomy (NCBI): domain Eukaryota; kingdom Metazoa; phylum Chordata; class Chondrichthyes; order Carcharhiniformes; family Triakidae; genus Mustelus; species Mustelus asterias. The sequence continues at coordinate 11,972,115 of NC_135809.1, forward strand.
AAGTGGGCTGGTGGAATGAGGCCTTTATGCTCTGGCACACTTACAAAGCATGTTAATAATACAAAAAGCATCCTTCAACCATCATTCCTCATTCCCCTAAATCTATGGGGAGGTAATGGCATAATAATACTGTCACTGGACGAATAATCAGGAGATCCAGGATACTGCCTTGTGCATCCATGTTTAAATCCAACCAGGTTGCGAAATTTGAATTCAATGAAAATATGGAATTAGAAGTCTAATGATAGTCAATTGGGACAATTGTCAATTGTTGTAAAAACCCTCAGACTTACATCAATAGACAGAGTGAAATTGCAGGCACTGATCTATTTTAATCGGCACAATTTAAAAAAAAATTAAAGCCCGAGAGAGTTAATTACTTAAGACCTCTGACAGTTCTCTGACAGCTTAACAGTTCTTTGACAGCTTGACAGTTCTGTGACAATTTTGATTGTTCTCTGAAAACTTGACAGTTTTTTGACTGCTTAATAGCTCCACTGAGTTTATGTACTTTTAATGAACAATCACGTCTATGTTTAACAATTTCATTGTTAAATGAAACAATTCTACCCCAAAGATTGCCTTGCCTCTCCTAAAGGGTACCTTATTTTTCCTAAAAGTAACCCTGGACAATGTCCAAGGTTGCCCTAATCTCTCCAAAAAGAAACCCTGGCTTTTCAAATATAGTAAGAGTTTTAACAACACCAGGTTAAAGTCCAACAGGTTTATTTGGTAGCAAATGCTATTAGCTTTCGGAGTGCTGCTCCTTCGTCAGATGGAGTGGAAATGTGCTCTCAAACAGGGCACAGAGAGCATATTTCCACTCCATCTGACGAAGGAGCAGCGCTCCGAAAGCTAGTGGTATTTGCTACCAAATAAACCTGTTGGACTTTAACCTAGTGTTGTTAAAACTCTTACTGTGTTCACCCCAGTCCAACGCCGGCATCTCCACATCATGATTTTCAAATATATCCACAAGGTTCAGACCTGTTCCTACCAGAGCTAATTTGCACACTTCGAGTTTCAGACATCTATCTCACCAAAATCACATGAGTGGAAGCAGCTGCTGCTTTATATTGCCAGCTGCCTCCAGGAACCCCGGATTCCAATAGCAAGAAAGTGGGAAGTATGAGAGCACATTCTTTCTGGGTGGGATTTTCTGGCCTCGCTCACTCTAAAAACTGGAAATTCCCACCTGAGATCAACGGACGTTTGCATTGTCCACCCCCCACCCCCCCTCCACCGCCGCCCACTACGATTTCCGTGGTGGGTGGGATTGGAAAATTCCGTCCTCTGTCTGTGAACACTTGACTCTCCCCAATATTACATATGAAGGTCAAAAAAATTCATACATGGCTCATACACGGAAAACCTCCAACCTCTTCCGCGGCTGGGATTCTCTGGTGCCGCACTACAGTGAATGAAATTTTGGCTGAGCACCAAATTCTCAGGGCAGCGAGGGATGAGATCGGAGAATGCCTCAGTCATTTTAAGAAATGCACCCATACCAAACCCCTGGTGCTTCAATTTCAGCCAGCTGTGATGCCATTAGAAGCCGTCAGGTAGATCCTGGGAGAGGGTAGGGGGAGAGAAGAATAGATTTGCGGGGGGGGCTTGGATGAGTGGCTGCCGTGATGAGAGCAGGATGGCGGTAGCCTGGGATGAGGAGGTGAGGGGGTGTTGCTACTCCGCCTGGTTCGGTCCACAGTAAGTTTTTGAAGGCAGCCTCAAGCTGAAACCCTTATCCAGGCCTTTGTAAACTCGAAATAACTATTTCAATGTTCAGATGTCTAGCCTATGACCTTCCATCCACCAGAACATTTTGCTCCTTTAGAACTATGCTACCTGCATTTTAACCCACACCGAATCTCATTCATCCTTCACCATTATGCTCGCCAACCAATATTGGTTCTTGGTTCTCAAATTCTAACATCCTGTGCATTCGCTGCTTCATTCACCCTGTCACTGGCTGTCAAACACTCAGCCAATTGGACCCTAAGCGCTGGAATTCCCTTTCTGAACCTCTCTCTCTCTTCTTCAAAGGCAGTGCATTGAACCATGCAATCATAGAATGCCTACAGTGCAGAAAGAGGCCATTCGGCCCTTCAGGTCTGCACCGATTCTCCGAATGAGCATACCCACCCAAGCCCTGCCTTCCACTCTGTCCTCGTAACCCCAAACATTTACCACGGGCAATCCCTCTCACCTACACATCCTGGGACACTAAGAGGCACTTACCACGTCTAATCATAGAAATCATAGAAACCCTACAGTGCAGAAGGAGGCCATTCGGCCCATCGAGTCTGCACCGACCACAATCCCACCCAGGCCCTACCCCCACATATTTACCCGCTAATCCCGCTAACCTACGCATCTCAGAACTCTAAGGGGCAATTTTTAACCTGGCCAATCAACCTAACCCGCACATCTTTGGACTGTGGGAGGAAACCGGAGCACCCGGAGGAAACCCACGCAGACACGAGGAGAATGTGCAAACTCCACACAGACAGTGACCCGAGCATCGAACCCGGGACCCTGGAGCTGTGAAGCAGCAGTGCTAACCACTGTGCTACCGTGCCGCCCCACCAAATTTACACATCTTTGGACACTAGGGGGCAATTTAACATGGCCAATCCACCTAACCTGCACACCTTTGGACACTAAAGGGCAATTTAGCATGGTCAATCCCCCTTAACTTACACATCTTTTGGACACTAAGAGGCAAGTTAGCATGGCCAATCCACCTAACCTGCGCATCTTTGGACTGTGGTAGATACTCCCCCATGCAGACACGGGGAGTATATGCAAACTCCACACAGATAGCAGTGCTAATCACTGTGCCACCGTGCCACCCAAACGACTTCTTTGACCAAGCTTATGATCACCTGTTCCCATATATGCTTGTGTGGTTTGGTGTCAAACCTTGTCTGATAATATTCTTCTGAAGACCCTTGGCACATTTTTATTATGGTATCAGCACATAAATGAAAGTTGTTGTTACAAAGAAATATTGAACATCGGAACAGGAGTAGGTCATTTGGCCCTTTGGGCCTGATCTGCCATTCTATATGGGGTGGCACGGTGGCACAATGGTTCGCACTGCTGCCTCACAGCTCCAAGGATCCGGCTTGGGTGACGGTCTGTGTTGAGTTTGCACATTCTCCCCGTGTCTGCTTGGGTTTCCCCTGGGTTCTCTGGTTTCCTCCTACAGTCCAAAAATGTGCAGGTTAGGTTGATTGGCCATGCTAAAATTGCTCCTTAGTGTTAGGGGCATGTCAGGGGGATTAGTAGGGTCAATTTGTGGGGTTACGGCCTGGGTGGGATTGTTGTCGGTGCAGGCTCGATGGGCTGAATGGCCTCCTTCTGCACTGCAGTGATTCTGTGATGGCTGATCCTTTTTGTCTCCTGTATTGTTTGCAGAATGATGTATAAAAACAGGACAGGGCACTGGGGTCAACAGTCGTCAATGTGGCGGATTGTATTTCAGATGCCCTGGGGGCATTGGACCTTGCCTCGCGAAAGAGGGCATCTTTTTGGCCCCATTTTGTGTGTTGGCACAATGAATTCCAAATTCTACTCTGGGATAACAACCAGAGCAAGCGCCTGACATGATAAAGAGTTACGTCAGCTGATGACTGGTGGAATAATTGCGTCAAAGCAAAGTTGCTTTGTTATTGGAGAAGCTCTACGTGTTTACTGACATCTCCGAAGGGATTTTAATTGGAATTTGGGAAGAACTGTCATTTTATGTAAGGTTCCGGGTGAATACGTTGGCACTGAAAGCCATGCTGACTGTTTTGTAATCAGAAGTTCTTGAGTGAATATGTTGTAATAAGTTCTTAATCTGCCTTGAACACGTGTTTTGACTGTGGGAGAAAAGAAGGAAGGGATTAGTATTGACAAAGGTTTGTGCTTTCAAATTTCAATTACTTGGCTGTGAAGCATGGACAAGTCTCATTCAACATTAAAGAGTTAGGTGCAAACATAAGTCTCCATGCTCTACATTCAGATAGGATGGCACAGTGGCTCAGTGGTGAGCACTGCTGCTTCATAGCGCCAGGGGCCCGGGTTTTATTCCCGGCTTGGATCACTGTCTATGTGGAGTCTGCACGTTCTCCCCGTGTCTGCGTGAGTTTCCTCCGGGTGCTCCGGTTTCCCCTCACAGTCTGAAAGGCGTGCTGGTTGGATACATTGGTCATGCTAAATTCTCCCTCAGTGTACTCGAACAAGTGCCGGAGTGTGGCGACTAGGGGATTTTCACAATCACTTCATTGCAGTGTTAATGTAAGCCTACTTGTGACACCAATAAATAAATGAAGCAGATTTGCCTTCTCAACATAATGCTCACCATAAGGCGTCATTGCAACATTCTACCAAAGATCAATGTTCCTTCACAATCGTTGATCTTTCTCCCCAGTGTTTCCAGTTCCACTGTCACCTCCAGCATTATTTAAACAGCAGTGACTGCTTAATTAATTAATTCTTTCATGGGATGTGGGGGTAACTGGCAAGGTCAGCAATTATTGCCCTCCCCTATTTGCCCTTGAAGTGTGTGGCTTACTAAGCCATTCAGACTCAACCACATTACTGTGGATCTGGAGTCTCATGCAGGTAAAAATAGCAGATTTCCTTCCCTAAACAGCATTAGTGAAACAACTGATGACAGTTTCATGGTCACCATGACTTTATGCTCCAGATTTCCTACTAAGTGAATTTAAATTCCACCCCTTGCTGTGGTAGGATTTGAACTTGTGTCCCTGGAGCATTAACCTTCTGGATTACTATTCCAATGACATAATCACTCTGCCGCCACTTTCTCCTTCGAACTATAATCCTACTTTATCGGTCAACTCTTGCAAAGAGCAAAGGGCATGGGCCAGATGGGCCAAATTGCCTCCCTCTTTGTTATAAGTTTCAATGACGGAACAGCATTGAGGTGTGATTAGATGGGCTCAAGTATACAGAAGGTAACTGAATATTCACAAGGTGCTGCTAACTCACCTTTCTTCTTGCAGTGCACCTCAACCTGAGAGAACAAGCACAGTGGTTCACCTCGGATATGAATGGAGCGCATGAGATGCTAAAAGCAACAACTTTGGTATGAACGCGAATGGTTGTAACGGCCATCACCTCTTGCTCAGTGGCCTTAAACACAGTCTTTGAAGTGGTGGGGACTGTTTCCCAGATAGTAAGGAACCAAGTACCAGGATAGTACCAGGGCTGAGATGCATAAGCAGCACAACACTCCATTCATTGAATATAGTGCCACAATGAGAGATCTGAAATGGACACACTGAGGTTTGATTTCTGTGCCACCATCGAGTATAGTCATCAAAAGATGCAAACTAAGTGTGAGAAATAGGAAATAATGCAAACTCATTTTACAATGCAAGGATAATTAGAGAATCATAGTTTTCGTACTGTGCAGAAGGAGGCTATTCAGCCCATTGAGCCGGCACCAACAACAATCCCACCCAGGCCCTATCCCAGGAACCCCATGTATTTACCCTACTAATCCCCCTGACACCAAGGGGCACTTTAATGTGGCCAATCCACCTAACCCGCACATCTTTTAATTAGGGGTTAATAAGGGGATCAGGGTTTATGGGGAAAAGGCAGGAGAATGGGGATGAGAAAAATATCAGCCATGATTGAATGGCGGAGCAGACTCGATGGGCCGAGTGGCCTAATTCTGCTCCTATGTCTTATGGTCTTTGGAGTGTGGGAGGAAACCAGAGCATCCGGAGGAAACCCACACAGACACGGGGAGAACATGCACACTCTGCACAGACAGTAACCCGAGGCCGGAATTGAACCCGGGTCCCTGGCGCTGTGAGGCAGCAGTGCTAACCACTGCGCCACCATTAAAAAAGAATTATGGAAAATAAGAACCGGAGTAGGCCATTCGTCCCTTCAAGTCTGCTCCACCATTCATTATGACCATGGCTGATCATCCAACTCAATGGCCTGAATCCACCATCCCCTCATATCTTTTGATCCCCTTTCCACAAGAGCTATACCTAACTCCTAGAATACATACTAAGTTCTAGGGCCTGATTTTACCAAAACTTTGTGCCCGAAAACGGGCACGAAATCGCGGTAAAGTTGGGCGTCGGGCCTATACTGCGATCTGCATCCAATTCCGAGCAGATTGTGCCTTTACCGACACCCGATTCGGACGCGGGTCTGGCCCGCGCCTGAGTCGGGTGGCCTGATGAGTTAAATGCATTAGCGTGCATTTAAATCGACTTAATGAACCGCACGCCCAACTCTACCGCCAAATCCCACTTTACCGTCTTCTGTCCCAATCCGCGTCTGCGCTGTTACCGACCTGCAAAATAAAAGTCTGAAGTCACCACTGCAGCCTCCGAAGAGCGGGGTCAGAGACTGCAACGGCTCTCTGACCCAGGTCATCCTCTGGTCGGGGCGTGAGGGGGGTGGGAGGAGGAGAGAGGGTGTGACGTCACGTCCCCTGGGGGGGGAGGGGGGGTGGGAGGGGAGGGGATGTGACGTCTCATCCTCTGGAGGGGGGGGGGGAGGAGAGGGGGTGTGACGTATCATCCTCTGGTCGGGGGAGTTCCGCTGCCTGTCTGCGGCCGATCCCTCCTGGCACCATCACTGGTACACTACCAGCCACAGCCATCTCTCCCGCTCTCTCGCACCTGCAGGGAAGAGTAATCTGTGGCTGGTAGTGTACCAGTGATGGTGCCAGGAGGGATCTGCTGCAGACAGGCAGCGGACGCCCAGACGCCCAGATCCGGCACTTAGTCTCAAAATGGTAAAATTCCCCCCCTAGTCTCAACTGTTTTCTGTGGTAACGAATTCTACAGGCTGACCACTCTCTGGGTGAAGAAATTTCTTCTCACCTCAGTCCTAAAAGGTTTATCCCATGTTCTCAGTCTGTGATCCCCTGGTTCTGGACAACCCCACCATTGGGAACATCCTTCTTGCATCTACCCTGTCTAGTCCTGTTAGAATTTTATAGGTTTCTATGAGACTCCCCCCTCTAAACTCCAACGAATATAATCCTAACTGACTCAATCTCTCCTCATATGTCAGTCCTGCCATCTCAAGAATCAATCTGATAATCTTTGGTATTGGATGCCCAATGGCTGCACCTCCATCCAAGCGGGCAACATTTGCCTTTCTGAATGACAGAAGGCAACGACTCACTTGGTAGGTTGACCTCTGTTGGAAATCTCAAGGCCCTGCCTGAGCCAATGGAGTGCAATCTCCTGGTATAGGGGGGAATCCCTCTGTCAACCCTGTCGCTCCCCATCCCCCCATGACCTTTGCCTTCTAAGGGGCAGGTGGGTGTTCCAGCCTTTGCACGGAAAGTGGAGAAACCCCAGGAAGGCTGGAGGCCTGGTGGGAAACCAGCATAACGCCTGGGGCATCTCACACCCCCGGGGTGTAAATTATGTATGGCTTGTTAGGATCATTATGCGGCTGAGTTTGTTTTTGGTATTGTTGAGAGACGATTGTCACAAAAACACAGGCCCCACCAGAGTAGCTATTCTCACAAGGGAAAGGTGAAATAATAAGTACCTTTATCACGCCAGTTGAAGTGAAAAAGAATTAAAAAATTTATGTATGGAATATTTATGATATTATTATCAGTGTCACAAGTAGGCTTACATTAACACTGCAATGAAGTTACTGTGAAAATCCCCTAGTCGCCACATTCCAGCGCCTGTTGGGGTACACTGAGGGAAAATTTAGCATGGCCAATGCACCTAAACAGCACACCTTTCAGACTGTGGGGGGAAACCAGAGCACCCGGAGGAAACCCACGATGAAATGGGGAGTTTGCGCATTCTCCCCATGTCTGCATGGGTTTCCTCCGGATGCTCCAGTTTCTTCCCACAGTCCAAAGATGTGCGGGTTAGGTGGATTGGCCATGCTAAATTGCCCCTTAGTGTCAGGGGGACTAGCTTCGGTAGATGTATGGGGTTATGGGGATGGGGCCTGGGTGGGATTGCGGTTGGCGGCAGACTCGCTGGGCTGAATGGCCTCCTTCTGCACTGTAGGATTCTATGAGAATGTGCTGACTCTGCACAGACAGTGACCCAAGCCAGGAATCGAATCCGGGCCCCTGGCACTGTGAAGCAGCAGTGGTAACCACTGTGCCACCGTGCCGCCCCATGTGCCACCATGCTGCCTCAAAGCCAATCTGACTGAGGCTTCAGGCATGGCTCAGTGGCAGCTCCTTTCTATTCTGAGACAGCAGCTTGAGGTGCAAGTACCATGCCTGAGACCTGGGCACAGAATCGCGGCTAATACTTCAATGTATCCAGATGGAGTGCTGCATGTTCGGAGTTGCTGCCTTGCGGGATGTGACAATAAGTTGTGGCCCCACTTGTCATCACAGCTGATGGTAAGAGAAGAGCAGGTGAAGAGTGTACTCTCCAGTGCCCCTGGCCAATATTTATCCCTCAGTCAATACCACTAAAAGAGATGACCTGATCATTATCATTGCTGTTTGCAGGAGCTGGCTGTGTGCAAATTGGCTGCTGTGTTTGCTTCTTTACAGTAAGAAGTCTCACAACACCAGGTTAAAGTCCAACAGGTTTATTTGGTAGCAAATACCATAAGCTTTCGGAGCGTGCTGCTCCTTCATCAGATGGAGTGGTCTCTGTTCTCCACCAGTGCACAGACACAGAAATCAAGTTACAGAATACTAATTAGAATGCAAATCTCTACAGCCAGCCAGGTCTTAAAAGGTAGCAGCAAACTACCCAGCCTTCAGGTGAACAGTGACCATGACACCACACAACCCTGCCACAGCAACCTCTGCAAGACATGCCGGATCATCGACACGGATGCCATCATCTCACGTGAGAACACCATCTACCAGGTACACGGTACATACTCTTGCAACTTGGCCAACGTTGTCTACCTGATACGCTGCAGGAAAGGATGTCCCGAGGCATGGTACATTGGGGAAACCATCCAGACGCTACGACAACGGATGAATGAACACCGCTCGACAATCACCAGGCAAGACTGTTCTCTTCCTGTGGGGGAGCACTTCAGCAGTCACGGGCATTCAGCCTTGGATCTTCAGGTAAGCGTTCTCCAAGGCGGCCTTCACGACACACGACAGCGCAGAGTCGCTGAGCAGAAACTGATAGCCAAGTTCCGCACACATGAGGACGGCCTAAACCGGGATAGAACATAGAACATAGAAAGCCACAGCACAAACAGGCCCTTCGGCCCACAAGTTGCGCCGATCACATCCCCACCTCTAGGCCTATCTATAGCCCTCAATCCCATTAAATCCCATGTACTCATCCAGAAGTCTCTTAAAAGACCCCAACGAGTTTGCCTCCACCACCACCGACGTCAGCCGATTCCACTCACCCACCACCCTCTGAGTGAAAAACTTACCCCTGACATCTCCTCTGTACCTACCCCCCAGCACCTTAAACCTGTGTCCTCTCGTAGCAACCATTTCAGCCCTTGGAAATAGCCTCTGAGAGTCTACCCTATCCAGACCTCTCAACATCTTGTAAACCTCTATCAGGTCACCTCTCATCCTTCGTCTCTCCAGGGAGAAGAGACCAAGCTCCCTCAACCTATCCTCATAAGGCATGCCCCCCAATCCAGGCAACATCCTTGTAAATCTCCTCTGCACCCTTTCAATGGCTTCAACATCTTTCCTGTAATGAGGTGACCAGAACTGCGCGCAGTACTCCAAGTGGGGTCTAACCAGGGTCCTATAAAGCTGCAGCATTATCTCCCGACTCCTAAACTCAATCCCTCGATTAATGAAGGCCAGTACGCCGTACGCCTTCTTGACCGCATCCTCCACCTGCGAGGCCGATTTAAGAGTCCTATGGACCCGGACCCCAAGGTCCTTCTGATCCTCTACACTGCTAAGAATGGTACCCTTCATATTATACTGCTGCTTCATCCCATTGGATCTGCCAAAATGGATCACCACACACTTATCCGGGTTGAAGTCCATCTGCCACTTCTCCGCCCAGTCTTGCATTCTATCTATGTCTCGCTGCAACTTCTGACATCCCTCCAAACTATCCACAACACCACCTACCTTGGTGTCGTCAGCAAACTTACCAACCCATCCCTCCACTTCCTCATCCAGGTCATTTATGAAAATGACAAACAGCAAGGGTCCCAGAACAGATCCCTGGGGCACTCCACTGGTCACTGACCTCCATGCAGAGAAAGACCCCTCCACAGCCACTCTCTGCCTTCTGCAGGCAAGCCAGTTCTGGATCCACAAGGCAACAGCCCCTTGGATCCCATGCCCTCTCACTTTCTCAAGAAGTCTTGCATGGGGGACCTTATCGAACGCCTTGCTGAAGTCCATATAGACCACATCCACCGCTCTTCCTTCGTCAATGTGTTTGGTCACATTTTCAAAGAACTCAACCAGGCTCGTAAGGCACGACCTGCCCTTGACAAAGCCGTGCTGACTACTTTTGATCATACTAAACTTCTCTAGATGATCATAAATCCTGTCTCTCAGGATCCTCTCCATCAACTTACCAACCACTGAGGTTAGACTCACCGGTCGGTAATTTCCCGCGCTGTCCCTGTTCCCTTTCTTGAATATAGGGACCACATCTGCAATCCTCCGGAACCTCTCCCGGAGGTTCCGGAGGATTGGATTTATGTCACATTATCAGTAACCCCCACAGCTTGCCCCTGGTCTTGCATAATCTCACCAGCTGTTCTGTCTGGAGACAATACACATCTCCTTAACCTGTGTTTAATGTTCCCTCCAACCACATTATCTGTACCTTTTAAGACCTGGCTGGCTGTAGAGATTTGCATTCTAATTAGTATTCTGTAACTTGATTTCTGTGTCTGTGCACTGTTGGAGAACAGAGATCACTCCATCTGACGAAGGAGCAGCACGCTCCGAAAGCTTATGGTATTTGCTACCAAATAAACCTGTTGGACTTTAACCTGGTGTTGTGAGACTTCTTGCTGTGCCCACCCCAGTCCAACGCCGGCATCTCCACATCATTGCTTCTTTACAACAGGGGAGGCAGTGGCATTGTGGTATTGTCACTGGATTAGTAAACCAGAGACCCAGAGCAAGATTTGGGGATCTGCAAGCCGCCATGGCAGACAACAAAATTTGAATTCAATAAAAAAAATCTGGAATTTAGAATCTGCTGATGACCATGAAACCATTGTCGATTGTTGCAAAGACCCATCTGGTTCACGAGTGTCCTTCTGGGCGGCACGATGGCACAGTGGTTAGCACTGCTGCCTCACAGCACCAGGGACTCGGAGTTCGATTCCCGGCTTGGGTCACTGTCCGTGCAGAGTCAGCACGTTCAGCCAGATTCCTGGCTTGGGTCACTGTCTGTGTGGAGTTTGCACATTCTCCCTGTGTTTATGTGGGTTTCCTCCGGGTGCTCCAGTTCCCTCACACATCCTGAAAGACATGGCTGGTTAGGTGCATTGACCCGAACAGGCGCCGGACTGTGGCGACTGGGGGAATTTCACAGTAACTTCATTGCAGTGTTAATGTAAGCCTTACTTGTGACTAATAAATACATTTTAAACTTTAGGGGAGGAAATCTGCCATCTTTACCTGGTCTGGCCTCCATGTGACTCCAGATCCACAATGCAATGTGGTTGACTCTCAAAGGTCCTCTGAAATGGAGGACAGTTAGGGAGGGGCAATAAATGCTGGTCCAGCCAGCGATCCCGTAAAATAAAAAAAAAACAGATATCACGTTACTTAATTGACTGGAAAGCAGTCGGGAATATCCTGAGGATATGCAAAGAGCAACAGAAATATAAGTATTTCATTTGTAAGAAATTAAAAACTACAACTTGCTGAAAATGCTTCATGTTTTCAGTTCTTCCTTGCTGTTCTCTGTTCAAGTTGGCAGCTGGCCCTGCTACATTATACTTTGGGCAGAGACGCTGATTTGGCTCATTCCATGATTACAACAGTGACTACACTTCAAAAGCCTTTAATTGGCTGTAAAGTGCTTTGGGACATCCTGAGATTGTGAAACACGCTTTATAATAAATACGAGGGAAAGATGAAAATATAAAGGGGTTGTTAATAAGAGGCACTCACTGCAGTAAAACTTATGGGTGAAATTAATCATTCTGGAGCGTACACTTAAATGTGCACAGCTCCCACAATTTGCATTATTTATTTCAAGAACATTCATTAAAATTAAACTGGATTTCAATTTGATAGTACAAGTGCAAACGCAATTTTACAATTATGTAATGTGACAACATTTTATTTATGTTTTGAATGATTGTACCTGCTTCAGCTGAATGCAGGAAAATATAACTTAACTTCATAAATCACAGACTAATCTAATTGAGAAGACAAAGGGACTGATTAAATATGTTGTAGTAATGTTGCTATGTTGTTTGCAGACTCTGATAAGGCGCCCACTGCGCTGCTTTCAATCGCTTGTTTATTCTGTTGCTATCTGCATTTCAATGGTGTTCTGAATGCAGGGTATTTGCACCAATGCTATTTACAGACAGGAATCTAATGAAGGAAGCGAATGATTGATATCGTTGTGCTGTTAGTGACAATTGCAAAAAATATAAATATTAAAAATAAGCAGATATTCTTGTTTTTTTTGTTTTTAGGTGGCTTAAATGTCCGCATCGCTCTGGTGTAAATCTTAATTTAACACAAAGGAAGATCCACCAACATTGGAGAAGTTGCAAGTTCGCTCGGTGGCACAGTGGTTAGTACTGCTGCCGCACAGCGCCAGAGATCCCAGGTTCGATTCCCGGTTTGGGTCACTGTCTGTGCGGAGTCTGCACGTTCTCCCCGTGTTTGTGTGGTTTTCCTCCGGGTGCTCTGGTTTCCTCCCACAGTCCGAAAGACGTGCTGGTTGGGTGTATTGGCCATGCTAAATTCTCCCTCAGTGTACCTGAACAGGCGCCGGAGTGTGGCAACTAGAGGATTTTCACAGTAACTTCATTGCAGTGTTAATGTAAGCATACTTGCGACACTAAATAAAATACTAAGTTAAGAAAAATATTGTTCCGTGCCACATTTTCTTAATATACTAGTGTCACAAGTAGTTTAACACTGCAATGAAGTTACTGTGAAAATCCCCTAGTTGCCACACTCCGACGCCTGTTTGGGTACACTGAGGAGGGATTTGGCATGGCCAATGCACCTAACCAGCATGTCTTTCGGACTGTGGAGGAAACCGGCATTCTCCTTTGGCCTCGGGTGGGATCGTACGAACTTCGGGCAGACACGCCAGTAAAATTCCGCCCTAAGTGTCGATTTAGCATGGCCAATTAACCTGACCGACACATCTGTCGGACTGTGGGAGGAAACCGGAGCACCCAAAGGAAACTCACGCAGACACTGGGAGAATGTGCAGCCTTCACACAGACAGCAACCCAAGGCTGGAATTGAACCCGGGTCCCTGGCGCTGTGAGGTAGCAGTGCTGACCACTGTGCCACCGTGCCACCCTTGAAGATTTTCACGGCAATGAAATAAGAAACAAAGTGCGAGGGAACGGAGATCCCGTGAGGTAAATGGAGGGCGAGTGAGGAAGTTGGAAATTAAAAACAGAAAAGAGAATAAAATAATAATAGCGAACATGCCGTTGCAATCATCATTTTAATTTCTGAGGTAAAATAGAGCGGATTTGCACACCATCACTGACTCGAAGGGGACGCATTTGAAGATGACTGAAGAGCCAGGCTCCTGCTGTGAGTTACACAACACAGCGGCCAGGATGAAACTATTCCCTGAGGACTTTATAGTTTAATGTATGCGCTATTTTCCTGGCCCAGCTCAAATTGCTTTCAGGCTGTAGAATCGTCAAACAAATGCTCTTTGACCTGAACAAAGAGTTAAAAGAGGATTTAGAATGTCAGGCTGACAGCAGTTCCGTAATGCCCGCATCGTTGAAGGTGATTGCAGTGGTCAGCCCTCCCAGTGCTGGCACTTCCCAGACCCCTGCTGGTGCCACCACAGGCCCTCAGCATCACATTGTATCACTGCCTTTTTCATTGCTCTGCTTAGGAAACCAGGCCTCCTCACTCCCCTTGGGTTTGTACCTCGGGCAGGGATAGTTGTGTGCTTTTATTGACAGTTCTGCACTCCCAAACATCCAGGAAACCGTTGACTGAAGGCCTTGTTTCCCCTCTGAGCGTAGATTATGGCCGAGGCCATGTTCTATAGGGGGAGCGGATCCTAATTCCCCGAACTGTTGGTACTGCTGCCTCACAGCGCCAGGGACCTGGGTTCGATTCCCGGCTTGGGTCACTGTCTGTGCGGACTCTGCACGTCCTCCCCGTGTCTGCGTGGGTTTCCTCCGGGTGCTCCGGTTTCCACCCACAGTCCGAAAGACGTGCTGGCTAGAGTGCATTGGCCGTGCTAAATTCTCCCTCAGTGTTACCCGAACAGGCGCCGGAGTGTGGCGACTAGGGGATTTTCACAGTAACTCCATTGCAGTAAGCCTACTTGTGACACTAATGAATAAACTTTAAGCTTTAAACTACATGAGGCAATCACTGATTCATTGATGGTTGCGCTGTCTCTGAAGTATTCTCTCTGCCTGCAGGTTGTTGAGGGAGAGAAATTGTGCTGGAGGCCTGTTGTTTTGTTTGACATTTTGGCATTTGTGTTTTCCTCAACTAGAAAGGCCATTAAAAGCGGTAGGTGTTCGCAGCCACTGTCCTGACACTTCCCTGTTGAATCACCGCTGCAAATAGCAGGTGAGCAACGTCAAAGAGAAGGAGGTGCGCCAGCCCAAATCTCTTCCAATTAAGCCTGATCTGAGATGAGATTCCGCTGGTCATTCTCGTGGGAGGTTGCAGCACAATTCGCCCAAGGTCTGCAATGCTTCTGCTGCTTGTTATGTGTTGCATAACTTTGCAAAATGGTTGGGAGGCAGGCAGTCCTGCCTGCAGTGAAACAGATGAGGGCATTGCTCCTCAGAGGCTGTGACCTGATAATGCAAATTAACCTGCGTGAGACATTCACAGCGACTGGCTAAATGATTTCCGCAACGCTTTACCTTCATCATCATGGCTGTGTACCATGACTGCTGGTCTTTCTTACCCCCCATTCCCTTTGGTTTGATTTGATTTATCATTGTCACATGCATTGGGTTCTTGCGCACTATACAAGCAAAGCATACCATTCATAGAGCACATGGGGAGAAGGAAAGGAGAGGGTGCAGAATGGAATGCTGCAGTTACAGACAGGGTGTAGAGAAAGATCAGCTTAATATAAAGTAGGTTCATTCAAAAGTCTGATGACAGCAGAGAAGCAGCTGTTCTTGAGTCGGTTGGTACGTGACCTCAGACTTTTGTATCTTTTTCCCGACGGAAGAAGGTGGAAGAGAGTATGTCCGGGGTGCGTGGGGTCCTTGATTATGCTGGCTGCTTTGCTGAGGCAGCGGGAAGCGTAGACAGAGTCAATGGATGGGAGGCTGGTTTGCCTGATGGATTGGGCTACGTTCATAACCCTTTGTAGTTTCTTGCAGTCTTGGACAGAGCAGGAGCCATACCAAGCTGTGATACATTTGGAAAGGATGCTCCTATGGTACATCTGTAAAAATTGATGAGTTGTCGCTGACATGCCAAATTTCCTTAACCTCCTGAGAAAGTAGAGGCGTTGGTGGGGCTTTCTTAAATATAGTGTCAGCCTGGAGGGACCAGGACAGGTTGTTGGTGATCTGGACACCTAAAAACCTGAAGGTTTTGACCATTTCCACTTCACCCCCATTGATGTAGACTGGGGCATGTCCTCCACTACGGATCCTGAAGTAGAAGACTATCAGTCTGAAAGACGTGCTGGTCAGGTGCATTGACCCGAACAGGCACCGGAGCGTGGCGACTCGGGGGAATTTCACAGTAACTTCATTGCAGTGTTAATGTAAGCCTTACTTGTGACTAATAAATAAACTTATCTCTTTCATTTTACTGACATTGAGGGAGAGATTATTGTCGTCACACCAGTTCACCAGATTCTCTGTCTCTTTCCTGTCCCCGCTGGGAAAGGAAGGAAGGAAGATGGAAAACTGCATTGTGAATAGTACTAATTTCTGCTCTTCTGTCTGCACACTCAGTGACAACTGACAAGGCAGGGTTCTGTCTCCTGTCCATTTTCTTTTACCTATTTGCAAATAATTCACTACAATTTGCATATTTATTTCCCTGAAGCAAGGCAGTTTTGTTTCGATTGTGAACACTAGCTGACAACTTCCACTGAACCTGTACATTTCTGCCTCAGCTGGGGGTAAAGCTTACGCATTCTGGAGGCTGCATTTCAGGGAAGATGTGAAGAGGATGAGTACAGATTGACAGAAATGGATTGAGGAATTTTCAGTAACCTGGAGAAGCTGGGGCTACTCTCCTGAGAAACGGGAAATGTGAGAGGAGATTTGACGAAGGGAAACAGCTCCCATTGGTGTCAGGGTCAGAAACCAGATGACACAAGCTTAAGGTGATTGATGAAAAGTCCAAAGACAAGATGAGGAAAAGAACATCCTTTTGACGCAGCAGGTGGTTCGGATTCGGTTTGAGAGGCAAGTCAACGCAGAATCAATCATGGATTTCAAGAGGGAAGAATTGAATGAATGTCTGAGGAGAAAGTAGAAACATAGAAACATAGAAGCAGGAGTAGGCCATTCAGCCCTTCGAGCCTGCTCTGCCATTCATTTTGATCATGGCTGTTCATCAGATTCAATATCCTGGTCTCCCCTTCTCCCCATATCCCTTGATCCCTTTAACCCCAAGAGCTATATCTAATTTCTTCTTGAAATCACACAATGTTTTAGCCTCAGCTACTTTCTGTGGTAGTGAATTCCACACATTCACCATCTCCTGAGCGAAGAAATTTCTCCTCACCTCAGTTCTAAAAGGTTTACCCCTTATCCTCAAACTATGACCCCCTAGTTCTGGACTCCCCCACCATCTTTCTGAATCTACCCTGTCCACCCTGTTAGAATTTTATAAGTTTCTATGAAATCCCCTCTCACTCTTCTAAACTCCAGTGAATATAATCCTAACCGACTTAATCTCTCCTCATATGACAGACCTACCATCCCAGGAATCAGCCTGGTAAACCTTCGCTGTGCTCTCTCTATAGCAACGACATCCTTCCTCAGATAAGGACACCAAAACTGCACACCATATTCCAGGTGTGACCTCACCAACGCCCTGTACAATTGCAGCAGAACACCCCCATTCCTCTACTCAAATCCTCTCGCTATGAAGGCCAACATACCATTTGCCTTCTTTACTGCCTGCTAGCTGGGTATTGCTAGCTGGGGAGAGGACAATGGAATGGGACTGACTAAATTGCTCATGCACAGAGCTGGCATGGACTTGATGGACTAAATGGCCAATGGTACTGTAACCATTCTCCGATTCCATGAACCAAAACTGGCTGTGGTTAAAAAAAAGAGTTCCTTTCTTTTACATTATATTTCAACTTTTGTTTGGGTTTTTGCATTTCTACTTGGTATCTGTAGAACACTGTCTTTCTCATCAGCCTGAAACGAAACACCTACGGAGTGCCAGGAATTGCAGAATTGCGGATGTCACCTTGACTGTGCATCTCTGTTTGCAATGGGACCGATGTAAGTGACGGGTGAACGGGGCCTGGGATGAGGTAGATCTTGGGCAGCGACATTTAGGAGGTGTCAGGTTTATGGAGAGTAGAAGTGGGAGGCCTGTTAGGAGTTCCTGGGAATAGTCAAGTCTGGAACCATCAAAGGCATGGATAAGGGCTTCAGTGACAGTTGAGCTGAGGCATGGGTGCAGATAGGCAATGCCACGGAGGTGTTCGAGTGACGGCACAAATAAGTTCACCTGAGGTCAAATGTGATGCCAAGATGGTGAACAGTCTGATTCAGCCTCTGTCAGTTGCCAGAAAGAGGGATGGAGTCGATGGGGAGGGAAGAGAGTTCTTGGCAGAATGGCTTTGGTTTTCCCAATGTTTAGCTTTGTGAAATTGGATGGCACGGTGGCATAGTGGTTAGCACTGCTGCCTCACAGCGCCAGGGACCCAGGTTCAATTCCAGCCTGGGGTCACTGATTGTGTGGAGTTTGCACATTCTCCCCGTGTCTGCTTGGCTTTCCTCCGGGTGTTCTGGTTTCCTCCCACAGATGTGGATTGGCTATTTTTATCACCTCTTAGTGTCCCAAGATGTGTAGCTTAGGTGGATTAGCCATGATAATTGCACAGGGTTATGGGGATAGGGCGCAGGGGAGGGCCTGGCTGGGATGCTCTTTCGGAGTCAGTGCAGATTCGATTGGCTGAATGGTCTTTCTGCACTGTCGGGATTCTGTGGTTCTATTGACTAATACTGGACATTGAACTAGTCACCGGGGGCTGCATGCCGTGCTGGTAAACAGAATTATCACAGTCAGTTGTTGTTATTTTGTGAGTAAATCAAAACTGACAATGTGGTGTAGCACAGATGAAGTCCTGCACTGTCAGAAGTACTGGCTATTGGATGAGACCTTAAGTCAAGGCCCCGTGTGTCTGCAGGAGAGTTACGCTGGTGTTCTGTCCATTTATCCCCCAATCACCATCACAAAACCAGCTTCCCTGATCATTATCACCTTGCTGCTTGTGGGAGTTTGCTGTGCTGAGCTTGCCTGCTGCGTTTCTTGCTTTACAGCAGTGACTTTTCTTTTATTCACTCGTGGGACATGGGCGTCGCTGGCTAGGCCAGCAAATATTGCCCAACCCTCGTTGCCCTCGAGAAGGTGGTGGTGAGCTGCCTTCTTGAATCGCTGCAGTCCATGTTCTGTGGGTTGATCCACAATGCCGTTAGGGAGGGAATTCCAGGATTTTGACCCAGCGACTGCGAAGGAACGGTGATATATTTCCAAGTCAGGATGGTGAGTGGCTTGGAGGGGAACTTGCAGGTGGTGGTGTTGCCATGTATCTGCTGCCCTTATCCTTCCAGATGGAGGTGGTCGTGGGTTTGGAAGGTGCTGTCTAAGGATCTTTGGTGAATTGCTGCAGTGCATCTTGTAGATAGTACACACTGCTGCTACTGAGCGTCGGTGGTGGGATTGAATGTTTGTAGATGTGGTGCCAGTCAAATGGGCTGCTTTGTCCTGGATGGTGTCAAGCTTCTTGAGCAGTTGGAGTTGCACCCATCCAGGCAAGTGGGGAGTATTCCATCACACTCCTGACTTACACTTCAACACTACCTCATTGTCTGCAGGGCACTTTGAGACACTGGTGGTTGTGCAAAGTGCTCTGTAAATATGGTGGCCATTTTATACACAGCAAGATCCCTCAAATATCAACGAGTGAAGAGTCAGGTGATCAGTGCTATTTGGCATTATTGGACAATTCCTGCTCTTCTTTTAGTAGTCACAGGATCCACAAATGGAATCTTAATTTAACATTGTCTCTGAAGGACGATGAGGATGTCTCAGACACTGTAACGTCTGCTCAGCACAATGCACCACGGAACACATTACACAACCAAGCTTGGTTAGAACTGGATAAGGGGTCAAAGAAGGTAAGATGAGGCAACAAAAAAACAAGATCATGTTTCGAGCTGGAATAAAACGTTTGGGAAGATGTCAGCCAAGAACTAATGCATGTCAGCCTCTGAGCTCTTGTCAAGTGTTCAATACCAGGTGACTGTGTACACTCTTGGCAGCCATTGTAAGCTACCACACTCCTGTGGCTGTCTCACTATGAAAGTAGGGAGCAGATTCCTGACCCTTAACTTTTCCATCTCCTCCCTGGATTGTTAGAATCATAGAATCCCCACAGTGCAGAAGGAGGCCATTCAGCCCCTCGAGTCTGCACCAACAACAATCCCACCCAAGCCCTATCCCCGCAACCCCACATTTTGGCTTGCTAATCCCCCAGACACTAGGGTCAATTTAGCTTGGCCAATCAACCTAACCTGCACATCTTTGGACATCATTACTTAATGAACAACCCGGATTCTATTCTGACATGTTTGACTGGGTTAATGCTTGTTAAGTGTCTCCATTGAAAAAAAACATAGAATCCCTACAGTGCAGAAAGAGGCCACCCAGGTCCACCCCCCACCCCTGCCCCTATCTTCACTACCCTCCACATTTACCATGGCCAACCCACCTAATCTACACATCTTTGGACACTAAGGGGCAATTTAGCATGGCCAATCAACCTAACCTGCACATCTTTAGAGTGTGGGAGGAAACTGGAGCACCCGGAGGAAACCCAAGCAGACACGGGGAAAAGGTGCAGACTCCACACAGACAGTCACCCGTGGCCAGAATCGAACCCAGGTCCCTGGCGCTGTGAGGCAGCAGTGCTAACCAGAGTGCCACCGTGCCGCCCTCCCAGTGCTCCGGTTTCCTCCCATCGTCCAAAGACGTGCGGGTTAGGTGCATTGGCCATGCCAAATTTCACCTGCACGTTACCCTGTAATCAAGGTAGCTGCACAACTGCTGCATGGTAATGAAACAGCAGCGCATGGGCGCTACCTCATCATCTGGATATGCTACATGACTGCTACTGATTCAGCTGAGAACGAACGAAACACAAACCATCTACACTCTGCTGTCTTTAGTATTTCAACTTTGGTTTAATATGTTGAAGTACTCTCTGGTTATTATCAGTATAAAATGTTCCCTGTGGTGACTGTTGCATGTGGAAAATGTATTCAGCGTTAAGCATGGGGTAAAGATGAAAGATTAAAATTCCATTTCAGTGAAAGGTGAGATCATGACGAAGAGCATGGAACAGTTTTGTAATAGCTTATCAATAAATTCCCATCATTGAATTGAGGTTGGTGTGATGCGTGTATCCTTGGTATTGTGATTTATCATTTAATTAAATAGCCTAGCGTGATGCGAAACTCTACGATCACTTTCGATGCATAACCCTGATTTTGTTGTGCTGTCACATCGACTGAAAGAAGATCATTATTGTATCACAAATAAAAGTAGTCATTATTTTTGAATTGGCAAAATTTATGTGTTTAGTTTGCGGTATATTGTATTCAAGGGCACAAAATAGATTGTAGGCAAGTAATTCAATAGCTCGCTGTCAATTGACTAAATGTAAGACTTGATGTTCACAGCATTCAATGCATTTTGAAGACAGCAATGTCTGGTTTATGAGAAAGTCACAAGCTCAGCAGGTACATCCTTTTATCCAAGTAGCCCTCAGTTATTTAGGGATTGGGATCGGTCGCAGGTGCATCAGAATTTGTCCCAGTTCTCCTGTGAAGGCACAATCAGGGGCTTTAATGGGGTACTAAACGAAGGTGATAGTCATCGACTTCAGGAAGCGTAGTGGAGGGCATGCCCCGGTCTACATCAATGGGGACGAAATAGAAATGGTCGAGAGCTTCAAGCTTCTAGGTATCCAGATCACCAACAACCTGTCCCGGTCCGCCATGCCGACGCTATAGTTAAGAAAGCCCACCAACGCCTCTAATTTCTCAGGGGACTAAGGAAATTTGGCATGTCAGCTGCAACTCTCACCAACTTTTACAGATGCACCATAGAAAGTATTCTTTCTGGTTGTATCACAGCTTGGTATGTCTCCTGCTCTGTCCAAGACTGCAAGGAATTACAAAGGGTCATGAGTGAAAACCAGTCCATCACTCAAACCAGCATAATTCACGACCCCACACACCCTGGACATTCTCTCTTCCACCCCCTTCCATTGGGAAAAAGATACAAGAGTCTGAGATCACATACCAACCAACTCAAGAACAGCTTCTTCCCTGCTGCCATCAGACTTTCTCTACATCCTAGCTATGGTTGTAAGACTACATTCTGCACTCCCTCCTTTCCTTCTCTGTGAACGGTATGCTTTGTCTTTATAGCGTGCAAGAAACAGTACTTTTCACTGTATGCTAACACATGAGACAATAATAAATCAAATCAAATCAATTGTTTCTATTATCATGGAGATCAGTGCCTAGTGGACACACATCAGCTAATTGGGAAAATAACCTGTTCTATAGTTAAAAGTGTTGCAGGTTGCTTTCAGAGCTGATCACATGATTTGATGGTGTTGTCATTAGGGTGCTTGCACAGGCTGCTGCCTTAGTTTCAGTTTCTCTCTGTACAGGCAACAGCTCCGAGAATAAATCTGTTATTGTTACATCGAATCCATGGCCGGAATTTTAACGTCCTGCCTACCAGCCATGGGAATCTGAACGGGCGAGGGGCGGATGATGGGAAGGTCCGTTGACCTTGGACGAGATTTTACGATTTCGAGATGAGCGAGGCCATAAAATCCACCCCCACATGTACAAACCACATCTTTCCTCTTGTGCAAAAACCCACATCCCTAACATTATTTAGACAGTACAGAACCAGATAAAACCAGAGAAAATAAATATTCCTGGATGTCAACACTTAAGAAAACACAGATGCCATAAAATTGTTGATGGAAAATCTTGTTGATTTTGTAAAAAGGTTGATTTGATTTGATTTGTTTTATTATTGTCACATGTATTGGGAGACACTGAAAAATATTGTTTCTTGCGTGCTGTACAGACAAAGCATACTGTTCATAGAGTACATAGGGAAGAAAGAAAGGAGAGGGT
Organism: Mustelus asterias; assembly: GCF_964213995.1. Taxonomy (NCBI): domain Eukaryota; kingdom Metazoa; phylum Chordata; class Chondrichthyes; order Carcharhiniformes; family Triakidae; genus Mustelus; species Mustelus asterias. Next base: position 11,994,648 of record NC_135809.1, read on the forward strand.
GCATGATATAATGTTGCAGTTACAGATAGGGTGAAGAGAAGGATCAGCTTAATATATAATAGGACTATTCAAATATCTGATAGTAGCAGGAAAGTAGCTGTTCTTGAGTCAGTTGGTACATGTTCTTAGGCTTTTGAATCTTTTTTCCATGGAGGAAGGTGGAACAGAGTATGTCTGGGATGCGTGGGGTCCTTGATTATGCTGGCTGCTTTTGCGAGGGAGCGGGAAGTGTAGACAGAGTCAATGGATGGGAGACTGGTTTGCGTGATGGACTGGGCTTTGTAGTTTCTTGTGGCCTTGGGCAGAGCAGGAGTCATATCAAGCTGTGATACATCCGGAAAGGATGCTTTCGATGGTGCATCTGTAAAATTGGTGAGAGTGGGCATGCCGAATTTCCTTAGAAAGAAAAGTTGGGTGTAAGGAATGAATTATCTCAGCAGGCTATAGAAGAGACCCTTCTCTTTCATATTTGCTGAAAGAATTATTTTATGGTCGGGTGTAAGTTCCATCTCCTTTGTCTGAGGGACAATTTATATTTACACAGTGAGCTGTTATGCTCTGCAGTGCACTGTCTGAAAGGGCGGTAAAAGCAGATTCAGTAATAACTTTACAAAGGGAATTGGATCGCGACTTGAAGGAGAGAAGGTTTGAAGGGTTGTGGGGAAATGGGGCTAATCCAATTGCTCTATCAAAGAGCTGGCACGGGCATGATGGGCCGAGTGGCCTCCTCCTGCTCCATGTGATTTAATTATGCTATTCTATGAACCAATTAAAATTCCTTATCCAGTGACTCTGATGGAAAATCATATACGCAAATCTCAGAGGAAGACAAGGCTAGTCTTGGCTCTGATATAAACTATGATTGATGAAAGTTACTGACATTAGTAATTGTCTAAATGTTCACACCAAGAGTGGTCCTTGACGAGATGTTGGGGAGGCATCAATGGAATATTCCAGTGTAAAATAATCCCTCCAGCAGAAGGGAGGAGAGGAGGGATTATTCTGTACCTAGGATGTGGAGGCATTGGAGAGGGTACAGAAAAGATTTACCAGGATGTTGCCTGGCATGGAGGGCATTAGCTATGAGGAGAGGTTGGAGAAACTTGGTTTGTTCTTACTGGAATGACGGGGGTTGAGGGGCGACCTGATAGAAGTCTACAAGATTATGAGGGGCATGGACAGAGTGGATAGTCAGAAGCTTTTTCCCCAGGGTGGAAGAGTCAATTACTCGGGGGCATAGGTTTAAGGTGCGAGGGGCAAGATTTAAAGGAGATGTACGAGGTACGTTTTTTACACAGAGGATGGTGGGTGCCTGGAACTTGCTGCCAGGGAAAGTAATAGAAGCAAATACGATAGTGACTTTTAACAAAGTGTCTTGACAAATGCATGAATAGGATGGGAATGGAGGGATATGGTCCCCAGAAGGGTAGGGAGCTTTAGTTCAGTCAGGCAGCATGGTTGGTGCAGGCTTGGAGGGCCGAAGGGCCTGTGCTGTAATTTTCTTTGTTCTTTGTTCTTTGTATTGAGATAACCCAAATCTTACAACCAATTTTTTTTCAAAATCAGCTTTCTTTTCGATGTGCAATATGTTTAGGATTTCTTCTAGACATTTTAATGACATCTATTGTGTATTTTCCATTGGCTTCTGGGAAGCCTTTGGCCTCAATCTTACCTTCAAAGAACACAGAGATCCGCACATGCGTAATGGTGCCCTCTGCTGCTATCTGTCAGCTCTCAGCGAACTAGGCCCTGCTCCCTCCCCTTGCTGGTGAGAAACAGGTTTGCCTTCATTTTTTTGACAGTGGTAGGTAAGATTCGATTTTTCGCTCGCCCCCACCAAAAAAAAGTGAGATTCCCTCCTGTTTTCATGCTCATTTGGCACTTAGAATTTGTTTGGTAAGATCGCCCTCTCTTTCTTCTCTTTGTGGCTCAGTTTAAGAGTTGAGGAGAATGGAAAGCAGAACCACCATTCTCCCATTCCCGTTATAGCTTCGACTTACTCCAGCTGCAGCTCAGACGGCATTTGCTTGACTGAGTTTTGACTTGTGGAGGTGGAGGAAAAATTCAACCTTGTTTCACGTGGAGACCTCTTGGCATTCAGGATCCTTGATGATAATCTTCAATGCTGGTTTTCCTACCACAGGCCTTCAACATCCCATCTGTCAGCAGCGCTTTCACAGCTAGTTCTGGCAGTGAAGAATGACCCCAGACAGAAGAGCTGATGCTAACCAGACTGATACATTCTGGCAGTGTCTAATTCCTGGGCTAAATCAACTTCTTGTGGTTCTTGATGAAGGCACCACTATTAATAAAAATATGTTGAACTGACAAACCTTTTGCCAGCAGAAAATCAACTACCCGTTCAGTATAAAACCAATTTAGTATTGGGGCTTGGTGCAGGTTTCCTCGACTTCCTTCCAAAATGAACAACTTCACATTTTTCCCACATTATACTTCATTTGTCAACTTACGTAACCGATTAACATATCTTTGTAAACTGTTTGTAAGGTAAGAGCCCATGGTGTTGGAGGTAGTATATTGGCATGGATAGAGAATTGGCTAATGGACAGGAAACAGCAAGTGGGGACAAGGGGTTCTTTTTCAGGTTGGTGACGTGTAAGCAGTGCGGTTCCACAGGGATCAGTGCTGGAACCACAACTGTTTACAATATGTACTGATGACTTGGAGGAAGGAAGCGAATGTATTGGAGCCAAATTTGCAGACGACACAAAAACAAAATTTATTTTATTTATTAGTGTCACAAGTAGGCTTACATTAACACTGCAATGAAGCTACTGTGAAAATCCCCAAGTCGCCACACTCCGGCGCCTGTTCGGGTACACTGAGGGAGAATTTATCATGGACAATGCACCTAACCAGTATGTTTTTTGGACTGTGGGAGGAAACCGGAACACCCGGAGGAAACCCATGCAGACACAGGGAGAATGTGCAAACTCCACACAGACAGTGGCCCAAGCCAGGAATCGAACCCAGGTCCCTGGCGCTGTGAGGCAGCAGTGCTAACCGCTGTGCCACCGGAAAGGCAAGTCGCGAGAGGGATACAAACAGTTTACAAAGATATGTTCGCCGGTTACGTAAGTTGACAAATGAAGTATAATGTGGGAAAAATGTGAAGTTGTTCATTTTGGAAGGGAGAACAAAAGGACAGAGCATTATTTAAATGGAGAAAAACTGCAGAAAGCTGCAATACAAAGGGACTTGGGGGTACTTGCGCATGAAACACAGAAAGCCAGCACACAGGGGCAGCAGGTAATCAGAAAGGCTAATGCAATGTTGCCCCTTATTTGAAGGGGATTGGAGTATAAGAGTAGGGAAGTCTTGCTGCATCTGTAAAAGGTACTGATGAGATCACATCTGGAGTGCTGTGAGCAGTTTTGGTCCCCTTATTGAAGCAAAGATACTGGGCGGGATTTTACGGCCTTGCATGGCCTGTAACCGTAAAATCCCACCCGAGATCAATGGACCTTTCCATTGTGCCTCCCTTGCCCACTCTGATTCCCGTGACAGGCGGGGTGGTAAAATTCCAGCCACTATTTTATTGGAAGGCAGTTCAGAGAAGGTTCACTAGGGTGATCCCCGGTATGGAGGAATTGTCTTATGAGGAAAGGTTAAACCGGTTGGGACTCTATTCATTGGAATGTGGAAGAATGAGATGTGATCTCATTGAAACACCGAGGATTCATAAGAGGCCTGACAGGGTAAATGCTGAGAAGCTGTTTCCCTTCATGGGAGGGTCTCGGGCCAGAGGGCATATCCTCAGGATAAAGGGGAGGAATTTCTTTTCTCGGAGGAATGTGGAACTCCTTGCCACAGAGAGCTGTGGGGACAGAATCTTTGTGTATATTTAAGGCTGAGATAGATCGTTTTTGATCGGCAAGGAAAGCAGGGGTTACAGGAAAAGGGAAGGAAAGTGGACATGAGAAATGATGGATCCTACTGAATCGTGGAGCAGGCTCGAGGGGCCGAATGGCCTATTCCTGTTCCTACTTCTCACGGTTCTTATTACCATGTTGCTGCTTGTGGGACCAGGCCGAGGCTCAAATTGGCTGCTGAGTCTCCTACACAATAACAGTGACCACACTTCAAACGCTCTCATTTCCTCTCTTTCTTTCCAACCAAATACTGTAATCACTCGTGGCTTTCCCATCAACATAAAGAACAATTACGAATAACTTAGTCGCAATGGTGAACCAACGTCGTGCATGCTGCAAATTCAGGTGACTGCCTTGTACGTACCTGATTACTGTTCATGTGAATATTGGCACCTTCCCCTATTGGCACTGCTCCTGTCATAGTGATTTTTTTAAAGAATATTTTTAATACATTCCTGGCATATTTTGCCACAAACCCTTTTACAACATTGCACGCATTAGCCTCGAAGTCAGATGAAGCTGAGCCGATGTCCTTTTCTGTTTATTTAAAGTAAAAATGAATTGGTGCAGACTTCTCCCTCACCAGGGGTAATGCTGCACGCAGCTAATTTTATTCTGTTTCTCCAATAACAATTATATACATTTCCACACAGGCAAGATCAGGGTTTGCATCAGCAGAAATAAATATAAAGGATCAAGGGTGACGGGGAAGGGGCAGGAAAGTGGATGCGGACAATGTTGGTTCAGCCATGATCCTATTGGATGGCAGAGCAGACTCGAGGGGCCAAAGTGTTTCCAAACTGTGGAAACCAGTGCTCAAATTTTCCCACTCTTCAGGGACACACAACATTGCCCCTCTTCCTTGATCCATCCCATAATATCTCTGACTCACATCTCAGGCAAACTTATGCACAGCTCCTGGGCAGTGCCAATTCGGGGAAGTCACAATTCCACACTGGCCATTGCTGTGGCCCTGGAGTCACATGTAGGCCAGACCAGGTAAGGATGGCAAATTTCCTTATCTAAAGGACATTAGTGAACCAAATGTGGTTTGTCTGACAATCTACAATGGTCATCAGTAAATTCTTAATTCCAGATCTTTTCATTGAATTCAAATATCACTGTCTGCCGTGGCGGGATTCGAACCCGGGTCCCCAAAATATTCGCTGAGTTTCTAGCTATTATGTTAACAGATGCAAATAAGGTGAGTGGGTGCTTGGGGTGGGCTGCTGATGGTCAGAATGCAGAACAAGTCAAAAAGTGAATTCAAGGAAGGCTGTTCACACCAACGGGATTTTCCCATCCTGCTGCAGAATTATTGGTAAGTTTAAAATGTATTTATCAATGTCACAAGTAAGCTTACATTAACACTGCAATGAAGTTACTGTGAAACTCCCCCAGTTGCCACACTCTGGTGCCTGTTCGGGTACACTGAGGGAGAATTTAGTATGGACAATGCAACTAATCAGCACATCTTTGGACTGTAGGAGGAAACCGGAGCACCCGGAGGAAACCCACGCAGACAACGTGCAAACTCCACACAGACAGTGACCCAAGACCAGAATCGAACCCGAGTCCCTGGCGACGTGAGGCAGCAGTGCTAACCACTGTGCCATTCCGCCACCCCAGAAACTGGGGACCCGGGTTCGAATCCTGCCACGGCAGATGGTAGAATTTGAATTCAATAAAAAATATCTGGAATTAAGAATCCACTGATGACCATGAAACCATTGTCGATTGTCGGGGAAACCCATCTGGTTCAGTAATGTCTACAGACTATAAATTATACCACACATGCCACGTGTTTTGTAACTCTATTCGAGGTTCAAGTATTCATCCTCAGTTTCTTTAGTATAGAACAAAACATCACTACAACACACTGGTAAAAGCTCTAATAATATTTGGTGACATTTTTAAAAATTCATTTGATGGGGTGTGGACATCATTGGTTAGACCAGCATTTATTGCCCATCCCTTGTTGCCCTTCAGAAGGTGGTGGTGAGCTGCCTTCTTGAACTGCTGCAGTCCCTGAGGTGTAGGTGCACCCACAGTGCACCTACACCTCAGGGAAGGACACTCAGGATTTTAACCCAGAGACAGTGGAGGAAGGACCTATATATTTCCAAGTCAGAATGGTCTTCTTAACTCCACTCACTCCCACTACCATCTCTTTGTCTAAACATTTGGACTATCTCATGGAATATATCCACGGTTGGCTCATTGCCCTGCTTACTTTCCTGTCAAGTGCCTTAGGACAGTTTTCGACATTAGAAGTATGATAAAAAAATGCAGTTTATAGTTGACATGCAATTAATTGATAATATTAGGGTGTTGGCCATGAGGAGAGGTTGAATAAACTAGGATTGTTTTCACTGGAAAGACGGAGGCTGAGGGGGGAACCTGATAGAGATCTGCAAAATTATGAGAGGCACAGACAGGGTGGATAGTCAGAGGCTTTTTCCCAAGGGGGCACATGTTCAAGGTGAGAGGGGGAAAGTTTAAGGGAGATGTGGGGGGGAAGTTTTTCACGCAGAGAGCGGTGGGTGCCTGGAACGCGCTGCCAGAGGAGGAGGTGGAAGCAGGCACATTAGCAACATTTAGGAGCCATCTAGATGGGTCCATGAATAGGGAGGGGATAGAAGGATACGGACCGAATAAGGGCAGGAGGTCGTTTTTAGTTTAGTTAGGGCATCATGACTGGCACGAGCTTGGAAGGGCCGAAGGGCCTCTTTCTGTGCTGTACCTTTCTTTGTTCTTTGTTCTCTGGAAGTGCCGCGAGTATCCACAACCTCCGCAGGAAATATTTATCGACAGTGCGTTCAAAATGGAAAAGGAAGTCGAGACTTCACTCAGAAAGGTACTTATTTCTCTGTAAAATAGTTTAAAGAGCTTCCTGCTTAGACTGAAAAACAAAACACAATATAACCATAATTTATACCCTCAATCAGCCAGAATGTTACTTAAGTGCCACATGTATTGCAACTGAATTCAAGTTCAAGTATTAGTTTGGATCTTCCACAATACAGAACAAAACGTACCCAACAACAACACTGGGTAAAAGCTCTAATAATATTTGATAATGGTTTTTGCACATTTTTCTTTGAAATGGGCAGTCCTACGTCTATCAGTAGAGCAGCCAATATTTGACAGCAGGATAAGCTGAGCTGGAAATGAAGAAGCCAGTGCTCATTTATCTGTCATCCTGGATAGCTCCAGCATTCTATAAATAGCACATGTCTCTTTAAAACTGGAGTACATCTGCTGTGCGAACTGCACACAGCGCTCCCACCTGATGCACTATCTGCGCTCCTCATGCCACTGTCGACCTGTTAGACCTCTCGTGGCATCGCTCCCGGTGAGCTAGAGGTTTCGCCACTCCATGATAATACCACAATAGTACGGTGGCGCACTGGTTAGCACTGCTGCCTCACAGCGCTAGGGAGCCGGGTTCGATTCCCGGCTTGGGTCACCGTCTGTGCGGAGTCCGAACATTCTCCCCGTCTCTGCGTGAGTTTCCTCCGAGTACTCCGGTTTCCTCCCACAGTCCGGAAGACGTGCTGGTTAGGTGCATTGGCCGTGCTAAATCCTCCCTCAGTGTAACCGGACAGACGCCGGAGTGTGGCATCTTGGAGATTTTCACAGTAGCTTCATTGCAGTGTTAATGAAAACCTACTTGTGACACAAATAAAAAAAAACTAATACGGATCTTAGTGACATTCTGAGATGGTTACCGATGCTGTGGGGATTTGGCCATTGTTCTGTAGGAACTTGAAATGAGTAGTCAGCTTTTATATACTCATTTATTCATACCTATTCCATTGAACTCTCTTCCCCTCTGAAAGCTGAAGACACACAGGGGGGAGGAATTTCCCCCGAGTGTCAGGCTCTGACTGAACTCTGGTGTGCGTCTCTCCAGATGCACTGCAGAGTTTTCAGAGCAGGTTTTCTGACACACTAACAAATATACTCAGTGAGCAGGGTTTATGCTGTCCCTCTGACAAGATTGGGCGCCATCTTTAAAGGGAGCTCCAATCAGTGTTGTGAGACTTCTTACTGTGCTTACCCCAGTCCAACGCCGGCATCTCCACATCAATTCACAGGGGTACAGCACTGAGCAAAATCGTCAGGGGAAGCCCAAACCTCAAGGTGAGACTGAAGCCTTCAAGAAAATACATTGGTGGCGACATTAAAGGAAAAGGAAGCCAATACAATGGATAAATTCAGCCATGTAAGACAATAAGACATAGGTGCAGGATTAGGCCACTCGGCCCATCGAGTCTGCTCCGCCATTCAATCATGGCTGATTTTTTTTTCTCATCCCCATTCTCCTGCCTTTTCCCCATAACCCCTGATCCCCATATTAATCAAGAACCTATCTATCTCTATCCTAAAGACACTCAATGACCTGGCCTCCACAGCCTTCTGCGGCAAAGAGTTCCACAGATTCACCACTCCCTGGCTGAAGAAATTCCTCCCCATCTGGAAATGCTGATTTAAGAATGAATTGTTCTCAATTTTGGATCAGGAATCCCAATTATCAAGGAAAAGGATGGCCGAAAAATTACATTTTCGGAAAGCAGTTTGATTGCTTTGTTCGGAAGATAATAGGGCACCACCTTGTGGCCAAACCCTGCATTCCATTGGTACAGGTGACATTTGACATAGCAAAATAAAATGGGCCAGCGAGATATGGAAATTTACAATGGGAGTGTTGAAATAAGGACAGTTTTATGATTTTGGCATGTTGTAAATACTATTTCTGTATTCTCTGGTCGAATTGTCCCTTCCCTGCTAGCCCTGGCATCAGCTCAAAGCTGTGCTTGGCCTGAACCACCCACATGTAGAGGGGATTTTATGGCCTCACTTGAGCAAGACCGGGAATTCCCGCCCGAGGTCAACGGACATTTCCGTTGTCCGCCTCTCGCCCGCTCCGATTCCTTGTCGGGCGAGGAGGTAAAATTCCGGCTAACGTCAAGGGCTTGTCATAGAATCACAGAATCCCGATGGAAGGAGGCCATTTGGCCCATCAAGTCTGCACCAACAACAATCCCACCCAGGCCCTCTCCCCCTAACACCATGGATTTACCCCTCATACTTACCCTGCTAATCCCCTGACACTACGGGGCAAGTTAGCATGGCCAATCCACCTAACCCGCACATCTTTGGACCGTGGGAGGTAACTGGAGCACCCGGAGGAAACCCACGCAGAGACGGGGAGAACGTGCAAACTCCACACAGACGGTGACCCAAGGCTGGAATTGAACCCTGATGCTGTGGGGCAGCAATGCTAACCACTGTGCCACTGTGCCACCTATTTTCATCAGTTGTGGCTGATAAAGATACATATACACTGCCAGTGACATTTGACAGAGCGAAACAAAATGGGCCGGCGAGAGATGGAAATTTACAATGTGAGTATTGAAATCAGGACAGATTTTATGATTTTGGCACAGGGTAAGTATTATTTCTCTATTCTCTGGCCAAGTTATTCTTTCCCTGCTAGTCCTGGCATCAGGACTTCAGTCTGGAGGCCTACTGTTTGGAGGAACAGAGGCCAGAATGGTAGGGTGTTGGGGGTCAGTGGGGTGGTTTGAGTTGGGTGTGTGGGGGGTGGGGGGAGGTCAGACATCGCAGAGGGGTGGGGACAGACCCACCGGCGTGCCACTCAACTGTCTGTTTGTTGCACAATATCTAGGAGGCAAGGGATCTGTCGAGATAATTGGCATGTGGATAAGTAACACTATTTTAATTACTGCTCCATCATGTTTTATCACTATTTTATATTCCAAGTAAGTATTTATATCCACATTGTTAACTGATTCATACACTTGCCGTTCAGTACTCTAAAGTCATTCACAAATCCAGGAAATTCAGAAATCCAGAAATGACTTGGTCCAAAGCAATGTATTTGGTGTCAGAATAGAACATTTTGAGCCCAATTTAACAACATATCCTGATAAATGTAGTAATAGTCCTGTAACTTCCTGTCTCCCCAGTGTTGGATTTGATGGGAAGCGCTGGAATATGTCAGGGACTTCCCTTATGTCAGGAGCCATATCAGCAATGACAACAGTGCTAAGAAGGACAACAAGACCCAGTCGAATAAGACTGGAGTTTACATTTAGCAGACTTCGAACCATCTGAAAGTTCAAACAATACGGTCTAAAGACCCAAATCAGACTCTACAACAGTAATGTAAAGTTAGTCCTGCTGTATGGATCTGGATGCTGGAGGGTAGTGAAGAGAGACATGGGCAAGGTCAGCGCCTTTCATATTTAGTTACCATCTTTGATTAGCACTGCTGCCTCACAGCGCCAGGGTTCAATTCCTGGCTTGGGCCGCTGTCTGTGTGGAGTTTGCACATTCTCCCCGTGACTGCATGGGTTTCCTCCGGTTTCCTTCCACAGTCTGAAAGACGTGCTGGTTAGGTGCATTGGCCATGCTAAATTCTCTCTCATTGTACCTGAACAGGCGTCGGAGTGTGGCGACTCGGGGATTTTCACAGTAACTTCACTGCAGTGTTAATGTAAGCCTAGTTGTGACACTAATAAATAAACTTTAAACTTAGGGGTCACCCTAAGAGACGAGGAGGAATTTCTTCTTTCGGAGGGGAGTGAATCTGTGGAATTCTTTACTGCAGAGGGCTGTAGATGCTTGGTCGTTAAGTGTGTTCAAGGCTGAGATAGACAGATTTTTAATCAGTAAGGGAATCAAGGGTTATGGGGATAAGGAGGGAAAGTGGAGTTGAGGATTAGTTTTTATTTTAAAAGTTTAAAAGTTTATTTATTACTGTCACAAGTAGGCTTACATTAACACTGCAATGAAGTTACTGTGGAAATCCCCAAGTCGCCACACTCCAGCGCCTGTTCAGGTACACTGAGGGAAATTTAGCATGGCCAATCCACCTAACCCGCACATATCTGGACTGTGGGAGGAAACTGGAGCACTCGGAGGAAACCCACACAGACACGGGAAAATGTGCAAACTCCACACAGACAGTGATCTGAGGCCAGAATTGAACCCGGGTCCCTGGTGCTGTGAGGCAGCAGTGCTAACCACTGTGCCACCGTGCTGCCCATTTCAGATCAGTCATAATCTTATTGAGTGGCAGAGCAGACTCAATGGGCCGAATGACCTACTTCTGCTCCTATGGCTTCTGCTCTTACAGTCTTACGGTCTGTGACACCTACTGGCCAAATCGCATTTCCAATGAGGACCTGTACAAAAAGACTGGCTGCCACAGCATTGTCCTCAAGATCAAGAAGTGCTGGATAAGATGGCTTAGACACATGCTAAGGATGTCCCAAGAGCGAATTTTGAAGCTTGCTCTAAGTTGGACACCAACTGGGAAAGGTGAATGGGACAGGCCAAAACAACATGGCGTAGGGCTGTGGTGACTGAGCTGGAACAGATGGGGCTTACATGGACTGAGGCACAAGCCACAGCACAAGACGGGACCGATGGAAGAACATTGTTGCGGCCTTATGTCCTACCTAGGACTGGGAAGATAACCAATTAACTAACTAGTTTCTACAATTGGTGTTGCCGTTTAAATCTGTTGTGTAATCTGGCCCGTGAACACAATGACCGGTCAACAAAGTATGGCTATCAGAAGAGGACAATTAATCCAAAGACACTGTCCTCCATTTTAGAATAGAGTAGCCATTCCAAACAACAAATATATCTAAACATTGACATTACCATTGTTGACAATATTCCTAACTTAATTCACAATTTAACAAATGTCTGTGATTTACAGTAGTAGAGAGGAGAGCGAGAGAATCATAGAATCATAGAATTCCATCGTGCAGAAGGAGGCCATTTGACCCCTCGAGACTGCACCAACAACAAGCCCACCCTGACCTATAACCCCATGTATTTACCCTGCCAATAAGGGACAATCCACCTAACCTGCACATCTTTGGATGTGGGGGGAAACTCAGGCAGACATGGGGAGAATGTGCAGACTCCACACAGACAGTGACCCGAGGCCGGAATTGAACCCGGGACCCTGGCGCTGTGAAGCAGCAGTGCTAACTACTGTGCCACTCCCATTAACAGAAACATTAACACATTTATTAAAACAATGGTGTATAATCAATGAACTGTTAATGAAATTGTAAATGTTGCAATGCTGCCTTTCTGTCACTGGAATTATTGAGTACTGAGATGCAGCAAATAAACTACTAACTGCCCATGACTCTTCCTGTAAGCTAGATTGGATTAGACATACTACAATATTAATGGTGAAATTTTATATATAAAAAAGGACTGAGGGCAGCACAGTGGTTAACACTGCTGTCTCACAGCGCCAGGGATCCAGGTTCAATTCCGACCTCGGGGGACTGTCTGTGTGGAGTCTGCATGTTCTCCACGTGTCTGCGTGGGTTTCCTCCGGGTGCTCCAGTTTCTTCCCACAGTCCAAAGGTGTGCGGGTTAGGATTGTTGGCCATGCTAATAAACCTAGTGTCAGGGGGATTAGCAGGGTAAATATGTGGGGTTACAAGAATAGGGCACGGGTGGGATTGTGTTCAGTGCAGCCTCGATGGGCCAAATGGCCTCCTTTTTTTAATTGATTTGTGGGACATGGGCGTCGGTGGCTGGCTAGCATTTATTGCCCATCCCTAGTTGCCCTTGAGAAGGTGGTGGTGAGCTGCCTTCTTGAATCGCTGCAGTCCACGTGCTGTGAGTTGACCCACAAAGCTGTCCTTCTGCACTGTAGGGATTCTATGATTCTGTGACTAAGATCTGAGAATGAGCAAGTGGTTTTTGGAGAGGTTTTCGAAATGGGGATGTATCATTCAGAGCGGTTGGTTGAAGTTATCTTGCGTGCTTTAAGTAAACCCTTGAGAAAGCTTCTAGCAGAACAAAGGATCCAATGGTCTGTGGTTCTAAATGGGAAAGTACTCCTGGTGCTTGGCTAGGCTCAAACGAGACACATCTTTTTTCTCTCTGGGAGAAGGAGTTAAATCCCTTCTCCTGAGAGGTGGGGGGGCCATGCTTGGAAATGGAAAAATTGGCGCAGAGTTGTCAAATCAGGGCACTGATCTCCTCCAGGGCCACTCTGCCTGAGACTCTCGCGTCTCCCAGTGTCTCTGATTTCGGCAGTGAAAATGCCAGAAGCTTCCCAGCACTTTGTTACCATTTTCAAAGAAGCTGATCCTCTGTTTGGTTCGAGGCGCGTTCCAGTTTCCCTGCGATCGGGGAGCTCAGCTGAAATTCCACAGATTCCGATTTCCAAGCCCCAAGGGTTGCGGGAGAGGAGGGAAGGGGGAGGGGGGTGAGGGAGGGCGAATACATTCAAACTCCTTCAACTTCTTTTTACACTGAGACTTTAGTTGCGCAACAGCCTTCTGCCAGTATTTGTGCAGCATTGCTTCATCTGATATTATCTCTGTTGCCCATTGTTATAGCTGAGTATTCATGCTGTCTATTTGACTCCCATTTAGACTCAGAAAGATTGTTCCCGATGATTTGGTTTGATTTGATTTGATTATTGTCGCCTGTATTAGTGTACAGTATTGTTTCTTACGTGCTATACAGACAAAGCATGCTGTACATAGAGAAGGAAAGGAGAGTGTGCAGAATGTAGTGTTACAGTCATAGCTAGGGTGTAGAGAAAGATCAACTTAATGCCAGGTAAGTCCATTCAAAAGTCTGACAGCAGCAGGGAAGAAGCTGTTCTTGAATCGTGGTTGGCACGTGACTTCAGACTTTTGTATCTTTTTCCCAATGGACGAAGGTGGAAGAGAGAATGTCCGGGGTGCGTGGGATCGTTGATTACGCTGGCGGCTTTCCCAAAGCAATGAGAAGTGTAGACAGAGTCAGTGGATGGGAGGCCGGTTTGAGTGATTTACTGGGCTTTGTTCACCACCCTTTGTAGTTTATTGCAGTCTTGGACGAGCTAAACCAAGCTGAGATACAACCGGAAAGAATGCTTTCAAAGGTGCATCTGTAGAAGTTGGTAAAAGTTGTAGCGGACATGCCAAATTTCCTTAGCCTCCTGAGAAAGTCGAGGCATTGGTGGGCTTTCTTAACTATAGTGTTGGCATGGAGGTACCAGGACAGGTTGTTGGTGAGGGAATCCAGAACTAGGGGTCATAGTTTGAGGATGAGGGGGTAAACCTTTTTGGACTGAGGTGGGGAGAAATTTCTTCACCCAGAGGGTGACGAATGTGTGGAATTCACTATCATAGTAAGCAGCTGAGGCCAAAACTTTGCCTGATTTCAAGAAAAAATTAGATGTAGCTCTTGGGGCAAAAGGGATCAAGGGATATGGGGAGGAAGGGGGGATCAGGATATTGAATTTGATGATCAGCCATGATCAAAATGAATGGCGGAGCAGGCTCGTAGGGCTGAATGGCCCAATCCTGCTTCGAGATTCTATGTTTCTATTGGCAGCTGGACTTATAGCCGCCTAGACCCGAAGCTGCGGAACTTTCCCTCTAAACCACTCCAGCCTTCTACCTTGTCCTTTCTCCTTTTTTCAAAATGCTCCTTCGAAGCCAACTGTGGCAAATGTTTTGGCCATCTGCTACAGCAGCTTACCCTAAGTGACTGAATGTTGCTTTCCAATGCTCCTGTGAAGTGCTTTGGGATATCTTTGGGGTGGCACGGTGGCACAGTGGTTCGCACTGCTGCCTCACAGCACCAGGGACCCCAGTTCAATTTTCGGCTTGGTTCATTGTCTGCATGTTCTCCCCGTGTCTGTGTGGGTTTCCTCCGGGTGCTTCGGTTTCTTCCCATACTCCAAAGATGTGCGGGTTTAGGTGGATTGGCCATGTTAAATTGCCCCTTAGTGCTAGGGGGATTAGCAGGGTAAATATGTGGGGTTACGGGAATAGGGCCCGGATGGGATTGTTGTCAGTGCATGCTCGATGGGCTGAATGGCCTCTTTCTGCACTGTAGGGATTCTATGATCTTATTATTTTAAAGGCGCGATATCAATGTAAGCTTCCGTTGTTGACTGCTACTTTTCATGATAGAAACATTGAAAGTAGGAGCAGGAGGAGGCCATTTGGCCCTTCGACCCTGCTCTGCCATTCATTACGATCATGACTGATCTTCCAACTCAAATGTATTATGCATTGTACATTTTGATAAATTTTATATTTTAATTAATTAATTTGACATCTATCAGTAACACTTATCTATCTGATTAACCCAAACCATCTTCTCAGGTGCAGCATAATCCAATAAAGACATTAACCTGAGGGACAATTGACCCCAGAGTCATTGGCTTCAAGGTGAACATTGACATCTTTCACATGCATCAGATTGCAAGTCAGATAGTTATCATAGATCAGTCAGTGCATTTATATTCTATCCCAGGAGAATGAATGTATCTTTGAGAGCAAACAAGGCCATTTCAAAATATGGGAGGAAATAGGTGTATAACCTGTTCAGTACCTTACATGTCGGTAGAAGGGTTATTGCTTTAATCTTGGGTTTTATGCTAGAAATTTCAGTTTCCATCCTATGAGTGAATCCTATGGGTGGGATTTTATGACCTCGCTCAGCCCGAAACTGGAAAATCCCACCAAGGTCAACGGACCTTTCTGAGTTCCGCCCCTTGCCCGCTCCGATTCCCGTGGCGGATGGGGGCAGTAAAATTCCGGCCTATGGGTCCTCTTTCATCTGGGGTATAGCTTTACCTGTCCAATATGCAATGATAACACAGTTCAGGGATTGAACAGGAATGCCTTGGCACTGTTACCATCAAGAACAGCCAAGGGGCGATGAAACAGATAGCAAGAGTTAGAAAAAGGGAGGGTGAAAAATACTTCCAAGGGATGTCAAAATTAGCAAAAAGATTTTTTCAATTTTATTAGGAGAGGGTGAATGATCAAAAGCACAATAAAGGGTGTTAGGAATTTTCAAACTCTCTTTCGCAAATGACAATTGATGCCAGATCAATTGTTAATTTAAAGTCTGAGGTTGTAGTAGGGCAAACTCAGGGATTGTGGGCTGCAGCAGGAGAGGAATGAATGGAAAGGGTCAATCAGGCAGCCTGACTATGGTATTCACATTCACTGTGAGCAGACCCAACAAATCATCATATCCCAGACAGCACTAACACAGCCACACCCTAGGTGAGATCTTTCTGAGGTTACAGCAACAATAAGAGAATCGATATCTTATCAAGGCTCCACAATGTCTAGAGGACAATTAACACACCATTGAAATCAGTTTGACAAGCACAATGCTTTACTATTGTAAACAGGTAGACAGGAGATGTACAGAAAATTATTAAAGTTAAAGCACACAGGACAATGGATCCATATAATGTGATCAAAAACAGAACTGTAACCAATTCAAAGTAACAATCTGATGACCTACTCAAAATGTAGCACTTTGTAATGCGAAGAAGAATAAGAATACGTAAGAACCGATGATTGGCAGAGTAGCTCAGAAGCAAGCTGGAATTGCAGCCACGAGTTCTGCTCTCCCTCATGCATGTTGAATCAAGCCGTTTTTGTTGAAGTTCTACACGGTCTCTGAAGACTCAGTTCATTCATTCCCTCCAACAGAGGTGAATCATCAACCAAGGATATTAAGCGATATGCAGCAAATGTAGGTGAATGGAGTGAGGTTGCAGATCAGCCATGATCTTTTGAATGGCAGAATAGGCTTGAAGGGTAAAATAGCCTTTCCTGTCCGATGTCTCTCAGAATGAGAAGTGCAGCAGTGTCATGGGAAGACTATTGCTGCCAACATCCCTCCAAATCGCACATTATTCTGATTTGGATAGTCACTGCTACGGGTCAAAATTCTGGCCTCACAAGGACTCTTGTGGTTCAAGACAACTAGGGATGCACAATAAATGCAACCTTGCTAGTGTCATTCGCGTAACAATGAACAAAAAACAAGAGAAAGTGATTGAACATGAAGAAGGGAAATCTGGAAGATTGTAATTCAAGTAGGAAAAATACTCTCAAAATTAAGTATTGAATATAATTGATATACATTAATTTCATAGAATCCCTACAGTATGGAAGGGGTCCATTCGTCCCATCGTGTCTGCCCCAACCACAATCCCACCCAGGCCCTTTTCCTATGACCCCACCTTGCTAATCCCCCTGAATTCAGCATGGCCAATCCACCTAACCGCACATCTTTGGAGTGTGGGAGGAAACCGGAGCACCCGGAGGAAACCCACGCAGACACTGGGAGAATGTGCAAACTCCACACAGACAGTGACCCAAGGCAGGAATTGAACCCGTGTCCCTGGTGCTGTGAGGCAGCAGTTCTAACCACTGTGCCACCGGGCTGCTGTTTCTATGCTGCCATGCCAAGGTATTTCTAAAGGGATTGTCTCATAACTTGACATGATTTTGATGAGCACTCAATGGGAATTTTGACGAAATTGTGCAAACAACCAAAGTTGCAGTGGAAAAGGTTTAGGGTTCCAGGTACACAGAACAACTAACAGAGGACCAGCAGTCATGCGGCCTCAGTAGAGCAGAGGAACCTAGGGCTTCGGAGCAGGAGTCGGCCATTTGGTCCTTCCATCCAACTCCACCATTCGATATGAAGCCCATTGTGGTCTCAATTCCACTTTCCTATCTGCCCCCTCCTTCATTCCCTGGTCCATCAAAAATCTATCTCACTCAACCTTGAATAAATTCAATGCCGAGGCTGCACTGCTTTCTAAGAAAGACTAAATTCCACAGACTCATAACCCTCTCCGCAACTCCATCATAAAGAAGGCAAATGGAATGTTGGCCTTCAAAGCAAAAGGATTTGAGTTCATGAATAGGGATGTTTTGCTGCAAATGTATAGGGCGTTGGTGAGGCTACACCTGGAGTATTGTGTACAGTTTTGGTGTCCTTATCTGAAGAATGATGTCCTCGCTAGAGAGGGAGCACAGCGAAGGTTTACCAGGCTGATCCCTGGGATGGTAGGTCTGTCATATGAGGAGGGGCTAAGTTGGTCAGAGGGGCTGAAGTTCAACTCCTAGCGGACCCTACGTGCCTCTAAGATCAGGACAGTCCTACGGAAATTCTTATCTATCATTTTAGTAAATTATTTTTAAAATGCAAGGAATTGTCCCAGAGATCTTCGGAGAAGAAGAAGGCAAAATTGTTTCATTTTTTTCATATGTTCTGGGGACTCGGATTCAAATCCCACCATAGCAGATGGTGGAATTTGAATTCAACAAAGAACATCTGGAATTAAGAATCTATTGATGACCATGAAATCATTGTTGATTGTCAGAAAAACCCATCTGGTTCACTAATGTCCTTTAGGGAAGGAAATCTGCCGTCCTTACCTGGTCTGGACTACATGTGACTCCAGAGCCACAGCAATGTGGTTGACTCTCAACTGCCCTCTGTTCAAGGACAACTAGGGATGGGCAATGAATGTTGGCCAGCCATGCCATCCATGTCCCATGAATGAATACAAAAAAATGTTTGTCATTTTTCACCCTGACTACAAAATCTCTCTTCCAACCCAAAAGAACAGTCTTACCTGCTCGTGACCTTGTCAGACTGCTGTTTTCAATCTCTCTCTCTCTCATTGTTAAATACTTGGAAAGGAATCCAGGTCACCACTTTCACAGAAGGGTTAAAAGCACTTGATCTTTTATCTATTGAAATATCTATCCTAATGAACCAAGTGATGCTTCTCTATATTCCACTAACAGTGCAAAAAGCGAAAGTCAAAAGGGATGCAAAGTTTCAGTGCATAGATTAAATTGCAAGGCTTTAATATCAAATCAATATGGGATGTCAATTAGATGTGATAAATCCATTTGTGAATTTGAAAATAAAGGAAATCAGTCGGATTGATGAAGTGCCACTCCATTCTCCTGTGTGTTGTATTATTTAAAACACACCAGTTGCAAACTCGGAAAGCAACAACATAAAAACAGAGAAACTAGAAGCAGGAGGAGGCCATTCAGCCCTTCGAGCCTGCTCCACCATTCATTTTGATCATGGCTGATCATCGAATTCAATATCCTGATCCCCCCTTCCTCCCATATCCTTTGATCCCGTTAGCCCCTAGAGTTAGATCTAATTTCTTCTTGAAATCACACAATGTTTTGGCCTCAACTACACGGTGTGGCACTGCACAAGATGTTCAGCAAGGAACATTGCAATACACCCCACGCTGAATACAGTACTTAGTTTGATTGTTGTTATAGGATGGCACAGTGGCACAGTGGTTAACACTGCTGCCTCTCAGTTGCAGGTTCCTGGGTTTGAGTCCTGACTTGGGTCACTGTCTGTCTGTGCAGAGTTTGCATGTTCTCCCCATGTCTGCGTGGGTTTCCTCTGGGTGCTCCGGTTTCCACCCACAGAGTGAAAAACATGTCGGTTAGGTGCATTGGCCATGATTAAAACTTTGCAGATGCACACTGTTCTTGTCTAATCTCATTTCTGTACTGCGCTAGGAAGTCTCACAACACCAGGTTAAAGTCCAACAGGCTTATTTTGAATCACGAGCTTTCGGAGCGCTACTCCTTCATCAGGTGAGTGGCAGCTGTGAGACATTGCCAAACAGACGAGACAACTGAACTACGTCACCTACATGTACACCAAGAACAGGAAACTTGAGAAACTTGGTATCACCACCAGCAGCAACCAAGCCTCCCTCAGTATCACAGTAGAAAACAGTACCACTGCACACTCACCTGCTGAAGGAGCAGCACTCCGAAAGTTCGTGATTCCAAATAAACCTGTTGGACATTTATACATAAAGGAACCTTAACAAAGTCAAAACTCCAAGAAAATGTTAAAAGTGGAAAGTAAATCGTGGGCAGCAAAGATTTTATTTTTCGCACAGTAAATCTAAACTAGCCATAGCTAAAACCATGTTTGTTTCATAATTCAGACAGGATTCTTCACTACACAGAGGCACACGCACACCAGTAACAGAGTCAATGAAGAAAGCATTGGATTTCCAACCAGTAGCTATGTAGAAGAGAACAGTGCGCAGTTTATGCTGTGTGCTACAGACTGAGTTACCAAGGACAGAGAAGGGTGTAAATGCACAGCATTTGTCCTGGGAAGGCAGCATTCCAACCTCCCGGAATGCTTTTTTTGGCCACTGGGGGAGATTCATGCTGATTCCAGTGGGATCCTGGCTATTCCCTGCGGTGGCAACCCTAACCCAGAGGCTTGTGATTCAGAGACAAGAGTGCAACCAACTGAGGCCAAGCCAACAAGCGGAAAGGAGAACTCATTTGATCCCTCAAATTGTGCTGTGTCTGTCTCTCAGAAATAATGATCAGGTGGAGCTGCTTTCGCGATGAACCACTATAATCCAGCCAGATGCTGCATTGCCATGTTTGTGACAATGCTTTCTCTTTGCAGAATGGAGATTGATGCGTTCACAATGGGAGGGAAAGAGTGAGAAAGAGCGAGAGATAGGAAGATAGAGATAGAAAGAGAGAAGGAAAGAGAGAGACATAGGAAGACAGACAGACAGACAGACAGACAGATGAACGGAGAGAAAGAGAGAAAAAAGGGAAGGCAGAAACATAGGTGGACAGACGGACAGACAGAGACAGACAGACAGATAGACAGACAGATAGATAGATAGATAGATAGATAGATAGATAGATAGATAGATAGATAGATAGATAGATAGATAGATAGATAGATAGATAGATAGATAGATAGATAGATAGATAGATAGATAGACAGGCAGACAGACGGACAAGCAGGCAGATGGACAGACAGACAAACAGACAGATAGATGGATGGATGGATGGATGGATAGATAGATAGATAGATAGATAGATAGATAGATAGATAGATAGATAGATAGATAGATAGATAGATAGATAGATAGATAGATAGATAGATAGATAGATAGATAGATGGATGGGTAGATGGGTGGGTGGATAGCTAGATAGATAGATAGATAGATAGATAGATAGATAGATAGATAGATAGATAGATAGATAGATAGATAGATAGATAGATAGATAGATAGATAGATAGATAGATAGATAGATAGATGGATGGATGGATGGGTAGATGGGTGGGTGGGTGGGTGGATGGATGGATGGATGGATGGATGGGTTGGTGGATGGATGGACAGTTGGGCGGATGGAATTTTTCTCACCCGCCAGTGCAGGGGTTTGTGGAGGGTGGGGCAGAGAATGTACAGGCTGAAAATAATTGGTTTGCCAATGACAGGAAGTTGCAGTCCTGACAGTCAGGACGGGTTTATGGTGGGTCGCTTTTACTGGTGAACCTCATCGGGAACTGAGTTTGCATATTACGCATGCAAATTAAAAACCAACTAATTGTAACCCTGATCATCTATCCTGACAAGGCAATGGTCTCTCGATAGGGTCTACAGGACATTGGAGGGAAGGGGAATAGTGAGTGGAGGAGGCTTCTGTCACATATTTCCCAGGGGCCTTGGAACCATTGAAATCCGCACAATTCGGTTGGCTTACCCGCTACTGTGTCAGGAGTCCCTCAGGTTCCCTACCCCACCACAGGACTTAGACCCAAAGCAGAAGATTCCACCCCAGAGCGAGACAGAGAGAGAGAGAGAGAGAAAGGATGGAATTTTACACCAGGGGGATTTTCCACTCCTGTCAATGTCAGTGGACTTTTGAATGGCTCACTGCCTCCATAACAGCTGGGCCATTAAATTCCACCCAGAGAGAGAGAGAGAGACAGACACACAGACAGAGATAAAACAAGGAAGAAAAAGGTGAAAGAAAGAGAGAAAATGTTTTGTTAAATTATAGCTTCTGCTATGTATAATGCAGCACCCAGTCTGCACAAAGCAAGTTCCTGCAGACAGCAGTGGGATCTTTACTCATTGATGGGATGTGGGTGTTGCTGGCAAGGTCAGTACCATGATCAGATAATCTGTTTTAAGAACATGAGAAGCAGGAGCAGGGGTAGATCACTCAATCCTTCGAGCCTGCTCCACCCATCAACATGACCGCGTCTGATCTGCTGCCAATCTGCTACTAGTAATAAATAAGTGAATAAGCATAGCTCCACCTTCTTGCACTGCTCCCACATCCCCCAGTATCCAACAATCTATCAATCTCGGTCTGAAATATACTCAGCATCCACTTCTCCCTGGGGCAGCCAATTGGGAAGATTTACAACGCCTTGAGTGAAAAGAATGGCCGACAACCTATTCTGACACGGTAACCCTGAGTTTGAGACACTCCAGCCACTCATCATTTGTTCTATCAAGCCTCTTATAGGTTTTAATTAGATCACCTCTCATTATTCTAAATTCTAGGTAATTTAGGCCTGGCCCACTCAATCTCTCCTCACAGCACAATCCTCTTCAGAACCAATCTATTGAACAATTATTGAAGTCCCTTTAAGGCAATTGTGTCCTTCTTTGAGTCAGGACACCAAGACTGTACTCAGTGCTCCAGGGGTAGGATTTTATGGTCCCTTCGTGGTGGCGATAGCGGTGGGGCCGGTATGAATATTTGGCAACTTTTTCAAAAGTCCATTGACTTCGGTGAGACTGAAAGATCTCGTCGGTGGGAAAGGCCGTAAAATTCCGCCCCAGGTGCGGCCTCAGCAAAGTTCGGAATCACAGAATCAGAAAATACTTCAGTGCAGAAGAGGCCCTTCAGCCCATCGAGTCTGCACCGACACATGAAAGGCCCTGACCTGCCCACCTAATCCCACTTGCCAGCACTTGGCCCGTAGCCTTGAATATGATGACGTGCCAAGTGATGCGCGATTGATTCACACGGGAGGCTAGGACGTACCCGGGAATAAAGGCTTTTATTCACGACAAAATAGGAGCACACTACTCAACAATATTATCCCAGACTAAAGGCTACTAGGAAGTAGCAGTGACCTTTATACTCCTGTAAGAAGGCGGAGCTGAATTGAGTGTACCACATAAACAATAATAACAGATGGAACACCCAAACCCTAACCCCAACAGTAACAAGAGTAACATATGTACAAGTACCCATAGTGGTAACCATCTATGGTTCACCACACCAAGTACTCACCCAGGTACTTTTTAAAGGATGTGAGGCATCCCGCCTCCACCACCCTCCCAGGCAGCGCATTCCAGACCGTCACCACCCTCTGGGTAAAAAAGGTTAGGTATCATTGTAATAAGGCTTCTTTCCCCATCCCAATCCCACTTAATAAAGGCTGATATGCCATTTGCCTTCCTAAGTGCTTGGTGTATCTACATGCAAACCTTTCGTGATTCAGGTACAAGGGCACCCAGGCCCCTCCGAATACCACCAGTGGTTTCCCAGTTTTAGTGATGTAAGTCGAGGGATATCTGCTGGCCCGGATACTGGGGAGAAGTCCCCTTGCTCTCCTTTGAAGCAGTGATTAAAGGCTCTGAGAGGACATCTCATTTGAGAAGCAGCCATTCCAACAGCACAATGCTCAGCCTGTCCTGCGCTGCTGTGTCAACCTGGACCACATGCTCAAATCCCCTGAGCCGACATGAACCCAGAGAGATAAAAGCAAATCACTGCGGATTCTGGAATCTGAACCCAAAATAGAAAACGCTGGAAAATCTCAGCAGGTCTGACAGCATCTGTGGAGAGAGAATAGAGCCAACATCTCGAGTCAGCTGACAGAGCAGCTGAGATTTTCCAGAATGAACCCAGAGGGTCCTGACTCAGACTGGAGTCACTGACCCACAGCTGACATCAGGGACAGATATCAACGCAAAGGAAAAATTAAGGGCCAGTAAAAGCCATTTGGCTGCCTGGTGCTTACCCAGCCGGGACGCCAATTCTTCCATCACCTAACTGCACGCTGAGTGTGCCTTATGTTTTTTCCTGGACTACCCTACCCGAGAGATTAGTTTGACCTTAACAACCCTGCGGGCCGAGGACTTTGTCCCGATGTCTGCTTTAAATATCCTTTTCACCAAAAAACGATACTGAAACTCAGCCCGAGCTGCCTGCCACGAAACTAGTGACTTTCCCAGATATTTGAACAGCCGCAAGATGTTATTAAATAGCATACATGTTAGCAGCATCCTGTGACAGTATGAAGGAGAAATCAATTCCAATTTGTTCCTGTCAATGTGTTGGCAGATGGTGGACAGCAATGTTGCCAGTATAATGAGGTAAATAGCATGGGAAGAAATCAGTTCTCCTGATTGTTATGCTATTATGCGAAAGTCGTGTGTGAATTCAGGGTGCAGTATTGAGTGTGACTAACATTTACAAAGAGAACAAGCAAGTATCCTTCTTGATGTAACACCGAGCTTGTATACATTTATAAATAGGTGTGCGCACATGAGGTAAATGTCTTTTCAGGATCAAGAAAGATGAAGCAAGCATTTCAACACTCACATATAGAAATTGATAGGCAGTGTGTCAATTTTTCGGTTTTGCGATAAGAGATGTATATGTTTATCTTTTTGTGGTTATGTTTTCTGTATATATTAAGTAAAACTGTGTATTAAGTGAAACTCTGTGTGTGTGTGTGTGTGTGCATGTGTGGTGTGTGAGACCAGGGGTAATTGAACATGGGGAAGGATATTAGAGACAGGTTGTCTGTGAGGTCTGAGAGATGAAAGGTTAAAGGCACTAGTTTTGTGCATTTGTAATGAGATTTTATGATGTGTCTATAAATAGGTGGGGTCTGAAATTTGCAGTAGGAGAGAAGTGGGGAAATTGTTTTCTCAGCAGTTGAATTTCAAAAGGCAGTTTAGAGGTGGCAAGGAAC
Organism: Mustelus asterias; assembly: GCF_964213995.1. NCBI lineage: Eukaryota > Metazoa > Chordata > Chondrichthyes > Carcharhiniformes > Triakidae > Mustelus > Mustelus asterias. Next base: position 12,019,202 of record NC_135809.1, read on the forward strand.
ATTTACATTTTACAGCTGTTCCATGAGTGAACAGGGGAAGGTGTATTAAATTTTATTGATCTGGAAGTAGAGGCAAAATAGGAAACATGATGGTGAGCCCGCCCTCATGCCACTAATGACCTAAATTGAGGAAGATCACAAAGGGTCAGTGTTTTCCATAGCATGTGGGCTTCCGATTTGTACTCGGGTGAGACAGTGAAGGTCCCTGAAGCTTTTGGAGAAATTTCAGCCCTAGGTGTTTGGTATCAGAGGTAGCATGGATAGAGACTGGGAGACTGAAAGGATGTTCAGGTTAACAAATGTTGTTTGAATTGGAGAAGGGTTTTGTACTCCAGCGTCACTGCTGGGTTCACTTCTAATATTCAAGATAATTTGGATCTGGAATTGGAAACAAAATATTAGCTGACGTCATGAAATAGGGGTGTTGGCAAACAGCTGGAACAGTAAATACAAGGTTCTCAGAAGGGTCTTGCAACAAGCCTCAGGTCCCTCATGGACACAGACAGTGCGGGCGTATACTGATTGTTTCTGCTGGTCAGGGAATCTGAAGCGCGGGGGCACAGCCTCAGGATAAGGGGCCGATCAGTTAGGACTGAGTTGGGGATTAATTGCTTCACTCAAAGGGTGGCCAATCTTTGGGATTCTCTACCCCAAAGGATTGTGAGTGTTCATCCTTGAATACATTTAAGGCTGGGATAGGCAGAGGTTTGGTCCCTCAGGAAATCAAGGGATATGGGGAGTGGGCAGGAAAATGGAGTTGAAGCCCAAGATTAGCCATGATCGGATTGAAAGGCGGAGAAAACTCAATGGGTGGCATTGTCTGCCTCCCCCTCCTATTTCTTGTCTTCTTGCCTTCTAAGACCTGTTTTAGGCAGCTACTGGATTCCTAAACAAAAAGCACCCCATGAATTTAACAGCAGATCAAATGCACTTGCAGACCAAATACAGGATGCCCCACCACATTTGTCAAATAGTATTTTCCTTTAAGAAATTCATTATGGCTGCCCTTGAATATTTTGTGCTTATCTAATTATTCCCAAATTTGATGCCAAATTATAATTTTGCAATTGTTCCCACATTGTTATTAAATTAACGGTCTATGACCGCCCGATCGTACTTCAGCTATAACCTGCTCAGTGACGCTGAGTTTGGGTTCTACCAGGGCCACTCAGCTCCTGACCTCATTACAGCCTTGGACAAATGAGCTGAATGCCAGGGGTGAGGTGAGACTTACTGCATCAAGGCTGCATTGGACTGGGTGTGGCATCAAAGAGCAACCCCCCTCCTGCCCCCCCCCCCACCCCACCCACCCGCTAACTAACAAAACTGGAGTCAATGTTGCCCTTAATTGTACAGGGAGCCTGTCTTCATTCTGACTTAGAGGGCAACCCATCCCTGTTTCCCACTCTCCAATCAAAAACTCCAGCCCCGATTGCGTCTTGATAGAACGAAGGGAATGAATGAGTGAATATTAAACGGCAAACAGAAGGCAAAGCAGTTGACAACAGTGAAAACACAACAAAAATAATCATAAAGTAATAGATTTTTTTAATACCATCTGTAAATGTGAAGCTGAGTTACTTCAAAATTCATCTCCTGCCTTCAATCCATTGCCTAGCAACCCTGGATGACAGCTGCGATTATGAATTAGCACAAGTGAGGCAGAAGAGATGACAAACTGGGATGGATAAAGTTGCCATGTCAGTTTGCCCTTCACTTGTGTTTGGAGTGAGCGGCTTCTGGTAAAGGCAGAAAAAGGTGACTGCTCGGAGGCAGATGGGGAATGTCACAAGGCTATGCCCCTTTATTTTTGAAAATATGACTTTTCATCTGCCTGGAAGCTTTTCCATTTGCGGTAAGACAGAACAAATGACTTAAAAGAGTGAGGCCACTTTCCAAGGTGAATATGGAAAGCCAAACAAGAACCCCTGCCGGGGATTGTGAAGAGAGACACATTTCCTATAATTCAAAGATCCATCAAAACCATTCACTTGGGGAGGCAGTGGTGTAGTGGTATTGTCGCTGGACTAGTAATCTGGAGACCTGGGGTAATTAATCCTCTGGGTACCCGGGTTCGAATCCCACAACGGCAGATGGTGGAATCTGAATTGAATGAAAATCTGGAATTAAAAATCGAATGATGACCATTGTTGGAAAAACCCATCTGGTTCACTCGTGCCTTTTAGGGAAGGAAGTCTGTCATCCTTACCTGGTCCGGCCTACATGTGACTCCAGACCCCACAGCAATGTGGCTGACTCTTAAATGCCCTCAGGGATAGGCAATAAACGCTGGCCCAGCCAGCGACGCCCATGAACGAATAAATTTTAAAATCTAAGAATGGGATATTAAAATACAAAGTGCTGGACATTGAAACAATGGTTGCTGCAAACACATTTACTCAAAACCCCTTGGAAATACACAATGGTGAAGTATAACAGGCTAGACTGCCAGCCACTGCGGAGAGATTGCAAGTGACACAGGCAGTGTGACCTTTGAAGGAGGTTAAGGGAGGGGAGCCAGCCCGCCCCGTCTCACTTGGTCAGAAGAGGATGAAATGCAATTGATGCCTGCCGCACTTCTTGTAGCTGTCAGCCTGGTTAGTACCACGAAGACCAGACAAGCAGTCACTGTCATTTACAGCCTGACAACCTCAGTGAAAGAGGTGGAATTTTAAACAATGCTGGAGTGATGCTACAGCCCATCTGTTGAAAGTTGTTATTAGACATTTATCACTTGAACAGGGAGGTTCCATAGAGTCTACAGTAGGACTTCCCAAACTGTGGACTTAATTTTTTTTAAAATTAACTCCACGTCCTGTCTCCGTGCTGTGTGAGTTTGTTTTGAACACAGGGTAGAAGGTGAAAGCTGAGAACATTGAACAAATCATCATTCTAGAATATTCCAGCCTTGTGTCACATGAAAAATAAAAACCCAACGTGCATTTTGGCATTTATATTGAATAGGCTTGTTTCGAATTTTTGAAATAAAATAAATAAAAGTACTTCTATATCATGCCAGATAAGGCAAAATTAAGGTCATTAAAAGCAACAACAACTTTCATTTATATGACATCTTTAACATAATGATAGTCTCAAGGTGCTTTATAACACAAAATAACCCACCAAACCACACCAGGAGTGTTTTTTTTAAATCATGGGATGTGGGGAGTTGGTTAGCTCAATTGGCTAGATGACTGGTTAGTGGGTTCAATTCCTGTACCGGCTGAGGTTCTTCATGAAGGCCCTGCCTTCTCAAACTTGCCCCTCGCCTGAGGTGTGGTGATCCTCAGGTTAAATCACCATGAGTTAGCTCTCCCTCTCAAAGGGGAGAACAGCCTATGATATGGGTGGCGTTGCTCCCTCACAGTGCCTATGATGTGGTGACACAGTGGCACAGTGGTTAGCATTGCTCCCTCACAGCGCTAGGGGTCCGGGTTCAATTCCGGGGCCTTGTGTGGAGTTGGCAGTTTCTCCCTGTGTGTATTTCCACTGGGTGCTCCAGTTTCCTCCCAAAGCTGTGCAGGTTAGGTGGATTGGTCATGCTATATTGCTCCTTAGTGTCCGATGATGGGTAGGTTAGGGGAATTAACAGGGTAAAAATGTGGTGTTACCGAGATAGGACCTGGGTGGGATGCTCTGTTGGAGAGTTAGGTGCATACTCGATGGGCCGAATGGCCTCCTTGTGCACTGTAGGGATTCTGTGATTAATATGTGACCATATTTATTGTCCATCCCTAATTCCTATTGAACTGAGTGACTTGCTTGGCCATTTAAAAGTCAACCGCATTGCTGTGGATATGGAGTCACATGTAGGACAGCAGATTTCCTCCCTAGTGAACCAGATGTGTTTTTAACGATACGCGTTTGATGTTCATCATTAGACTTTTAATTCCAGATTTGCCTTTTATCGAATTTAAATTTCACTATCTGCATGGTGGGATTTGAACCTGAATCATCAGAGCATTACCCTAAGTCTCTGGATTACTAGTCCAGTGACAATGTCGCTATGCCACCGGCTCTCCCTTAGCATGGATGTCCAGAAGCTTGGTCAAGGAAATAGGTTTGAAGGAGCATCTTAAAGGAGGAGAGAGAGGTAGAGAGATGAAGAATGAGGGAATCCTAGAGTCTAAGGTCAAGGCAGCCTATCATGCAGTGATTAAAATCTGAGATGCACTGGGGCCAAGAATTGGAGGAGCACAGATATCTTCAAATATCTGAGGGGATGGAGGAGATTACAGAGGGGTGAGGCAATGGAGGGATTTGAAAATGAGGATGAGAATTTTAAAATGGCGGTGTTGTTGGACTGGACGGCACGGTTGGCACTGCTGCCCCACAGTGACAGGGATCTGTGTTCGATTCCTGGCTTGGGTCACTGTCTGTGCGGAGTCTGCACGTTCTCCCCGTGTCTGCGTGGGTTTGCTTCGGGTGCTCCGGTTTCCTCCCACTGTCCAAAAGTTGTGCATTGGCCATGCTAAAATTCTCCGTCAGCCGGAGTGTGGTGACTAGGGGATTTTCACAGTAAATTCATTGCAGAGTTGATGCAAGCCTACTTGTGACACGAGTAAATAAACTTTAAAAATCTAGGTTATCAAGCACAGGGGTGAGAGGAGAATGTGATTGCATACGAGTTGGGATGTGAGCAGTAGGTTTCATAAGATTGTAGGTAAAGGAGCAGAATTAGACCACTCGGCCCATCGAATCTGCTCTGCCGTTCAATCATGGCTGATAAGTTTCTCAACCCCATTCTCCCGCCTTTTCCCTATTACCTTTCATCCCCTTACCAATCAAGATCCTATCTATCTCTGTCTTTAATACACTCAATGACCCGGCACCCACAGCCTTCTGCGGCAATGAATTCCATAGATTCACCACCCTCATGTTTCATGCTTGTGGGGGTGGGTGGGAGGATAAGAGGTTCTCCAGGACTAGAACAAGAGTGCGGATTTGTAAAAGTCAAATCTATAAAGAAGTTCGGGGAACATGTGCCCATACAGTGAGGAGTTATGTAGATGTGAATAGGTATTACAAAAAACAAACCCCACCAGTTTAATATTTATGAGCATGACTGTGAAAGGCTGTGGCACATTAGATTTTCATTCGGCTGCTGGTATCAATGGATGATTCTGGAGTTTTCTGCACGCAATATAAATCTACAATTCAAATAGGCAGTTGCCGATTTCAAATGCCTGCAGTCCCTTTTTGCATCTGTTTAACAGATCATGCATCTCCATCCGTGAGTAGCAAGGGGCAACTCATAAACAAACTCTCAACAGTAAGAGCAGTTTCATTTATTACAGATGCTTTAACGCATAGAAGCATCCTGCCGCACTTTTCAAGAGCATTATCAAGCAAAATTTAACACGGAGACACATGAATGAATATTAATGTAGAGGGCCGGGGTTGCTGAACCTCCAGGGTTGGCCTGGAATCTTCAGAACACTCCAGTGTGAAACCCTGGAGAAAAATATTTTTTTTTTGAACATTTCTCTTTACCAGATATAAGAATATTGGAAATGGAAGACAGTGGGTGAGATTTTACACCCTCGCTCAGGCGAGATCGTAACCTCCAAAGGCCACGGAGATTTCCGTTCCGGGAGTTTTGGCCAGTACGTCACAGAGATGGATGTGTTGGCCGGCTGATAGAACAAAGAACAAAGAACTGTACGGCACAGGAACAGGCCCTTCGGCCCTCCAAGCTTGCCCCGATCACATTGTCTTATTTAGACCAACCGCTTATATCCTGCTATTCCCCGTTTGTTCATATGCCTATCAAGATAAGCCTTAAATGTGGCTAATGTAACTGCCTCAACCACCTCACTTGGCAGTGCATTCCAGGCCCCACCACCCTCTGTGTAAAAAACTTCCCCGCACATCTCCACTGAACCTTTCCCCCCCTTACCTTAAACTTGTGCCCCCTTGTCATTGTCATTTCTGCTCTGGAAAAAAGCTTCCAACTGTTCACGCTATCTATACTTCTCATAATTATGTAAACTATCAGGTCTGGAGTGTGGGGGGAAAGTCATGTGATGAAGCCTCCACAAATACATTTAATCACAGTTGGTAGCCTGATTAAAGGCCTTAAGTGTCCATCATGTTCTGATAATTTTTTTCGGAGTTCCTTTTGCAATTTAAAGTGACAACGGCAACTTGCATTTATATGGCATGATTGTGGTAGGAAGATCAAAAGGGCTTTGATGCAAGTGGTCAGCAGTGCTGTCTCACAGGCCAGGGACCCGGATTTGATTCTGGCCTTGGGTGACTGTGTGGAGTTTTTCCCCCGTGTCTGTGTGGGTTTCCTCCAGGTGCTCTGGTTTCCTCCAAAGATGTGCGGGTTATGTTGATTGGCCATGCTTAAATGCCCCTTAGTATCCCATGATGTGGTGGTTAGATGGATTGACCATGCTAAATTGCCCCTTAGTGCCCGAGGTTTCGGGGATGGGGTGGGCCTGGGTAAAGATGCTCTGTTGGAGGGTCAGATTCAATGGGCCTCCTTCTGCACTGTAGGGATTCTATGATTCGATCCAATGGCACTGAGCCACATAAACGGATATTGCATTAGGACAGCTGACTAAAATCTTGTTTTGAAAGATGGGCATTAAAAGGAGTGTAATCAAAGTGGAGGGAGAGAGGTAGAGAGGTGGAGGAGGTTAGGGAAGAGGTTCCTGAGGTTAGGGCCTAGTGTCAAATGTGGTTCAGTTGGCAGCACTCTCTGGCCGGAACATTCCGGGGGCAGGCAAGGTTCGGAGAATGGCATTCTCTGTTGGCCTCAGACGGGGTCGTACGAACCTCAGGCGGACATGCTGGTAAAATTCCGCCCTCTGAGACAAGAAGCTGTTGATCAAAGAGAACTCCAGGAACTTGAGCAGTGAAGGATCTAGGCTGATACCCCAGTACAGTTCTGAGTGATGGGAGGCACGGTGGCACAGTGGTCAGCACTGCTGCCTCACAGCGCCTCACAGAGCCAGGGACTCAGGTCCAATTCCAGCCTCGGGTCACTGTCTGTGTGGAGTTTGCATGTTCTCCCTGTGTCTGTGTGGGTTTCCTCCGGGTGCTCCGGTTTCCTCCCACAGTCCAAAGATGTGCGGTTTAGGTTGGTTGGCCATGCTAAATTGTCCCTTAGTGTCAGGGGGATTAGCAGCGTAAATGTGTGGGGTTATAGGAATTGGGCCTGGGTGGGATTGTGGTCGGTACAGACTCGATGGGCCAAATGGCCTCCTTCTGTACTGTAGGGATTCTACGATTCGAACTGTTGCACTGTTGGATTACTGAAAGCATGGATGGGGATTCTCCGGCTGTTCAGACTGACAGGATTCTCTGGTCCCATTGAGCATCAAATTCTATGTCCTTGCTGGCAGCGGTGGCGGGGTGGGAACGGCTGGAGAATTCTGGCCCAGGGCTCGGGGTGATAGAAATCAGGGATGTGCAGGTTATTTGAGCAGTAAGGTGAAAGCAGATGTCTGGATGCCTTACTTGCAGATTTATCTTGTTGCCTCAAATTGTCGCTCCGTTGGAAGAATTTAGTGAACTAAAATTTTTTTGAACAGGCGATTAGCAGTGCTTCCAGCTCGTTAAAGAAACAGATGTGTCTCTGTCGGGCAATATCCCTTGGGGGATAACAAAGTGTTACAAATTCTGTCACAGATTTGGCTGTTGCTATCTTCTTGGGTTTAATGGCTCTGGAGTTGCTTCTGTAACTGAATCCCACATCTTTATGTCTTGGAGTTAACTCACACGGTGTAATATTTACTCACACATTAAGGTCAGCTGGAGTTGTGACTGCGTAACTTAACTTTTTTTCGCGATCTTCACAAAGGGTTCAAACTGTGCCAAATTTACGCCATTTTCAAAAGTCTTGATGTTCTGATGGTTCCTCTATTTGCATAATCACAGAACTCAAAACCTTCCATGGATCAACACAATTGAGCAGTCTTTTCAAATGTCATTTAAAAAAATGATTGCTTTAAAAAACATTGTTTGATTTATTTAAGAGTGGTAACCACTTGCAGTCTGACTAAGATGTGTTTATCACAATAAATTAGGGCCCAGATAGTCCGTTCTCCAGATGGTTGTACTTCGGAACGCGTGCTGGGAGACCCCTCAGAAGTCCCCACGCACTGACTACACAGGAATTGCCCGGGAACCAGGTATCAGTGATCATAAGTTGATTGAATTTTATGTTCAGTTTGAGGGAGAGAAGAGTGGGTCCAAGACTCGTATTTTCAATTTAAATAAGGGCAATTATGAGGGCATGAAAGTGGAGCTAGCAAAAGTGAACTGGTGAGTGTGGCTAAGAGATAGATCAATAGAGGTTCAGTGGCAAACATTTGAAGGGATAATTATATATATATATCTGACCACACCCACCTCTGATGACTCCCCCACTTCCAATAATGATTGATACAACATGGGGGACATGGCCAGTTTTGTGGGCAGGGCCTAAGTCTCTCACGCTGTTTATAAAATTAAGGTACAATAATGGTGGAAATTCAAGAATTAAGGCTCTGCAAATCTTTGCGCTGGTCCCATTAAAGTTGGGCAAATTGCTTCGAAAACATCAAACACAACTGAACGGAAATCCCAGGACCTTGTTTTCTACATGTGATCTCATTATGGGAAAATAGTCAATGGGTTACAAAATGTGACGGAAGGTGAATTGCCACATTGTTCATGCGAAAGGAGCAAAAAATGTGCACTTCTCAAGCTTTGGATACCCTGCAGTGCTTTACGGCCAATTCAATACTTTCTCTGCAACAATGAGGTGTTTAGATTAGAACAGAACAGAATCCCTACAGTACAGAAGGGGTCCATTCGGCCCATCGAGTTTGTACCAACCACAATCCCACCCAGGCCCTAATCCCATAACCCCGCACATTAACCCTGCTAATCCCCCTGACACTCGGATCAATTTAGCATGGCCAATCAACCTAACCTACACATCTTTGGACTGTGGGAGGAAACCAGAGCACCTGGAGGAAACCCACGCAGACACGGGGAGAACGTGCAAACTCCACACAGACAGTGACCCGAGGCCGTAATTGAACCTGGGTCCCTGGTGCTGTGAGGTAGCAGTGCTAACCACTGCGCCACCGTTCTTTTTACCTTCAGCATTTAATCGACAGGATTTTGTGTCATTGGCTTAATCCCTTATCCAGTAATTGGGTATGATTACATAGCTTTCCTCATCTTCTTTAATTCAATACTAGCCTGAATCTTTTGTACTGTTTTACCTTTTTGAGCCTAATGCATCTATGAGTTCGCAGGAATGAATCCATTATCCAGGCATGTGCAGTTCAACTATACTGGGGCCCCACAGGGACAACAGTGTGTAATAGGAGCATCGGACACACTGTTCTCCCTGCCTCAAAATGTAGACAGAAAATGTACAAAGTGGTTCATTTCTTATCACAGTGCATTCTAAAGCCTGAGACTCAACAGGTCTCTGCTTGTGGGGCAACCTAGAACAAGATGTCGTAGCTTTCGGATAAGGGACGGCAGATTTAAAACAGAGATGGGGAGAAATGACTTCTCTCAAAGGGTCGTGAGTCTGTGGGATTCACTACCCCGGAGTATGGTGAATGCTGGGAAATGAGTGAATTCAAGGAAAAGGTGGACAAGGTTTTTAATTAGAAGGGGTTTGAAGGCCTATGGTGAATGGGCAGGAAAGTGGGGTTGAGACTCAGATGAGATCAGCCATGATTGTGTTAAATGGCGGAACAGGCTCGAAGGTCTAAATTGCCGACTGCTCCTAGTTCTTATGATTCTAAACCCTTGGCATCTGCCAATTGGCTGCCCATTTTTTGTAGCTTTGACCTTTTCAATGCATTTTAAGACCACAAGACCATAAGAAATAGGAGCAGAATTGGGCCATTCAGCCCATCGAGACTGCTCCACCATTCAATCATGGCTGATATCATTCTCATCCCCATTCTCCTGCCTTTTCCCTGTAACCCTTGATCCCCTTATTGATCAAGAACCTATCTATCTCTGTCTTAAAGACACTCAATGACCTGGCCTCCAAAACCCTCTGTGGCAATGAGTTGCACAGATTCATCACCCTCTGGCTGAAGAAATTCCTCCTCATCTCAGTTTTAAAGGAACGTCCCTTCACTTTGAGGTTGTGTCCTCGAGTTCTAGTCTCTCCCGTTAGTGGAAGCATCCTCTCCACATCAACTCTATCCGGGCCTCTCAGTATTCTGTAAGTTTCAATGAAATCCCCCCTCTTCTACAAGGCTGGCAAAGAAGAAGAGCACTCTGGGGGAGGACGACCTCACTGAGCCTGGGGGTCTGGAGTGCTTATACTTCAATGCAAGGAGCGTAGCAGGTAAAACAGACGAACTTGGGGCCTTAATGCGCACGAGGAATTTGGATGTGGTTGCGGTGACAGAGACTTGGTTGAAAGAGGGACAGGACTGGCAACTGAATATTCCAGGGTACAAGTGTTTTAGGCGAGATAGAGGAGGGGCCAAAAGAGGTGGGGGAGTAGCGGTATTGGTTGGAGAGCATATTACAGCGGTGCAGAGGGAGGACAATTCGGAGGAGTCGTGTAGCGAGTCACTCTGGGTGGAGCTTAGAAACAGGAAAGGCGCAGTCACTATGTTGGGGGTGTACTACAGGCCCCCCAACAGCCCAAGGGAAGTGGAAGAATGGATATGTCAGGAGATACTGGATAGGTGCAGGAAATATAGGGTTGTTGTAGTGGGAGACTTCAATTTCCCTGGTATAGACTGGAAATCGCTGACGGCAGGGACTCTGGATGGTGAGGCATTTGTAAAATGTGTACAGGAGGGTTCGTTGGAACAATATGTGGACAGCCCAACTAGAGAGGGGGCTATACTGGACCTGGTGCTGGGGAATGAGCCCGGTCAGGTCTTCAAAGTTTTGGTTGGGGAACATGTGGCAAATAGTGACCACAATTCTGTTAGCTTTAGGATAGTGATGGAAAAGGATGAGTGGTGTCCCAAGGGTAAGGTGTTGGATTGGGGGAAGGCTAACTTTATTGGGATCAGGCAGAAATTGGCAGCTCTTGATTGGGAGAGGCTGAGGGTAAATCCACATCTGGTATGTGGCAGTCTTTTAAGGAACGGTTGTTAGGGCTACAGGACAAGCATGTGCCTGTAAAAAAGAAGGATAGGAAGGGTAGGATTAGAGAACCGTGGATAACCAGGGAAATTGAGGGACTGGTCAAAAGGAAAAGAGAGGCGTATGTTAGGTCCAAGCAGCTAAAAACGGAGGGAGCTCTGGAGGAGTATAATGAAAGTAGGAAAATACTCAAACGGGGAATTAGAAGAGCAAAAAGGGGTCACGAAATGTTCTTGGCAGACAGGATTAAGGAGAATCCCAAGGCATTTTATTCATACGTTAGGAACAAAAGGGTTGTTAGGGAAAAAATCGGACCTCTCAGGGACAAAAGTGGGGACTTATGCTTGGAGCCCAAAGAGATAGGGGAGATCCTAAATGAATACTTTGCGTCGGTATTCACTAAGGAGAGGGATGTGTTGACTGGGAGTGTCTCGGAGGGGAGTGTTGAACCGTTGGAGAAAATCTCCATTACAAAGGAGGAAGTGTTAGGTTTGTTAGAGAATATAAAGACTGACAAATCCCCAGGGCCTGATGGAATCTATCCAAGGCTGCTCAGGGAGACGAGAGGTGAAATCGTTGGGCCTCTGACGCAAATCTTTGTCTCGTCACTGGACACAGGTGAGGTCCCAGAGGATTGGAGGATAGCCAATGTGGTCCCGTTATTTAAGAATGGTAGGAAGGATAACCCGGGTAATTATAGGCCGGTGAGCTTGACGTCCGTGGTGGGGAAGTTGTTGGAGAAGATTCTTAAAGATAGGATGTATGCGCATTTAGAAAGGAATAAACTCATTAACGATAGTCAACATGGTTTTGTGAGAGGGAGGTCATGCCTCACGAACCTGGTGGTGTTTTTTGAAGAAGTGACCAAAATGGTTGACGAAGGAAGGGCCGTGGATGTTGTCTATATGGACTTTAGTAAAGCATTTGACAAAGTCCCTCATGGTAGGCTAGTGAAAAAGGTTGGATCCCATGGGATAAAGGGGGAGGTGGCTAGATGGGTGGAGAACTGGCTTGGTCATAGAAGACAGAGGGTGGTAGTGGAAGGGTCTTTTTCCGGCTGGAGGCCTGTGACTAGTGGTGTACCGCAGGGCTCTGTATTGGGACCTCTGCTGTTTGTGATTTATATAAATGATCTGGAAGAAGGAGTAACTGGGGTGATCAGTAAGTTTGCGGACGACACAAAACTGGCAGGACTTGCAGATAGTGAGGAACATTGTCAGAGGCTACAGAAGGATATAGATAGGCTGGAAATTTGGGCAAGGAAATGGCAGATGGAGTTCAATCCTGATAAATGCGAAGTGATGCATTTTGGTGGGAATAATGTAGGGAGGAGCTACACGATAAATGGAAGAACCATAAAGGGTGTAGAGACGCAGAGGGACCTGTGTGTGCAAGTCCACAGATCTTTGAAGGTGACGTCACAGGTGGAGAAGGTGGTGAAGAAGGCATATGGCATGCTTGCCTTTATAGGACGGGGCATAGAGTATAAAAGTTGGGGTCTGATGTTGCAGATGTATAGAACGTTGGTTCGGCCGCATTTGGAATACTGCGTCCAGTTCTGGTCGCCACACTACCAGAAGGACGTGGAGGCTTTGGAGAGAGTACAGAGGAGGTTTACCAGGATGTTGCCTGGTATGGAGGGGCTTGGTTATGAGGAGAGATTGGGGAAACTGGGGTTGTTCTCCTTGGAAAGACGGAGGATGAGGGGAGACTTAATAGAGGTGTATAAAATTATGAAAGGCATAGATAGGGTGAACGGTGGGAAGCTTTTCCCCGGGTCGGTGGTGACGTTCACGAGGGGTCATAGGTTCAAGGTGAAGGGGGGGAGGTTTAACACAGATATCAGAAGGACATATTTCACACAGAGGGTCGTGGGGGCCTGGAATGTGTTGCCGGGCAAGGTGGTGGAGGCGGACACACTGGGAACGTTTAAGACTTATCTAGACAGCTATATGAACGGAGTGGGAATGGAGGGATACAAAAGAGTGGTCTAGTTTGGACCAGGGAGCGGCGCGGGCTAATTGTTCCTGGTTTCTCGTTTCAAGGCTTCATTCTATGATCATCTTGCTGGTGCCAGTACAGAGTGAGACTGCGGATAGTTGGGAACCTGTCTCGGGGGCAGGGAATTCATATGGTGTTCGTGGAAGTGGAAATGACTAGGGTTGGGAAGCATTTTCCGATCGGGGCCATTGTGATCTCCTGGACTCGTTTCGATCGCCTCAGGGGGTCGGAGAGGAATTTCCCAGATTTTTTTTCCCCATATTGGCCCTGGGGTTTTTCACTCTGGGTTTTCGCCTCTCCCTGGAGATCACATGGTCTGGAATGGGGGGGTGGGGGTAAGTTAATAGGTTGTAATGAACAAAGCATCGTAGCTGTGAGGGACAGCTCGGTGGATAGGATATTGGTATGTAGATAGGCTGGAAAATTGGGCGGGGATCCTGGATTCAGGATTCAATCCTGGACCGGGGAGCGGCGCGGGCTTGGAGGGCCGAAGGGCCTGTTCCTGTGCTGTATTGTTCTTTGTTCTTCCTTCTAAACTCCAGCGAGTATAGACCCAGATTCCTCAACCGCTCCTTGTCCTTGCGTTGGAGATGGAAGGATCGCTTGTTGATGCAATTTCTCGAATCCCATGTGGAGGAGTACATATAAATGCTCTCCCATTTCCCCCTCCCCCGAAGTCTATGGGGGCTGGGGCAATTGGTGCTTTCAAGACCATGATAGATAGTTTTGCGTTGGGTAAACAGGGGATGTCGGGCTAAAGCTACTAAATGGAGTTGAAGTGCCGATCATCCATGATCGAACTGAATGTTGGAGTATGTTCGAAGGAAGGAACGGTCTAACCCTCTTCTTATGTATGCCTTTGTCAGACACTCATTACCAAGTTTATGGGTTTGCTCACAACCTCCAACGGCACTTACAGCATAGCATTCATAAAAGCATCCCTCCCGTCAAACGTATCTGGAATTTAGACAGGTTGATTTTGGAGTTCTTACTTTGCAGTTGAGGCTGCCAAAAATCACATTGATATATTGACGCAATTGCTCTTCTGATGAAGCATCAAGCAGGATAAACTGAATAGACAGTGCGGAATTTCAATCACCCTATTGAAACTGAAAGAGATATCCTGCTTTGCAAGTGTGCATTGCTTCGTTGAAATGATCGATTGGAGGAATTTCACCCACACCTCGGGAGAGATTATCTGGAACTTTCTGCCGGCGGGATCTTCCAGTCCCGCTGAAGGTTACCTTCTCTATTCTGACTTCCCCAGCAACTGGATCGATGAGCAACGCAAATGACTATTGACTTCGCTGGGACCGGACGATCTCACTGGCGGCCAATGGCAAACCATCAATGCTACGGGCATGAGGAGAGATTGGGTAAACTGGGGTTGTTCTCACTGGAAAGACGGAGGATGAGGGGAGACTTAATAGAGGTGTATAAAATTATGAAAGGCATAGATTGGGTGAACGGTGGGAAGCTTTGTCCTAGGTCGGTGGTGACGTTCACAAGGGGTCATAGGTTCAAGGTGAGGGGGGGGGCGGGGGGGAGGTTTAACACGGATATCAGAAGGATGTATTTTACACAGAGGGTGGTGGGGGCCTGGAATGCGCTGCCGGGCAAGGTGGTGGAGGCGGACACACTGGGAATGTTTAAGACTTATCTAGATAGCTACATGAATGGAGTGGGAATGGAGGGATACAAAAGAATGGTCTAGTTTGGACCAGGGAGCGGCGCGGGCTTGGAGGGCTGAAGGGCCTGTTCCTGGTGACAGTCGGATTGGATCATCTGGACCATGTTCTTTATTCTTTGTTCTTTGAGTCATAGAATCATAAAATCCCTACAGTGCAGGAGGAAGCCACTCAGCCCGTTGAGTCTGCACCGACCACAATTCCATTCTGGCCCTATCCCTGAAACCCCACCTATTTACCATTCTAATCCTTTAACGTTACGGGGCAATTTAGCATGGCCAATCCACCTAACCTGCACATCCTTGGATTGTGGGAGGAAAACGGAGCACCCAGAGGAAATCCACCTGGACACGGGGAGAGCGTACAGACTCCGCACAGACAGTGACCGATATGCAATTTTGTCTCTTTACTTAAGAAAGGATATAATTGCATTCGAAGCAGTTCAGAGAAGGTCCATGCGATCGATACTTGGGGGTGGGGGTAGGGATGCTTATCTTATTGGGAAAGGTTGAACAGGTTGGGTCTACACCTAATGGAATTTAGAAGAATGACAGAGACGAACGAATAGGATCCTGAGGGGACTTGATGCTGGATGATCTTTTCCTTCTGGGGCATCTAGGACACTGCCTCCCTGTTCAAAAATTAAGGCCGAAGACCGGGATGAGGAAAATTTCTTTCTTTCTCAGAAGGTCCGTGGAATTCTCTTCCCCAGGGAGCAGTGCAGGTTTGATCATTGAATATAGTCAAGATTGAGTTAGATAGATCAACACCCAGATCCTCCGGGTGCTCCGGTTTCCTCCCACGGGCCAAAGATGTGCAGGTTAGGTGCATTGGCCATGGTAAATGGGTGGAGTTATGGGATAGGGTGGGGGGAGGGCGGGACAGGCCTGGATGGGATGCTCTTTTGGAGAGTTGGTGTAGACTCGATGGGTTGAATGGTCTCCTTCTGCACTGTAAGGTCTCTATGGATTCTATGGAAAGGAGTCATGGGTTATAGAACCATAGAACCATAGAAAATTACAGCTCAGAAACAGGCCTTTTTGCCCTTCTTGTCTGTGCCGAACCATTTTTTGCCTAGTCCCACTGACCTGCACTTGGACCATATCCCTCCACACCCCTCTCATCCATGAACCCGTCCAAGTTTTTCTTAAATGTTAAAAGTGACCCCGCATTTACCACTTTATCCGGCAGCTCATTCCACACTCCCACTACTCTCTGCGTGAAGAAGCCCCCCCCTAATATTCCCTTTAAACTTTTCTCCTTTCACCCTTAACCTGGGAGCAGACAGGAGAATGAAGTTGACGCCACAATCAGACCAAGCCTGATCTGACCGAATGGCGAAGCAGGCTTAAGGTGGGGTTGACTGGCCTCCTATTTTTTGTGTTCTTGTATTCGATTGATCCCTTTACAATTGTGGCAAACTCTTAAAAGTCCTTTTCGAACATCCTTAAAAACAGTTACAGATCGCACGGGCATTTTAAAGGAATTAAGCAAACCCCTTACTGTACTGCTTGCAGGCCAAATGTACCCACACTCCCACAAACAGGAATGAGTAACGTGTCTTTTAGTGATGTGCAATGAGGGATTAAGGGCTGAGGGACACCTGGGGACAACTCGCCTGCTCTCCTTTGAATAGTGTCATGGAGTCATTGACATCCAACTGAGAGAGAGCAGACAAGGCCTCGATTTACTGACCTCATTGGAAAGCTGGATGAGGTCAATGGTGCTCAAGCGTTTAACAATAAGATTTAAGTGAATGATAAAACGTAATCATCTGTGAGAGATGCTGGTCCCGCAACCCGAAAGCTGAGCGAACTGCAGAGCTAAAAGCATCTTTCGGATTCCTGCCGTTCGGTTAATGACGAGTTGTACAGGCCAATTTCTGCTCAATGATACAAACCATTGAACTAAACACAACAAGATCAGTGGAGCTTACTGAAGTCACAGGGAGAGAAAATAGCCTCGTAACATGTCAGGCACCTTGCACTGAATGATCAGAGCCATCAACATCTGTGGGAACAATCTGTGCCTGGACCTTTCACTCGGTTGTGAGCTGCTTTTATCCAGCCTGATAAAAAATAAAATAATCCTGGAAGCAAATAGAACCATAGAACCATAGAAAATTACAGCTCAGAAACAGGCCTTTTGGCCCTTCTTGTCTGTGCCGAACCATTTTATGCCTAGTCCCACTGACCTGCACTTGGACCATATCCCTCCACACCCCTCTCATCCATGAACCCGTCCAAGTTTTTCTTAAATGTTAAAAGTGACTCCGCATTTACCACTTTATCCGACAGCTCATTCCACACTCCCACCACTCTCTGCGTGAAGAAGCCCCCCCTAATATTCCCTTTAAACTTTTCTCCTTTCACCCTTAACCCATGCCCTCTGGTTTTTTTCTCCCCTAGCCTCAGTGGAAAAAGCCTGCTTGCATTCACTCTATCTATACCCATCAAAATCTTATACACCTCTATCAAATCTCCCCTCAATCTTCTACGCTCCAGGGAATAAAGTCCCAACCTATTCAATCTCTCTCTGTAACTCAGCTTCTCAAGTCCCGGCAACATCCTTGTGAACCTTCTCTGCACTCTTTCAACCTTATTTACATCCTTCCTGTAACTAGGTGACCAAAACTGTACACAATACTCTAAATTCGGCCTCACCAATGCCTTATATAACCTTACTATAACACTCCAACTTTTATACTCGATACTCCGATTTATAAAGGCCAATGTACCAAAGGCACTCTTTACAACCCTATCCACCTGTGACGTCACTTTTAGGGAATTCTGTACCTGTATTCCCAGATCCCTCTGTTCAACTGCACTCTTCAGAGTCCTACCATTTACCCTGTACGTTCTACTTTGGTTTGTCCTTCCAAAGTGCAATATCTCACACTTGTCTGCGTTAAATTCCATTTGCCATTTTTCAGCCCATTTTTCTACTTGGTCCAAATCCCTCTGCAAGCTTTGAAAACCTTCCTCACTGGTGATATTTTAATTGGGTTTGGCCGGATGGAGGAAACATCAAACAAGCTGTACGTTGGCAAGTTTTAACCTCTGGCACCTATTTACCTGCAGCCAGTCAGACACTCGCCCAGTGTAAGGTGAATATCGGCCGTGTGTGTGGGCAGGAACTTGGGGGGCAGGAATCTGAGGCTCACCCACACGGAGGCAGGAAGGGGATCATAGAATCATAGAATCCCTATTGTGCAGAAGGAGGCCATTCAGCCCATCGAGTCTGCACTGACCATAATCCCACCCAGCCCCTATCCACGTAGCCCCACATATTTACCCTGCTAGTCCCCCTGACGCTCAGGGGCAATTTGGCATGGCCAATCTACCTAACCCACATACCTTTGGACTGTGGGAGGAAACCAGAGCACTCAGAGGAAACCCACGCAGACACAGGGAGAACATGCAAACTC
Organism: Mustelus asterias; assembly: GCF_964213995.1. Lineage (NCBI taxonomy): Eukaryota > Metazoa > Chordata > Chondrichthyes > Carcharhiniformes > Triakidae > Mustelus > Mustelus asterias. Next base: position 12,037,397 of record NC_135809.1, read on the forward strand.
CACACAGGCAGTGAAACAAGCCGGGAATCGAACCTGGGTCCCTGGCAGCAATGCTAACCGCTGGGCCAGTGTGCTGCCCATAAGAAGGGGCTTTGCATTGGCTGGGAATTTGGGAGGGCGACAGGAGAAAGAGAAGGAGTCCTGCCCCACCTGGACAGGGCGTGTACCTAATCGTTCCATGACTGAGAAGCTTGTGGGTTTCAGTCCCACTCCAGAGACCTGAGTGTGTAATCCAGGCTGACAGCACAGTTCTCAGGGAGGGCTGCTCGGTCAGAGGTGCTGGCTTTTGGAGTAGGCGTGACGCCAAGGCCACGTTTGTCCCCTCCAGATGAATGTGAAAGATCCCACGATGGAGAGCAGGGCCGTCTCCTCAGCAACAAGACAGAGGATGCTGGGAAAGTTCAGCAGGTCTGGCTGTGTCTGTGGGGAGAGAGTAACTGAGTTAACGGGGCGGGATTTTTCAGCTGCACTCACCCTCAGACTGAGTGAGGTCAATGGACCTTTGCATGGTCTGTGTCCAGCCTCTATGATTCCCATGGTGGGCGGGATGGGAAAATTCTGCCCAACGTTTCGAGTCTGTTTGGCTCTTCTTCCAACAACTCGAAACACTAATTCTGTTTTCTCCCCCTACAGCTGCTGCCAGACTTACTGAGCTTTTTTTCAGCATTCTCTTTTGCTTCATATAAAGTTTATTTATTCATCATAGGCAGACTTATATTAACACTGCAATGAAGTTATGGCTGCATGGTGGCACAGTGATTAGCACTGCGGCCTCACAGTGCCAGGGACCCGAGTTCGATTCCCGGCTTGGGTCACTGTCTGTGTGGAGTTTGCACGTTCTCCCCGTGTCCGTGTATGTTTCCTCCGGGTGCTCCGGTTTCGTCCCACAGTCCCAAAGATGAGGAGTTGCCGGCGTTGGACTGGGGTAGGAACAGTAAGTAGGTCTCACAACACCAGGTTAAAGTCCAACAGGTTTATTTGGTAGCATGAGCTTTCGGAGTGCCGCTCTGAAAGCTCGTGCTACCAAATAAACCTGTTAGCCCAAAGATGTGCGGGTTAGGTGGACTGGCCATGCTAAATTGCCCCTTAGTGTCAGGGGGACTAGCTAGGGTAAGTGCATGGGATTATGGGGATAGGGCCTGGGTGGGATTGTGGTTGGTGCAGTCTCGATGGGCTGAATGGCCTCCTTCTGCACTGTAGGATTCTATGATTCTACTATGAAAATTCCCCAGTCGCCACACTCCGGCGCCTGTTCGGGTACACTAAGGGAGAATTTAGCATGGCCAATGCACCTAACCAGCAGGTCTTTTGGACTGTGGGAGGGAAGCAGAGCACTCATATTCCAGTATCAGCAGTATTTTGCTTGTTTTTGTGTTTGCCCAGTATCCTGGCCAACACTTAAGCCTTGGCAATAATCAGTCAAAACGGAAGATTGACTGATCAGCTATCTCGTCGCTGTTTGTGTGATCTTCCTGTGCACACATTGGCTACCGTGATTTCTCACTTTACGTTGGTGGCAACATTTTGAAAGGGCTTTACTAGTGATGTGATGTTTGAGTCTGTCTCGCGGTCGCGAAAGGCAAGTGCCAGGTTGTTCTGACTTCCTGAGAATGTCTGTCTTCTAACATAGGACATAAGACCTTTCACCGTCAGGACATTATGAATTTCTATAGCAGGTGCCATAAATCGTAAACACTTCCAGAACATTCTGACATTTTATTTGCAAAGCCGCGACAGTCTGTTCCTCTTTAAGCGCGATCATTTAATTCAAATTATCTGATAATTTGATTCATCTTTGCACCAAAGTCCCACTTTGTTATGACATTTGAGACGCTGAATTTAAATGATTGAATAATGCAGTTTTCCCTGCAAAAGAAAAGTGACTTTGATATCAGGAGCAGACTGCGCATTCCATTGTAGAAGGCAACAGAAAATTGAACAATAGATCGAGCAAGGTTTTGCCCCAGTTGAGTGCATTTACAGATCAAAACTGGAGTAGTTAAAAAGCACCGGAATAATTTTGATTTCTAATTTAGCATTAAGTAACTTTGCATGTTCATTCACCCAGTGCGGCACGGTGGCACAGTGGTTAGCACCGCTGCCTCATAGCGCCAGGAACCTGGGTTCGATTCCCGGCTTGGGTTACTGTCTGTTCGGAGTCTGCACGTTCTCCCCGTGTCTGCGTGGGTGTGCTCTGGTTTCCTCCCACAGTCCAAAAGATGTGCTGGTTAGGTGTATTGGCCGTGCTAAATTCTCCTTCAGGGTACCCAAACAGGCGCAGGAGTGTGGTGACTAGGGGATTTTCACAGTAACTTCATTAACGTAAGCCTACTTGTGACTCTGATAAATAAACTTTAAACTGGTATCTGCAAGACATTTGCAACATAAATCATTACGTTTTACCACCGACTTCCTTCGACAGCATCTTCCAAATTTGCCTCAAGAAGGACAAGGGCAGTAGATGAATGGGAACACCACCACTTGCCAGTTGCCCTCAAAGTCAAACAACATCCTGACTTGGAATTATATATCATTATTCCTTCCCTGGATCAAAATCCCGGAACCATCTCCCTAACAGCACTGTGGGTGTACCAACACCACAGGGATTGCAGTGGTTCAAGAAGGCAGCTCATCACCACCTTCTCAAGGCCAATTAGGAATGGGCAACAAATGCTGGCCTAGCCAGTGACACCCACATCCCAAAATGAATAATAAAATAATTTTGAAAGTGCTTGGTCGAATGCTTATTCTCACCAATATCACTCAGTTAATCAACTCCATTCTTTGATGGAAAGACTGAACAAGGCAAGAAGGATGAATACTGTGGCTGAAATTTTCCAGCCATTCCCGCAGGTGGAATCTTCCAGTCCCGCCAATGTCTACGCCTTGCTGCGGGTTCCCCAGTGGTGGAAGGTGTGAACTACAGGAAAGCTTGTTGACCAGCAGTGGGGCTGGATGATCCTGCCACGGGCCAATGGCGGGCCACCTTTGCTGCCACAAAGCACGCCGTGGGGGTCAAGTGGGAAATCCTGCCCATGACATTGCTGGAAAATCGGTACAATCTGGATTACAAGGGACACAAGTTAAAGGAAAATCCTTTTTACCCAGAGGGTGGTGACGGTCTGGAATGCGCTGCCTGGGAGGGTGGTGGAGGCGGAATGCCTCACATCCTTTAAAAAGTACCTGGGTGGGTGCTTGGCACGCCATAACATTCAAGGCTATGGCCAAGTGCTGGCAAGTGGGATTAGGTGGGCAGGTCAGGGCCTTTCATGCGTCGGTGCAGACTCGATGGGCAGAAGGGCCTCTTTTGCACTGTAGGATTCTTTTTATTTATTTAGTTTATCTATTTATTAGTCACAAGTAAGGCTTACATTAACACTGAAATGAAGTTACGATGAAATTCCCCTAGTCATCACACTCCAGCTCCCGTTTGGGTCAATGCATCTAACCAGCGCATCTTTCAGATTGTGGGAGGAAACCGGAGCACCCGGAGGAAATCCACGCAGACACGGGGAGAACGTGCAAACTCCACACAGACAGTGATCCAAGCCGGGAATCAAACCTGGGTCCCTGGCGCTGTGAGGCAGCGGCGCTAACCACTGTGCCACCGTGCCGCCCTGTGATTCTATGCATTATAATCCATGGGTGTTAGTGCAGTGTGCTCAATGACCAAGCGCACTTGACATTTGCAAGCCAGAATCCGCAATGAAATTGGTCACTTGGCAATATAATCCATCATCGTTGTGAGTCGGTGATCCCAACGAGGGACTTCCAAGCAGAAAAGGTGAGAGCCACTGTCATTTTCATCCTGTACAATCCCGGCTATTGTTACAGCAGGGCACTTTCACTGACCTTAATCCCAGGGTTACACCAGACGGTTGTTGAAATTAATGGGGAGAATTGGCTGGAGTGAGTATCTTGTTCAGATGAATCATCCAAAAGCTCGCAAATGAATGCAACACTACACTGCTGTTGACAAATGCTGCTCTCACCACAGAAGTATCATAATTCATATCATCTTTGTTATTGATGTATGATGGTGCATAGAAACAAGGTGATCTTTCCTTCTGTCGAGACATTAAAAATGACTGTGGAAACTTTCTTTCCTTTCACAATTCATCTGGAAAATTCATCACAAAGACTTTGCTATGCAATACTCAGCGCTACAAATTGACAGTAATGTTTCTGAAAATTCTTACAGTAGACATGAATCGCACATTCGGAAAACTCAGAAGATCAATTCAGTGCTTAGAATACTGATCGGTCCATCATGAGCATATCCTGTTGGAGGGTAAATCCTGGCGAGAGGAGCCTGGAATCTAAATCCTGGTTTAACAGGGCAGGTTTGGAACTCAAAGAAGCTATGAAAGGAGGAATCGGAAATAAGGAGACAAAATGGCCACGCAAGGTCAAGTCAGCAGGAGGGAAACTGCTCATGAAGCTGGACACACATTTCTTCTACTAATTGAAATAATTTTGGTTCTTTCCAGCCTTATGCCATTCCTTTCCCGCGGGCATTGAGTCTTTTATTGGCAGCCCTTTAATACACATCGAATTCGGAGCAGGAGTAGGCCACTCGGCCCGTTGACCCTGCTCCACCTTTCAATCAAATCATGGGGCGGCACGGTAGCACAGTGGTTAGCACTGCTGCCTCACAGCACCAGGGACCCCAGGTTCGATTCCGGCCTTGGGTGACCATCTGTGCAGAGTGTGCACCTTCTCCCGTGTCTGCATGGGCTTCCTCCGGGTGCTCTGGTTTCCTCCCACAGTCCAAAGGTGGATGTGCAAGAAGCTACAAAAGGTCGTGAATGTAGCCCAATCCATTGCGCAAATCCACCTCCCATTCATTGACTCTGTCTACACTTCCTGCTCCCTTGGCAACGCAGTCAGCATAATCAAGGACCCCACGTACCACGGACATACTCTCTTCCACCTTCTTCCGTCGGGAAAAAGATACAGAAGTCTGAGGACACGTACCAGCTGACTCAAGAACAGCTTCATCCCTGTTGTCATCAGACTTTTGAATGGAACTACCTCGCATTAAGTTGATCTTTCTCTACACCCTAGCCATGACTGTAACACTACATTCTGCACTCTCTCCTTTCCTTCTCTATGAATGGTATGCTTTGTTTGTATAGTGCGCAAGAAACAATACTAATACATGTGACAATAATGAATCAAATCAAATCAAATGTGTGGGTTGGGTGGATTGGCCATGCTAAATTGTCCCTTAGTGTCCAAAGATGTGCAGGTTAGGTGGATTGGCCATGCTAAATTGCCCATTAGTGTCAGGGGGACGAGCACAATGAATGAGTGGGGTTCCGAGGATAGGGCCTGGGACGTATGCTAATACGTGACAATAATAAATCGAATCAAATCAAAATGGCCTCCTTCTGCACTGCAGGGATTCTATGATTCAATAATCTATCTGATTGTAACCTCAACCCCACATTCCTGCTGACCCCCGATAACCTTTCACCCCCCCACCCCACCCCCTTGTTAATGAAGAATCTATCCAGCACTGCCTCAAAAATATTCAAAGACTCTGTTTCCAGTGCCTTTTGGCTGAAGAGAGTTTCAGAGACTCACTACTCTCTGAGAGAAAAAAAATCTTCTCATCTCTGTCTTCAATGGACAACCCCTTATTTTTAAACAGTGACCCCTAGATTCTAGATTTATCCACAGGAGGAAACATCCTCTCCATATTCACCTTGTCAATACCACTCAGGATCTTAAAGGTTTCAATCAAATTGACTCTTGCTCTTCTAAACTCCAGTGGATATAAGCGTAACCTGTCCTGCCTGGACAAATCATCCGTTCCTGGTGTCAATCCAGTAAATTTTCTCTAAACTGTTTCTAACGTATTTACATTTTTCCTTAAAAGTTTAAAGTTGTATTCATTAGTCACAAGTAAGCTTACATTAACACTACAATGAAGTTATTGCTAAAATCCCCAAGTCGCCACACTCCGGCACCTGTTCGGGTACATTGAGGGAGAATTTAGCATGGCCAATCCACCTAACCCCCACATCTTTGGACTGTGGGAGGAAACCGGAGCACCCGGAGGAAATCCACGCAGGCACGGGGAGAACGTGCAAACTCCACACAGACAGTGACCCAAGCTGCAAATTGAACCCGGGTCCCTGGCGCTGTGAGGCAGCAGTGCTAACCACCGTGCCACCCATAAATAAGGAGACCAGGACTGTACATGATACTCCAGATGTGGTCTCACCAATGCTCTTTGCAAACTCTCTACAATAAATAATAACATTCTATTATTTTTCCTATGGCCATCCCACATCTATGAGTTTAATCTTACATAGTAAGTGTTGGCATGTTCTTTAACCAACACATCCAAGGCCGATCATGTTCTCACTCATAACTTTATTCCTTCATTTCTAATTTATTTTATTTCTCTTTTGATTTCTCTTTTTAAGATGCTGATCACTTGCTTCCTCAAGGTTCCTCACCCAATTGGCCTTCTTTCTCTGTCAGCTGACATTTTGAAGGGGATGTCTCTATGAATTCACTCTCTGAGTCTGGGGTTCTGTTCATCTGGAGTTGATTTTAAGAATTCAGGTACAGTCTCTTCATGATTTGTGGTCCGTGTGGTTTTTTTTGTTAGTGGGATGTGGGCAGCACTGGCAAGGCCATCAGTTATTGCCCATCCTGAATTGTTCTTGAGAATGTAGCTGTGAGCTCCCATTCCTGAACCACCAACCTGTCCTGGTCCCCCCATGCCGACACTATAGTTAAGAAAGTCCACCAATGCCTCTACTTTCTCTGAAGACTAAGGAAATTTGGCATGTCAGCTACCACTCTCACCAACTTTTACAGATGCACCATAGAAAGCATTCTTTCTGGTTGTATCACAGCTTGGTATGGCTCCTGCCCTGCCCAAGGCAGCAAGGAACTACAAAAGGTCGTGAATGTAGCCCAATCCATCACGCAAACCAGCCTCCCATCCATTGACTCTGTCTACACTTCCTGCTGCCTCAGCAAAGCAGCCAGCATAATTAAGGACCCCACGCACCCTGGACATTCTCTCTTCCACCTTCTTCCTTCGGGAAAAAGATACAAAAGTCTGAGGTCACGTACCAACCGACTCAAGAGCAGCTTCTTCCCTGCTGCTGTCAGACTTTTGAATGGACTTATCTTGCATTAATTTGATATTTCTCTACACCCTAGCTATGACTGTAACACTACATTCTGCACTCTCTCCTTTCTTTCTCTATGAATGGTATGCTTTGTCTGTATAGCGTGCAAGAAACAATACTTTTCACTGTATGTTAATACATGTGACAATAATAAATCAAACCAAATCAAATCAAAATCACCGCATTCTATGTGGCGGAAGCTGTAGACCAGGTGGTCACGTGGATGTTGCAAAGACACGGGAACAAAACAGGTCATGGATTGGGAGCACGGGAGTTCTCCCTGAGCATGGGCAGAGACTCAGCATGAACGAGCTGACCAATTACTGCTTATAAACATCCGCTGTTTCGAACCCCTGATTGCCAGTTACTGGAACCCAATATTTCTACACAAGCCTTCATCATTTTTTCTGCAGCAGTTTGATGCAACTGAGTGGCTCATTCAGCCATTTCAGCGGGCAGTTAGAAGTCAATCTGGGCATGGTGTCACATGTAGTCCAGACCAGGTAAGGGCAGCAGATTTCCTTCCCTAAAGGACATCAGTGAACCAGGTGGGTTTTTATGACAATCCAGCAGTTCATGGTCATCGTTACAAAGATGAGCTTTTTATTCCAGATTCATTTCATTAATTGAATTTGAACTCATGCCTCTGGAACATGAGCCTCGGCTTCGAGATTACCGGGCCAGTAACATGACTATTATGCTACCATTCCTTCAGGTAGGAATAGCGGGCAGTCATAGAATCATAGAAACCCTACAGTGCAGAAGGAGGCTATTTGGCCCATCAAGTCTGCACCGACAACAATCCCACCCAGGTCCTATCACTACTTACCATAGTTAGAATCCACTCTAACCTATCACATCCCGGGACACTAAAGGTTAATTTAGCATGCCCAATCAACCTAACCGGCACATCTTTGGACTGTGGGAGGAAACCCGGAGCACCCGGAGGAAACCCACACAGATACGGGGAGAATGTGCAAATTCCACACAGACAGTGACCCAAGTCGGGAATCGAACCCAGGTCCCTGCACTGTGAGGCAGCAGTGCTAACCACTGTGCCACCATGCCGTCCCAACTTGTAGATTGTTGCTCCCCTCTCGACCAGGGTGCTGAGTTCAAGGGTATCAATTTTATTCATTCGTGGGACATGGGCGTTGCTGGCTGGCCAGCCTTTATTGTCCATCCCTAGTTACCTGAGGGCAGTTGAGACTCAACCACATGCTATGGCTCTGGAGCCACATGTAGGCCAGACCAGGCATGGATGGCAGATTTCCTTCCACAAGATGGGTTTTTCCGACAACCGACAATGGTTTCATGGCCATCAGTAGATTCTTAATTCCAGATTTTTTTTTAATTGAATTTAAATTCCACCATCTGCCGTGGTGGGATTCGAACCCGGGTCCCCAGAACATTAGCTGAGTTTCTGGATCAACAGTCCAGCGATAATACCACTAGGCCATCGCCTCCCCCAAATTGACCACCGTCCTGCCAAGATTATTCAACTCAGCACCAGTTTAGGGTTAATCCTCGGATCCTCAGGGTTACTGTGACTCAGAACCACGTTGAAAGGTACATTTATTTTACCAAGGTCCCACGAGAGGTTTCTTTCTTCGAGATGTGTATGATTTTTGTGTTCTGATTTCTTAGGGGGAGACTGTCAAAGCTGGTGGTGATGAGGAGATTGTGGGGGCGGAGGGGGAGGTGGAGGGGTGCATTCGCCGAGGGAATGGGTGCAAGTGCGAGGGAGGGGTAGAGAGGGGGAGAAAACTGGAGAGGACAGAGGGAGGGGAAGAGGGACAGAATAATTCTCCTCGTCTCCCGGTTTGTGAAACTGTTCCGATTACAAATAGACCAGCTTTGCGGGTTTAGCAGGAAGAGTGGAGTAAAGGTTCTTGTGGGAATTTCTTGGTGCACGGCAGTGCTAAAGAGGCTGATGACAAAGGAGGTACAATCTGGTTGCTTTACCTGATTGGAAGCATTTTAAAAGCAACTCAAGGCTAGTGATCTTTGAAAAAATACTGCCTTTGAGTGCCGTAAGTGGATAGTGTAACATTACTTCATTCCTTGAAGGTGACAGATCAATTAGAAATGAAGGAATTTCTTATACTTTGCCGAGGCACTGCTACTTTTGCGAGTAACCAGCGTCTAATGGCTCTTTCCCCAACATTCAACTTTGTTCGCTTTTCTGAACTGGAGTCAACATAAAAAAGATGGCTTTGTTAAGTGGATGTTGACATTGTGACCTCTGTGGAGAGAGCCTGGAGGCCAGCCACAATTTCTCCTTTGTTTCCCGGTGGCAAGCAATTTAAGGCAATCTGAACACCTCTTTCTCTTAACAAAGGCCTGCAGCCTGTGAGCAGAAACAGGGTATAAAGAGCTATTGTTACACCTGCCTTTAACTGTGTGTATCTTGTTTATAATAATGATAGTATTTGACAGGGCGCTCGCAATGCAGGTAGCTCATTTGCATATTTGCACTTTCTATTTCATTTTTGCGCGATGAATTGCAAATAAAAAGCACTCGGAATCAGACCATTGCTGAGGATCCAAAAGTTAATTCTCAGCTGTTTACAAACAATCTGTCTTCATTGCATATAGCCTTATTTTTATTATTTATTTGTTCATGGGATGTGGGCATCGCTGGCAATGCCAGCATTCGTTGCCCATCCTTCAATAACCTTGCAAAGGTGATAGTGATCCGCCCTCTTGAACCTCTTGCAGTCCATGTGGTGTAGGTACGCTTCCAAAGCTGTTGGAGGGACCATAAGACCATAAGATATAAGATAAATGCAACTTACTGTGGATGCTGGAATCTGAAACTAAAAGAGAAAATGCTGGAAAATCTCAGCAGGTCTGGCAGCATCTGTAAGGAGAGAAAAGAGCTGACGTTTCGAGTCCAGATGACCCTTTGTCGAAGCTCAGATATAAGATACTGGGCGGCACGGTGGCGCAGTGGTTAGCACTGCTGCCTCACAGTGTCAGGGACCCGGGTTCGATTCCTGGCTTGGGTCGCTGTCTGTGCGGAGTTCGCACGTTCTCCCCAAATCTGTGTGTGTTTCCTCCGGGTGCTCCGGTTTCCTCCCACAGTCCGAAAGACGTGCTGGTTAGGTGCATTGGCCATGCTAAATTCTCCCTCTGCACCTGAACAGGCGCCGGAGTGGGGTGACTAGGGGATTTTCACAATAACTTCATTGTGGTGTTCATGTTAACATGTGGCACTCATAAATAAACTTTATAGGAGCAGAATTAGGCCATTCGGCCCATTGAGTCTCCTCCGCCATTCAATTATGGCTGATAAATTGCATTTTCCCGCTTTTTCCCCATAACCCTTGATCCCTTTACCAATCAAGAACCTATCTATCTCCGGGAAGATCCATCTGAGAAAGTTCCTGCATTTTGACCCAACGACAGTGATGGAACTGTGATATATTTCCAAGATAGGTTGGTGTGTGGCTTGGAGGTGAACTTGCAGATAGTGGTGTTCCTATGCATCTGCTGCATTTGTTCTAATTAACACAGTTTGCGATTTTGGAAGGTGCTGTCTAAGGCGCTTCGGTGAGTTGTTGCATTGGATCTTGTGGATGGTATGCACGACTGCCACTGTGTGACAGTGGTGGAGGGAATGAATGTTTAAGGTGAAAATCAAGTGGGCTGCTTTATCCTGGATGGTGTCGAGCTTCTTGAGTGTTGTTGGAGTTGCACCCATCCAGGCAAGTGGAGAGTATTCCGCTCCTGACTTTTGCCCTGTAGATGTTGCACAGGATTTGGAGAGTGAGGAGGCGAGTTACTCTCCACAGAAATTCCAGATCTGACCTGCTCTTTTAGCCACAGTATTTGTGGCTGGTCCTGTTCAGTCTCTCGTTGGTCGTAATGCCGAGGATTTTGATACAGGGGGATTCAACAATGGCAATGCCATTGAATGGTGAGGGTAGATGGTCAAGTTCTCTCTTGTCGGAGATGGCCATTGCCTGGCACTTGTGTGGCATGAATGTTGTCAGCCCAAGCCTGGACATTGTCTAGGTCTTGCTACACATGGGTATAGACTGCTTCAGTGTCTGAGGAGTCACACATAGTGCTGAACATTGTGCAATCATTAGTGAACATCCCTACTTCTGACCTTATGATGCAGGGAAGATCACTGATGAACCAAGTTTAGATGGTTGGGGCTAGGACACGACTTGAGGAGCTCCTGTAATGATATCTTGGGACTGAGATGATTGACCTCCAACAACCACAACCACAGTGATGTGTTTGACAACTGCATATTTTCCATATTGCTGGGTGAATACAAGTGTTGCAGCTACCCTGGAGCAGTTTGGCTAGGGGCACGGCTGGTTCTGGAGCATGTCTCCAGGACTGTTCACTTGTCCTTCACCAGGTAGCTTCACCAGGCTGACACCTCATTTTTATGTCTGCCCGATGTTGCTCCTGGCATGCCCTCCTGCACTCTTCACTGAACCAGGATGAATTTCCCGTCTTGGTGATAATAGTAGAATGGGGATATGCTGGGCCATGGGGTTATAGACTGCGGTTGAATACAATTCTGCTGTTGCTGATGCTGGATCTGTTCAAAATCTATCCGGTTTAGCACAGTGATAGTGCCACACAATACAATGGAAGGTATCCTCAATTTGAAGATGAATTTGTTCATGACAGTATTGGCAAGGTTGCCTTGACAAGGAAGTCACCCCTACAATACTGTTGTAACAAACGTATCTCAGATAGGTAGATTGGTGAGGTTGCGATCAAAGTACATTTTTCCATCTTGTTGGTTCCCTCAACATTTGTCGCAGACCCAGTCAAGCAGCGATGCCCTTTCAGACTTGGCTAACATAGTCACAGCTTGGTACTGCTCCTGCTCTGCCCAAGACCGCAAGGAACTACAAAAGGTCGTGAATGTAGCCCAACCCATCACGCAAACCAGCCTCCCATCCATTGACTCTGTCTGCACTTCCCTCTGCCTCAGCAAAGCAGCCAGCATAATTAAGGACCCCACGCACCCCGGACATTCTCTCTTCCACCTTCTTCCATCGGGAAAAAGATACAAAAGTCTGAGGTCACGTACCAAACGACTCAAGATCAGCTTCTTCCCTGCTGCTGTCAGACTTTTGAATGGACTTACCTTGCATTAAGTTGATCTTTCTCTACACCCTAGCTATGATTGTAACACTACATTCTGCATTCTCTCCTTTTCTTTATGAATAGTATGCTTTGTCTGTATAGCGCGCAAGAAACAATACTTATCATTGTATGTTAATACATGTGACAATAATAAATCAAATCAAATCAAATCAGCTGTGGTCTACTGAGCCACACTTGGTAACGGACATTGACTCAGAATACATTCAGTGCTCTTACCATCCTCAGTGCTTCTTCCATTTGGTGTCCAACTGTTTTGGATCATGTGTATGGTTGGCTTTATGCAAAGACTTCATTTTAAGATATTTCTGCCTATGCAGTTACATTCAAAAGCTCGACTGTAGGGGTTAACTAACACTGCTAAGCTTGAAAACTAACTTGGCCACATTTTAATACTCAGCTGGGAATGCTGGGATTCATTTAGAAATTGATTGCAGTTTTCAAAGGTAAACAGGATTTTTCATAAGCAAAAACAAAGCTTTTTCCAACCACAGCTGCAAATTGTTCATGAAAGTTATGGGCATAGTTTGTACCAACAATTTCAGTATCACAGAAAAGTATTAACTTATATTGCAGTCACAGATCTATATTTACTTAGTTCAATCCAGAGTATGTTTTGAGTTCTTTGACCAGCACAATACTGGCTTTTGCAAGTCTCTCTCTTTTCTCTCCCTCAAGTAAACCTTCTTTCGCTTTCTGTAATGTGTTAATTTTAAAATTCTGCTCAATAAAAGTTATTCAATAGACCAGTGCTGCCTCCGTCTATTCTGAGGAATGAATGAACCCTACACCAACATAGAGGAGTTTCAATTCGTCAGCTGAGGGTGGAGGCGCTGTAGGTGGTAATCAGCATGAGGTTTCTCCCCACATGGTTGACTTGATGCCACGAAGCTTCATGCGGTCGATGTTGAGGACTATATCACTGTGCCACCACCTCTGGTAAGTGGGAGGACGAAATCCTCACATCAGGGGACCCCTGTTAATGACATTCAAATGTATGGTAATGGGGTTCCTGACCTTTCATGGCAGGAACACCATTACGGCGGGGTGCGGGGGTGGGGGGGGGGGGGGGGGGGGCGGGAGGGTGGGCAGGGTGTAAGCTATCTCAACTGGAAATTCTGCCAGTGTAAATGCCATTTTGGGACTCCTATTGGATTCTCTGCCCATTCTGGTTATCCCACCTGCTGAAAACAGGGGTGGAAAATCCCCCCCCCCCCATTGTCTGTAAGGTATACTTCTGTGAGTAAGAATATGGCTGCTGCTTGACTAGAGTCTGTGAGACAGCTGTCCCAATGGCACAGTGGTTAGCACAGCACCAGGGACCCGGGTTCGTTTCCCAGTTTGGTCACTGTCTGTGCGAAGTCTACACGTTCTTTCTGTGTCTGTGTGGGTTTCCTCCGGGTGCTCCGGTTTCCTCCCACAGTCCAAAAGACGTGCTGGTTAGGTGCATTGGCCATGCTAAATTCTCCCTCAGTGTAACCAAACAGGCGCCAGAGTGTGGCCACTAGAGGATTTTCACAGTATCTTCATTGCAGTGTTAATGTAAGACTACTTGTGACACAAATAAATAAAATTGTGGCACAAGCCCCCCAGGTGTTAAGATGTTAGCCAGGAGGACTTTGCAGAGTTGACAGGGCTGGGATTTGCCGTTGTCACTTCCAGTGCCGAGATCGATGCTGGCTTGTCTGTCCAGGTTCATTTCTCTTTGTAGACTTTTGATTCAACTGTGTGGCTTGGCAGGCCATTTTAGAGGGTGATTAAGACATTGCTGTCGGTCATAGAGTCATCGAGGTGGTATGCAGCACAGGAAAAGTGCAGGAAAAATACAACTCTCACCAACTTTTACAGATGCACCATAGAAAGCATTCTTTCTGGTTGTATCACAGCTTGGTATGGCTCCTGCCCTGCCCAAGACCGCAAGGAACTACAAAAGGTCGTGAATGTAGCCCAATCCATCACGCAAACCAGCCTCCCATCCATTGACTCTGTCTACACTTCCTGCTGCCTCGGCAAAGCAGCCAGCATAATTAAGGACCCCACGCACCCCGGACATTCTCTCTTCCACCTTCTTCCGTCGGGAAAAAGATACAAAAGTCTGAGGTCACGTATCCACCGACTCAAGAACAGCTTCTTCCCTGCCGCTGTCAGACTTTTGAATGGACCTACCTTGCATTAAGTTGATCTTTCTCTACACCCTAGCAATGACTGTAACACTACATTCAGCACTCTCTCGTTTCCTTCCCTATGAACGGTATGCTTTGTCTGTATAGTGCGCAAGAAACAATACATTTCACTGTATGTTAATAAATGTGATATTAATAGATCAAATCAAAAATCAAGAAAGGCCCTTTGGCCTAACACACCCTGTGCCTGGAGTCACACGTAGACCAGACCAGTTAAGGATGCATTTATACATGCGTGTGTGCACATATAACTACACACATTGATTTCAGGAATTCTGTATCAAGCATCAGTGCAGGAACAACTATTCCTACAGTGACCTGCCTGTCAAAATGAGTTAAAAGCAATTTTGTACAACTGGATGGAAAATTAATCAGTTATATTTTCTGTTGATGGCTAATTGTGTGAATAGAATTGTGACTCTGGACAATCAGTCAATATTAGAAGATCGAATTCCGACAGTGCAGAAGGATTGCATTTGGCCCATCAAGTCTGCACCAACCACAATCCCACCCAGGCCCTATTCCTGAATCCCCATATATTTACCCTGCTAATCACCCTGACACTAAAGGGCAATTTAGCCTGGCCAATCAAACTACCCAGCACATCTTTGGACTGTGGGAGGAAACCGGAGCACCCGGAGCAAACTCACGCAGACACGGGGAGAATGGACAAACTCCACACAGACAGTGACCCGAGGCCGGAATTGAACCCGGGTCCCTGGCGCTGTGAGGCAGCAGTGCTAACCACTGTGCCGCCCTGATTTATAGAAAGTACATTTCTATTAACTTCACAAAAATCCTGATTTTGTTCTAAACCTCAGACAGCCAGCATTGAAAAAGAAAACACATTCCACCCCTCTCTTTCTTTTTCCTTCTTTCTCCCGCTCAGGTCGCTTGCTACTGGGTAACTTGTCTTCAGCCGGGAGTTTGGAACTGTTCTGTTCGGGGTGGCGGCCTTTCCCTTCAATGCATTTGCCAGGCAGGGAGTACAAATTGAATGAGGCTGAAGGATATTTGTCTTCTGCTGTCCTGTGAAGGTAAGCGTGGCCTCCAGAGTGTACCCCATCAAATATCCTGCCAGAGAACTGACAAAACTTACTCAAATGAGGATGATAGTCTCGAGTGACAGGGACCATTGGGACTTACGTGTGTGATCACTGGACTGATTGCCACTTCAGTTAATGAACTGCGTGCTTGCATGGTGGAGTTCCTAACAGGGAAATAGAGCATCAGGAAAGTCTGTGAATGTCGTGCTTTGAAGAAGAGGTGTACGATTTGTTCTCTCATCTTGATTCCCTGTCTTTAATTTTGTTTGAAACATTTATGGCGGGATATCTAATGCCTAAGTTTGCATCTGAAAAATTTTGACATTAATGGAAATGGACCATTTGAACAATTTTGGTTCGCAATTCCCACTAATCTGCACGGTTTCTCTTTTAATCTTCAGGTTGAATTTTGTTCAAGCCTGCATTTTCTGATTTTTCACTTACAATCCTTGTAAAATAAATGGTTGGCACTGAAGCCAAAAGAGAAAACGCTGGAAAATCTCAGCAGGTCTGGCAGCATCTGCAAGGAGTGAAAAGAGCTGACGTTTCGAGTCCCGATGACCCTTTGTCAAAGCTGGCCCTTTTAGAGGGCGAGTAAGAGTCAAACACATTGCTGTAGGTCATAGAGGTGGTGTACAGCACAGGAAAAGGCCCTTCAGCCCATCACATCTGCGTCTGGAGTCACTGTTGTTGGCACTGGTTGGCACCACTGCCTCACAGTGCCAGGGGCCGGGTTCGATTCCCGGCTTCGGGTCACTGTCTGTGTGGCATCTGCACATTCTCCCCGTGTCTACATGGGTTTCCTTTGGGTCCGCTGGTTTCCTCCCACAGTCCGAAAGATGTGCTGGTTCGGTACCTTGGCCATGCTAAATTCTCCCTCAGTGTATCTGAACAGGCACCAGAGTGTGGCGACTCGAGAACTTTCACAGTAACTTCATTGTAGTGTTAATGTAAGCCTATTTGTGACACTAATAAATAAACTTAAACTTATCTGGGGCAGCTGGGCAGCACGGTGGCACAGGTTAGCACTGCTGCCTCACAGCGCCAGGGACCTGGGTTCGACTCCTGGCTTGGCTCACTGTCTGTGTGGAGTTTGCACGTTCTCCCCATGTCTGCATGGGTTTTCTCCCACAGTTCAAAAGGCGTGCTGGTGAGGTGCATTGGCCATGCTAAATTCTCCCTCAGTGTACCTGAACAGGCGCCGGAGTGTGGCGACGAGGGGATTTTCACAGTAATTTCATTGCAATGTAAGCCTACTTATGACACTAATAAATAAACTTAAACTTATCTACATCTGAAAGTGCATGTAGATCCTTGATTTACCATTTTATTTGAAAGACGGCACTGACTGTAGTGTCAGCACAGATTAAATGCTCAAGTTATAATCTTTTGACCTCAGAGGTGAGAGTGCTGTTCACTGAATTATGGTTGGTAGCAGCTGGACCCTTCGCTTATGAAGAAAACAAATCTTACAATGGGAATGACAGGTTTTACTGTGCAGTCATGGCAAAATATATTGGAAAGGTCCTCCATTTACGAGCTG
The DNA here is from genome assembly GCF_964213995.1 of Mustelus asterias. Classification (NCBI taxonomy): domain Eukaryota; kingdom Metazoa; phylum Chordata; class Chondrichthyes; order Carcharhiniformes; family Triakidae; genus Mustelus; species Mustelus asterias. The sequence continues at coordinate 12,054,465 of NC_135809.1, forward strand.
GACACGGAGACGTTTAGCACAGGTCCGTGACATATTCATAGGTCTGAAAGTCAGACATTCTGATTTGGATCAGTGAGCAACCGTTCCCTGGAATGATATTCTGGGTGCTAAGTTTAACTAAATGCGTGTCTCCCATGTCCAAAGTTAGCTTGCCAGTGGAAAGGAGCTATCTGAATCAAGCTTGAGACCTGACAGTTGCTAAACTGCAATCTGTGCAGTTGGCAGATCACTGCCGAGTGTTACGAATGTTAATTAAGTGCCTCCTAAGCCACTTCAGAAGTGTGAGACCAATATTATCACAGGCAAAGATTGATTGCCCAAGTGTCTTGTCTCGTTATGAATGTCAAAGTGGTGAACTGTGTCTGGGGTGGGAGTGGGGGTGGGGGAGGGTGGTGTGGGGGGGGGGGGTGTGGTTGGGTGATTGGGGGCTGGCGGGGGGGGGGGGGGTGGTGGTTGAGGGGTGCGGGGGAGTATAGTTGGGTTTAACATAGAACATGGAACAGTACAGCACAGGAACAGGTCCTCCGGCCCACAATATTACATCGAAAATGACGCCAGATTAAATTAATCCCTTCTGCCTGTCCTTGGTCCGTATCCCTCTATTCCTGGCATATCCTTGTGTTTATCTAAAAGCCCCTTAAACTCCTCTATCATATTTGCCTGCACCACCACCCCTGGCAGCACGTTTCAGACACTTACCACTCTCTGTGTCAAAAACTTGCCCCTCACATCTCCTTTGAACTTTCCCCCCTCTCACCTTAAGGGGGGACTTTTCCTGTCCCGCCCATTACGGGAATCGTAGCAGGTGGGGGAGGGGGTGGGGGGAGGGGGGGGTCTGGGGGGGGTGGACCATGCAAAGGCCCATTGGCCTTGGGCGTGATTTTCTGGTTTTGGGGCGAATGTGGCTGGAAAACCCCACCCTAAATGCATGCCCCCTGGTAGTAGACAATTCAACTCTGGGAAAAAGATTCTGACTGTCAACCCTATCTATGCCTCCTCTAATTTTATAGACTTCTATCAGGTCTCCCCTCAGCCTCCGCTGCTCCAGAGAAAACAACTCTAGTTATTCCAGCCTCTCCATATAACTCATAATCCTCTAATCCAGGCAGCATCCTGGTAAACCTCTTCTGCACTCTTCTGAAGCCTCCACATCCTCCCTGTATTGTGGCGACCAGAACTGAATGCAATAATCTAAGTGCGACCCTGCAACATGACTCCTGTATTCAATACCCCAACCAATAAAGGCAAGCATGCCATACACCTTCATTACCACCTATCTACTTCATAGAATCCCTGCAGTGCAGAAGGAGGCCATTCGGCCCATCGAGCCTGCACTGACAACAATCCCATCCTATGCCTGTAACCCCATGTATTTACTCTACTAATCCCCTGAACACTAAGGGTCAATGTAGCATGGCCAGCCAACGTAACTGGCACAGCTTTGGAGTGTGGGAGGAAACCAGAGCACCAGGAGAAAACCCACGCAGACACGGGGAGAATGTGCAAACTCCACACAGAGAGTCACCCGAAGCCAGAATTGAACCCTGATGCTGTGAGGCAGCAGTGCTAACCACTGTGCCAAGGTGCCGCCCTTGTGTGGCCACTTTCAGGCAGCTATGGACTTGAGCCCCAAGATCCCTCTGTACATCAATGCTGTTCAGGGTTCTGCCATTAACTTACCCATAAGCTTTGATCTCACAAAAGGCAGCACCTCACACTTGTCTGGATTAAACTCCATCTGCCATTTCTCCGCCCATATCTACAAATGATCTATATCCCGCTGTTTCCTTTGACAACCTTCTGCACTATCCACAACTGCACCTACATCTGTGTCGTCTGAAAACTTATTAACGCACCCATTTACGTTTTCATCCCAGTCATTTATATATATCACAAACAGCCGTAGCTGAGCATGGAACATGCTCAGATTTTAGCGGAGAAATTGGGCTCTCTGATGAAGGCAGACAAGAGGGCACTAGCATGGGCGCTGTGCATATATTGGAAGCCTTGGGATAGGTCAGATCATGACATCAATTATCCCTTCCGGCTCAATTGCCGCAAGTTCATAGAATCCCTACAGTGCAGAAGGAGGCCATTCGGCCCATTGAGCTTGCACTGACAACAACCCCACCCCAGGCCCTATCCTCACAACCCCACGCACTTACCCCACTAATCCCTCTAACCTACACGTCCCGGGACATTATGGGCAATGTAGAATGGCCAATCAACCTAACCCGCACATCTTTGGACTGTGGGAGGAAACCGGAGCACCCGGAAGAAACCCACGCAGACATGGGGAGAACGTGCAAACTCCACACAGACAGTGACCCAAGCCGAGAATCGAACCCGCATCCCTGGAGCTGTGAGGCAGCAGTGCTAAGCACTGTGCTACCATGCCGTCCATAAGTTGTTCAAGTCACAGTTCCATTGAATGTGCTAACAACTAACAGCCCAACACATGTCCAGCTACGAGGGAGACCTCCGCCATGAGCAGATTTAAAGGGACAGCTCTCCAAATTGTAGGTGAGATACTTTAGACTTACTCCTGCTATTGGGAAGTTGCTGGAAGTACTGTAGCTTGTTCTTGGGAGGTCTGTTGGAGAGCTGCTGCTCACAGTGGCTACCACTGCTGCCTCACTGCGCCAGGGGCCCAGTTTCAATTCCAGCCTTGGGTTACTGTCGACATGAAGTTTCTGCCTGGGTTTCCTCCGGGTGCTCTGGTTTCCTCCCACAGAGCAAAGATTTGCATGTACGATGGATTGGCCATGTTAAATTTCCTTTTAGTGTCCCAAGACGTGCAGTTTTGTTAGATAGGCCATGATCAATGCACAGGGTTACGGGGATAGGACGGGGGAATGGGCCGAAGTACTTGCTCTTTTGCAGTGTCAGTGCAGACTCAATGGGCTGAATGGCCTCCTTCTGCGCTGTAGAGATTCTCTGGAATTCTGCTCAATCAGTGTAATGTACTGGGGAATCAGGATATCGAATTCAGTGATCAGCCATGATCAAAATGAATGGTGAAGCAGGCTCGAAGGGCCGAATGGCCTCCTCCAGCTTCTAGTTTCTATGTTTCCATGTCTTTGTTGTGTGGATGTTGCGGCAATGACACGAAATGGTACTTTATATCACCAGTGCTAACATGCTTTAAAAGGCAGTAAAAATGTCATTGTGCGTGGGGCAATTAAAAGCCTAACAGTCTTTGGTGATAAACTTTGCCCTGTCAATAATTATACTGATCATGTTGACACAGATATAAAAGAGACGAAGCTCAGTTTTGTTCAACTACTTTGTTAGAAATATTAACACAAGCAATTTCACCCTGCTTTCTGTGGTTTAGTTTCCAACCCTATCTCACAAGGGCTGGGTCAGGAAAGGTAGAGCACCAACATTTTAACATCTCGTCACAGACAATCTGCATTCTTCGCCTGCTTGACACTTCAAATATATTGAAATTTAATCAGTGTCAAAATCTGATAATTGTGGTAACTATCATCAGCTGACACCTCCTATTCCGGTTCCTTCCCGCACTGCCAGTATTAAGGTATATTTACATTTATAGTGCCAATTAGTCACAACCATAAAACTTCAGTCTAGCGCCACAATGAATCATAAATGCTATTTGCAAAATATTATCCCAGGCCTGTGCGGAGGACAGAAGCCAGCGTAATATAGGTCCCAGGCCAGGAGGCTGAATAAATTATCCGGATGAGAAACGGCTGCACAATAAGAGAATTGTTCAATGTTCTCTGCCCAGAAGGGTGGTAAAGTACAGATTTTGCAGTGAAAAATGTTATTATGTTGTACTCTTAAAAGCGGATAATTGTAATTAAAAGGGAACAGCTACAGATCAGGCACGCTGAATTCTAAACGTTCGACCCTGGACTTGTCACAAGCACCTTTGTACAATTAACTCTGAAATGTTCCCTTTTTATGGCTCCTCAGTGTCGAAGCTTTATTCTTCCAATTCACCAGCTGAGCCCTGGGAGTGAGGTTGACGCGAATCAAGCAAGCTCCTGGAGTGCGTCAGCTTATCTCATGAAGGTGTCTGCATCCAGTTATGAATGACTTTCGTGTATGGGTGGCACGGTGGCACAGTGGTTAGCACTGCTGCCTCGCAGCGCCAGGGACCCGGGTTCGATTCCCAGCTTGGGTCGCCGTCTGTGCGGAGTCTGCACATTCTCCCCGTGTCTGCGTGGGTTTACTCCCACACTCCAAAGATGTGTAGGTGGATTGGCTGTGGTAAATTGCCCCTGAATGTCTCAAGATGTGAAGGTTAGCTGGATTAGCCATGGTAAATGTGTGGGGTTGTAGGGATGGTACATGATAAATATGTGAGGATGGGTGCTCCGGTTTCCACTCACAGTCCGGAAGATGTGCTGGGTACGTGGATTGGCTGCGCTAAATTCTCCCTCAGTGTACCCAAACAGGCACTGGAGTGTGGCGACTAGGGGATTTTTATAGTAACTTCACTGCAGTGTTAATGTAAGCCTACTTGTGACACTGATAAATAAACTTAAAAGATATATATATTTTAAAAAATCCATTTTATATTTTCTACTTGAACTTAGCTGGTCAAAATTCCTTGATGCCCTCATGCAGAGAACACACCGGAGTGTGGGGGTATAGTGTGAGGGCAACTCACTGAGGAGAAGTATGCAGGTGCCGCTGCCAAGGGGCACTTCTCTGCCCATGAAATAGCCAGTTACTAACCCAACTGTGGAAGGAAGGGGTTTGTCCAGAATCATTCGGCCATTGTCATCACCTCATCCAAAACCACGGAAGCATCCTTTGTTCATTTCCCTGTCACCTCTGGACTCAGGGGGGCGATCTTACTTCATTTAAATATTCAGTACCTGATTTAAATATGATTTGTGAGTCCCGGATGCAATCACCCGGACTCATTTGTCCTTACCTGGTCGCTGGTGGAGGTCCTCATCAGCGAAGGTCACTTATGGTCCCCACCAATGGGCCCAGATGTGATGGCCTCACCAGTGGGACCTGAGGCCATTGAAACCCCTCCCCCCATCTGGTGGTTGAGGGCAGAGCCTGGGCAATGCCCCTTGGGGAGTGCCAGCCTGGTACTGCCAGCCTGGCACCCAGGCAGTGCCCATCAGGCACTACCTACCGGGGGCACCCAGACAGTGCTAAGGGGATAGGGCCTAAGAGGAAGGAATGGGGCCTGAAGGGGGCAGGTCCATCATGGAGGCAAGGTCATGATGGGGAGGCAGTTTGCATTGGAGATTGGGCATGGGAGATTGGGTGGTGACCAGCTGGGGAGCGGGGTGTCGGGGCCGGTGATCGGCCGGGTGGGTAGGGGGGATTGGGGGGTTCAGCCAGAAGGGGAGGGAGGCGGGATAGGGGGTGTGGGGTGCAATGTCTGGGGTGGGAGGGGAATGACAAACCTCCCAGTATACTATTTACACATTTTACACAGTGCACTGGGAGACGATCAGAGTGCCGTCCCAATGGTGCCCCAAGAGCTCAGCAGTTGGTGAGAATAGGCCCCGCCCACATCCCCTACTGGCGAGAATCACATTTTATCTCATTTTCTTCTCCAAGTGCCATGCGATTGCATCTGGGAGCAAAGAAATGGGCATGATTCTGTCCCATTTTCATGCTCGTTTGGCACTTGGAATTTTTTTGATAAGTTCGCCCCCTTAGTTTGCTCCATCTTATCCTTGTCAGTCTTTCACCTGGGGAGACTGTGGTGTAGTTGTATTCTCACCAGACTAATAATCCGGCGACCTGGAGGAAAGCTCTGGGGACGTGGGTTCAGAATCCCACCATGGCAGATGGTGAAATTTGGATGTAGAAATGTTGATTGTTGTAAAAGCATTTCTGGTTTTGAATGTTCTTTCGGGATCTGGAGTCACATGTAGGACAGACCCAGGTGAGGATGGTGGATTCCCTTTCCTAAAGAGCATTAATGAACTGGGTCTTTATGGCAATTGCCATTACTGTGACTAACTTTTTATTAATTGCAGATATATTATTATTTGAATTTAAATTAAATTCAACCCGCTGTTATGGTGGAATTTGGACCCATGCTTCCCAGAGGATTAGCCTGGGCCTCTGGATTACTAATTCATTGACATGACCACTACACCATTATCTCCCTGCATTGCTTACTGTAGCAGATGTAAACATTTCTCTTCCTATCTCACCATTAAAGTACAGGAACATGGTACAGGAAACCTTACCCACTATCTTGCCCGTACCATGGTTGAACCGAAAAGCTGCATGCTGTCGGGGTATCGACAACCAGAAAAATCCCCAGAACTGAGCGACTTCCAACTGAAAATTCACCAACAAAAGGAAAACATTTGATAATGTGTTTAACAGCTGCATCAGATATCGAAAGGCGAGTACTTCAAGGCCCTGTGTACCAGTGGATGATGGGGTGGCACGGTAGCACAGTGGTTAGCACTGCTGCCTCACAGCACCAGGGACCTGGGTTCAATTCCGGCCTCGGGTCATTGTGTGGAGTTTGTACATTCCCCCTGTGTCGGCGTGGGTTCCCTCCAGGTGCTCCGGTTTCCTGCCACAGTCCAAAGATTTGTGGGTTAGGTGGATTAGCAGTGCTAAATTGACCCTAGTGTCAGGGGGATTAGCAGGGTAAATATGTGGGGTTACGGGAATAGGGTCTGGGTGGGATAGTGGTCGGTACAGACTCGATGGGCCAAATGGCCTCCTTCTGCACTGTAGGGATTCTATTCTATTCTCAGTATCGCGGATGGTGCAGTTTGACTCAATGCAGTGGATGTGTCCGAACCCCCTTCAGGTATCAGGTCAGTCTTAAAATATTTCTCCTAAACCATTGCCCCAGGTCAGAACCCTTCTTAATAAAATATCAGTCGGAATGTTCTGCCTTATATGATAATAATGTCCTTAACTTCACTGCAAGAGCCAAGAAGGGAAATTCAAGGCAGCTGAAAAGAATTTATTTTTTGTGAAGTTACAAGGCTAATTTAGCATCCTTTCGCTTTTACATTCAGCGTGGTGCAGGAGGAGGCTACCCGTGTTTGTCACAAAATCGTACAGGAATATATAGGGACAGGAGTCGGCCTATTTACCCCCAGGACATGGTTCCCCCATTCAATGGTATCATGATTGATCTGCGGCCTAAATCTATGAGCCTGCCTTTTTCCCCAATTTCCTTAATACCTTTGGTTAACAGAAATTATCAATCGCAGTTTTAAAACAATGTATCTAACATCAATTGCCATTTGTGGAAAATAATTCCAAACTTCTACCTCCCTTTCTGTGTGCCAGTGCTTCTTAATTTCACTCCTGAGCAATCAGGCTAATTTTTAGGCTATGTCCCCGAGAACTAGACTCCCCAACCTCCGGAGATTCTCCATCTCTGGTGCTCCATGATCCTCCATCGTCTGATTTCCTCCCACAGTCCAAAAGATGTGTTGGTTAGGTGTGTTGATTCTCCCTTAGTGTACCTGAAAGGACACTGGAGTGTGGCGACTAGGGGATTTTCACAGTAACTTCATTGCTGTGTTAATGTAAGCCTACTTGTGGCTAATAAATGAATAAACGTTAAACTTTAAAAATCTATCCTATTTGTTCCCCTGAATAACTTGCAAATTCCAAACAGCACATCCCTTAATCTTCTAACTTCCAGGGAATAAAACCCTAACTTATGTGATCTCTACATGTTGCTCTAACCCTTGGTATCATTCAAAATGAAGGAGATAGTCATCGACTTCAGGAAGCGCAGTGGAGAACATGCCCCTGTCTACATCAATGCGGATGAAGTAGAAATCGAGAGCTTCAAGTTTATAAGTGTCCAGATCACCAACAACCTGTCCTAGTCCCTCCATGCTGACGCTATATTTAAGAAAGCCCACCAATGCTTCTACTTTCTCAGGAAGCTAAGGACATTTGGCATGTCCGCTTCAACTCTCACCAGAGAAAGCATTTTTTCTGGTTGTATCACATCTTGGTATGGCTCCTGCTCTGCCCAAGACTGCAATATACTACAAAAGGTCGTGAACGAAGCCCAGTTCATCATGCAAACTAACTTCCCACCCATTGACACTGTCTACACTTCTCACTGCCTTGGAAAAGTAGCCAGCATACTCAAGGACCCCACTCTTCCACCTTCCTCTGTCGGGAAAAAGGTAGAAAAGTCTGAGGACATGTACCAACTGACTCAAGAACAGCTTCTTCCCTGCTAGTGTCAGACTTTTGAATGGACGTACCTCGTATTAAGTTGATCTTTCTCTACACCCTAGCTATGACTGCAACACTACATTCTGCATCCTCTCATTTCCTTCTCTATGTACGGTATGCTTTGTCTGTATAGTGCGCAAGAAATAGTGCCATTCACTGTATGCTAATACATGTGACAATAATAAATTAAATCACACTCTTCCTATCTGCCTGCTCACCAAACCCACCATCCCAACCTCCTTCTCCCTCTCTAAATTGTCCGAACCCTTCATGCCCAATATCCCAGGTTACCTTTCTCCGTGATCCATTGGGCCACCTTCTTGGGACGGATTGACCCCGTCACCCCCTCCGATTGCATAATCGAGCCTCACTGGTGTGTCGCCACTGAGGACGCGATAGGTGCTGCATAAATGAAAGTTCACTTTTCTTTCTTTAAAAAGGAAATAGCCATGAATGAAATGGTTTATCAGCAACTGAGGCCATTAAAAGTTCATCAAATTCAATCCCCATTGAAATGAGCATAAACGTAAGGGTGCAAGAAACAATACTTTTTGCTGTATGCTAATACATGTGACAATAATAAATCAAATCAAATCATTCTAGCAAATCTATATTGCACTCTCTCAAAGTCAGTCTATCTTCTGTAAGGTGTGATGCTCAAGACTGCTCACAGTACCCCTGGTGTGATCAAATCAGGCATTCAGATAGCTCACATATGACTTCTCATCCACAGATTGCAGCGGAGACTGGGTTATTATAAATATTCAAGGCTGAGTTGGATAGATTTTTGATCGACAAGGGAGTCAAGGGTAATAGAGGTCAAGCCTGATCTGAGTGAATGGAAGAGCAGGCTTGATGGGCCAAATTCCTCATTCTGATGCACTTACCCACCCAATCCACTAAATATAAAGACCAATATTCCATTGGACTTTTAGATTATTTCCTATACCTGCTCATGACATTTTAATGATCCAGGTACCTGGACCTCCAGGTCACTTTGGATGCCTCCTGTTTCTAACTTTCTATTGTTCAGAAACTATGTCACCTCCTTCTAACAGCCTCTCGGTCTCTTATTGCCGAATGTGACGAACAGATCACACCATGTTGTCAGAAGGCTATGTACAATATTAGGATCTGACATTTGAGTTTGGTGTTTGTGTCTGTCTTTGAGATGTGGAAGTCAATGTCTAATCATAGAATCCCTACACTGCAGAAGGAGGCCATTCAGCCCACTGAGCCTGCACCAACACTCCCACCCAGGCCCGATCCCCGTAACCCCACATATTTTACCCTGCAAATCCCCCTCACACTAAGGGGCAATTTAGCATGTCCAATCCTGCACATCTTTGGAAGGTGGGAGGAAACCGGAGCACCAGAAGGAAATCCACGCAGACACGAGGAGAATGTGCAAACTCCACACAGACAGTGACCAGAAGACAGAATTGAACCCGGGTCCCTGGTGTTGGGAGGCAACAGTGCTGCCCACAACTCTAAATGGCAGACAAGGAAGTTAAAGGAGAGTGTCGGGAAGACAATTTCCCCACCAGCGGAATATTGTTTAAGGAGTGGTTCAGGAATGTATCTGTTTTTGCAAGTTCTTCAGGCACTGAAAATATGATATTTGACATCACAAAATTTGGGGCAGCAGTGGTTAGCATTAGCCATTAGCGTGAGCTTTACTGTGAAGACTTACCTTCAGTCAGAAACGCAGGAGAAATGGTGAGACCTCGCAAGTAAATTAGTCTTTGGGGAGGGGCAAAAGGAATTGAATATTGGTTACTGTGAGGAAAGATTGCAATTGTTTTCACCTCTAATGAGTGAAAGATGCTGAACCGCACAAACCTGCCATCAGCAACATTGATTTCCATAGCAATGTCAGCCCTGCTATTTAACACCAAGTGCTAGAAAAATCACCTTAAGACAACAGCGGAAAAACAAAACAAGCGATGAGTTACTTTTGTTTTAAGTTTGCCTCGAAGAAACCAATGCTTCTTCCTGTAAGAATTAATAAATTCCTGGCTGCTTTTGTTTCAAGCCTGCAGTGGAAGCAAGTATCAGATTAATTCTGTGATAAAGTCCAAAAGACATGCTGGTTAGGCGCATTGGCCGTGCTAAATTATCCCTCAGCCCTCCGAAAGCTAGTGGCTTGTGCTACCAAATAAACCTGTTGGACTTTAACCTGGTGCTGTGAGACTTCTTACTGTGCTTATCCCAGTCCAACTCCGGTATCTCCACATCAAGTTTTTGTTAACCAAAGGCATGAAGGGCAATGGGGAAAAAGGTGGGCACGTGGATTTAGGTTGCAGATCAATCATGATCCCATTGAATGGAAGAATGTGCAGACTCGGCACAGACAGTGACCCAAGCCGGGAATTGAACCCAGGTCCCTGGTGCTGTGAGGCAGCAGTGCCAATCACTGTGCCATTGTGCTGCATCCCCCCCCCCCCCCCCAATGATTGCACAGATATAGGCCTCAAATTATGACTTGTAACATCTAAAGATATATTTATAATAAGGAGCTTCAGAGTGGGTCATTATAGTAATTTACAATGAGGGTTGAATAACAATGGGGTTCGAATACCAAAAAAAAAAGAGACTTTTCATAAATGGCCTCAAACCATCCAAATGCAGGAGCACACATGGAATTTGTTCTCGTTCGGGAGACTCTACCGTCTCCATTACAAACTGACTACAATTCCCCGTTAATTACACCCTTTTCCTCTAAGGCTGATGAGCCCACGAAAGGGTTGGTGGGGATTCATCAAATTATGTGGTGGGAAGTCCAAATGGCTCCAGGTGCAAGCGGAACTTGCAAAGCCCTGTGACTTCCCTGAAATCTATTTTGGTTTACGTGTGCTGAGTTACGTAAAGTGTCAGTAATCAAGTAGCTGGTATCTGGTGGAAATAAAATGCGGGGAAGTGCTCAGAGAACAATCTGTCGGTATAAATTTTAATCTGAAGTGTCTCTGCTTTCCATCGTCTATTTTGAAATATGGATTTCTGCCACCTAATTATTAATGGATGTGCAGGTGCGTATTCTTATCTACGTAATTAAACTCTTATTAAAACATACAACACAGGCAGTGGCAGAGTTACCATTGCACATAATAAATTATAAAAGAAGTGATAACATTTTGCACCGGACAGATTCCTTGGTGCAGTTGAATTTGCTGGGAATGTGCAGGATATCTTAACTGTTCAAAATTCTGCGCTTCTTTTGTAAAATGAGTCACCTGAGGCCAGGAGGAAAGTATTAGGAAGTTATCAGGTATCAAAAAATCGCAGCAACCTTCCACCCTGTGTCTCTCTATTTTCAATGCATGGAAAGAGATTTTTTTTGTTCCCTTTTAATTGACTGTTGCACTTCTATGGCTGAGTTGTTAGTTAGGGCGGCACGGTGGCACAGTGGCTAGCACTGCGGTCTTACGGCGCCAGAGACCCGGGTTCAATTCTGGCCTTGGAGTGATTGGCTGTGTGGAGTTTGCTTCTTCTCCCCGTTTCCACTGGGTGCTCCGGTTTCCTCCCACAGTCCAAGTTATGCGGGTAAGGTGGATTGGCCATGATAAATTATCCCTTAGTGTCCTAAAATGTGTAGATTAGGTGGATTAGACATGGTAAATTGCCCTTTAATGTCCAAAAAGATGTGAGGGTTAAGTGGATTTGCCATGGTAAATGTGCAGAGGGGAGGGCCTGGATGGGATACTCTTTCGGAGACTCGATGGGCCAAATGGCCTCCTTCTGCACTGCAGGAATTCTATGGATTCTATGCTAATCTGCTGTCAATCACTGAAACATATTGAATACTAATTGAAACATTTTATTGAAATCCAACAGTGCAGAAGGAGGCCAATCAGCCCATCAGATCTGCACTGACAACAATCCCACCCAAACCCTATGTCGTGTCCCCACATATTTACCCACTAATCCCTCTAACAAGTGCATCCTGGGATGCTAAGGGGCAATTTAACTCGGCCAACCAACCTAACCCGCACGTCTTTAGATTGTGGGAGAAAACCAGAGCACCCGGAGGAAACCCACGCAGACACAGGGAGAACGCGCAAACTCCACACAGTGACCCAAACCGGGAATTGAACCCGGGTCCCTGGAGCTGTGAAGCAGCAGTGCTGACCAGTGTGCTACTGTGCCGCCCTATTTAAACAGCTCATCAAGGAGAAGGTGACTTCATTGTTGTGCGATCCAGGGTCCAGCAAGGAAAGGAGAATTGTGTTGAAGGCAAATCTAAGACTGGATGTTAACCTGAAAAAAATACCCAGAAGAATTGATGAGGTTTTTTTTGTCGGGAAGATGGAAACCTTGCTTCCGAGTCCTTAAAATGTTGGTGTTTACAAAATCAGAGCTGAAAATCAATCCTGGTATCATAGGTCAGCTTGTGAAATCCCTCAGGACTATCAGTGAACACAGACATGTCCCCACTGGAGTGTCAAATAATATGGATGAACACTCAATCATGCCAGTAGGGATTCAGCATATGACAACCACGGCAGCACCAGGGATTTGAATGTATATCCCCTTAACTCATTAATCTGCCAACCCTGCCATATAGAATAGGCACATATACATCACTATATCACCGGGGAAAATAGACCGAGCAACACATCACCAGGGATAAATCGTAAATTATTTTTCCTTTATAAAAAATAACCAGATACATTTTCTGTGAGGGTTGTCTGGAATCAGCTGCTCTAATCTCCAAACCACAAGTTACAAAGCACCGATTATAAATCATTTATTCTAAAATGTAGAAACGCACCTTAATGAAAACTATCATGCCTCGGTTTGGATTGTTTTACTGTTGCTAACCGTCTTTCCATTGTTCATTTTTCACAAGCCCCTGGTCAAGATTTTGATGCAATAGCCCAGTTGTTGGTTGACATGTTTAACTGGGTTAATGCTTGTTAAGTGTGTCCATTGGAAAAAGCCATAGAATCGCTACAGTGCAGAAAGAGGCCATCCGGCCCATCCAGTCTGCACCGACTCTCCAAAAGAGCATCTCACCCAGGTCCATCCCCTGCCCCTGCCCCTGCCCCTATCATCACTACCCTCCACATTTACCATGGCCAATCCACCTAACCTACACATCTTTGGACACTAAGGGGCAATTTAGCATGGCCAATCCACCTAACTTACACATCTTTCGACACTAAGGGGCAATTTAGCATGGCCAATCCACCTAACTTACTCAGCTTTCGACTCTAAGGGACAATTTAGCATGGCCAATCCACCTAACTTACACATCTTTCGACACGAAGGGGCAATTTAACGTGGCCAATCCACCTAATCGACATATCTTTGGACTGTGGGAGGAAACCGGAGCACCCGGAGGAAACCCATGCAGACACAATGAGAATGTGCGAGCTCCACACAGACCGTCGCCCCGTGGCTGGAATTGAACCCAGGCCCCTGACGTTGTGAGGCAACAGTGCTAACCACTGTGCCACCGTACCACCCTGATCAGCCTTGGTCAATTAGTAGCAGTGGATTGCCTTGGATTCAGAAGGTTGGGGGCTCAAGCCAGACTCCAGAGATGTTATTGATGTTAACACTCTAATCCAGGACTGACGGTACCACATTGTCAGAGGGTTTGGATGAGACATAAAATGGATGGTTAGATTCTCATCTTCCAAATTGAATCAGCAAGCAGGTGGGTGCCAAGATAAAATGGCACTGGCAGCCAGTGTGCCAGACTGGTGCCTCCACCCCAACTCTGCCAACTTTCCTGTGGGCAGGGAAAAGGCAGAAAAGTGAAGTTGTCCACATCATTAATTGGGCAGGACTTTGTAATTAAGGAGCCATATCATCTGGAAACAGTTTACCTAGATGACTGGGAGTTCAGTAGAGGTAAACATATGTGAATTTGAGAGCCACAGAATGTGAGAGATGTAGACAGCCCAAATACACAGGGTAGCACAGTGGTTAGCACTGCTGCCTCACAACACCAGGGACCCATGTTCAATTCTAGCCTCGGGTGACTGTGTGGAGTTTGCACGTTTTCTCCAGGTCTGCGTGGGTTTCCACCGGGTGCTCCTGTTTCCTCCCACAGTCTAAAGATGTGCAGGTTAGGTGGATTGGCTGTGCTAAATTGCCCCTTAGTGTCCAAAGATGTGTAGGTTAGGCGAGTTAAAGGGAAAAATATGTGGGGTTTCGTGGATAAGGTGGGATGCTCTGTCGGACAGTCAGTGCAGGCTTGATGGGCCAAATGGCCTCCTTCTGCACTGTTGGGATTCTATGATTCTATGACACACAGAGGAGAGGATCCAGGGTATAATTGCCAGCCCCTGAAGAAGCAGGCAGAACCAGTTTACATCTCACGGACAAGGGGCAGTGTAACATTGAAGAGCTGAGAGGTTAACATCTCACAGGTGAGAGGCAGTTTACATCTAAGAAGTCTTAGAGCCAAGAGAATGCAGAAACCTTTGTAAAGGCAGTTTAAATATCTTCACTGGACCAGGAAAGACATTTCCCAGACTTGATCATCCACCTCCTGATATGTGGTAACTGAGCTGTATTTCACTTACAAGTTTGATTAATTTAGACGTTATTTGGGAAGGGGATGGTCTTAAGAATTTCAGGGATCGCAGACACGTACTTTGGAACAATGGGCAGTTTCTATGTAAATTGTGTGTTTAGTAACTCAGACATTTAATTGTCTTAGAATCATAGAATCCCTACAGGACAGAAGGAGGCCATTCAGCCCATCAAGTGTGTACTGACTGCAATCCCACCCAGGCCCTATTCCTGTAACACCACACATTTAAGAACATAAGAACATAAGAAATAGGAGCAGGAGTAGGCCATCCAGCCCCTCGAGCCTGCCCCGCCATTCAATAAGATCATGGCTGATCTGATAGTGGTTTAGTTCCACTTACCCGCCCGCTCCCCATAACCCTTAATTCCCTTATTGATCAGAAATCTATCTACCTGGGACTTAAACATATTTAACGAGGTAGCCTCCACTGCTTCAATGGGCAGAGAATTCCAGAGATTCACTACCCTCTGAGAGAAGAAGTTCCTCCTCAACTCTGTTCTAAACTGACTCCCCCTTACCCTGCTATTCCCCACGACACTTGGGTCAATTTAGCGTGGCCAATCAACCTAAACCGTGGATCTTTGGACTGTGGGAGGAAACCGGAGCACCCGGAGGAAACCCACGCAGACACGGGGAGAATGTACAAACTCCACACAGACAGTGACCGAGGTCGGAATTGAACCTGGTGAGTGAGGCAGCAGCGCTAACCGCTGTGCCACCATGCTGCTTGTCTTAGAGCTTTATAGTCCTATTTGTGTGCATTTGTCGCTTCTGTAATTTAATACATAGTCTTCAGTAATTGTTACACAATGCCTGGGCTGGTTATTCTCACTGGGGGTTTCACGTGACTCCTCGCACCATTCCAAAAACAAACTATACACCACCACGAACTGGTGTTTCAAGTTGAAGCATCCTCGCAGATAACATCAGCGCCCTTCATGACACTAGGCTCACACATTCAATCCCTCAGCTCTTGTTTCAGGTGGGGATTTAACCATCCTGGAAGCACTTCCAGCACAACCACATCTGCCCTTCTCCCATAAACATGTTAACTCTACCCCCATAGAATAATTATCAACACCAACTCGCGATCAGAGGAACCCAAGTGATCACTTCCATGTATTTATGCAATTTGGTGACAGCACTATAGATTGGCACTCTGATAGTGTGGAGGACGGGGGATGAGGGTCAGTGAGATAACCTGCCGCACAACATATAAAGCACTCACAACACAATTCCACAGCATTCAGCACAGTCCCAGTGGTGGTGATACAATCACCCAGGCGGTTTGTATTGTGTAACTAGAAGCATGTAAGGACTTGCGGTCCCAGTGGGTTACAAGTCCAGAACAAGTCGAATGGGCACTGCCCGGCAATGCCCCGACCACCCGGTGGCTTCCCAGCCCACGCGGTGTGGCCATCACGCCCGATCTCTGCTGACGGTAACCAGTAGAGATTCGTGCCAGCGTGATCTCCTGTCGGAGAGGTGGCAACATTCCGGGACAGGGGATTAGCACGTGTCAAACTCGCCAATGAGATTGAAATCCGGTCAATCTCATTTCAATTGACCTCACGGTTTGTGCCGGTAGAACGGGACCGGAATGATTGCAAACTGTTTGGCGCCGGGCGCGAAGCCTATTTATTGGCATGCACGCTATTTTCTGGGATCGGTGCGGTCTACGCCAGGCATGGCAAGGTCGGAGAATCACCCCATGATCACCAACAGTGAAGCAATAGAAATCAGGGATACGCAAAAGGCCAGAATTGGAGGAGCACAGAGACCTCGGAGGGTTGTAAAGTGGAAGAAATTGAAAGGGTGGAGCAAGGCCACAGAGGAATTTGAACACGAGGATCAGAATTTTAAACTCTCGGAATGGACATGATTTTAGCAGTTTCATTTTTGTCTCTTTAGCCTCTGGAATTCTGTGATCTACATGGTTACTATTAGCTATTAGTTATAGTTGAGTTAGAAGTTAATATTTCAGCCAGTTTGATTTGATTTGATTTATTATTGTCGCATGTATTAGTATACGGTGAAAAGTATTGTTCTTGCACGCTATACAGACAAAACATATCGTTCATAGAGAAGGAAATGAGAGAGTGCTGAATGTAGTGTCACAGTCATAGCTTGGGTGTAGAGAAAGATCAACTTAATGCAAGGTAAGTCCATTCAAAAGTCTGACAGCAGCAGGGAAGAAGCTGTTCTTGAGTCGGTTGGTACGTGACCTCAGACTTTTGTATCTTTTTCCCGACAGAAGAAGGTGGAAGAGAGAATGTCCGGGGTGCGTGGGGTTCTTAATTACGCTGGCTGCTTCTCCGAGGCAGTGGGAAGTGTAGACAGAGTCACTGGATGGGAGGCTGGTTTGCGTGATGGATTGGGCTACATTCACGAGCTTTTCTAGTTCCTTGCAGTCTTGGACAGAGCAGGAGCCATACCAAGCTGTGATACAACCAGAAAGAATGCTTTCTATGATGCATCTGTAAAAGTTGGTGAGAGTCGTAGCTGACATGCCAAATTTCCTTAGTCTTCTGAGAAAGTAGAGGCATTGGTGAGCTTTCTTAGCTATAGTGTCGGCATGGGGGGACCAGGACAGATTGTTGGTGATCTGGACACCTAAAAACTTTCTACTTTGTCCCCATTGATGTAGACAGGGGCATGTTCTCCTTTACGCTTCCTGAAGTAGATGACAATCTCCTTCGTTTTGTTGACATTGAGGGAGAGAGTATTGTTGCCGCACCAGTACCGAGCATCTCTGTATCAATGTCATCCACTAACTCCATGTTAAGAGCCACAACTGAAGCAGTATCAGTCATGGCTATGATGGCATGAGGCATGAATTGGCCATGATGGACTGGGAAACATTACTGAAAGGAAAGACAGTGGACAGGCAATGGTAGGCATTTAAAGAACGAATTAGTGAATGCCAGAAATTGTTTATTCCTGTCTGGCACAAGAGTGGTAAGGGAATTGTGACCAAACCATGGCTTATAAAGGAAATTAAAGATGGCATCAGATTCAAAGACGAAGCATACAAATTTGCAAGAAAACCCAATAGGCCTGAGGATTAAGAGCAGTTTACAATTCAGCAAAGGAGGACCAAGGGATTGATTAAGAAGGGAAAAATAGAGTATGAAAGTAAGCTAGCGGGGATCATAAAAACTGATTGTAAACTTTTCTATAGATATCATAGAATCGTAGAATCCCCACAGTGCAGAAGGAGGCCATTTGGCCTATCGAGTCTACACTGACAACAATCCCTCCCAGGCCCTATCCCCATAACCCCACATATTTACCCCACTAATCCCTATAACCTATGCATCCCAGGACACTAAGGAGTATTTTAGCACGGCCAATCAACCTAACCCGCAAATCTTTGGACAGTGGGAGGAAACCGGAGAATGTTCAAATTCCACACAGACAGTGACCTAAGTCGGGAATCGAACCCAGGTCCCTGGAGCTGTGAGGCAGCAGTGCTAACCATTGTGCCAAAAGGGAAAAAGATTGACAAAAACAAATGTAGGCCCCTTACAGTCAGAAATGAGAGATTTCATAATGGGGAATAAAGAAATGATCAAGGAATTCAATTTGTACTTTGCTTCAGTCTTCACAAAGGAAGACATGAATAATGAACCAGACATTCTGAGAGAAACAAGGTTTAGTGAGGAGCTGAGGGAAATCAGCATTTGTAAAGAAATGGTTTTCATAGAAATCATAGAAATCATAGAAACCCTACAGTGCAGAAGGAGGCCATTCGGCCCATCGAGTCTGCACCGACCACAATCCCACCCAGGCCCTACCCCCACATATCCACCCGCTAATCCCTCTAACCTACGCATCCCAGGATTCTAAGGGGCAATTTTTAACCTGGCCAATCAACCTAACCCGCACATCTTTGGACTGTGGGAGGAAACCGGAGCACCCGGAGGAAACCCACGCAGACACGAGGAGAACGTGCAAACTCCACACAGACAGTGACCCGAGCTGGGAATCGAACCCGGGACCCTGGAGCTGTGAAGCAGCAGTGCTAACCACTGCGCTACCGTGCCCCCGTTTTGGGGAAATTGATGGGATTGAAGGTGGATAAATGTCCAGGTCCTGATAATCTTCATCCTAAAATGCTTAAGGGAGTGGTCCTGGAAATAGATCCATTGGTTGTTATTTTCTAAAATTCTTTGGACTCTGGACTGGTTCCTACAGATTGGAGGATAGTTAATGTAAGCCCGCTATTCAAAAAAGGAGGTAAACAGGGAACTGTAGAACAGTGAGCCTAACGTCGGTATGAGGGAAGTTGCTAGAGTCCATTATCAAGGATTTCATTACTCAGCATGTGGAAGGCAGTGGTATAATCAGACAAAGTCAGCATGGAGTTACAAAAGGGAAATCATGCTTGACAAATCTATTGGAATTCTTTGAGGATGTAACTAGTGGAGTTGACTGAGGAGGACCAGTGGATGTGGTTTAATTAGACTTTCAGAAGGCTTTTGACAAGGTCTCACATAACAGACTACTATGTAAAGTGAAAGCACATGGGATTGCAGGTAATGTCTTGAGATGGATAGAAAGCTGGTGAGCAGATAGGAAACAAAGAGTTGGTATAAATTGGTCTTTTTCTGATTGGCAGCCAATGACTCGTGAGGTTCCACAGGGACCTGTGCTAGGACCCTAACTGTTCACGTTATATATTAATGATTTGGAAGAGGGAACTAAATGTATTATGTCCAAATTTGCAGATGATACAAAGTTGGAAGGGAGGGTGGACTATAAGGAGGATGCAGAGATGCTTCAGCATGATTTCGACAGGCTGAATGTGTGGTCATGGCAGATGCAGTATAATGTGGATAAATGTGAGGTTGTCCACTTTGGTAGCAATAATAGGAAGGCAGATTATTACTTGAATGTGTGTAAATTGAGAGAGGTGGATACTCAGTGAGACCTTGGCGTCCTCGTGCATCAGTCGCTGAAAGTAAGCGCGCAGGTACAGCAGACAGTAAGGAAAGCAAATGATATGTTGGCCTTCATAGCAAGAAGATTTAAGTAAAGGGTTAGGGATGTTTTGCTGCAATTGTATAGGGCGTTGGTGAGGCCACACCTGGAGTATTATGTGCAGCTTTAGTGTCCTTATCTGTGTGTCTTTGCTATCGAGGGAGTACAGCAAAGGTTGACTAGGCTGATTCCTGGGATGGCAGGCTGGTCATATGAGGAGAGACTAAATTGGTTAGGATTATATTCACTAGAGTTTAGAAGAGTGAGAGGGGATCTTATAGAAACTTATACAATTCTAACAGGGTTAGACAGGGTAGATTCAGAAAGAATGTTCCCAATGGTGGGGGAGTCCAGAATTAGGGATCATAGTTTGAGGATAAGGGTTTAGAACTGAGGTGAGGAGAAATTTCTTCACCCAGAGGGTGGTGAATGTGTGGAATTCACTACCACAGAAGTAGTTGAGGCCAAAACATTGTGTGATTTCAAGAAGAAATTAGATATAGCTCTTGGGACTAAAGGGATCAAGGGATATGGGGGGAAGGGGGGAATCAGGATGTTGAATTTGATGATCAGCCATGATCATAATGAAGGGCTGAATGGCCTACACGAAGGGCCGAATGGCCTACTCCTGCCTCAATTTTCTATGTTTTTATGTTTCTATGGCTCCATTGTAAGCACTCTTGCCTTGGAGCACATAATCTAGACTGGCTTTTCAGTATAAAACTGAGGGAGTGCTGTGCTGCCAGAGGTCCTGTCTTTCAGACGATCCATTCGAGGCTTCGTCAGCCCTCAAAGGTTGAGGTAAATGATCCAATGGCACTATCGGAAGAACAGCATCTTGACCAATATTTTTCCCTCAATCAACACCTAAGATAGACGATCTAGTGACTTATACTTTCTTAATGGGTCCTTGCTGTGAATAAATCAGCTGTCACGTTTTCTATAATCTGACAGGGACAATAGTCCAAAAGATCATTGTTAAGGACTTTGGGGATATCCTTACCTTGTTTCATAAATGCAAGTGCTTCGTGCTTTCAATGGCCTTCCTGAAAACTACTCTCACCATTGCTTCAATGCCACACAATGGTGCGACGAACTAGGTTTGTGTCTGTAATTTCCCTGTGTGAGCAGTCCAGGAAGCACCCAGCCCAACAGTCACTCTTCACAGAACGTTGATATTGGAGCTGGATACAACCAACATTCAATTTTCTTGAGGATTCCCAATTTGGTAGCCGTCATCTCACAGATTGGGACTGAGGAGATTGGGGAGGGGGGTGGGCATTATCTGAAATGGAAGGCAGGTAAAAACTCCTCCAGGAACCTTGGGACCAAATATAAATCTGGAGCACCAATATCATAGAATCAGCATAGAATCCCCACAGTGCAGGAGGAGGCTTTTCGGCCCATCGAGTCTGCACCTACCACAATCCCACCCAGGCCCTATTCCCACAACCTCACATATTTAACCTGCTGATCCCCCAGGGTCAATTTAGCAAGGCCAGTCAACCTAACCCACGCACCTTTGGAATGTGGGAGGAAACCGGAGCACCCGCAGGAAACCCAAGCAGACACAGGGAGAACATACAAATTCTGCACAGACAGTGACCCGAGGCTGGAATCGAACCCGGGTCCCTGGCTCTATGAGGCAGCAGTGCTAACCACTGTGCCACCGTGCCACCCCTCATTAAATCTCCGGCTCCAACAGTTGTATAGATGTATTAGGAATAATGGAACAGTCACAAATCCTAATCAGGTTTTCTTGGTGAACTTTAGCCAAAGTGTCAGTGTAGAGGATATAACAGAGGGGGATTGAAGACAACAGAATGTGTGATGTATATCCACGCTCTAATTAACAGACAATCAACGAACATGAGCACAATCTGGATCCCTTAGTCCTGCAATTCCCCCACATTGCCTCTTCAATGAACTTTAAGGTGCTCCAAACCCAATGACCCAAATTTTGGGCATTGACCGAACGTCCCTTAACGCGGCTTGCTGTCGGGTTGTGCTCGATAATTCATTGGCCAAACACCTTGTTTTACCATGTCAACGGTGATGTACAAATGCAAGGTGATCTTATAGAGGTCTACAAAATAAAGAGGGGCATAGATAAGGTAGATAGTCAACATCTTCTCCCAAAGGTAGGGGAACCTAAAATTAGAGGGCATAGGTGTAAGGTGAGAAGGGAGAGATACAAAAAGGTCCAGAGGGGCAATTTTCACACAGAGGGTGGTGAGTGTCTGGATCAAGCTGCTAGAGGTAGTAGTAGAGGCGGGTACAATTTTGTCTTTTAAAAAGCATTTAGACAGTTACATGGGTTAGATGGGTATAGAGGGATATGGGCCAAACACAGGCAGTTGGGACTAGCTTAGTGGTAAAAAAAAGGGCGGCATGGACAAGTTGGGCCGAAGGGCCTGTTTCCATGCTGTAAACCTCTATGACTCTATGATTAAGTTGTAGTCTTGCCAAATGCTACATGGGTAAACGGTAAAGAAACGGCGACATTTCGGGAATTTGCAAGGAAAAAAAAGAGGAACACAGGATAAGATAGTAAGTAGAATGTAAGAACGTTAGAAGCTGATACCTCACGTCCCTGGTGGAGTAACCTACTAACTGCTCAGTTAATCTTTTCTCAGAAGAGGAAAGCTTCAGGCTTCGAGGGAGAAACCATTCACCCTTTAACTGCATCAACCCGTCACACGTGCAGTTATTTGGTCCCCTTGGCTAGGTTTGGGATGGCATAAGGAGCCTAGGAACGGTGGAAGCATTCCATAACATACACGGAGATACAAGATCCTTTAATGATCTATCCCCGCAGACTGCAAAGTTCAGATCAATGGCAGCTGCCTCTTGATTAATTAGACATGCAATCCTGCAGGTCATGGGAATTTTCATCCTTTTCCCTTAATATTTTCGCATGCTACTCATAATTAATCACAGTCACACCGGGACTTTCTCTGACGATGTCAGCAAAAAGGATCTCAATATGAGGCTAAATGAAGCATTTTGCAGTGCAAGCGAGTCACACAATTCCTCCCCCCAGCCCCAACTGCCTTAGATTTTCCTTTTAAGTTTCAGCTTTTATTTTTCATCCGCTTGTTACATGTTCTGGGCTGACTCAATGTGCGGGGGTAATCTGAAGGTGACCCTTGCTCCCGGTGTCTGAGTGTGGACTTTTCCGTGTGACCAAAATGTCTCAGCTCATTATCTCACTCAAGAGGGACAAAGGGATGGAGGCAAGGTCACCTCGATACAAAAACAGAAAATGCTGGAAAATCTCAGCAGGTCCGACAGCATCTGTGGGGAGAGAATAGAGCCAAAGTTTCGAGTTTGGATGATGCTTCATCAGAGTATTAACTCTGAAACATTGGCTCTATTCTGTCCCCACAGATGCTGTGGAGATGTCGGCGTTGGACTGGGGTGAACACAGTAAGAGTTTTAACAACACCAGGTTAAAGTCCAACAGGTTTATTTGGTAGCAAATACCATTAGCTTTCGGAGCGCTGCTCCTTCATCAGATGGAGTGGAAATCTGCTCTCAAACAGGGCACAGAGACACAAAATCAAGTTACAGAATACTGATTAGAATGCGAATCCCTACAACCAACCAGATCTTAAAGATACAGACAATGTGGGTGGAGGGAGCATTAAGCACAGGTTAAAGAGATGTGTATTGTCTCCAGACAGGACAGCCCGCAAGTCCAGGAGGCAAGCTGTGGGGGTTACTGATAATGTGACATAAATCCAACATCCCGGTTTAGGCCGTCCTCATGTGTGCGGAACTTGGCTATCATTTCCACTCCATCTGACGAAGGAGCAGCGCTCCGAAAGCTAATGGTATTTGCTACCAAATAAACCTGTTGGACTTTAACCTGGTGTTGTTAAAATTCCCACAGATGCTGTCAGACCTGCTGAGATTTTCCAGTATTTCCTGTTTTTATTTCAGATTCCAGCATCCGCAGTATTTTGCTTTTATCACCTCGACATTCGTCAGCCGGGAATAACTTCGACCAACAGGATGTCCTGCAGTCAAAGTGTCAGAATTAATGATGTCTCCAGTTGGAGGAAATATTCCTGCAGTAACTCTGAGGATGCAGGTCGTGAAGGGAAAGTGGGAAGGCGAGTGATTGTTACGTGCAGGAATCAAATTTTTTTAAAAGTTTATTTATTATTAGTGTCACGAGTAGGCTTACATTAAGGTAGGGATATGTTCGGCACAACTTGTGGGGCTGAAGGGCCTGTTTTGTGCTGTAGTTTTCTATGTTTCTATGTTAACACTGCAATGAAGTTACTGTGAAAATCCCCCTAATCGCGCCTGTTCGGGTACACTGAGGGAGAATTTAGCATGGCCAGTGCACCTAACCAGCGCGTCTTTTGGACTGTGGGAGGAAACCGAAGCACCCGGAGGAAACCCACGCAGACACGGGGAGAACATGCAAACTCCACACAGACAGTGACCCAAGCCGGGAATCAAACCCAGGTCCCTGGCTCTGTGAAGCAGCAGTGCTAACCACTGTGTCACCGTGCCGTCCTGAAAGTCTTGTGTTTGCACAAGTTTCATGTCCCCACCCTCCCCAGGATGTCCTCAAATGCTTCACTGACAATTAGTTTAGTCACTGTTGGGATATAGGATACACTGCCGCCATTTTGACCAAAGTAAGGTACAAGTAGCAGCGGGAAGGCAAATGACCGGGGAATCTGTTTCTAGGTAACAAGAACAGAGAATGCTGGGAAAACTCAGCAGATCTGGCAGCATCTGTAGGGAGAAGAAACAAAGTTAAATCTTTGAGTCTGTTTGGCTCGTCATAGAGTCATAGACGTTTACAGCATGGAAACAGGCTCTTTGGCCCAACTAGTCCATGCCGCCCAGTTTTAATCACTAAGCGAATCCCAACTGCCCGCTTTTGGCCCATAATCCTCTATACCCATCTTATCCATGTAACTGTCTAAATGTTTTTTAAAAGACAAAATTGTACCCGCCTCTACTACTACTTCTAGCAGCTTGTTCCAGACACCACCACGTTCTGAATAAAAAAATTGTCCCTCTGGACCCTTTTGTATCTCTCCTCTCTCAGCTTAAACCGATGCCCTCTAGTTTTAGACTCCCCTACCTTTGGGAAAAGATGTTGACTAACTAGCTGATCTATGTCCCTCCTTATTTTATAGACCTCCATAAGATCACCCTTAAGCCTCCTACACTCCAGGAAAAAAGTTCTAGCCTCTTCTTGTAACTCAAACCATTAAGTCCTGATAGCATCTAGTAAATCTTTTCTGCACTCTTTCGAGTTTACTAATATCCTTTCTATAATAGAGTGACCAGAACTGTACACGGTATTCCTAGTGTGGCCTTACTAATGTCTTGTACAACTTCAACAAGGCGTCCCAACTCCTGTATTCAATGTTCTGACCAATGAAATCAAGTATGTCAAATGCCTTCTTCACCACTCTGTCCACCTGTGACTC
This sequence comes from Mustelus asterias, assembly GCF_964213995.1. Taxonomy (NCBI): domain Eukaryota; kingdom Metazoa; phylum Chordata; class Chondrichthyes; order Carcharhiniformes; family Triakidae; genus Mustelus; species Mustelus asterias. The sequence goes on from NC_135809.1 coordinate 12,079,641, forward strand.
AACTTTCATGGAGCTATCAACCTATAGTCCTATTAAGAAGTCTCACAACACCAGGTTAAAGACCAATAGGTTGGTTTGGAATCACGATCTTTAGGAGCGCTGCTCCTTCCTCAGGTGAGTGAGGAAGGAACAGCACTCTGAAAGCTTGTGACTCCAAATAAACCTGTTGGACTTTCACCTGATGTTGTGAAACTTCTTATTGTGCCCACCCCAGTCCAACGCCAACACCTCCACCTCATGCCTCTACTCCTAGATCTCTTTGTTCTCTAACTCTCCCCAATGCACTACAACTCTCCCCATCGCCCAACATCAGAAATATAGAACAAAGAACAAAGAACAATACAGCACAGGAACAGGCCCTTCGGCCCTCCAAGCCCGTGCCGCTCCCTGGTCCAAACTAGACCATTCTTTTGTATCCCTCCATTCCCACTCCGTTCATATGGCTATCTAGATAAGTCTTAAACGTTCCCAGTGTGTCCGCCTCCACCACCTTGCCTGGCAGCGCATTCCAGGCCCCCACCACCCTCTGTGTAAAATATGTCCTTCTGATATCTGTGTTAAACTTCCCCCCCTTCACCTTGAACCTATGACCCTTCGTGAACGTCACCACCGACCTGGGTAAAAGCTTCCCACCGTTCACCCTATCTATGCCTTTCATAATTTTATACACCTCTATTAAGTCTCCCTTCATCCTCCGTCTTTCCAGGGAGAACAACCCCAGTTTACCCAATCTCTCCTCATAACTAAGCCCCTCCATACCAGGCAACATCCTGGTAAACCTCCTCTGTACTCTCTCCAAAGCCTCCACGTCCTTCTGGTAGTGTGGCGACCAGAACTGGACGCAGTATTCCAAATGCGGCCGAACCAGCGTTCTATACATCTGCAACATCAGACCCCAACTTTTGTAGATAATAGAGAGGGAGAAATGTGTTAGATATTAAACTGTAGCTGGGAAAGATTGCAACAAGATGTAGCAACATTAAGAACAAAAGGCAGAGATATAATTGCACTGCGATGTAAATGCATGGGATTTTTTTAGAAAAGGGATTTGAGACGGTGGAGAAAGGTCACATTGGCCGGGAGAAATTCCACACATTCACAGGGTGGTGAATGTGTGGAGTTCACATGAATGTGGTTGAGGCCAAAATGTTGTCTGATTTCAAGAAGAAATTAGATATAGCTCTTGGGGTTAAAGGGATCAAGGGATTTTCTTTTTTATTGTTTATTGTGGGACATGGGCATCACTGTTTGGCCATCATTTTTTGTCCAAGCCTAGTTGCCATTGGAGAGCTGTTGAGAGTCAACCACATTGCTTTGGCGCTGGAGTCACATGTAGGCCAGACCAGGTAAAGACGGCAGATTTCCTTCCCTAAAGGACATTAGTAAACCCGATGGAATTTTCTCACAATCGGCAATGGTTTCATGGTCATCAATAGATTCTTAATTCCAGATTTTAAAAATTGAATCCAAATTTCACCACCTGCCGTGGCAGGATTCGAACGTGAATCCCCAGAACATTAGCCGAGTGTCTGGATTACTAATCTGGTGATAATACCACTACGTCATCACCTTCCAAGGAAGGAAGGGGGGATGGGAGGGGGGTGGGGGGGGGGGGAGAGTGGAATCAGGATATTGAATTAGATGACCAGCCATGATCAAGGTGAATGGTGGAGCAGGCTCGAAGGGCTGAATGGCCTCCTCCTATTTCTGGCTTCTATGCAACTCCCGCAGTTCGTCTTTGAAATAATGTCGTGGGGTGTTTGTCATCGATGTGGGAGGACAGACGTGGTTTAAGCTCACTTCTAGAAAATGGCAGCTATACTGGAATGGTGGCCTGAATTGTATGCTCAGTTCGCTGGAGTGGGACCTGAAACCACAACCTGCTTACTCGGAAGTGAGAGCTAGGTCATAGACCCATGGCCGACACTAGACCGATGTTTTGAATGGGGTAGTGGGTACCAAAGTAGAATTCTTAACTGGGACCATTGTCAGGACTTTTTTTCATCTTTGTATATGTATATAATTATAATGTAGTATAGTACAACAGGGTAGTGGGGGATGCGGGGGCAAGGAATACTCACTCCACGTTGAGTGTGAAGTTATCAGCCTTTATTTTCCCAGCAGTGCACTACAGAATGAAGGGCACTGAGGTATCAATGTAGCAGAAGCCAATTTAAATTGGAAAATACATTAATGGCTGCAGGGTATTGCTATAAAATAGTTCTTTTGTGCTTGAGTACAATTGACCTCCCGTAAAGTTGTTAGCATTATCAGTAATAGTGATAAGATACATTGCTTCTACCATCGTTGAATTCCGAAGAAGTCCGAAAGACGTGCTGGTAAGATGCATTGGCCATGTTAAATTCTACCTCAGCGTACCCGAACAGGCATGTGACGACGAGGGGATTTTCACAGTAACTTCATTGCAGTGTTAATGTAATCTTACTTGCGACAATAATAAATAAACCTTAAAAAGAAACTCCCATTATCAACATCCGGGAGGGGGGGTTACAATTGACCAGAAACTGAAAGTGGACTAGCCACCTAAATACTGTGGCTACAAGAGGCATGGTGGCACAATGGTTAGCACTGCTGCCTCATAGCGCCAGGGACCCGGGTTCAATTCCGGCCATGGATCACTGTCTGTGTGGAGTTTGCACATTCCGTGTCTGTGCGGGTTTCCTCCGCGTGCTCCGGTTTCCTCCCACAGTCCAAAGATGTGTGGGTTAGGTTGATTAGCCAGGTTAAATTGACCCTAGTGTCAGGAGGATTAGCAGCATAAATATGAGAGGTTATTGGGAAAGGGCCTGGGATTGTGGTCTGTACAGACTCGATGGGCTGAATGGCCTCCTTCTGCATTGTAGGATTCTATAACAGCAGGTCAGAGACTGGGAATTCTGTAACTCACCTCCTAACCTCCACCCGTCCCCAAAGAAATCGATAATAAGCAAATAATTGAGCCAATCAGTTTCCCAGCAGCATTTTATCACCAATTCATATATCTTTGTAGAAATGAATATTAAATAGAAATTTGATTTTCCAGTTGATGGCATAATTGAAGGAATAGTGAAGTAAAGGGTTAACGCTTAAATTAGATCTAACAAAATGTTGGCAAATCATCATTGAGTAGATATGATCTGATCCAACAGTTTAATTAACTAATTATGTGCTAATCACTGCTATTAAATAAAGTGGTCAGTTTTAAAATCAGTTTTCAAATCTTGGAATAGTTGAAGCAGAATTAGAATCTTGAGAGTTAATTATCTGAAAAAAATATAAGAAAGTGTTGACAACATAATTTCTATTATTGGAATGCAAGCAGAATACATCCCATCACACCTCGATGAACCCAGTACAGATCAGCAAATACCATGTGGCCAATTCCACCTCAACTGTCCGACATGTCTTCAGAATGGAATAGATGCAAGCCTAAGACTCCTTAAAGAGATAGATATCATCAACATTTTGAGGGGAGGTGATGGCCTAGTGGGATTAACACTAGATTATTAATCCAGAAACTCAACTAATGTTCTGGGGACCCGGGTTATAATCCCACCACGGCAGAGTGGGATCAATTTTAAAAACCTGGAATTAAGAATCTACTAATGAACGTGAAACCATTGTCTATTTTCGGAAAAACCCATCTGGTTCACTAATGTCCTTTAGGGAAGGAAACCTGCTGTCCTTACCTGGTCTGGCCTACATGTGACTCCAGAACCACAGCAGTGTTATTGACTCTCAACTGCCCTCCAAGGGCAACTAGGAATGGTCAATAAATGCTGGCCAGCTAGCGATGCCCATGTCTAACGAATAAAATAAAATAAAAAATTCCCCGGGAATCATGCATCCATAGGTGTAAGGAATGGGCAGCATAGGTGGGCTGCACGGTGGCACAGTGGTTAGCGCAGCTGCCTCACAGCTCCAGGGACCCGGGTTCAATTCTGGCATCGGGTCACTGTCTGTGTGGATTTTGCACGTTCTCCCCGTGTCTGCGTGGGTTTTCTCCGGGTGCTCTGGTTTCCTCTCATATTTCAAAGATCTGCAGATTAGATGGATTGGCCTTGCTAAATTGTCCCTTAATGTCCCAAGATATGTAGATTAGATGGTAAATGTGTGGGGTTATGGGGATAGGGCGGGGGAGAGGGCCTGGGTAAGATGCTCTGTCAGAGAGTCGGTGCAGACTCGAAGGGCCGAATGGGTCTTCTGCACTGTAGGGATTCTATGCTTCTATGAGTTGCTGATTGTCATTGGTCACAGATCCTTAAGATGATCCGCGATCGACATCTTAGGGTGTTGTGCACATTTTCCAATGGCTTTGTGAATGTGTCTCTGGACTCAAGGAAATGCCACAGGGCTGATTCTCATCCTCCCCTCTGCCAGGGGGGTACAGTGGCAATAGCATGATGAACATCACAGTGCAAACACTCTATTCCCATCAATGTCCTGCCAACGCAATTTACCACCACCACCATTGATTTGACCTTTCCCTGGACAGAAAGATGATGCTATGGCACATGCGCAGCATGAACGAAACATTGAAAACAAAACTAAAAGCAAAAACGTTGGCTACGCTATAATTAAGAAAGCCCACCAATGCCTCTACTTTCTCTGAAGACCAAGGAAATTTGGCATGTCCGCTATGAATCTCATCAACTATTACAGATGCACCATAGAAAGCATCCTTTCTGGTTGTATCACAGCTTGGTATGGCTCCTGCTCTGCCCAAGACTGTAAGAAACTACAAAAGATCGTGAACGAAGCCCAATCCATCACTCAAACCAGCCTCCCACCCATTGACTCTGTCTACGCTTCCTGTTGCCTCGGAAAAGCAGCCAGCATAATTAAGGAACCCGCGCACCCCGGATGTACTCACTTCTACCTTCTTTCATCGGGAAAAAGATACAAAAGTCTGAGGTCACGTACCAACCGACTCAAGAACAGCTTCTTCCCTGCTGCCATCAGACTTTTGAATGGACCTACCTCACATTAAGTTGATCTTTCTCTATACCCAGCTATGATTGTAACACTACATTCTGCACTCTTTCGTTTTCTTCTCTATGAACAGTATGCTTAGTCTGTTTAGCACGCAAGAAACATTACTTTTCACTGTATGTTAATACATGTGACAATAAAAAGTCAAATCAAATCAAATCAAATGCGTCCAACACTGGTCATATAAAATTCAAAAGCAGCATTTCAGGAACAGAGATATATGCAAGATGCTGCCTCCCATGTCAGATAGACGGAAGGAAAATAATTTTTTGGGATAAAGTTAGAGAGTAACACTCAACCAAGGCAAGAAATGGAAACTTCACGACAAAGATCATCTGTTCTTTAATTTTTCACAAGTTTGATAGTTTGCGAATGGAAAAATTACTACGCCAGCAACATTTTTTGTCCTCAAATTGAACAGCAACAGAACTTATTGTTCTTATTTATTTATAACCTTAGAAGCCCGTTGACATACTTTCAGCCTCGAGATGAAATATGAGTATGCAACAATAGCCATTTCTAAGCCTGTTAAAGTAAAGGATGCATTGGGAATAAATAATATCTCATTCTCAGAGCTAGTCACTTAGAAAGAAAAAAAAAACTTTTGCTTATAAAATATTCTTTCCAGGAGCACAGGACATCCTAAAGGGCTTCACAGATAATGATTAGTTCTGAGGTCTGGTCACTGTTGGAAGGTAACCATGGCAGTGATTTTTCACACAGCAAGGTCCCACAAACAGCACCAGTTAATGTCTTTGGGGTTAAGACGGCTGAGGGATTGATATAGGTGAGATTGCTGAGAGAAATCTCTGTTTGTCACAAAAAGTGCCATCGGTGTCCTTCTACCTTTCCTTTCACCAACTTCAATCAAGGTACACCACACAGTTTTATAATCTAAGTCTGAATTTTAACGATACCTCCCCTCCCTGCACGCCCGGGAGACAACTGACAGGGGGGAGGTGAGTGAAAAATGTTGAGGGTTCCATGCTCTTCATTTACCCACCTCTGCTGGAATTTGATCAGTGGTAAGACAGGTGTCGGGGTGGCTCACCCAGCCTTGGGTTCTTTGAGGCTCTTAGTGGCCACCACTCCTGTTGGAGGCTGGAGACTGACCATTCTCGCATTGGCTGTCAGCTCTCTGAGGCGGACCACCTTCCATATCAGGATGGAAGCCACATCCTTAGGGGATTTTCACAGAAACTTCATTGCAATGTTAGTGTCAGCCGACTTGTGACGCTAATAAATAAACTTTAAATTAAACTTTCCTTAGCCAGTGAGCGAAACCAGGTCATGGTTTCCTAGCTCTCCCTGTATCTTTCACTTTCTCCTCCCAATGAGAGTTGAAATTGAGGTCCCATCCGCCTTTTCAGCTGGACGTAAAGATTTCCTGGCACAAAGTGAAGAAGAGTTCTCTCGCTATCGGGGCCCATTTTTATTCCTCACACACACACACCGCCGAACGGATCCATTCACCATCTATCCTATTTGCTGTACACAGTGTGAATATTATCTGCCATGAATATCTTTGTAACAACTGTGACTATACATCAAAGGTTACCCAATGGTTGTGAAACACATTGGGATGTCCCAGTGACAAATGAGAGTCACTGTTTAAATGCTACTTCTTTCTTTCAGGCCTTCAAAAGAAAGTATCTCGTAACCTAGTCAGCACTTTCCGATTTCCTTTCAGATTCTTCCTGCACATTCTCCAAATTTGTAGTATTATTGATTTTCATTTTCTTTATTTTTTAAAAATCAATTGAAGGGGACCTGTATTCATTATTAAAACATCTTCATTATTACAAATGATAAAGATTTTTGTAAGGTTCTAATCCTTCGATGACTGCACAATGACCCTCATAATATTCAAGAAGCATTTAGATGTGTACTTGTGATGCCAAGGCACACAAGGCTATGGACAAGTGCTGAATAATGGGATTGGAATAGCTCGGTGGTTTCATAGAATCGCTACAGCGCAGAAGAAGCCATTTGGCCCATCGAGTCTGCACCGACACTCTGACAGAGTATTGGAGCAGCATGGTGGCACTGCTGCCTCACAGTGTCAGGAACCCTGGTTCAATTCCCAGCTTCGGTTCACTGTCTGTGTGGAGTCTGCACGTTCTCCCCATGTCTGCGTGGGTTTCTTCCAGGTGCTCCAATTTCCTCCCACAGTGCGAAAGACATGCTGGCTAGGTGCATTGACCAGTGTACCCGAACAGGCGTGGGAGTGTGAAGACTCAAGGGTTTTCACAGTAACTTCATTGCAGTGATAATGTAAGCCTCATTGTGACACTAATAAATAAAATAAATAAACTTTTACCCATGCTCTTTCCCTCACCCTATCCCTGTAACCCCACACATTTCCCATGGTTAATCCACCTAACCTACAGATCTTGGGACACAACGGGGCAATTTAGCTTGGCCAATCTACCTAACCCACACATCTTTGGGCTGTGGGAGGAAACCGGAGCACTCGGAGGAAACCCACGCAGACACAGGGAGAATGTGCAGACTCCGCACAGACAGTGACCCAAGACCGGAATTGAACCCCGGTTCCTGGCACTGTGAGGCAACAGTGCTAACGGCTGTGCCACTGTGCCACCCTTTGTCTTTGACTGATGGACCAAAGGGTCTCTTTCTGTGTGGTATACCTCTACACAATGACGTGGGGATAACTTTTTTAAAAGATAATTTGCTCTTGGTGCACTGTCATTGTAGGGTTAGAAAATTATTTATTGTAACTAATCTGCACATATAATGAAGTGTTAAAGTAGCAAACAGAATGCCCCCATGTTGACACTATAGTTAAGAAAGTCCACCAACACCTCTACTTTCTCAGAAGACTAAGAAAATTTGGCATGTCCGCTTCAACCCTCACCAACTTCTACACATGCACCATAGAATGCATTCTTTCTGGTTGCATCACAGCTTGGTATGGCTCCTGCTCTGCCCAAGACTGCAAGAAACTACAAAAGGTCGTGAATGTAGCCCAATCCATCACGCAAACCAGCCTCTCATCCATTGACTCTGTCTACACTTTCCACCATCTCGGAAAAGCAGCCAGCATAATTAAGGACCCCATGCACCCCGGACATTCTCTCTTCCACCTTCTTCCATCGGGAAAATGATACAAAAGTCTGAGGTCACGTGCCAACTGACTCAAGAACAGCTTCTTCCCTGCTGCCTCCAGACTTTTGAATGGACCTAACTTATAGTAAGCTGACCTTTCTCTACACCCTAGCTATGACTGTAGCATTACATTCTGCACTCTCTCCTTTCCTTCTCTATGAACGGTATGTTTTGTCTGTATAGCACGCAAGAAACAATACTTTTCAATGTAAAATTAATACATGTGACAATAATAAATCAAATCAAATCAAATCAAGAAAATGGCTTTTTAAAATTCTGTGGGAAGAACCAGAGGACCAGAAACAACATTTGGAAAATAATGCGTGAATATTTGGAAGGGGAGGAAAATAAAGAATGGTGTGATTGATGAATTAGCAACTATGGATGGTTTATTTTTAATGTTAGATACTTTATATCCCAGTGTATAAGATCAGCCATACCTGAATGAACTGATTTCTACAAAGGTCCATGTTTCAGAATCAGTAATTCTAACTGGACAATGCACACAGAGCTGACAATTTTATAGCTGTTACTCTTTATCTGTAAAATAACATTGGACATATTTTTAATTCTTTCATGGAGTGAGGGCCTCGCTAGCTAGGCCAACATTTATTGCCCATTCCCAATTATCCTTCAAAAATTGGTGAGCCACTGTCTTGAAACACTGCATTCTATGTGGCATAGATACACTCACAGTGCTGTTGGGAAGGGAGTTCCAGGATTTTGACCCAGCGAGTGAAGGGAAGCCGATAGAGTCAGGATAGTGCGTGATTTTGAAGGAACTTTTTTTTATTCATTCGTGGGACATGGGCATCACCGGCTGGCCAGCATTTATTGCCCATCCCTAGTTGCCCCTGAGAAGGTGGTGGTGAGCTGCCTTCTTGAACCGCTGTTGTGGGTTGACCCACAATGCCCTTCGGGAGGGAATTCCAGGATTTTGACCCAGCGACTGCGAAGGAACAGCAATATATTTCCAAGTCAGGATGGTGAGTGGCTTGGAGGGGAATTTGCAGGTGGTGGTGTTCCCATGTATCTGCTGCCTTTGTCCTTCTAGATGGTGGGTTTAATAGGTGCTGTCAAAGGAGCCTTGGTTTGTTGTCGCAGTGCATCTTGTAGATGACATACACACAGTGCTGTCACCGCATGTTGGTCGTGGAGGGAGTGAATGTTTAAAATGGTGGATGGGATGCCAATCAAATTGTCCTGAATGGTGTCTAAGTTCTTGAGTGCTGTTGGAGATAGAGAATAATTCCATCATACTACTGACTTGATTTGATTTATTATTGTCACACATATTGGTATACAGTGAAAAGTATTGTTTCTTGCGTGCTATACTGACAAAGCATACCGCTCATAGAGTACATAGAGGAGAAGGAAAGGAGAGGGTTCAGAATGTAGTGTTACAGTTGGAGCTAGGGTGTAGAGAAAGATCAACTTAACCTTCAGGGTCCCGAGGATTGCCAAACCTGTAAGAGAGTGAAGTAGAACATTACTTGAGAGTTTATGAAGATTTAGAGTACAGTTTTAAAAGCATAGAATGAGAGTGAAAGATAGAATTAGAGGGTATGCTGGGGACAGCTCGCAAGAAGTCACCACGCTGCGCCGCCATCTTGAATCCTTTAGATGGTGGACAAGCATCTTGCTTGTCTTGCCTTTGCATCTTGCAGATGGTGTACACTGCTGTCACTGTGCATCGATGGTGGAGGGAATGAATATAACGATTTTATTTTTCAGTTAAAACTAGACCCATACAAAACTGAGATTGATAGATTTTTATTAGGTAAGTGTATGAAGCGTCACAGAAGTGCATTAGACCTTTCATTTTTACTCTGTAAATTAAGGAGACCTGCATTTTACAGTGTTTTGTCATTATTTGTATTCTGAAATGTCCATAATTGTGTGTCACTGGAGTTTAGGAGACTTCGTGGTGATTTCACTGAAACATGTAAAATGCTTTAGAGAGCTGGTTGGGGTAAATACTGGGGGGTTTTTCCTTGGCTGGAGAATAGACCAAGAAATCAGAGTTTCAGGATAAGGGATCAGCAATTTAGGACTCAAATAAGGAGCAATAATTTTTTATGTAGATTCACAATAATTGCTCTCTTAATAGAAGAATCATAGAATTCCTACAGTGCAGAAGGAGGCCATTTGTCCCATTGAGCCTGCATCGACCACAATCCCACCCAAACCCTATCCCCAAGTATTTACCCTGCTAATGCCCCTGATACTAAGGGGCAACTTAGCATGGCCAATCAACCTAACCCCAACATCTAAAGTTTAAAGGTTAATTTATTAGCGTCACAAGTAGGCTTACATTAACACTGCAGTGAAGTTATTGTGAAAATCCCCTAGTCGCCACACTCCGGCGCCTGTTCGGGTAACACTGAGGGAGAATTTAGCATGACCAATGCACCAAACCAGCACGTCTTTCAGACTGTGGGAGGAAACCGGAGCACCCAGAGGAAACCCACACAGACACGGGGAGAACGTGCAGACTCCGCACAGACAGTGACCCAAGCCGGGAATCGAACCCGGGTCCCTGATGCTGTGAGGCAGCAGTGCTAACCACTTTGCCAGCGTGCATGTTATAGTTGCGTTCATGAGAAGTCCAACCTTAACTGAATCTACATTAAGGGAATTCGACTTTCCCATGACAACCAATGTGAAAGCTTCAGTTTAATATAGGATCCTTCCTGTCAGGCAACAAACATTAAAACTTTGTACTCTGTACTGTACATTGCTAAACCACTATATTTGTATTAAAACAAGGGCTTTCAGTATATCAAAGATATGGCACAGTTAGGGGCCATTCAGCCCAATGGGTCGATAAAGAACAAAGAACAAAGAACAAAGAACAAAGAAAATTACAGCACAGGAACAAACCCTTCGGCCCTCCAACCCTGCACCGACTATGCTGCCCGACTGAACTAAAACTCCCTACCCTTCCGGGGACCATATCCCTCTATTCCCATCCTATTCATGTATTTGTCAAGAAGCCCCTTAAAAGTCACTGCCGTATCTGCTTCCACTACCTCCCCTGGCAAAGAGTCAGGCACCCATCACCCTCTGTGTAAAAAATCTACCTCATACATCTCCTTTAAACCTTGCCCCTTGCACCTTAAACCTGTGCCCCCTAGTAATTGACTCTTCCACCCTGGGAAAAAGCTTCTGACTATCCACTCTGTCCATGCCTCTCATAATCTTGCAGACTTCTATCAGGTCAACCCTCAACCTCCGTTGTTCCAGTGAGAACAAACCAAGTTTCCCCAACCTCTCCTCATAGCTAATGCTCTCCATACCAGGCAACATCCTGGTAAATCTTTTCTGTACCCTCTCCAAAGCCTCCGCATCCTTCCGGTAGTGTGACGACCAGAATTGAACACTATATTCCAAGTGCGGCCTAACTAAAGTTCTATAAAGCTGCAACATGAGTTGCCAATTTTTAAACTCAATGCCCCGGCCGATGAAGGCAAGCATGCCGTATGCCTTCTTGACTACCTTCTCCATCTGCATTGCCACTTTCAGTGACCTGTGTACCTGTACACCCAGATCCCTTTGCCTATCAATACTCTTAAGGGTTCTGCCATTTACTGTATATTTCCTATCTGTATTAGACCTTCCAAAATGCATTACCTCACATTTGTTCGGATTAAACTCCACCTGCCATCTCTCCGCCCAAGTCTCCAACTGATCTGTATCCTGCTGTATCCTCTGATGGTCCTCATCGCTATCTGCAAATCCACCACCTTTGTGTCATCCGCAAACTTACTAATCAAACCAGTTATGTTTTCCTCCAAATCATTTATATATATTACAAATAGCAAAGGTCTCAGCAGTCAATGTCAGTATTTATGCTGCACTTGATCCTTCTTCATCCAAGCATATCAAATTCATGCTTCAATCCCTTTCTCCCTCATGTACTGACAGCTTCACCTTAAATTTACTGATGCGGTTTGTCTCAACTACTCCTTGTGCGAGTGAGACCACATTCCCACGAGACATTGAAGGTTTCTCCTGAATTCCCTAAAGGATTTATCAGTCTCTTCGGAATTTTCTTCCTCAGAGAGCTGTGGATGCTCAGTCAATAAGTATATTTAAGACTCAGATCAGAGGGTAGTAAGGGATACAAAGGATCAGGCAGAGAGTGGAGTTGAGGGTGAAGATTAGCCATGATGACATTGAATGGTGGAAGAAGCCTGAGCTTCTGCCCCATGTCCCTAAGTGATTAGCACGGCCGCCTCACAGCGCCAGGGACACGGGTTCAATTCCGGCCTTTGGTCACTATCTGTGTGGAATTTGCACATTCTCCCCGTATCTGCGTGGGTTTCCTCCGGGTGCTCCGGTTTCCTCTCACAGTCCAAAGCTGTGCGGGTTAGGTGGATTGGCCGTGCTAAATTGACCCTAGTGTCAGGGGGATTAGCAGGGTTTATATGTGGGGTTACGGGAATGGGGCTTGGGTGGGATTGTGGTTGGTGCAGACTCAATGGACCAAATGGCCTCTTTCTACACTGTAGAGGTTCTATGATTCTATGATTATAAGTAAAGGAAGATATAGCAAACTTTCATTTATATAGTACCTTGTGCGACTTTAGTGTATGACTCAAAAACATCACCAGGAAATAGGTCACAAAGCTGTAGGTTGTGTTGCTGAACTTCAGCCATTGTAGAGTGAAAGTTTTTGCCATTCATGAAAGTGACAGCATTGTGTGGAGGAGCAGACAGAGCGACATTGCTGTATTAAAGCTGTCTGAATTTAGGGAATGTTTGTAATTTGTTTTTTTAGGTTTTTTTTTATTTCTGAGCATCACAGGTAGGCTTACATTAACACTGCAATGACGCTCTGGTGCTTGTTCGGGTACACTGAGGGAGAATTTAGTATGGCCAATACACCTAACCAACATGCCTTTTGGACTGTGGGAGGAAACCCACACGGACACGGGGAGAATGTACAGACTCACGCACAGACAATAACCCAAACCGGGAATCAAACCCAGGACCCTAGCGCTGTGAGGCAACAGTGCTAACCACTGTGCCACTGTGCCACCCCGACAAAAACAAAGTTAGCAAGCTGACGCACCCAGCAATTCAGAAGGCAAAAGGCATGTTGGCCTTTACTGCAGGGGATTGGTGTACAGGAATAAAGAAGTCTTGCTACAGTTGTACAGGGTTTTGGCGAGACCACATCTGGAAGACTATGAGTAGTTTTGGTCTCCACATTTAAGAGTGGATATACTCGTATTGGGGGCAGTAGAATGAAGGGACACTACATTGGTCCCTACGATGAGAGGGTTGGCCGATGGTGAGAGGTTGAGTCAGTTGAGCCTATATTCTCTGGAGTTTAGAAGACTGAAAAGTGATCTCATTGAAACATGCAATGTTCCGAAGGGGCTTGATAGGGAATTCATCGATAGATTGCTTCCTCTGGCCGGGGAAGCAAAAACATAGAGGCACACGATCTCTGAATAAGGGATTGATTATAGAATCCCTACAGTGCAGAAGGAGGCCATTTGGCCCATTGAGTCGGCACCGACCACAATCCCACCCAGACCCTATTCCTGTAACCCCACATATTTACCCTGCTAATCCCCCTGACACTAGTGTCAAATTAACATGGCCAATCAACCTAACCCGCACACCTTTGGAGTGCGTGAGGAAACGGGAGCATTAGGAGGAAACCCACGCAGATATGGGGAGAACGTGCAAACAGACAGTGACTGGAGGCCGGAATTGAACCTGGTTCCCAGGCGCTGAGAGACAGCAGTGCTAACCACTGTGCCACCATGCCACCCCGATCATTTAGGACTGAGATTCAGAGAAATTACTTCCCTGAAAGGTTTGTCAATCTTTGGAATTCTCCACCCCAGAATGTTGCGGATGCCCCATTGTCAACTACAGCTAAGGCTGGGATAGTTAGATATTCATAGAATCATAGAATCCCTACGGTGCAGAAGGAGGCCATTCGGCCCATCAAGTATGCACCGACCACAATCCCACCCTGGCCCTATCCTGTAATCCCACGCATTTACCTTAGCTAGTCCCCCTGACACTGAGGGAGAATTTTGCATGGCCAATCCACCTAACCTGCACACCTTTGGACTGTGGGAGGAAACTGGAGCACCCGGAGGAAACCCACGCAGACATGGGAAGAACGTGCTAACTCTGCACAGACAGTGACCCAAGCTGGGAATCGAACCCGGGACCCTGGCGCTGTGAGACAGCAATGCTAGCCGCTGTGCCACCGTGCCGTCCTAATTCTAATACTAATATTCTAATTCTAATTTTAATATTCTAATGCAGTTGATGATGGGATAGACAGATATTTGGTCTCTTGGGGGAATCAAGGGATATGAGGTCTGAGCAAGAAAGTAGAGTTGAACCCAAGATCAGCCGAGACCGTATTGAATGGTGTGGGCAGACTCAATGCGCGCTATGGTCCACTCCCGCTCCAATCTCTTCTGTTTCTTGAAAGGGTTGATTCTTTTTGCCTCCCTGGTGAATTAGAATTTATTCATTCATTCGTGGGACATGAGTGTTCCTGGCTAGGCCAGCATTTATTGTCCATCCCTAGCTGCCCTTGAGAAGGTGGTGGTGAGCCGCCTTCTTGAATCGCTGCAGTCCATGTGCTGTGGGTTGACCCACAATGCCGTTCGGGAGGGAATTCCAGGATTTTGACCCAGCGACTGCGAAGGAATGGCCGATATATTTCCAAGTCAGGATGGTGAGTGGCTTGGAGGGGAACTTGCAGGTGGGGGTGTTCCCATGTACCTGCTGCCCTTGGCCTTCCAGATGGAAACGGTCGTGGGTTTGGAAGGTGCTGCCTAAGGATCTTTGGTGAATTGCTGCAGTGCATCTTGTAGATAGTACACACAGCTGCTACTGAGCGTCGGTGGTGCAGGGAATGTCCCTGAGAGAACGGCATCAATGTTCCCCTGGAGCCTTTGAACTCTGCAAGGGGAAGGTCAAGATTTCTCTGCATAAGCATCTTTCCATTTTCTCATCCTTGAGCCGCGTCGCTGTGAATTCTTTCATCCCTAAAGTATCTTAGTGGAAGGTATCACTGCAAGACTGAAAGCCCCTTCACGTTTGAGAATGTGCTATTGCAGAGAAATAAAAAATCTTTTATTACCTTCAAGGACAAATTACTCACGGGCTTTATGGACACAATTCCTCAAGCAGCTTAACCCGAGAGCAGTTGAAGATCCCTTTGAATATCATTCGAACAATGGCAAATTGTTATATTGAGAGTGGTAACCTGGTCATAAAAAGATAGTTGAACGTGTTGTGATATTCAATCTTCTTTACTTATGAACATATCGGAACACAGTACAGCATGAACACAGAACTAGAGGCAGCGAGTTACACAGATTAAATCTGCAAGATTAAACCCACGTGAGCCCGTGCGACTGATGATGTCACTCACGTATGCTCATGTCTGCTGAAGACCTCAATATATACATTCAAATAGGAGGATGCGTCCTATAAGACTCTATAACATTAATATACAGCCTTTCACATTGAATGAAGTATTTGTGCAGTGTAGTCACTGCTGTAATGTAAAATTGGCGGAGGTAATGTTTACTACATCACAACAACCAATGTGAGAACAGCAAGATCCCACAAACTGTGACGTGATAATGACCAGTTAATCAGTTTTTTTTAAAACTGGTGTTGATTTAGGGACAAATGTTTATTAGTCAGTTAGTTCAGTTGGCTGGACAGCTGGTTTGTGATGCAGAGTATGGCGCCAACAGCGTGGGTTCAATTCCTGTTCCGGCTGAGGTTAGGTAGGTTGGCCGTGCTAAAATTGCCCCGATGTGTTAGGGGGACTAGCTAGAGTAAATGCATGGGGTTATGGGAATGGGATCTGAGTGGGATTGTGGTTGGTGAGGGCCGGATGGCCTCCTTCTGCATCATGTTATTCTATGAGGTTATTCATGAAGGCCCCACCATCTCAACCTTGCCCCTCGCATGAGGTGAGGTGACCCTCAGGCTAACTCACCACCAGTCAGCTCTCCCCCTCAAAGGGGAGAGCAGCCTATGGTCAACTGGGACTATGGTGACTTTACCTTTCTTATTTATTAAGAGAGTGAGGATAACTCCCCGCTTCTCCTTCAAGATAGTGCCCTGGGAGTTATAACATCCACCATCATTGACTTTTTGAGAGCCGCGCTTTGCTTCATTCTCAAGGAAAGTTAATCCTCGAAATCTCCAGGCTGAATTGGAGTTGTTTTGCACCGTGTCTACCCAGGAAACATTTTGGCCGGGATTTTCCAGCTCTACCGCGGTGTCACCGGCTATTGCTGTTGTGGCGGACCAGTCAAAAGTCCACTGATGTTCGGCGGAACTGGATGATCGTGGCGGCAGGGGGGACTGGAAAATTTCACTCTTCCAAACAAGGCAACTCAAAGAAACTTACCTTCATGAGCTTAGATTGTCCCAAAGCACTTTACAACCAGTGAAATACTTCTGAAGGATACTCACTGCTTCAATGTAGTGGAAAAATATTCATAGAAGCCCTACAGTGCAGAAGGAGGCCATTGAGGCCCTTCAAACCTGCATCGACAACAAGCCCACCCAGACCTTATCCCCGTAACCCCATGTATACACCCTGCTAGTCCCCCTGAGACTAAGGGGCAATTTAGAATGGCCAACACACCTAACTCGCACATCGTTGGACTCATAGAATCATAGAAACCCTACAGTGCAGAAGGAGGCCATTCGGCCCATCGAGTCTGCACCGACCACAATCCCACCCAGGCCCTACCCCCACATATTTACCCGCTAATCCACGCATCCCAGGACTCTCAGGGGCAATTTTTAACCTGGCCAATCAACCTAACCCGCACATCTTTGGACTGTGGGAGGAAACCGGAGCACCCGGAGTAAACCCACGCAGACACGAGGAGAATGTGCAAACTCCACACAGACAGTGACCCGAGCCGGGAATCGAACCCGGGACCCTGGAGCTGTGAAGCAGCAGTGCTAACCACTGTGCTACCGTGCCGCTGTGGGAGGAAACCGGAGCACCCGGAGGAAACTCACGCAGACACTGGGGAGAATGTGCAAACTCCACACAGACAGTGACCCAAGCCGGGAATCGAACCCAGGAGCTGTGAGGCAACAGTGCTAATCACTGTGCCACCATGCCACCCCATTGTGCTCGGCAGTAAGATAAAGACCAGCTAATTTGTTTGAGTGTCGTCGGTTGAAGGATAACATAACCAGGAAAGATGCTTTTCTTTAAACTCTGCAACAAAATCCCTCCTGTCCACTTGACAAGATGGACTGATCCTCAACGTTAACACCTCATTCAGATAGGCGACACCAACAGAGCCGTATTCCCTGAACTCAGCCAACACCAATGAAGTAGATTATATCTGATTATTATCCATCTGTCGGAATTTGCTGTGTGCAAATTGGTTGCCGTGGGGAGAGCTTGGGCCTGTATTCACCAGAGCTGAGAAGAATGAGAGGGAATCTTATTGAAATGTATAAAATGCTGACAGGGCTGGACAGACTGGATGCAGGGATATTGTTTCCTCTGGATTGTGTGGGCTGAGGAGGGGGGGGGGGGGGGTGTAGAACAAGGGGTCAGGATACAGGATAGGACTGAGGTGAGGAGAAATGTCTCCACTCAGAGGGTGGTAAACCAATGGAATTCTCTACCACAGAAAGCTGTGGAGGCCATGTCATTGAATTTATTCAAGAAGGAAATAGATACATTTCTAGACTCTCAAGGCCTAAAGGAGTATGGGGAGAGCTTGTTTAAAGCTTATTTATCCGTGTCACAAGTCAGCTTACATTAACACTGCAATGAAGTTACTGTGAAAATCCCCTAGTTGCCACACTCCGGCATCTGTTCAGGTACACTAAAGGAGAATTTAGCATGGCCAATGCACCTAACCAGCATGTCTTTCAGACTGTGGGAGGAAACTGGAGCACCCGGAGGAAAGCCACGCAGACACGGGGAGAATGTAAGTATGGTGTTGAGACAGAGGAACAGCCATGATCAAGTTGAATGGTGGAACAAGCTCGAAGGGCTGAATGGCCTACTCCTACTCCTGTTTTCTATCTTTCTATGCTCGACAAAGGTGACTACACTTGGCTGTAAAGCAGTTTGGGACATCTTGAAGTTGCAATGTAGAATCACAGAATTATAGAATCATAGAAACCCCACAGTGCAGAAGGAGGGCATTTGGCCCATTGAGTCTGCACCGACCACAGTCCCACCCAGACCTTATTCCTGTAACCCAACGTCTTTACCCTGCTAATGCCCTGACACTAAGGGGCAATTTAGCATGGCCAATCAACCTAACCCGCACATCTTTAAGACAGAGATAGATAGGTTCTTGATTAATAAGGGGATCAGAGGTTATGGGGAAAAGGCAGGAGAATGGGGATGAGAAAAATATCAGCCATGATTGACTGGCGGGGCAGACTGGATGGGCCGAGTGGCCTCATTCTGCTCCTATATCTTATGGTCTTTGGATTGTGGGAGGAAACCGAAGGAAACCCACGCAGACGCGGGAATAATGTGCAAACTTCACACAGACAGTGACCCGAGGCCAGAATTGAACCAGTGTTCCTGGCGCTGTGAGGCAGCAGTGCTCACCACTATGCCACCATGCCACCCCTGTAAATAATGTATGTAAATAATAATCTTTCCTTTTTTCATCCAGCACTGAAGTGGAAGCTCAGCTTTTCTGCTCAAGCTTCTAGAGTAGGTCTGGAATCCATGATGTTCTGAGTTGGAGACGGGATTGTTGTCACTGAGTCAGGTCTAACATTAATGCTGTGTCACATAAAACAGATTATATATGAAAGAAATGAAAAGATTTACATGCTATTAGTACACCGATATATTCGGAGGCAACTCGGCTATGATGTGTGATGGCTTTTTGAAATTAATACTTGACAGTTTTACTGGTGGCTCCAGCATTGAGATTTACTTTCCGATGTTTTGCTTTTAATACATCCAATTTCCTACATTACAATGATTATTCCTAGGTGGTAAATAGTGAGAAGGATAGCAGTAAACTGTGGAGGGATATCAATGGACTGGTCAGATGGGCAGAGCAGTGGCAAGTGGAATTCAACCTGGAAAAGTGTGAGGTGATGCACCTCGGGAGGGCTGACAAGGCAAAGAACTACACTATGTGTGGTCGGACCCCTGGAAAGTACTGAAGATCAGAGGCACCTTGGAATGCATAGCCACAGATCCCTGAAGATGGCAGGAGTGGTAGATAAGGTGGTTAAGAAGGCATATGGGATTCTTGCCTTTATTAACTGAGGCATAGAATACAAAAGCAGGGAGGCACCATAGAAAGCATTCTTTCTGGTTGTGTCACAGCTCGGAATGGCTCCTGCTCTGCCCAAGACCGCGAGGAACTACAAAAGGTCGTCAATGTAGCCCAATACTTCACGCAAACCAGCCTCCCATCCATTGACTCTGTCTACACTTCCCGCCGCCTCAGCAAAGCAGCCAGCATAATTAAGGACCCCACGGACCCCGGTCATTCTCTCTTCCACCTTCTTCCTTTGGGAAAAAGATACAAAAGTCTGAGGTCACGTACCAACCGACTCAAGAACAGCTTCTTCCCTGCTGCTGTCAGACTTTTGAATGGACCTACCTTGCATTAAGTGGATCTTTCTCTACACCCTAGCTATGACTGTAACACTACATTCTGTACTCTCTCGCTTCCTTCTCTATGAACGGTATGCTTTGTCTGTATAGCGCGCAAGAAACAATACTTTTCACTGTATGTTAATACATGTGACAATAATAAATCAAATCAAATCAAATCAAGTGATACTGGAACTGTAAAAAATGCTGGTTAGGCCACAAGGGGAGCATTATGTGCAGTTCTCGTCACCATATTGTAGGAAGGATATGATTGCACTGTTTAAAGTTTTATTTATTAGTCACAAGTTGGCTTACATTAACTGCAGTGAAGTTACTGTGAAAATCCCCTAGTCGCCACACTCCGGCGCCTGTTCGGGTACACTGAGGGAGAATTTAGCATGCCCAGTGCACCGAACCAGCACGTCTTTCAGACTGTGGGAGGAAACCGGAGCACCCGGAGCTAACCTCGCAGACAGGGGCAGAACATGCAGACTCCGCACAGACAGTGACCCAAGCCGGGAATCGAACCCGGGTCCCTGGCGCTATGAGGCAGCAGTGCTAACCACTGCGCCACCACACTGGAGAGTGTGCAGAGGAGATTCACCAGGGTGCTGCCTGTGCTGAAGCATCTGAACCATGAGGAAAGATTGGATTGGCTGGGACTGTTTTCCTTGGAGCAGTGAAGGTTGAAAGGGGACCTGATAGAGGTGTATAAGATGATGAGGGGCAAAGACAGGGTGGATATGAAAACACTTCTTCTAGAAGTAGAGAAGTCAATAACCAGGGGGTATGGGTTTAGGTAAGAGGTAAAAGGCTAGGAGGGGAGTTGAGGAGGAACTTTTTCATTCAGAGGGTGGTGGGAGTCTGGAACTCTGCCTAAAAGAATGGTTGAGTCAGAAGCTCTCGCAACATTTAAGACGTATGTAAATATTCACTTATACTGTCACAGGGCTATGGACCTAGTCTTAGAAAATGGGACTAGTGTAGTCAGATCTTTGTTGATTGGCATGGACACAATGGGCTGAATGGCCTCCTTCTGTGCTGTAAATATCTATGAATCTATACAACGGAGAATACTCTTCAAAAAATCCTTCATTGGCTGTGAGGTGCTTTGAGAAGTCCAGTGGACAGGAAAGGCCGCTATGTAAAGGCAATTCTCTTTCTTTTACAATCTTACTCGTTAGCGTTTGGCTTTTAACATCTTCTTCTTCAACGATTACAATTCGTAAATTCTGTAAGATATCCTTGGATCTTGAATCTTGGGTCACATTGCCCACAGCTGTTGCTGTAGGCTGAAATGAAAGGCTTCCATTCAGTTCTGTGCTCGGAATGTCCCTGTATCATTGAGCACAACTTTCCTGTATACTGGCACCAATCTGGAAGGTGGCAAAAATAAGTGGGAGGGCATTTTGACATCTTCTGCTTCCAATCCTTAGATTGCTTTTAATTTATTTACGGGATGTGGGCATCGCTGCCTCAGCGACCATTTATTGCCCATTCATAGTTGCCCTTGAGAAGGTGGTGATGAGCTGCCTTCTTGAGCCGCTGCGGTCCATGTGGTGTAGGTGCACCCACAATGCTGATAGGGAAGGAATTTCAGTATTTTAACCCAGCGACAGTGAAGGAACGGCGATATATTTCCAAGCCAGGATGGTGAGTGGCTTGGAGGGGAACATATAGAACATAGAACAGTACAGCACAGAACAGGCCCTTCGGCCCACGATGTTGTGCCGAGCTTTATCTGAAACCAAAATCAAGCTATCCCACTCCCTATCATCCTGGTGTGCTCCATGTGCCTATCCAATAACCGCTTAAATGTTCCTAAAGTGTCTGACTCCACTATCACTGCAGGCAGTCCATTCCACACCCCAACCACTCTCTGCGTAAAGAACCTACCTCTGATATCCTTCCTATATCTCCCACCATGAACCCTATAGTTATGCCCCCTTGTAATAGCTCCATCCACCCGAGGAAATAGTCTTTGAACGTTCACTCTATCTATCCCCTTCATCATTTTATAAACCTCTATTAAGTCTCCCCTCAGCCTCCTCCGCTCCAGAGAGAACAGCCCTAGCTCCCTCAACCTTTCCTCATAAGACCTACCCTCCAAACCAGGCAGCATCCTGGTAAATCTCCTCTGCACTCTTTCCGGCGCTTCCACATCCTTCTTATAGTGAGGTGACCAGAACTGCACACAATATTCCAAATGTGGTCTCACCAAGGTCCTGTACAGTTGCAGCATAACCCCACGGCTCTTAAACTCCAACCCACTGTTAATAAAAGCTAACACACTATAGGCCTTCTTCACAGCTCTATCCACTTGAGTGGATCCACCCAGGTGGTGGTGTTCCCAGGTATCTGCTGACCTTGTCCTTCTAGATGGTAGTGGTCGTGTGTTGGGAGGCGCTGCCTAAGGAACCTTGGTGATTTTCTGCACTGCATCTTGTAGATAGTACACACTGCTGCTACTGAGTGTCGGTGGTGGAGGGAGTGAACGTTTGGAGAAAGGATGTCAATCAAGCGGGCTGCTTTGTCCTGGATGCTGTCAAGCTTCTTGAGTGTTGTTGGAGCTGCACTCATCCAGGCAAGTGGGGAGTATTCCATCACACTCCTGACTTGTGCCTTGTAGATGGTGGACAGGCTTTGGGCAGTCAGGAGGTGAGTTACTCTCCACAGGATTCCTAGCCCTTGACCTACGGTTGTAGCCACAGTACTTATATGGCGAGTCCAGTTCTGCTTCTGGTCAATGTCAACCCCCAGTGTGTTGATATTGACGGTGGTTGGAAAGTTGGCCAATTGAGCCATTTTGGTTATACCTGGTGGAAGTCCAGTGGGTTCAGGAGAAGACATCTGATGGCAGTGACCACCCTCGTGGCAAAAGCATCATCAGTGCTCAACAAAGATGGGCAGAGCCCGTCGGCCTGACCCCGGCTCGCCTTAGCCGCACCTAACCCTATTCCAGGACACTCCCTCTCCACCATTAAGGTGCCCACTTCTGGGTATTGTAGTATCAGCAATGGCCACCGCTAGTTGTGGCGCTGTTGAGCTGATGGGCCTCTGACTGGGCCAGCATTCCTTGCTAGTGGGACGCCATGCTTCATTGGAAAGAAGTGGCAGCCTCTGAATATCACTGTCAATGTGCCATTTGGTTCGTACCACTGGCCAAAGCCGGAGTGAGGGGGGTGCGGTGGGGGGGGGAGGGGGGGTGGGTACGGGGGGGGCAGGAGGATGCTTTAGCTTTCAGCCTTGGCTTTGTTCTTGTTCTTTGTGGCTGGGGTGTTTTTCCACCAGAAATAAAATTCAGCCCATTCTCTCTCCACTGATCTACAAAACTGTGACTGACAGAGGAGGTGCCAATTCCCAGCAACCCTTGCCCCTCCCCCCTTATAACCCCCCCCCCCCCCAATTTTAACATTTGTTTTGACTGATAAACATGTGTCAAGATTCTGGGGAAGGACAAAGCTCACGTATTTACGGATCACGACAAAATCACAAAGGGAATGTGATCACAATGCAGAGTTTTCCTTTTATTTTCCCGACCAGGTTTCAATCGGGATATTTGATGTCGGGGATTGGAGTGCGGTATCTCTGCAGCACAGCCATACCTAGGTTGCAGAGAGAACAGGAGAAGGCGTTTCGTTGTGGTCCACTTGGGAGAGTTGGCGGAGCCAAACCCTCTGGGATCTTGCGAGCGAGACAAGCTGATAGTGCAGTGTGGACGTAGCAGTTTTAACTTTGCTGCTAGTCGTGGGGGGGGGGGGTGGGGGGCAAAAAAATGATCTTGCAAAGCTGCTGAGAATGAGATAACCCAAGACGCATTTACATCAGTGCTCTGTGATAGTTTGAACTCAATCCAAGGAGAGCCGTCAGTGTGTTTGTGAGCTTAAATCTCCAGTTAATTAATGCATTGTATAATTTAAGCTTGACATGTGAGTGCCTCTGACACTTTGATAACTAACTCTCATCCGAGGAGACCCAGTGTTCCTGGCAGAGGAACAGAAAGCGCAGGTCTCTAATGTTGGGGGATTGGATCAGGGAATTCAAATAATCAGGCAGTTCAGATCCAATATTCAAGAGTTATCTTTGCTTTATAATACATACAGTTCAGATTACATTGGCAGCACATAATCAAAATTCAGCCCCTTCCAACCCACAATTTTTCATATTGTTTCGGGTTGCATCCATCACACTTCAGGTGTGAACTGACGGTCAGGAGCAGAATTGTAGTCATGGGTTCAAAGGTTCCACCCCAGACACAGAATTGTGGCTCACACACCCAGTGTAGTGCTGAGGGACAGCTAGAAACTAGGTTGGGAAACCTACACCAACCTTTACCAGCTGTGATCACATTCTGAGGAATGCGTTAAAAGAAAAATTAGGCATCAAAAAGGTTGCTCTCATTCACTGATGGTACAAGGACAAAGGGGCTGGGAGGGCAGGCGGATTAACATCAATGTGCTTGAGGGAGACACAAGCACCAACATTGAGGCCACGATCATCCGAAACCAACTCCGGTGGGTTGGTCATGTGCTTAGGATGCCCGAATTCCAACTACCAAAGCAAATCTTCTTCACCCAGCTCAAGGAAGGCTCCCAAACAAGGGAAGGACAAAGGAAGTGCTTTAAAGACACCCTAAAGGTTTACCTCAAGAAATGCAACATGGATGTCAATGCCTGGAAGACCCTTGCTCAGATGAAACCTACTTGGAGAAACATAGAAACATAGAAAAACTACAGCACAAACAGGCCCTTCAGCCCACAAGTTGTGCTGAACACATCCCTACCTTCTAGACCTACCTATAACACTCCATCCTATTAAGCTCCATGTACTCATCCAGGAGTCTCTTAAAAGACCCTATTGAGTTCGCCTCCACCACCCCTGACGGCAGCCGATTCCACTCGCCCACCACCCTCTGTGTGAAAAACTTACCCCTAACATCTCCCATGTACCTACCCCCCAGCACCTTAAACCTGTGTCCTCTCGTAGCAGACATTTCCACCCCGGGAAAAAGCCTCTGAGAGTCCACCCGATCTATGCCTCTCAACATCTTATACACCTCTATTAGGTCTCCTCTCATCCTTCGTCTCTCCAAGGAGAAAAGACCGAGCTCCCTCAGCCTATCCTCATAAGGCATGCCACTCAATCCAGGCAACATCCTTGTAAATCTCCTCTGCACCCTTTCAATCTTTTCCACATCCTGCCTATAGTGAGGCGACCAGAATCATAGAATCCCTACAGTGCAGATGAAAGCCATTCGGCCCATCAAGTCCGCACTGACCATAATCCCATCCAGGCCCTATTCCCGCAACCCCACATATTTACCCTGCTAACCCCCTGACACTAGGGTCAATTTAGCGTGACCAATCAACCTAACCTCTTTGAAGTGTGGGAGGAAACAGAGCACCTGGAAGAAACCCACGCAGACACAGGGAGAAAGTGCAAACTCCACACAGACAGTCACCCGAGGTTGGAATTGAACCTGTGTTCTTGGCGCTGTGGCAGCAGTGCTAACCACTGTGCCGCCTTGCCACCCAACCTCCTAAGTGAAGGGACACCATTCTTCAAGGACACCCAACGGCAAGAGGAGGCCCAGGATAGGAACCTGAGAAAGGAATCCCAGTGATCTGGGACCAAGGACCGAACCCACCTCCCTGCAGCATCTGCCAAGTGTGCAGTTGAAGGTGTGGTTCTAGGATCGGGCTCATCACATCAGCCACGCAAGGCCCCACAGAACCCATGACCAGTGACATGGGGTGGGAATTTATGGCCACGCTCGTGCCAAAACCGTAAAATCCCACCCAAGGTCAACGGACCTTTCCATGGTCCACCTCTCGGCCGCTCCGCTTCTTGTGGCAGGAGGGACAGTAAAATTCCGGCCATGGAATTTCTTAGTTGGACAATCATACTCATCAGCGAGCGATCGCTGAAAAGAAGAAGGGACACAGAGTTAAGGTTCAGGGCACGAGACGCAGGGTGATGTGACAAAGGAATTTTTAGGCAGAGACTTGGAACTCGCTACCCAAGGGAGTGGCGGCAGCAGCAATGATCAATGATTTCGAAAGAAAATTAGATGGACGCTTGAAGGAAATGAACATACAGGACTGCGGGGGTAGAGAGGGGGAATAGGACTGATTGGTTGCTCTGCTGAGACATGCCACGAACGCGATGGGCCAAATGGCCTCCTCTTGTGATGTTGCTACTTTTAACTGCAGTGTTGCCGTTGACTGAGTGCTGAGCACAGAATTCATTGAGTGCTTCTGCTCCTGATTACTACATCTTTTCCCTCATTGATTTTGCCCAGTCCATTAGCTGGAGTCACAACCGCTCCATCCCGAGGGAGGACGTTACACTGAAATTGAGGGTGTTGTTGAGGCAGTGGATAGCACGGGCACGTAACTCTCCCCCTGTCTGAAGTTGAAAAAGTGAAAACCTAAAGAGGGGAAAATATTGGCAAAGAACAGCTGGAACATCTATTAATCCTTTAATGGAAAACCAAGCTTGCTTTCCATAAGTGATGGTTCTGACTGTTCTTAGCTGTGAGTGACATGCCAACATCTCACTCAGAATGTGGAAGCTAGTGGGATTAGACTGCATTCCTTGATGTCCCTTATTTGTATTAAAATTGCTGCAAGCTAAAAGCAAATGTAATTGCACAATTGCCCAGCCACTATGTAAAACTTAGGATCAGTATCCAACATGCCAAAAATCATTCAGTGGCATCTATATAGAGTGGCTGGTATACTTATCATGATGTGTGACTCAAATAATTACCCCACGTGGTGATATCAAATAATAATCATTAAGTTATTAGTGAAACTTTAGCAGACTTTTCAGCCTACCGATCTTTGAATTCTTATCTTTCCTGCTGCACAGATTGCCTTTGAAGTCTTTCTGGAAGGACAAAACTAGGAAGAGGCATGGTGGCACAGTGCTGCCTCACAGTGCCAGGGACCCGGGTTTGATTCCGGCCTCGGGTCACTTTCGGTGTGGAGTTTGTACGTTCTCCCTGTGTCTGCGTGGGTTTCCTCTGGGTGCTCTGGTTCCTCCCACACTCCAAAGGTTAGGTGGATTGGCCATGTTAAATTGCCCCCTTAGTGTCAGGGGGAACTAGCAGGATAAATAGTGGGGTTGCGGGGTTAGGGCCTGGGTGATTTTTTTAATTCATCCATGGGACATGGGCGTCACTGGCTGGCCAGCATTTATTGCCCATCCCCAGTGCCCTTGGAGGGCAGTTGAGAGTCAACCACATTGCTGTGGCTCTGGAGTCACATGTAGGCCAGACCAAGTAAAGATGGGAGATTTCCTGCCCTAAAGGGCATTATGAACCAGAGGGGAAGTTTTTCCAACAATCAACAATGGTTTCATGGTCATCGGTAGATTCTTAATCCCAGATTTTCTTTTTATCGAATTCAAATTCCACCATCTGCCGTGGCAGGATTCGAACCTGGGTCCCCAGAACATTAGCTGAGTTTCTGGATTAATAGTCTACGGTACGGTAGCACAGTGGTTAGGTACGGGCGGCACGGTAGCACAGTGGTTAGCACTGCTGCTTCACAGCTCCAGGGACCTGGGTTCGATTCCCGGCTTGGGTCACTGTCTATGTGGAGTTTGCACATTCTCCCTGTGTCTGTGTGGGTTTCCTCCGGGTGCTCCGGTTTCCTCCCACTGTCCAAAGATGTGCGGATTAGGTTGATTGGCCATGCTAAAAATTGCCCCTTAGTGTCCTGAGATGCATAGGTTGGAGGGATTAGCAGGTAAATATGTAAGGATATGGGGGTAGGGCCTGGGTGGGATTGTGGTTGGTGCAGACTCGATGGGCCGAATGGCCTCTTTCTGTACTGTAGGGATTCTATGATAATACCACTAGGCCATCGCCTTCCTCGGTGCAGGCTCAATGGGCCGAATGGCCTGCTTCTGCGCTGTAGTGATTCTATGATTCTATGAAGCGAAATCTGGTGAAATGTAGCGTGCCGCTGGCATTATGATATCACCGTCGCGTTGCCACCTTTCCGAGGACTTCCCAGGCTGCAAGACACATTACTGGCAGTGTCAAAAGGCGGCTGGTTCCCATTCATTATATTCACATCGCCCAAGGAATGAGGCTGCACCTGCTTGGCCCTGGCATTGTGTAAGGCGGCACTGCTGGTGCCATCTCAGCTTTTGTTCCCACTGAAGAGTTTACACTGGCTGCATTTTTGGGAGTTACTTGATTAAAAATCCTTAATGCAACATCACTCCGCTAGCAATCTCTAGCTATCTTCCTCTTTGCGGAGTCCCTGAAGAACTCCTATTTGCATTTGCAAAGAAGGAAAATATTAAAGAGGATTAGGCTGAAGGTAAGCTTCAAAAGCTAATTACTAAATTAATTACAATTACAAAAAGATCCTTCACTAAACCTTGTCTTTAATTTCTGTGCAAATCTTGGATTGTTATTCCATTAATGTGGAAATCTTTGTTGCTGATCACACTAAGTAAATCTCCAAGCACACCAATATATTCAGACAAGATTTACTTGGCTTCAAGTTGTACGGTTACGGTTTGTAGATAAAGCACCACCGTCATCAGAATTGATTTGATATTTAAACAAAGAGACGTGGGATTTGTGAGAGCGGACATCCAAAATGGCAGCGCAAGGCGGTTCCACTGATTTTCTTTTCGACAATAGAGCTGTAACTCAAGAATTTTATGGATGTAATCTATAACTTATCGATTCTTTCAATGCATGGCTTGAATCTCGTTAAATAAGGTTCCAGTGCATAAGTTGAAGAGATCATTCAAGGTTAGAAAAGTCAATGTTGAGAGTTTATCCCATGTGTGGCAAAGCAAGTTACTGAGTGGATGATGCTAACCTTCATCTTTAATGTAGAGTCCAAGAACAGCACCACCTGGTGCACAGGATGAGTAACTCTATGTATATTTGATCTGATTTATTATTGTCACAGAGTGTCATATGCCGGAATTTTACCGCCTCGTCCGCCCGAGGCTCATAAGGTCCCGCCTGTGGCCGACGGAGAATTCTGCTTTGCAAGCCTTGTCCGCCCCAATTCTGAGGTGGGCATGCCAGTAGAATTTTAGACATAGAGTCATCGAGGTTTACAGCATGGAAACAGGCCCTTTGGCCCAACTTGTCCATTCTGCCCAGTTTTTACCATTGAGCTAGTCCCAATTGCCCACGTTTGGCCCATATCCGTCTATACCCATCTTACCCATGTAGCTCTCTAAATGCTTTTTAAAAGACAAAATTGTACCCGCCTCTATTACTGCCTCTGGCAGCTCATTTCAGGCACTCGCCACCCTCTGTATGAATAAAATGCTCCTCTGGACCCTTTTGGCTCTCTAGATTTAGACTCCCCTACCTTTGGGAAAAGATGTTGACTATCTAGCTGATCCCTCATTATATTATAGACCTCTATAAGATCACCCCTAAGCCTTCTACACTCCAGGGGAAAAAGTCTCTGTCTATCCAGCCTGTCTTCATAACTCAAATAATCAAATCCCAGTAGCATCCTAGTAAATCTTTTCTGTGCTCTTTCTAGTTTATGTATTGAGATATAATGAAAAGTATTGTTTCTTGTGTGCTATACA
Organism: Mustelus asterias; assembly: GCF_964213995.1. Taxonomy (NCBI): domain Eukaryota; kingdom Metazoa; phylum Chordata; class Chondrichthyes; order Carcharhiniformes; family Triakidae; genus Mustelus; species Mustelus asterias. The sequence continues at coordinate 12,108,970 of NC_135809.1, forward strand.
GACAAAACATGCCATTCATAGAGTACGTAGGAGAGAAGGAAATTTGATATGATTTGATGTGATTTATTATTGTCACATGTATTAGTGAACACTAAAAAGTATTGTTTCTTGCGAGCTATACAGACAAAGCATACCATACATAGAGAAGGAAAGGAGAGGGTGCAGAATGTAATGCTACAGTCATAGCGAGGGTGTGGAGGAAGATGAACTTAATAGAAGGTAGGCCCATTCAGAGGTCTGATGACAGCAGGGAAGTACAAGGCTTTTAGAATTTTTTTCTCGATGGAGGAAGGTGGAAGAGGTATGTCCTGGGTGCGTGGGGCCCTTGATTATGCTGACTGCCTTATCGAGGCAATGGGAAGTGTAGACGGAGTCAATGGATGGGAGGCTGATTTGTGTGATGGACTGGGTTATGTTCACAATCCTATGTAGTTTCTTGCAATCTTGGTCAGAGCTGGAGCCATACCAAGCTGCCATACAACCAGAAAGGATGCTTTGTATGGCACCCACCATATCGAGCCTTGGGTAAGCAATGAGGTAGCAAGGGCTGATATTAGTCATTTTCTTGCTGTTTGGAAATACAATCTCCAGTTTTCTCCCTCAAGATATAAGAAACCGTAGGAATAAAACATTACATTAGCTGAGGGTTTAAAATGGGGCTTGCAATCATACCCCAACAATCAAAACATCTCCTGCAGAGTACCCCCTATTTCTTACCAAATCTGTTCTGAACTGTGTGAAACAATTTACAGACAATATTTAAAAAAATACAGACCAGATACCAATCTGATTTCCATTATATCAGCAACAGATAATGGAATATGTTTAGATTAGACTCCAGGCCTTAAAGCTTTTGATCAATAGTTGAGCACTCGGTGGAAGAATCCCAATTTAAATGTGATTTCTTTGTCTTCGCGTTTCCTGTCTATTTGGTTACATCTTGATAAGCCAGTGTGCTAGCACATCAGATTTGTGTACTAACTGCTTCGTTCGAATGAGAAGGCTCCTGATACAACTCAGCTGCCACAGAAGTAACAACACAAGCCTTTTCCGTTGAGTAACAATGCATAAAGCAATTAACCATTCAACAAAAAGGGTTCACTCAAATATTTGAATACCGTGTTCCACTGTTCATGAAAACTCGCAGCCAGATTTGGCTGGCGTGCTAATTTTTTTTTTCTCAAGCTGCTAAATGCTTTATTTTTGTCAGACTTTTAGCTGTTTGCTTTCCACTGTAATGTGTTGCTATAGTTACGAGAAGCTGAAACCTAAAAGCAGCTCCAATCTTTTTGGTGTGGCCACAATGATTAATGTACTCTGCCTCCCATCTTAACGTCGGAGCAATAAGCCTGTCACCTCTTTGCGCGTTTAACTGTGAGGTCTCTTATCCCTCAGCTTGCCGTAGAATTCAGTGCAATCCAATGACCAGAACCCGCATTTATATAGCACCTTTTAATGCAAATGGCACGGTGACACAGTGGTTAGCACTGGGACCCGGGTTCAATTCTGACCATGGGTGACTGTCTGTGTGGAGTTTGCACGTTCTCCCCATGTCTGCATGGGTTTCCTCCGGGTGCTCCGGTTTCCTCCCACAGTCCAAAGATGTGCGGGTTAGGTTGATTGGCCATGCTAAAATTGCCCTTAGTGTCCTGGGATGCGTAGGTTAGAGGGATTAGTGGGTAAATATGTAGGGACATGGGGGTAGGGCCTGGGTGGGATTGTGCTCGGTGCAGACTTGATGGGCCGAATGGCCTCTTTCTGTGCTGTAGGGTCTCTAAGATTTCTAAGTCCAAAGTTGTGCAGGTTAGGTGGATTGGCCATGCTAAATTGTCCCTTCGTGTCCAAAGATGTGTAGGTTAGATCATACAATCATAGAATCTACAGTGCACAAGGAGGCCATTTGGCCCATCAAGCCTGCACCGACAACAATCCCACCCAGGTCCTATCCCCGTAACCCCATATATTAACCCTCCAAATCCCTCTGACACTAAGGGGCAATTTAGCATGGCCAATGCACCTAACCTGCACATCTTTGGACTGTGGGAGGAAGCTGGAGCACCCGGAGGGAACCCACGCAGACGCGGGAAGAATGTGCAAACTGCACACAGACAGTCACCTGAGGCCGGAATTGAACCCCGGCCCCTGGCACTGTGAGGCAGCAGTGCTAACCACTGTGCCACCGTGCTGCCCCACATGCCTGGATGGATTAGCCATGGTAAATGTGCAGGGTTACAGAGATAGAGCGAGGGAGCAAGCCTAGGGTAAGATACTCTGTCAGAAGAGTCAGTGCAGACTCGACGGGCCGAATGGCCTCCGCCTGCACTGTGGGGATTCTATGATTCTATGAAATAAGGTGCTGCACAGGAGCCTTATCAGACAAAAAAAAATCAGCACTGAGGAGCACATAGAAATAGTGGGGTAGGTGGCTGAAAGCTTCTTAAAGTGGTAGGTTGTAAAGAGGGTCTCAAAGGAAGAGTGGGGTGGGTCTATCCCTCCAAAGATAGGGTAGAACTTTACCACCTCTCCCACCTGTGGAATCTTCTGGGCACGCCAAAGCCAATGAATGGCTCGCCGTATTGACCGGCTGGGCACCCGCCGTGTCGGGTCTGTAAAATCCCATCCCGACACTAACTGGTTGAAATCTGTCGTTCCCTCCAGAACCCACATGACATACAGCCCGGCCATCGACTGAATCTTCAAGTGCCGCCACTGTTACCGGGAAGGCAAATTGTAGCAGCCGGTTTACGCACAGCAAGATCCCACAGAGAGCCACTTGAAATGAAAAAACGTTGTCGAATTTGATGGCAATATTAATTAAGCGCAGGCATGATATTACTGTGTGGGTTGAAGGTTGATCAAAGTGGTGCGGTTGAATCATTCTTTCTTCCTCACCCACACTTAGAACTGCCAGGATATAGAAAATCTGTTGTTACTCTGATGCTGTGACATGCAATGTTATTAAACCTGTTGAATCGGAGTGTTGAGTTGGAAATTCAAAAGAATGTTTTGGGCACAGATGGAACATTTGGCAGCATCCATACACGTTATGTTGTGCCCTGTATGTTTAATTTAACGTGTTAGAATTCAAAACTCTTTGTGGTGTCGACCTCTCCCCTTTGACCTTTGATTGGTTTGACCCAGAATCATAGAATCCCGACAGAGCTGAAGGAGGCCATTCGGCCCATTGAGCCTGCACCAACAACAATCCCACCTAGGCCCTATCCCCGTAGCCCCTTGTATGTACCTTGCTAATCCCCCTGACACTAAGGGGCAATTTAACGTGACCAATCCACCTAACCAGCATTTTTCATAGAATCATAAAATCATAGAATCCTACAGTGCAGAAGGAGGCCATTCGGCCCACCGAGTCTGCACCGACCACAATCCCATCCAGGCCCTATCCCCATAACACAATGCACTTACCCTAGCTAGTCCCCCTGACACTGAAGGAGAATTTAGCTTGGCCAATCCACCTAACCCGCACATCTTTGGACTGTGGGAGGAATCCGGAGCACCCAGAAAAAACCCACGCAGACAAGAGGAGAATGCGCAAACTCCACACAGACAGTGACCCAAGCCAGGAATCGAACCCGGGTCCCTGGCACTGTGAGGCAGCAGTGCTAATCACTGTGCCACCATGCCGCCCCGTATCTTTGGAATGTGGGAGGAAACTGCAGTGCCCGGAGGAAACCCACGCAGACACGGGGATAATGTGCAGACTCCACACAGTCAGCTGAGCTGGGAATTGAATCCAGGTCCCTGACGCAGTGTTAACCACCGTGCCACAATGCTGAATGGACAATATCAGTAGCCTAAATATACAAAGAACAAAGAAAAGTACAGCACAGGGACAGGCCCTTCGGCCCTCCCAACCTGTGCCGACCATGATGCCCTAACTAAACTAAATAAAAATCTTCTGCTCTTACTCGGTCCATATCCCTCTATTCCCTCCCTATTCATGTACCCATCCCGATGCCTCTTAAGTGTTGCTAATGTGCCTGCTTCCAACACCTTCTCTGGCAGCGCGTTTCAGGCACCCAACACTCTCTGCGTGAAAAACCTCCTCCTCACATCTCCATTAAACTTTCCCCCTCTCACCTCAAACCTGAGCGCCCTTGTAATTGAAACCACTTTCCAGAACTTGACCTTCGTTGGGAGCACTTTCTTATTCTCAGAGATTATAGCTGCAAGAAAGTACATTTCCCATACAGGCAAAGAGCTTTTCTTTTAAAGCTTCTAACTGCAATAACGATGAACTTGGCAGGTTTGCAATAAACAGCAAGCCAGCTTTGATTTTTATTAATCTTTGCTGGCAGTATGAAAATGACCTCCACACAAAGTGAAAATCAAGACACAGGTGGAGATAAGGTGTCACTGCCCTCCGTATGTATGGATCCCCCCCTTTCACATATAACGTAAATCACTGTATACTCCCAAAAGGCTTTACAGAATATCAACAACCTGTATGTATTCACTACTCACAAATAGCCATTTTATCAGCTCAAAACAAGGTATAAAGTTACCGCTTGATGTTTTCTCTAATTGCAAACTGCGTTTCCCTTGGATCAACATTTCTGCTGATTACCAGTGCTCCACTTCACTGGACTAACTGGATGCCACGTCTGGTCAGTTGATGTGCTGTACGTGTTTCAGCGGTTAACTAAAAATACATACATGGGCTGAACCACAATACGATCACATCTCGAGGAGATCGCAAGAAACTACAAAGGGTCGTGAACGTAGCCCAGTCCGTCACACAAACCAACCTCCCATCCATTGACTCTGTCTACACTTCCCACTGTCTCAGAAAAGCAACCAGCATAATCAAGGACCCCACGGACCCCGGACATTCTCTCTTCCACCTTCTTCCATCAGGAAAAAGTTACAAAAGTCTGAGGTCACATACTGACCAACTCAAGAACAGCTTCATCCCTGCTGCTATCAGAGTTTTGAATGGACCTACCTTGCATTATATTGATCTTTCTCTACACTCTAGCTATGACTGTAACACTACATTCTGCACCCTCTCCTGTCCTTCTCCCCTATGTATTCTATGAACGGTACGTTTGGTCTGTATAGCGCGCAAGAAATAATATTCTTCCTTTTCAGGTAATAATCCAAGTTCCTCTTGAGGAAAAAGATACAAAAGTCTGAAAACACGTACCAACCGATTCAAGAACCTGTTCTTCCCTGTTGCCATCAGACTTTTGAATGGACTTACCTTGATCTTTCTCTGCACCCTAGCTATGACTGTAACACTACATTCTGCACTCTCTTCTTTCCTTCTCTATGAACAGTATGTTTTGTCTCTATCGCGCGCAAGAAACAATACTTTTCACTGTACCCCAATACATGTGAAAATGATAAATCAAATCAATTCAAATCAAAAAGAGGTATGGCACTTAAAGGGGGCTGCTCCTTTTAAAGCGTTGGTGTGCAAGAGGATTGGACCCCTTTATTCAATGCTCTTGAGTTGTTCCATATCAGAACTTCAGAAGGTTTCACTTCAGCATTTTGCCTGACTCACACACAGTACGAAATAAACAAACTTATGCTGAACTTTTATACAACACTGGTTAGCTGCAATAGTGCATCTGTGCGCGTGTGTGTGCACTGAGCTGCAGAGTTGAATTGTTTTGTAACTGTAGTGATTGCTTTGTAGGCACTTTCCTAACGTCAATTGATTGCTCTGTGATTAATTATCCTGACAAAATCAGCAATGGGTCCTCAATTTCACCATTTCTGCATGATGTCCCAGGTCACTTTACAGCCAATTAAGTACTTTTGAGTTGTAGTCACAATGTCATTAAATGGTCAAACAGGCTTGAGGGGCTGAATAGCCTTCCTCGGCTCATAATGCTTATGTTCGCAGGTAATTTTAGGATGGCTGAGATGAAGTGGGCTAGATTGCCTCTGTCATCCAAAATTAATTTGCAAATGGGGAGTGGAATCACGGCTGCAGTTCTGTTTATTTAGTTGTCAATGGAAGTTCACTGTGAGTGGAGTTTGTGGTGTGAGATTGACTGTACAGAGGTGTGTAATGGGCTCATAATAAACCAGTAACCTATTCAACACTTGATGCGCTATTCAGACACGAGGCTCGAAGCTCAGTAAATGAAGGCTTTTATTTACTATTAATGAAGCTACCAGAACTTATATACACTATCCCAGTCTGAAGGGGTCCCGGCCAGAGCAGGGACTCTTATACCTCTCCCAGGAGGCGGAGCCCGACTGGGATGTGCCACAACACTACAATACAAAGGTGTAACAACCCCACCCTAACCCCAACAGCAACAATAGCACAACCCAACAGTAACATATGTACATCCTTGTAGTCCTGGCCAGCCCCTGGCTCAGCACTATCCAGTGGGAACCAACGATGGTTCACCACAACACTACACATGATTCTCAAATCCCTTTTCCATTGACTTCAGTCTTGTCCTTTTGTCTATTTACCTATTTATCCATTGTATCTTGGTCTTTTAATGAGCCGTTTTGAGGTATTAAAATAGCATGATAAATTTGTGTTGCATAAATTTGTGATCCCTCCCCTTACGTCAGTCCCGCCAGCCCAGTCACTGGCATTCGCCCTCTGCTGGGAATTTGCCACTGGGGCGCAAGATTATTCAGGAGCAAGATGCCTCTGTTTGGAGATAATAAGGGAGGAAATATTACCATTAACATCTGCATATTCCAATGTTCAGCCCGACGATAAATGCAATTATTTGGAACATTAATTACATGGTAGACGCTGACTCTCCATTTACAAGACAGAAATAAAGAGTGTGGGCAGTAAAGTGTAAGTAGCGGAAGGTTGTCAAACACTTAGCCTTTTACCTTCAGATTATTACATCTGGTAATTTCAAATTAGAGTAGTGGGAGGATAGTAATACGATCAAGAGTCATTAGTTAGGGCCCGCCTCCCAGAATAATTTGTCCAGCACTCCCTAACATCCTTTTTGCAGGATATTTATTAATAGGCTGTAACAGAAGAAAAATATCTATATATTTCCTTTAAAGATTGCTGCGTATTTCTCACTACAAATTCTTTGGGATATACCGCGGCCAGAACCTTACCACCGTTCATGCCGGGGGGGATTTTCCCAGCCCGCCGCAGTGAACGGAGATTTGGCTGGCCGCCAAATTCACCGATTTCGCAGCCGCGGGAGCGTGGCATGGACGGTGGATAAGATCAGGCCCTGGGAGTTCTGGGTGCCCCGGTTTCCTCCCACAGTCCGAAAGACGTACTGGTTAGGTGCATTGGCCATGCTAAATTCTCCCTCAGTGTAACCCGGACAGGCGTCGGAGTGTGCCGACTGGGGGATTTTCACAGTAACTTCACTGCAGCGTTAATGTAAGCCTACTTGTGACACTAATAAATAGATTTTAACTTTTCCCCAGCTAATTTCATGTACTCCAAAAAAAAAAGTAATGACACCCTTGTTATTTGTTAGACTCGGAACAAAAATTGAGTCAAAGTTAATCATAAAAGGGTGAAGTTTCAGGTGTCAATCTAACCGAGGTTGACATAGAATCACAGAAACTAGAAGCAGGAGTAGGCCATTCGGCCCTTCGAGCCTGCTCCACCATTCATTTTGATCATGGCTGATCATCAAATTCAATATCCTGATCCCGCCTCCCCTCTCAAAAGTCTCGGTCTCTTTAGCCCCAAGAGTTATATCTAATTTCTTCTTGAAATAACACAGGTCAGACATCAAGAGCGGCATGGTGGCACAGTGGTTAGCACTGCTGCCTCACAGCTCCAGGGGACCTGGGTTCAATTCCTGGACTGGGTCACTGTCTGTGTGGTGTCTGCACATTGTCTGCGTGGGTTTCCTCCGGGTGCTCCGGTTTCCTCCCACAGTCCGAAAAACGTGCTGGTTAGGTGCATTGGCCAGGCTAAATTGCCCCTTAGCATCCCGAGGTGAGGGGGGATTAAGCAGGCGTAAATATGTGGGTTTACCTGGATAGGGTCTGAGTGGGATGCTCCATCGGGGAGTTGGTGCAGGCTTGACGGGCCAAATGGCCTGCTTCTGCGCTGTAGGGGTTCTATGATTCTATGACCAAGGTTAATGTCTACTTCTTAAAATTCCATCTTATGCTCAGCAGAACGCAACGATTAAATTATAGTCAATCAAAAAAAGTGTGGTATTGATAATATGCAACTAAATACCACCTTTCTGCATGAACGTTCCGGATAATTGTTCACTGTCAGAAAAATGTCTGAAATTGAGGAATGATTTTATTTTTAAAAAAGTTTATTAATCCTTCCTTCTCTTTGAAAACTCCAGTGAGGCACGGAAACCGATGGTCCAATATGGGCTATAGTCCTACATTCAATATTTGTGGCCTAGTTAATGGCACACTTGCCACATATAAGAAGGATTGGTGCCTTCGTAACTCAAGAAACTTGAGGACAAAAATCTAGTCTGACAACCCCATACAGTATTGAGGGTGTGCTGCACTGCCTGAGGTCCTGTTTTTTTAAAGGAGACTCTCTCTAGTAGATGCATAAGCTCCAAAGATGATATCTTGAAGAAGAGCTGTACTCCTGGTAAATATCTAACTCTTAACCAGTCTCACTAAAACATCATCACCTTACTGTTTATGGAATCTTGCTGTGCACAAACTGACTGCCATTTTTTCCGACATTACAACTATGGGTGGGTGAACTAACCTCCACCCCTTGACGTCTTTTCCAGAGGTGAAGGCCATTGGTTGTTTAAGTTTAAGTTTATTTATTTGGTTTTTGGGGTCGGACAGAGAGACGACATGTCCCCTTTTACTAATGTCACAAGTCGGCTTACATTAACACTGTAATGAAGTTACTGTGGAAATCCCCTCGTCGCCACACTCCGGTGCCTGTTTGGGTACACTGAGGGAGAATTTAGCATGGCCAGTGCACCTAACCAGCACATCTTTCGGGCTGTGGGAAGAAACCGGAGCACCTGGAGGAAAGCCACGCAGACATGGATGAACATGCAGACTCTGCACAGACAGTGACCCAGGATGGGAATCGAACCCGCATCTCCTGGCACTGTGAGGAAGCAGTGCTAACCACTGTGCAACCCCAGTTGGGAGTGGGATCTTCTCGTCCCGCAGGCAGTTTCCGGCTCACGCTCGAGCCTGCCTCACTGGCAGTGCCCTCTCTAGTAAACTCTGGGCTGCGAGAGGTTGGTTAGCTATGGGGTGAAGTTGAAGAAAGTTCCTTCTCATCCTGGATCCACAGGAGCGTTTATATAATGAAAGCATCCATTTTTGAAACAAAGAATACTGACCTCCCACTGACGATGGAAGTAAAACCCAGGATCTGACGTTTGCTTGGACCTCATACCACCGGCAAGACATCATACACAAGACTAAGGAAGTTTGGCATGTCAGCTATGACTCTCACCAACATTTACAGATGCACCATAGAAAGCATTCTTTCTGGTTGTATCACAGCTTGGTATGGCTCCTGCTCTGCCCAAGACCGCAAGGAACTACAAAAGGTCATGAATGTAGCCCAATCCGTCACGCAAACCAGCCTCCCATCCATTGACTCTGTCTACACTTCCTGCTGCCTCGGCAAAGCAGCCAGCATAATTAAGGACCCCACGCACCCCGGACATTCTCTCTTCCACCTTCTTCCGTCGGGAAAAAGTCTGAGGTCACGTACCAACCGACTCAAGAACAGCTTCTTCCCTGCTGCCGTCAGACTTTTGAATGGATTTACCTTGCATTAAGTTGTTCTTTCTCTACACACTAGCTATGGCTGTAACACTACATTCTGCACTCTCCTGTTTCCTTCTCTATGAATGGTATGTTTTGTCTGGATAGCGCACAAGAAATAATACTTTTCACTGTATGTTAATACATGTTGCTTTCATTAGAGAGAAGAAGGTTAAGAGGTGACTTAATGGAGGCATACAAGATGATCAAAGGATTAGATAGGGTGGATAGTGAGAGCCTTTTTCCTCGGATGGTGATGGCTAACACGAGGGGACATAGCTTTAAATTGAGGGGTGATAGCCCACAATTACAATTGGGCACAGGTTCAAGGTGAGAGTTTAGGGAGATGTGCGGGGTGGCGGGGGGAAGGTTTTTCACGCAGAGAGTGGTGGGTGCCTGGAACGCCCTGCCATTTTCACAGGGGATTTTCACAGTAACGGCATTGCAATGTTAATGTGAGCTTACTTGTGACACTAATAAATAAACTTTAAAACAGAGGAGGTGGTGGAAGCAGGCATATTAGCAACATTAAAGAGGCATTTGGATGGGTACATGAATAGGGAGGGAATAGAGGGATCTGGACCGAGTACGGGCAGAAGGTTTTTTTTGTTGTTTAGTTAGGGCATCATGATCGGCACGGGCTTGGAGGGCCGAAGGGCCTGATCCTGTGCTGGACTGTTCTTTGTTCTTTGACCACCTTGCCTGATTCCAAAGCCTCCTAGAAATGAAGCAGTGGGACCAACACTTAGTTAAACAGTCCTGCTACTAAATGCTTTTGGTGTGAAATCTGTTCCATGCCCTAATACTAATTTCTCACCAGCGTTTCAGCCTCTTGCTCTTATCCCGGCAGCCTTAGCTATTCATTTCTGTTCATTTTTTTCAAAAACAAATTCGCCTCAGGCCCACGCATTCCTCCTTCACATCATCAGTCGAACCCATCCAGGCACCACACACCTCATCACCGACTCGACAAATGGAATGACCCTGCAGGACTCCTGACGTGAAAATCCCAACTCCCACCGGTGTCCTGACTCCCATGGAAATGCGCTCACAGATAATTGAGAAGGCAGATAATGGGAGTGTAAGTAATTAGGTTTCCAGCCCACTGCGACTCTGCTGCTGCTTCTGCCTTGCCCTTAAAGGGTTAAATCGATGGGTATATGAAAAAAAAGGGCAGAGAAATTTACTCCTTCAATGGGACAGAACCTCTCCTCTTCATGTGGGAGTTGACCTTCCACTCAAAGGGCGGGAGACTCAGTCGGACTGATACGAACGGCGGTTGCAAATCCCCAGCTGTTTTCTCTGGTGATGGAAAACCTGGCACAGCCATTGAGTTAGTAATTTAATACAGCCCCGATGAAATTGGTCAACTGTGATTATAAATCTCGGGAGGCTGGATTCGTACGATGGTGCGGGCCTGAGGTATAAAATGCGCCTTTGGACTGCAAAGCGAGTCCAGGCAACCTGTTTGGAAAGGGACACAGATTCACCTGATACCACGCATGCCTGACGCCCCCTGTTAATGAGAGCGCAGACGCCAATTGATTACGAATGTATTTAACTCCGCGCTGGTGAGGTTTGATTAATGGAATGGACTAATAAATGGGACAATTCCATTTGCATGTGGGGGCATTTCAATTAATCAGCTTCAGCCGGCTTTTGTTCGATCGTCTGGCTCCAAGACGTGAGTGCCCTCCCTTCTCCTCCTCCTACACCCCAACCCCTTCTCCACCCCACACTCCTCCCTTTCCACTCCCCAGCCTTGCCACTGTTAGACTGCTGAATGTCAATCACAGGTAAATATGGGCAGCAGGCTTGGGAAATGTTCATAGAATAGAATCATAGAATCCCTACAGTGCAGAAGGAGGCCATTCGGCCCGCCGAGTCTGCACCGTCAACAATCCCACCCAGGATAAAAGCAAATTAGGGCAATGCTGGAATCTGAAACCACAAAAGAGAAAACGCTGGAAAATCTCAGCAGGTCTGGCAGCATCTGTAAGGAGAGAAAAGAGCTGATGTTTCGAGTCCAGATTACCCTTTGTCAAACACAAAGGGTCATCTGGAATCGAAACATCAGCTCTTTTCTCTCCTTACAGATGCTGCCAGACCTGCTGAGATTTTCCAGCGTTTTCTCTTTTGGTTTCACAATCCCACCTAGGCCCTCGCCCCGTAACCCCACATATTCACCCCACCAATCCCTCTAACCTATGCATCCCTGGACACTAAGGGGCAATTTAGCATGTCCAATGCACCTAACCCGCACATCTTTGGACTGGATTTTGGACCTGAGCTTCTTGGGATAACGTCAGGCCCGTGCTTTGCGGATAAATGAGGCATTAGAAAATCACAGTGGGGGTCATAGTTTTAGGGTAAGGGCAGGAGATTCAGAGGGGATTTGAGAAAAAAAAACTGTTTCACTCAGAGGGTGGAGGGAATCTGGAATGCACTGCCTGAGAAGGTAGTGGAGGGTGAAAATCTTACAACCTTTAAAAAATATTTGGATAAGCACTTGAAATATAACATTCAAGGATATGGGACTAGTGCAGGAAAATGGCGTGACTTTAGTGGTAGGTATTGTCACTGCAGACTAAATGGGCTGAAGGGTCTTTTCTTCACTATGACTCTAAATGTGCGAAGCAATTTCATAGAATCATAGAATCCTACAGTGCAGAAGGAGGCCATTCAGCCCATCGAGCCTGCACCGACAACCATCCCACCCAGGCCCTATCCCCATAACGCCATGTATTTACCCTGCTAATCCCCCTGACAATAAGGGGCAATTTAGCACGGCCAATCCACCGAACCCGATGACAACCTATGAATAGGATGGGAATAGAGGGTTATGATCCCCGGAAGGGTAGGGGGTTTTAGTTCAGTCGGGCAGCCTGGTCGGTGCAGGCTTGGAAGGCTGAAGGGCCTATTCCTGTGCTGTAATTTTCTTTGTTCTTAACACGCACATCTTTGGACTGTGGGAGGAAACCAGAGCCACCCGGAGGAAACCCTGGCAGACACGGGAGAACATGCAAACTTCATACAATCACCCGAGGTTGGAATTGGACCTGGGTCCCTGGCGCTGTGAGGTAGCAGTGCTAACCACTGTGACACAATGCCTAGAAATTCAATTGCACTCAATCCATTTATGCTCAACTGTAAAATAGGTGATGGTGTGCACGCACTAAGTCATATTGAAGATGTGTTGCCCTATATTGGTTAGAGCTGTCCTTAGTTGTTTAAGATGCCCACTTGAAACTAGTAAGAAGTCTCACAATACAAGGTTAAAATCCAACAGGTTTATTTGGAATCACGCGCTTTCGGCCACTGCTCCTTCACCCCTCACCTGAGGAAGGAGCACCGCTCTGAAAGCTCATGATTCCAAATAAACCTGTGGACTTTAACCTGGTGTTGTGAGACTTATTGTGCCCACCCCAGTCCAACGTTGGCACATCCACATCACTTGAAACTAGTATTAGACCCATTGCTTAAGGAAATCAGAAGCCTAATATGACTGTCGGGCTCCTTTCCAAAGTTCATTGGTGGTTGACTGGACTATTGGCCCTGACACACCTGCCCTGATGACACATAGAAGACTCGATATAATTGAAGGTTTATTTTCCTTCACTGTCAAGCTTTTAAAGGAGTCATATTTTGCCACTTATTTTGCACATTCTGATCTATCAATAAGCAGTAGGGGAATTCGCTCCAATCAATATACATCCCTAAACCAAAATCACTAGAAACAGATTATTTGGTCATTGCTGATTGTTGTTTAATGGACCTGTGAGCAAATTGATCACCGCATTTACCCCCATTACAACACTGATTACACTTCAATAGCAATCCACTGGGATGTCCCGAAGTTACGGAAGATGATGTCGATAATGTCAGTTCCTTCTTTCGTCAAGGGGTTCACATTTTAAAATTCCTTTACCTCTGATTATGATACCTTGTTGTGAAAATTCAGAGAATGCACAATACGGTACATTCGCTCATCTGGACACAAACGTCCACAGGGTGATGCTGAATTCCTGAACCAGGAGGGAGAAGGTATGCTGGGATCTGATTCCAAGTAATTGTTAATTCTTGGGTGTTGGTTTCTCCCAACCCAAGCAGTCAAAAAGAGATCAAAGCTATCAGAGAATTCCCTAATTCAATTGGCAAATTAATGACTTAACAATTCAATCCAAACCTACTGAAACACACTAAGAAGCCATTTTAGAGTCAGAGAGTCATAGAGATTTACAGCATGGAAACAGGCCCTTCGGCCCAACTTGTTCATGCCGCCCTTTTTTTTTAAACCCCTAAGCTAGGCCCAATTGCCCGCATTTGGCTCATATTCCTCTATATCCATCGTACCCATGTAACTATCTAAATGCTTTTTAAAAGGCAAAATAGAGCTAAAAGGTTTTACCTAAAATTTGAAAAAAAAACCCACCTTTGAGGTGGAAGATGACATTAAATTTCCCACAAGGTGGCACGGTGGCACAGTGGTTATCACTGTTGCCTCACGGCGCCAGGGACCTGTGTTCGATTCCCGGCTTGGGTCACTGTCTGTGTGGAGTCTACACGTTGTCCCCGTGTCTGTGTGGGTTTCCTCCGGGTGCTCTGATTTCCTCCCACAGCCCGAAAGACGTGCTGGTTAGGTGCATGGGCCCAAACAGGTGCCAGAGTGTGGCGATTTGGGGATTTTCACAGTAACTTCATTGCAGTGTTAATGTAAGCCTACTTGTGACAATAATAAATAAGCTTAAAAAAAAGCTTACATGACAAAATCTGTGTCATCGGAGAGGTCTTATCACACTCGGGGGAGACTAACTAGGAGTAGCAGCTTTATCAGAAAGCAAGATCACACTTCACAAACCAGATCAAGTTCTCTGAGAATTTTACCATGTGAGGTGGTGAGGACAGTGCAGTGAAAACGGAGTACAAAAACCAACTTGTACAAAAATCTTTAACTGGATTTGACACAGGAGACTGTTGGAGAAGCTTAAGGAGTACAGAATTAGGGTACAGGGAGCGAATTGGATTAAAACTGTTCAGAAGGGAGGAATTAGACAGCAGGAGTTAATAGCAGACTTTCAACTTGGTTGCAAGTGGGTGGTGTTGCATAAGTTTCTGCTCTGCGACCCCTTCTATTTGCTGTATATCTATCAACAGCCATCACGGTGGCAGAGTGGTTAGCACAGATGCCTCACAGCACCAGGGACCGGGGTTCAATTTCACCCTTGGGTGTCTGTCTGTGTGGAGTCTGCACATTCTCCCCATGTCTGCGTGGGGTTCCTCTGGGTACTCCGGTTTCCTCCCACAGTCCAAAGATGTGCAGGTTAGGGGGGATTGGCCATGCTAAGTTGTCCCTTAGTGTCCCAAGATGCGTAGGTTAGGGGAATTGGTCATGCTAAATTGCCCCTTAGTGTCCCAAGATGTATAGGTTAGGTGCATTGGCCATGCTAAATTCTCCCTCAGTGTGCCTGAACAGGCGCCGGAGTGTCTCGAGGTTTTCACAGTAACTGCATTGCAGTGGTAATGTAAGCCTGCTTGTGACCTGGTGTTGTGAGACTTCTTAAGATGTGCGAGTTAGGTGGATTGGCCATGCTAAATTGCCTCTTAGTGTCCCAAGATGCGTAGGTTAGGGGGATTATCAGGATAAAATGTAGGGTTACGGGAATGGGGCAGGGGTGAACCTGGTTGTTAGCGAGTCACAGCACCAGTGCAGACTCGATGGGCTGAATGGCCTCCTTCTACACTGTAGGGTTTCTATGATTTGGACATTAGGCTGGAGAGAATGGTCCCTGAGATTGCAGATATTACTAAAAAGCTGGTATAGTAAGTATTTGCAGAGGGATATGGATCAGGTTGTGGATTGATAAAAAAGGAGGTTGATGGAATTCAAGACTCGGTTAATTTATTCTGACCCTTCTTGTTTTGCAGACAGTTTCTCTCAACTCTTATCTTTGTGATTATGCCTTCAGACAGATTTTATCATTGATCAACTTGCTAATGTATTCAGGTATGAAATCTATGAAAGCTAAAGCTATTGGACAGGTGGTCACTTCTGAGTCAGGAGATTGTTGGTCAAATTTGCCTCTAATCCCCCGAGACTTGAGAACACAAATAGAGGCTGACATACCATTGAAGTACTGGCGGGCGAGCTGCTGTGTTGCCACGGTGGCACAGTGGTTAGCACTGCTGCCTCCCAGCCCCAGGGACACAGGTTCGATTCCGGCCTTGGGTCACTGTCTATGTGGAGTCTGCACGTTCTCCCCGCATCTACGTGGGTTTCCTCCGGGTGCTCTGCTTTCCACCCACACTCAAAAGATGTGTGGGTTAGGCTGATTGGCCAGGATAAATTGCCCCTTACTGTCAGGGGTATTTGGAGGGTAAATATGTGGGGTTACGGGGGTAGGACTTGTGTGGGATTGTGTTCGCTGCAGGCTTGATGGGCTAAATGGCCTCCTTCTGCACTGTGGGGATTCTATGATTGTGTGGTGCTGTCTTTCCAATAAAGACCTTAAACCGATGCTGCTTCAGGTAGACGGTAAAGGATCTCTTGGTGCTATTTTGAAGAAGAGCAGGGAAATTATTCATGGTGTCCTGGTCAACATTTATCACTCAACTAACGCCAATTAAATTAAGAGAGATTATCTGCCCATTAACGTTGTTTGTAGGGCCCCACTCTGTGCAAATTAGCAGTTCCATTTCCCACATCGCAACAGTGACTACACTTCAAAAATGCTTAATTGGTTAGAAAACACTTTGGAAGATCATGGAGGTTTTGAAAGTGAGGTTGTGAGAGGGGCCTTTCTTTTCTTGACAGTATCTGACAGATCAGATGCACTCTGGAAGGAGATAATAGCATAGTAGTATTGACACCGGACTAGTAGTTTAAGTTCATTTATTAGTGTCACAAGTCAGCTTACATTAACACTGCAGTGAAGTTACTGTGAAAAGATCCTAGTCGCCACACTCTGGCGCCTATTCAGGTACACTGAGCGAGAATTTAGCATGGCCAATGCACTTAGTAATCCAGAGACCCAGGGTACTGCTCTGGGAACCTGGGTTCAAATCCCACCATGCCAGCTATTGAAATTTGAATTCAATAAATATCTGGAAATAAAAATCTATTGAAACCATTGTGAATTGTTGTAAAAACACATCTTGTTCACTAATGCCCGTAAGAGAATGAAATCTGCCATCCTTACCTGCCATCCTTACCTCTGGGTGGTACGGCGGCACAGTGGTTAGCACTGCTGCCTCACAGCGCCAAGCACCCGGGTTCAATTCCCGGCTTGGGTGTCTGTATGGAGTTTGCACGTTCTCCCTGTGGTTGCGTGGGTTTCCTCCGGGTGCTCCGGTTTCCTCCTGCAGCTCGAAAGAGGTGCTGGTTAGGTGCATTGGCCGTGCTAAATTCTCCCTCAGTGTCCGCGAACAGGCGCCGGAGTGTGACAACTAGGGGGATTTTCATAGTAACTTCATTGCAGTGTTAACATAAGCCTAGTTATGACATTAATAAATAAACTTTAAACTTTACATGTGACCACAGCAATGTGGCTGACTGTTAAATACCCTCTGAAATGGGCCGTTAAGGGCAATTAGGAATGGGCAAGAAAGGCTTTCCCAGCCAGGGATGCCTATCCCTTGGATGAGTTGTTTTGAAAATGATCTGATTTGATTTATTATTGTCACATGTATGAACATACAGTGAAAAGTATTGTTTCCTGAACGCTATACAGACAAAGCATACCGTTCATAGAGAAGGAAAGGAGAGAGTGCAGAATGTAGTGTTACACTCACAGCTAGGGTGTAGAGAAAGATCAACTTAATGGAAGGTAGGTCCAAATGAAACAATATAAGTGAAGATTTTCTGAAAGAAAAGCTGAAAATGCTGGAAAAAGCCTGCAGGTCTGGCAGCATCTGTGGAGAGAGAAACAGAGTTAAGGTCTTGGATCTGTAGGACTCTACTTGAGACTTTCTGATATTGTTGTGCGTCCTATCAGCGTTACATCAGAAAACCCTATTGTGTCTTATATTACATTGTTTTTAAAGCCTGGAAACAAGTCCTTCTTCTTGAGAACCAGACTGATAAGAACTTGTAAAAACGTTTTAGGAGCAATATTTTTGTTGTTGATGTTAGAAGTGTATGATGCTCATAGTGTAAGGGATGCTTGGAAATATTCATATTCAGGATAAAAGCCTGTCTACACTTCCCGCTGCCTCAGGAAAGCAGTCAGCATAATCGAGCACCCCACACACCCCGGACATTCTCTCTTCCGCCTTCTTCCGTCAGGAAAAAGATATAAAAGTCTGAGGTCACATACCAACCAACTCAAGAACAGCTTCTTACCTGCTGCCATCATGGACCTACCTTACATTGATCGACCTGCCTTATATTAAGTTGATCTTTCACCACACCCTGGCTATGACTGTAACACTACATTCCACACTCTCTCCTTTCCTTCTCTATGAACAATATGTTTTGTCAGTATGGCACGCAAGAAACAATACTTTTCACTGTATACAAATACATAGAATAGGATCCTACAGTGCCGAAGGAGCCCATTCAGCCCATCGTGCCTGCACCAACCACAATCCCAGCCAGGTCCTATCCCCATAACCCCATGCATTTACCCTAGCTAGTCCCCCTGACACTAAGGGACAATTTAGCATGGCCAATCCACCTAACCTGCACATCTTTGGATTGTGGGAGGAAACCGGGGCACCCGGAGGAAACCCACGCAGACATAAGGAGAATGTGCAAACTCCACACAGACAGTGACCCAAGCCAGGAATCGAACCCGAGTCCCTGGTGCTGTGAGGCAGCAGTGCTAACCACCGTGCTACCATGCCACCCCATGTGACGATAATAAATCAAATCAAATCAAAAAAGCGCCCAGAAAAGAATTCTAGAAACTGTATCGCTTTTATCAAGGAGCACGGACAGGAAACAGGTCTTTAAAAATATTCATGCAAAAGAGAAATGGAGAACACTTTACAGAGGAAAAAATAGACTGGGTGAAAAAAGCAATTTACAGCCTTCTGGATTCAACACTGAGTTCAACTATTTCAGACCATGAACTCGGTCTCCCATTTTGATTCCGTTTTGTTTGCCATGTCACGGTTGGAAATTGTTTTTCATGTTTTTTTTTGCTTTCAGACAGAGCTGTTCATTATTCTGCCATTCGTACTCACTCTGCAGAAATGCTTTGCTTCTTTACTGCAACCATTACCGCTCTCTATGCCTTTCCTTCCATGACATTTTTGTCATTTAATCTCACCCGCCCTTTACCATGCCCCCTTCCCCCACCCCCTTCTAATGGCATAAAACTCATCGCTTTTCTACCTTCCCTCAGTTTGGGAGAAGAGACATATTCAACTCAATACGTCAACTTTGTTTCCCTCTCCCCTGATGCTGTCTGACCTGCTGAGTTTTTCTCGCACTTTTAATGTTTAGTTCACTTTTCCAGCATTCACAATCTTTTGTTTTCAATTTCGATTTGATTTTGATTTGATTTATTATTGTCACATGTATTAACATACAGTGAAAAGTATTTTTTTTGCGCGATGTACAGACAGAGCATACCATTCATAGAGAAGGAAAGGAGAGAGTGCAGAATGTAGTGTTACAGTCACAGCTCGGGTGTAGAGAAAGATCAACTTAATGTGAGGTAGGTCCATTCAAAAGTCTGATGGCAGCAGGGAAGAAGCTGTTCTTTAGTCGGTAGCACAGTGGTTAGCACTGCTGCTTCACAGCTCCAGGGTCCCGGGTTCGATTCCCGGCATGGGTCACTGTCTGTGTGGAGTTTGCACATTCTCCTCGTGTCTGCGTGGGTTTCCTCCGGGTGCTCCGGTTTCCTCCCACAGTCCAAAGATGTGTGGGTTAGGTTGATTGGCCAGGTTAAAAATTGTCCCTGAGATGTGTAGTTAGAGGGATTAGCGGGTAAATATGTGGGGGTAGGGCTTGGGTGGGATTGTGGTTGGTGCAGACTCGATGGGCTGAATGGCCTCCTTCTGCACTGTAGGGTTTCTATGTTTCTATGTAAGTGACTTCAGACTTTTGAATCTTTTTCCCAACGGAAGAGAATGTCCAGGGTGTGTGGGGTCCTTAATTATGTTGGCTGCTTTGCCGAGGCAGTGGGAAATGTAGACAGAGTCAATGGATGGGAGGCTGGTTTGTGTGATGGATTGGTCTACATTCATGAGCTTTTGTAGTTTCTTGCAGTCTTGGGCACAGCAGGATCCATACCAAGCTGTGATACAGCCAGAGAGAATGCTTTCTTGTGTTAAAAAAATCCTCTCCTTAAAAACAGTTATGAGGATCGATTGGGACTGTTCTCCTTGGAGAGAAGAAGACTAAGAGGAGATATGATAGAGATGTTCAAAATCATGAGGGGGCTGGATAGACGAAATAGGGAGATACTGTTCCCGCTCGTATAAGGATTGAGAATGAGGAGGCACGGATTTGAAGTGATTTGCAAAAGAAGCAAAAGTGAGGTGAGAGAAACTATTTCACGCAGCGAATGGTTTGGGATCTGGAATGCTCTGCCTGGAATTGTGTTGGAGACTGGTTCAATCGAGGCATTCAAGAGGGCATTAGATAATTATTCAAATAGAAACAATGTGCAGGGGTATGAGGAAATGGCAGAAGAATGACACTCAAACATGATGCTCATTTGGAGAGCCGGTGCGGACACGATGGCCAAATGACCTCCTTCCGTACTGTAACAATTCTGTGAAAATGAATGAGAAATGTTGCTTGCTTTGGTTTCAGATAAAATGGGCCAAAATTTTCTCTCAACCTCAGGGCAGCACGGTGGCAGTGTTTAGCACTGCTGCCTCACAGCGCCAGGGACTCGTGTTTGATTCCCAGCTTTGATCGCTGTGCGGAGTCTGCATCTTCTCCCTGTGTCTGCGTGGGTTTCCTCCGGGTGCTCCGGTTTCCTCCAACAGTCCGAAAGGCGTACAGGCTAGGTCATGCTAAAGTCTCCCTCGGTGTACCCGAACAGGTGCTGGCGTGTGGCGACGAGGGGGATTTTCACAGTAACTTCATTGCAGTGTTAATGTAAGCCTACTTGTGACACTAATAAATAATCTTTAAACTGAAGTGGCCTTTGTTGTTAGCCTAGCATCTCTAGTTACCCAGAGATTTTTCATGGGCCTGTCAGCCCAGATTTCCACTAATCTGGCACTTTCTTTGCTATTGCACTCTCTGGGGGACCTGTAGTATCTGTGAACAGGGCAAGCATCAGCGAGGCTCTTCAACCAATCAGGATGAGTTATCCTTGGTGAGACATGGGCGTAGTTTTACAGCACCTCCTGCTCGTGAGGTTTTCCAGTCCTGCTGACGTTAATGGCTTCCGCTGCGATGGGGCCTTAAAATTCCGCCCATGCAGACTGTGAAGCAGGAAGCGTGAACCGTGGATATAAATTACATTTAAATTATGGACCAGAAGTCAAATAAATATTGAGAAATACAAATGGCATCGAAGGAGGGAGAAACGAAAGATACTGACAATGTAAAAAAAAGTTATTATTTTTAAAATTTACAAGATTTACATGATTTTGAATCTGTGCAAAGTAAGTCACCGGAATTTTACCGCCCTGCCCGCCACGGATATCAGAGTGGGCGAAGGGCAGACAATGGGAAGGTTGGTTGACCTCGGGCAGGATTTTATGGTTTCGGGACGGGCGCGGCCATAAAATCCCACCCAGTGAGTTTTGAATGAGTTAACACATGAACATGTGAATTAGGGGCAAGGATAGGCCAGTCAGCCCTTTGAGCCCGTCCCCTCCGTGACTGATCTGATTGTGGCCTCAACTCCACAGAAATTTCACATTCCTGCCTACCCCCGATAACCTTTGACCCTTTTCCCAAGGCCGGGATCGAACCCGGGTCCCTGGAACCCACTTCCCAAAAATCCGGTCTTTTGTGTCTAAATTACTGTCTTTGGAATTGTAGAAAATCAGACCTCTCGCTATTTGCAACAAGATCTCCCAGTTAATGTACGTGAAGGTACAATGCACGGCTGGACAGAGGCATGACATGATCACAAACAAAGCACTATACTTGGTGGAATTGTCATTAACGTGCAAATCTGCAGCCATAAAATTACAGCAGAGAATTAATAGTGAAACATGGAACATTCTGGAGGGATAAAACATCAAGGCAACATGTAAAATTACACAGATCAATATCTGGTTTCTCTCTCACAAGAATAAATTGTGAACATTTCAGCCACAGACAAACTTGCAGTTCACCGTCAAACATTTATTGAGCAGAGGGATATGGCAAATGTTGCAAAAAGAAATCTCATCACCTTAACCCTAACAGCAGCCCATTGTTCTTCCGGAACCAACAGTTCGAATATAATTAAATACCATCTGTGCTTGGATTAAGCAATAACTTACTAACATCTCCACAGTTATCATGGAATCTCTACAGTGCAGAAGGAGGCCATTCAGCCCATCAAGCCCCGCGCCGACCACAATCCCACCCAGGCTTTATCCCTCTAACCCCACGTATTTACCCTTGCTAATCCCCTAGACACTAAGGGGCAATTTAGCATGGCCAATCCACCTAACCCGCACATCTTTGGACTGTGGGAGGAAACTGGAGCACCTGGAGGAAACCCACACAGACACGGGGAGAATGTGCAAACTCCATACAGACAGTGACCCAAGGCCGGTAATTGAACCCGGGCCCCTGGTGCTGTGAGGCAGCAGTGCTAACCACTGTGCCACTGTGCTGCTCCAAGTTAGTGAACATTTGATAGTCTGGTGAGACAACTGAATGGAACCATTACCCGGAGCGGTCATTAAACTCAGTTAGAATTATTTGGTTTTAAGAATTGATAATTTGAATACATTTTCATTTTCAAATTGGTAACATTTAGTTTTCACGCTTGACAGAAACAAGATCTGAAAATTTGTCATTTGATTTCAGAAAGGTAAGCAAAAAAACAAACCCGTCTTAGTTCAAACTTGGAGAAAAGGAAAGGACTTTCTTCTATTCCATCCTCTTCCTTTCCTCTGAAAGATTATGCCTTTCCACATCACATTTTCTTGCCCCTTAGTGTCCCAAGATGGGCATTGGTGGGGTAACTGCATGGAGATGTGAGGGATAGGGTGACGTTGGGCCTGTGTAAGGTGCACCGTTGGAGCGTTGGCGCAGACTCGATGGGCCAAATGGCCTCTTTCTGCAATGTAGGGATTCTATGATGCCATGATCCATCACCCTCAGGATGTGCCAAACAAACTTACAGCTGGCTGGCTGCTTTTCCGAGGCAGCAGGAAGTGTAGACAGAGTCAATGGATAGAAACAAAGAACAAAGAACAAAGAACAATACAGCACAGGAACAGGCCCTTCGGCCCTCCAAGCCCGCGCCGCTCCCCGGTCCAGGATTGAATCCTGAATCCAGGATCCCCGCCCAATTTTCCAGCCTATCTACATACCAATATCCTATCCACCGAGCTGTCCCTCACAGCTACGATGCTTTGTTCATCACAACCTATTAACTCACCCCCACCCCCCCATTCCAGACCATGTGATCTCCAGGGAGAGGCGAAAACCCAGAGTGAAAACTCCAGGGCCAATATGGGGAAAAGAAAATCTGGGAAATTCCTCTCCGACCCCCTGAGGCGATCGAAACGAGTCCAGGAGATCACACTGGCCCTGATCGGAAAATGCTTCCCAACCCTAGTCATTTCCACTTCCACGAACACCATATGAATTCCCTGCCCCCGAGACAGGTTCCCAACTATCCGCAGACTGGCAGATCATAGAATGAAGCCTTGAAACGAGAAACAAGGATCAATTAGCCCGCGCCGCTCCCTGGTCCAAACTAGACCACTCTTTTGTATCCCTCCATTCCCACTCCGTTCATATAGCTGTCTAGATAAGTCTTAAACGTTCCCAGTGTGTCCGCCTCCACCACCTTGCCCGGCAACACATTCCAGGCCCCCACGACCCTCTGTGTAAAATATGTCCTTCAAGCTGGCTTACGTGATGGACTGGGCTTCATTCTCGACCCTTTGTAGTTTCTGATCAGAGCAGGAGCCATACCAAGCAGTGATACAACCAGAAAGGATGCTTTCTATGGTGCATCTATAAAAATTGGTGAGTCGTAATTGACATGCTGAATTTCCTTAGCCTCTTGAGAAAGTAGAGGCTACCAATTCACTTGGGTCAGTCTGAAAGGTGGCTGTATATAGACCTAGCTTCAATGGATGTGTCTATGCTACGGAAACTCCGAAAGGGTGCGATAACTAAACACCTGACTGATGTCATAATCAATTCTCTGGTCTCCTTCTCAGTGATAAACAAATGCTTCTGTATCCTCTGGATCCATGGATGAAGAAATACTCTGGAGCCACCTGAAGGCAAAATGCATGAGATATCTGCTAAGATTAAAGGAACACGGTTGCCTGGTGTATAGAGGTTGCAGGAACACTAGGGAAACATTTGTTATAGATGACACCAATAGAAATCCATGTCTTCTGTTCCCTCTGATCTTTCATTTCTAATTATCTTTGCCACAGGAAGAAAAACTTTGCTCTTGCTGTTCATTTGTTTATTTTGGAAAAAGTAACTATTTTCTTGGAGACTTACAAACTTCAGGTGGCAGGACAAGAGGGGCACGCGGAGGAGGGGCGTTTGCCATTATGACACAGAAGGAGGTCCTGCAGCCCATCGAGTCCATGCCAGCTCTCAGTCGGGCCACCTGATCAGTCCCACTCCCCTGGTCTCTCCCTGCAAGTCTATTTCCTTCAAGTGCCCATTCAAATTCCTTTTGATATCACTGACCGTCACCACTTGCACAATCTCTTAGGCAGCGAGTCCCAGGTCGTTACTGCCAATTAAGTAAAATAAATCATCCTCACACTCCCCCTTCTATGCCTTGCCCAAAACTGTGTTATTTTATGGGGTGGAGATGCCGGCGTTGGACTGGGGTAAGCACAGTAAGAAGTCTCACAGCACCAGGTTAAAGTCCAACAGGTTTATTTGGTAGCAAATACCATAAGCTTTCGGAGCAATGCTCCTTCGTCAGGTTGGCAGAGGAGTTGTCCTTTAATGTCTCAGTGGTATTTATCCCTTGATCAACATTATCACAGCCCATTATCAGGTCACTGTCACACTTCTCTTTACGGGATCTTGTTTTGTACAAATTAGCAGCTATCGCAGTGTGACCAGTGTCAATAAAAGGCACATCCCACTCCATCTGACGAAGGAGCATTGCTCCGAAAGCTTATGGTATTTGCTACCAAATAAACCTGTTGGACTTTAACCTGGTGTTGTGAGACTTCTTACTGTACTTATTTTATGGGGCCATTCAACCCACTACACACATGCCCATTAAATTGTTGGAATTGTTGGAAATTTCTGGCTAGTACTGCCAGCAGGGAGGTATCAGCAATGTGCCTTCCCTCCTCTGCCCCATACATCAGTGTTGAGTGCGTATTTAGTAAAATCAGTCTCCCATCATCATAGAATCATTACAGTGCAGAAGGAGGCCATTTGGCCCATTACGTCTGCACCGACTCTCTGACAGAGTATCTTACCCTGACCGAGGTCCTCGCCCTATTCCTGTAACCCCGCACATTCACCATCACCAATCCATCTGAACTACACACATTGGCACACTCAGGGCCAATTTTACCATGGCCAATCCACCTAACCTACATATTTGGGGCACCAAAGGTGCAATTTTAAATGGCTAATCCACCTAGCCTGCACATCTTTGGACTGTGGGAGCACCCGGAGGAAACCCACGCAGACACGGTGAGAATGTGTAAACACACACAGCAACCCGAGGGTGGAATCAAACCCTGGTCCCTGACGTTGTGAGGCAGCAGTGCTAACCACTGTGCCACCGTGCCACCGATTGTATCTGTCAAACAGTATTGAATGGTTAGATTCATAAATCGGTTTTGATAAGGACATGAGACAGTTTCATTTGAAAAATCTTCAGGTGAAAGTAGAGAACTTTCAGTATAAGGGACTAGACCAGCAAGACAAAGGTCTGTCGAATCTTCCTTATGCTAATATATTTTGTTTGCTTTTGCCCCCGCTGGTTGCTTGTCTCTTTTTTCCTGGGGTAGGGCTTTGGTTGAAGCTTGCTCAGGAAGGAGATGGATTGCACAGAGGCCTAGGAATGAGAAAAGCCAGGATCACATTGAGATACATAGATCACAAGTGGACAGGCTGCATATTTAATCTGATGGAGGAGCAGCTGTTTTTTGCTCCAGATAGTTAACGTAGGAATTGCTCGCTGAGAGAAGATCAAGGCCCATTTACTCCATCTTTTTCCATTTGTTAGTCACCTGATAAAATAGCAATGGAGTTGTTGGCTAATTGTAGGAATTAATCTTTATCAATTAGATCACAACAAATGGAGAGTGGGGGCAGAATCTCCCCTTTTGAAGTCCAAATTTGGTGGCGGGTGCAGGAATCGTAGTGATCATTGCTGGGGTTGCGGGACCACTGGCCATGCACAGTTGTGTACTGGTCAGCACATTAGATATGCATCTGCAAGGAGTTTGCCAATAGTGGTAACCCTTCACTGGTTCATGTGTCTGTAAATATATTGCCGGAGTAAAGGAATAGAGGGAATTTGACTCATCATCTTGTGTTTGTATCGAGATCATGCCAGCCTTTTTGCCTGGTGTAATATAGGGCAGGATTTTCCGACCTCACCCTCGCTGGGATCATCTGCTCCCACTGAAAGTCAGTGGACTTTTGGCCGGGCTGAAGATTCTCCCATGATGGGTTCCGTCACAACAGGGCTCGAAAATCCTGGCCTTAGTTCGTCTTTCTTGTTTTAATAAATATTTAATGCTTTGTGTTAAAAATGCACCGGCAAACTCTTGTGAATTTGTTCAGTATCTTTCTCCTATGGTTTCCAAAGTAAAGTTAGGGTCTATCAAGCCAGGTTTCACCCTGGGATCTGACCTGTACAGTATTAATAGCAGCTGGGGTCGTAACACTGAACAAAAGTATATAAATAGTTAGAGCCTGTGGAAATCAGCTCAGCAACTTAGATATGGATCGCAAAAAAACAAGGTCCTTTACAGACAAGAATAACGAAACTGGATTCTGAGCCAGGAAGGAGAGATGATAAGAGGTGACACCAGGCTTAAATAATAAGGTGGAATTTGAGGAGATTTTAAAGGAGGATGAAGATGGAATAAAGGATTGGGATTTAGGCAAACATAGCAGTCAGCAGGAACTGAAATAGAGTCATAGGCCGGAATTCTACCGACACGTCCGCCCCGATTCCGGGGGGTGGGCGAGGCTCGGAGAACAGCATCTCCATTGGCCTCGGGTGGGATCGTACGAACCTCGGGTGGACGTGCCGGTAAAATTCCGCCCATAGAGTCATACAGTGCACAGAAGGCCTTTCGGCCCATTGAGTCTTCACCTACAGTATCTCCCACTAAAAGCATGCTAATCCCATTTTCCTGAACTCGTCCCATATCCTTGAATATTAGAAATAGAGTCGTAGAATCAGACAGAAGGACAAGCGAGACAGGGTATTGATAACAGAGCTTTGGACAGGAAGTTATGGAGAATGGGAAGCTAGTGAGGAAACGTGAGGCTAGTGAGGCGGCACGGTAGCACAGTGGTTAGCACTGCTGCTTCACAGCTCCAGGGGCCTGGGTTCGATTCCCAGCTTGGGTCACTGTCTGTGTGGAGTTTGCACATTCTCCTCGTGTCTGCGTGGGTTTCCTCCGGGTGTTCCAGTTTCCTCCCACAGTCCAAAGATGTGCGGGTTAGGTTGATTGGCCATGCTAAAAATTGCCCTTAGTGTCCTGAGATCCGTAGGTTAGAGGGATTTGTGGGTAAATATGTAGGGATGTGGGGGTAGGGCCTGGGTGGGATTGTGGTCGGTACAGACTCAATGGGCCGAATGGCCTCTTTCTGTACTGTAGGGTTTCTATGATTTTTTTCTTTCTATGAAAGGATTGGAGTGGTCAAAGCTGGAGATGATGAGGCCAGGTATATCAGTTTGAGGGGGGAAGTGGCTGAAGGGTGGTGGGTGCAAACTGCCTTGGTGATGGAAACCATACGGCAACGTTCAGTTCAGGCCAAACAGCATGACAATACTGCGAACAATCTGCTTGAGCTAGAGGCAATAGTTGGAGAGAAGGATGGAAAAGAGCCGAATTTGCAGTTGAAGCCAAAGAGTTTGAGTTAGAGGAGATTATAACTCAGGAGCGGAACGCTCACAAACAGAGACATTGGAGGAGCCAATGGATGGAAGGGATGATCTAAGTGACATCAACATGCAATTGTCAGTTGACTCAATTTCTGCAGATGTTATTCTTGAGGGTCGACATGTGGGTGAGTAACAATTGGGGATAGGTTCCTGGGGGATTCCAGAGTTGGGAGTGCAGAGGAAGGAAGAGAATCTATTGCTCGAGAAACACTAGATACATTCAGTTAGATAATGGAATGAAGCAAGGTCAATCCCATGGAGTTGAATGACAATGGGAAGACACTGAAGGAGCGAATTAAGTTTTATGAAGGTGAGAAATTCACTAGAACAAAGAGAACAAACAACAACACAGCACAGGAACAGGCCCTTCGGCCCACCAAGCCTGCACCAATACACGGTTTCTATCCCTCTGCTCATCTCTCATGTCTATCAAGATATACCTTGAACGTTGCTGGAGTGCCTGCTTCCACCACCTCCACTGGCAGTGCGTTCCAGGCACCCAGCACCCTCTGTGTGAAAACCCTTCCCTGCACACCTCCCCTAAACCTACCCCTCTCACCTTAAACCTGTGCACTCGTGTTGTCGGACATTTCCACCCTGGGAAAAGGCCTCTGACTATGTACCCTGTCCATGCCTCTCAGTTTTGTAGACTTCTATCACTTCGCCCCTCAGCCTCCGTCTTTCCATTGAAAACAATCCGAGTTTACCCAACCTCTCCTCATACTTGAAACCCTCCAGACCAGGCAGCATCCTGGTAAACTTCCCTTGCGCCCTCTCCAAAGCATTACAGTGAGCGGATGTCATTGTTTACAGGGGTAAGACTCATCAGCTACCATGGCTGGGATTATCCGGCCTTCCAGCCACCTGTCTCCCGTTGATGGGGGGGCGGCACGTTGATTGCTTGCGGCGGGATTCTCTGTCAATGAGAATTCCCATTAATGTCACACCACGCTGGTGGGAAACCCGCAAGCGGGGGTACGCTGCTGGCGGGGCCGGAGAATCCCATTGCCGTGAACGGCCGTAGAATTCCGGCCCTTGAGTTAAAAATGGCACGGCGACACAGTGGTTAGCACTGCTGCCTCACAGCATCAGGGACCCGGGTTCGATTCCCGGCTTGGGTCACTGTCTGTGCAGAGTCTGCACGTTCTCCCCATGTCTGCGTGGGTTTCCTCTGGGTGCTCCTGTTTCCTCTCAATTCCGAAGACGTGCTGGTTAGGGTGCATTGGCCAAGCTAAATTCTCCCTCAGTGTACCCGAACAGGTGCCGGAGTGTGGCAACTAGGGGATTTTCACAGTTACTTCATTGTCGTGTTAATGTAAGCTTACTTGTGACACTAATAAATAAACTTTAACTTTAAAAAAATTAGAAGCAGGATTAGGCCATTCAGCCCTTTGAGCCTGCTCACCCATTTAACACAATCATGACTGATCTTCTTACATTTCCAGCTTCCTACCCTGTAATAATTCAGCCAAACACCAGTTTCCCCTCACTAACACCCTTTGATTTGATTTGATTTAATTTATTATTGTCACATGTATTAGTATACAGTGAAAAGTATTGTTTCTTGTGTGCTATACAGGCAAATGATACTGTTCATAGAGAAGGAAATGAGAGAGTGCAGAATGTAGTGTTACAGTCATAGCTAGGGTGTAGAGAAAGATTAACTTAGTGCAAGGTAAGTCCATTCAAAAGTCTGACAGCAGCAGGGAAGAAGCTGTTCTTGAGTCGGTTGGTACGTGACCTCAGACTTTGTATCTTTTTCCCGATGGAAGAAGGTGGAAGAGAGAATGTCCGGGGTGCGTGGGGTCCTTAATTATGCTGGCTGCTTTTCCGAGGCAGTGGGAAGTGTAGACAGAGTCAATGGATGGGAGGCAGTTTTTTTTACTGTGGACCAAAGGAAAGGGCCGCTGCCATTGGCTTAGAGTCAGGGATTCTTCACCTCAGGACATACAACTCCTGTCCGGGTAAAGTTACAGGCTTAAAAACCCCCCGCTGGCTGCTTCCAATTGGGCGAACCTCGCTGGCTCAATAAGGCAGCCTGCACTCCCCGAAGCCCACTGCAAATCTATTGATGGTCCCCCGTGGCCTTTGTGACCG
Organism: Mustelus asterias; assembly: GCF_964213995.1. Classification (NCBI taxonomy): domain Eukaryota; kingdom Metazoa; phylum Chordata; class Chondrichthyes; order Carcharhiniformes; family Triakidae; genus Mustelus; species Mustelus asterias. Next base: position 12,138,984 of record NC_135809.1, read on the forward strand.
TCATAACATGCACAATCTCCATCTCCCCCTTGGTCTACCCTGCACATTGTGTCCTCCGAGAACCCAGCATAAACACATTTGATTCCTTATAGAGACTGTTGTGTTGCCCTGTAGAAAATGACATATGCGGCTGTCAGATGGGGAACAAATGTGTGTTTGATTGAGCTGTTACAAAGGAATTCACCACAAGACCTTCAGAGCGCTGAATGTGATCTCCATCATCAGCCCCTATACACTGTGGAGACGATGATTAAACTTCTCCTCCTTGGGGACAGAGTATTTTTCAACCAAAAGCAGCAAATACTGGGTTTCCAATAATGTATTGTGCTACACGCATGCTTTCCTGTGCAGAACAAATAGGCATGAGAAATGTTTAAGAGAATTGCAACAGAAACACAGACTGTGATATTAAACTTCCCAAGACGTTATGCACCAGTTGGAGGAATAGTTTACGTAGGTTGTCAAAATATAATTATGACCACAAGGGTCTTCAAAGTGAGGGGTGCGGACAGAATAGAAAGGAAAAGTCTGATCCCACTGGTGGAAAGATCGAGATGAGATTCAACATGGTGCCAGAGTGTGGCAACTTCTTCCCAGCTGTCCCCAACATACATTGCTATTTAATCAACTTTGCACCTTGCTCTGACCCATTGCATTTCACTCGGCACGGTGGCACAGTGGTTAGCACTGCTGCCTCACAGCGCCACGGATCCAGGTTCAATTCTGGCCTCGGGTCACTGTCTGGGTGGAGTTTGCACTTTCTCCCCGTGGGTTTCCTCCGGGTGCTCCGGTTTCCTCCCACAGTCCAAAGATGTGCGGGTTAGGTTGATTGGCCGTGCTAAATTGACCTTAGTGTCAGGGGGTTGGGAGGGTAACTATGTGGGGTTACGGGAATGGGGCCTGGGTGGGATTGTGGTCGGTGCGGACTCGATGCACCGAGTGGCCTCCTTCAGCACCGTAGGGATTCTATGCTACAAACCTGTAGGTTCCATTTCTTGCTCTGAACAGACGAGGGGACAGCACTTGGTACGAGCTTTGAAATGAATTTCTTTTATTGAGAGAAACTTAAAGAAAATGAAATCATGACTGAAGCAGAGAAAAAGCAAAGCGAACTTGGAGAGACTGGCTTCTAAGCAAGCCAGTCCCTGTGCTGCACAAACTGAACTGAGCTTGAACAAGATCTTGAAAACAAACTGCACAAACACACACTAAAATCCAAACTATATCTCAACCCTTATCTCGTTATTGTAAGTGTCCTTCACATGCTGTCTCTGTCTAGAAAAAATAAGTCTTACAGCTGCAGGACTTGTTTTGCCTGCATTGTGTACCCTTTAGGAATGCAGTCAATCTTTAGCTAACCCAGCATGCCTTCTGAGTTTTAAAATGTAGTCAAGTTAGCAGTGTTAGTTAACTCCTATGGTCTAGCATTTAAATGTAGTTGCATAGGCAGAAATATCTTAAAATGAAGTATTTGCATAGATGAAGTCTTTGCATAGACTGAAGCAAACAGGGCTAAGCATACATAGGATCTCTCAAACCCTCTCTAGTAAAGTAAAGTTTAAAGTTTATTTATTAGTCACAAGTAAGGCTTACATTAACATTGCAATGAAGTTACTGTGAAATTCCCCTCGTTGCCATGGTCCAGCGCCTGTTCGGGTCAATGCACCTAGTGCACCGAGTAGGACTGTAACCATAGTAACTGTAAGTAATTGTGACATTTATGAGCTGTCGATTCAGCTGAAAAAAAGGGGGTGTGGCGTGGAATTGTTTGTCTCATTGATGTTTGTCGTGTTACTGAAAGGGTTGGGAACCACTGGTTTCAGGAGACATCCCACCATTCCCATTGGACATCTAAGGTTGGGCAGTGAGTGTGGTCTTATCCACATCCTGAGAACAAAAATATAACATTTACTCAAATGTCAGTGACATAATTTTCTATAGTGATAACTGTGGTCAGTATTTACTTTGCAAAAAATATACTTTACTCATAAGATATCTAAATGAAACATTACAAAACATTTCAAATCGTCATCACAGAAAAGTGAAATGATGTTTCCACTCTGAGGTGTTTCAATGCAGTAACCTTACAAACATTTCAATATTTTAGTTACAGAAATTACGATGACGCTTAAGTTATTTACATAGGTCATAGACCCTGGAAAAATGAATGACGTGGGCCGGGGGTTGGGGTTGGGGAAGTATCCAAGGCAACCGGGGGCCCGCGCAAGCTAAAAGAAGTCCAAATGTGGGATGGTGAGGGGACAAAGATTCCAGGTGGGACGTGAAGATGCTTCAACATTTACTCTAACTCTTATAAACTCTTGAATAATGCTTCAATCTCTCCTGTGACTGTAACACTACATTCTGCGCACTTTCCTTCTCCTCTATGAATGGTATGCTTTGTCTGTATAGCACGCAAGAAACAATACGTTTCACTGAATCCCAATGCATGTGACAATAATAAATCAAATCTAATTAATATACTGAACTTGTAGACAAGAACATAGACACACCAGAAATCCGAACAGTGTTAGGGTATTTGATCTTTCTGACCAGCTATTAACTGGGATCATGACTGACTTTCTACCTAAACTCCACCTAACCTCGTTAAGTCAAATCAAATCAAATCAAAAAGAGAGATCACAGATTTAAGGTAATTGGCAAAAGAAACAATGGAGATGTGACCTTTCCACATGACGAGTGGTTAGGGTCTGTTGTGCGCTGCCTGAGAGTGTGGTGGAGGTAGGTTCAATCAAGATATTTAAGAGGGAATTGGATTACTAATTGGAAGAAGGAAGAATGTGCAAGCTATGTGGAGAAGGCGGGAAGTGGCACGAGGGTGCATTACTCATTCAAAGAGCCGACGCAGAAATAAAAGGCTGAATGTCTTCCTTCTGTGTTGTAGCAGTTCCACGATTCCATGATGCATGGAAATGCTCTTCGAAGTGACCATGGTACAGTGGGTAGCAGGGGGTGGGGGGTGGGGGGTGGGGGGTGGGGGGGTGGGGGGGAGCTGACTTCAACCAGAAGCTCAGTACAAGGCCCAGCCCATTTTAACACCCTTCCTCACTTTACTCTTTTTCAAATTGGACCCCTACCGAAAGCTGGTGAGAATGCCAAGGTTGTGGAGGAATGGGAACTCACTGATGAGGATCCAAGGAAAAGGACCCTGGAAAAATGAATGACGTGGGCCGGGGGTTGGGGTTGGGGAAGTATCCAAGGCAACCGGGGACCCGCGTAAGTTAAAAGAAGTCCAAATGTGGGATGGTGAGGGGACAACGATTCCAGGTGGGACGTGGAGGACGACTCATGCTTATCATGGCCCACAAGGAAACTTTCAAAAAATTTAAATTATCACTTGCTCACATAGCTTGTGGCCGTAGGTATCCTTTTCCCCAACAGGGAAGACATATTCTGCGATAACCTTTGAGTAACTGAGAGTCAGTACATGGTACTGCACAAAGCTTACTGAATATAACACACCTTCAAAAAGAAAACACTGGGTGTGATATATATGAATATGTTGTATGTTGGGCTTGGGGTGTGGACTGCCCCTTTAAGAGTGCGGGTCAGGCGACTCCCAGGCAATTAGCTCCTCCCAGTGTGGGACCCTATTGGGCAGTTGTAGATCTGACTGTGAATGAGTGCACACCTTCAATAAACAGCTCCCAGTGATCAAGTTATCAAGCTTTCCCCGTGATTCTTTACGCACCCTTAGTCCACATGGGAATATAGTCCACATTGGGGACTAATACAGACAGCCAGTATTGTAACACAAATGTGTATAAATAGGTTTTCTATTATAATTTACAATGTTCCCGCTTGTAAAGGAGTCTAAAATAGGGATCATAAATATAAGATAGACGCTAATAAACTCAACAGGGCATTCACGAAAAACTTCCTTAACCAGGGAGTGGTTAGAATTTGATTTGATTTGATTTGTTTTTGTCACATGCATTAGCATACAACGAAAAGTATTGTTTCTTGTGCGCTATACAGATAAAGCATACTGTTCATAGAGAAGGAAAGGAGAGGGTGCAGAATGTAGTGTTACAGTCATAGCTAGGGTGTAGAGAAAGATCAACTTAATGTGAAGTAGGTCAAATCCGAAACTGTTCTTGAGTTGGATGGTACGTGTTCTCAGACTTTTGTATCGTTTTGTAGAATGGGAACATCATTACCACACATAATTTGGCTAATGGTATAGATGCATTTAAGGAGAAGTTTAAGTTGAAGTTTATTTATTAGTGTCACAAGTAGGCTTATATTAACACTGCAATGAAGTTACTGTGCAAATCCCCTAGTCACCACACTCCAGCGCCTGTTCGGGTACGCTGAGGAAGAATTTAGCATAGCCAATGCACCTAATCAGCACACCTATCAGACTGTGGGAGGAAACCAGAGCACCCGGAGGAAACCCACACAGACATGGGGAGAATGTGCAAACTCCGCCCAGACAATGATCCACGCCTGGAGTCGAATCCTGGTCCCTGGCGCTGTGAGACAACAGTGCTAACCACTGTGCCACCATTAGATAAACACATGCAGTGGAAAGAAAGTTATGTCAATCGATGAAATAAGGTGAGTAGTACTTGTTCCAGTTGGGTCGAATGGCTCCACTTTGTGCCGTGAATTTTGTGCAATTCTATTGGAAGGTTCTAATCACAGAAATGGCGGGAACCAGTCACGCATCATCTACTAGGTTCTTGATTAATAAGGGGATCAGGGGTTATGGGGAAAAGGCAGGAGAAGGGGAATGAGAAAAATATCAGCCATGATTGAATGGCGGAGCAGACTCGATGGGCCGAGTGGCCTAATTCTGCTCCTATGTCTTAGGGTCTACTATTACTGCTTTTCAGTGGCTTTCTCTACCTGTAGTAATAAGTAGTACAGTAAATGGACTGGTTCCTAACAAACATAATCCTGATCAAACAAGTTAAAGCACAGTTTTTCTTTCTAAGAGAATATTATGATTAGTATCAATAGACTATTAATAACATATGCCAACTGAAAAAGTAACTAAGGTCGACTACAATGTCTACAGATCTTGGATGAAGGCACGTTAACAATTTTAGAAATGTGACATCAAAAGATCAATAAATACAAAAGTATTGAAATGTATAAATGTAATTCAGTAACAATCATTGTTGCGTGAAAGGATGAGGACACAAGTACAGTTCAGGTAGCACAGGTTCGAACAGTTAACATTAATAAATGTAAGTAGGACTTGGGTTGAAACAAAAGCAAATTATTGCGGATGCTGGAATCTGAAACAGAAACGGAAAATGCTGGGAAGTCATAGCAGGTCTGATAGCAACTGTGGAGAGGGAATAGAGCCAACCTTTCAAGTCTGGAGAAGGGTCATCCATATTCGAAATGCTGGCTCTATTCTCTCTCCACATATGTTGTCAGACCTGCTGAAATTTTCCAGCATTTTCTGTTTTTGCTGAGGTTTAAACAAATGCTTTTTAACTTGAGAGTCATATCTATATCTTCAACCTATCCAAATGGGCAGCATGGTGGCACAGTGGATATCACTGCTGCCTCACAGCGCCAGGGACTTGAGTTTAATTCCGGCCTCACTGTGTGGAGTTTACACCGTTTTTAAAAATTCATTCGTGGGGCATGGGCGTTGCTGGCTAGGCCAGCATTTGTTGCCCATCCCGAGTTGCCCTTGAGAAGTGGTGGTGAGCTGCCTTCTTGAATCGCTGCAGTCCATGTTCTGTGGGTTGATCCACAGTGTCGTTAGGGAGGGAATTCCAGGATTTTGACCCAGCGACTGTGAAGGAATGGCGATATACTTCCATGTCAGGATGGTGAGTGGCTTGGAGGGGAACTTGCGGGTGGTGGTGTTCATTGTATCTGCTGCCCTTGTCATTCTGGGTGGAAATGGTCGTGGGTTTGGAAGGTGCTGTGTAAGGATCTTTGGTGAAATGCTGCAGTGCATCTGGTAGATAGTACACACTGTCGCTACTGAGCGTCGGTGGTGGAGGGAGTGGATGTTTGTAGGTGTGGTGCCAATCAAGCGGAGCTGCTTTGTCCTGGATGGTGTCAAGCTTCTTGAGTGTTGTTGGAGCTGCACCCATCCAAGCAGAGGGAAGGTCACTGATGAAGCAGCTGAAGAATGTTGGGCCTAGGACACTATCCTGAGGGACTCCTCCAGAGATGTCGTGAAATCTCTTTGCAGAGAAGTTCTCCCTGTGTCTGCATGGGTTTCCTCCGGGTGCTCCGGTTTCCTCCCAAAGATGTGCAGGTTTAGGTTGATTGGCCATGCTAAATTGAATATAAAAGCAGGAATGTCTTGATGCACCTGTACAGGGCATTGGTGAGGCCGCAGCTGGAATACTGTGTGCAGTATTGGTCCCCTTATATGAGGAAGGATATATTGGCATTGGAGGGAGTGCAGAGAAGGTTCACCAGGTTGATACCGGAGATGAGGGGTTTGGATTATGAGGAGAGGCTGAGGAGATTGGGTTTGTACTCGTTGGAGTTTAGAAGGATGAGGGGGGATCTTATGGAGACTTATAAGATAATGTGGGGGCTGGATAGGGTGGAGGCGGAGAGATTCTTTCCACTTAGTAAGGAAGTTAAAACTAGAGGACACAGCCTCAAAATAAAGGGGGGTCGGTTTAAGACAGAGTTGAGGAGGAACTTCTTCTCCCAGAGGGTGGTGAATCTCTGGAATTCTCTGCCCACTGAGGTGGTGGAGGCTACCTCGCTGAATATGTTTAAAGCGCGGATGGATGGATTCCTGATCGGTAAGGGAATTAAGGGTTATGGGGATCAGGCGGGTAAGTGGTACTGATCCACGTCAGATCAGCCATGATCTTGTTGGGTGGCGGGGCGGGCTCGAGGGGCTAGATGGCCTACTCCTGCTCCTATTTCTTATGTTCTTATGTTCTTATGTTCTAAATTGCCCCTTAGCATCGGGGGATTAGCAGGGTAAATACGTGGGGTTACGGGGATGGAGGTCTGGATGGGATTGTTGTCGGTGCAGGCTCGATGGGCTGCATGGTCTCCTTCTGCACTGTAGGGAATCTATGAAATCATTCTTATGTCATCACAAATACTATCCGCTTCCCATTGACTTGCAATCAAAGCAACCATGTATGTACCAGTTCAATAATCCACTGCCAATTAATACCAGTCCTCAAATCCAATCCGGACACTAATAAATAAACTTTTAAACTTAAAAGATATACAGTATTTATATGTATATACTGTATACTTTTTAAAAGTACTGTATGTACTGTATATATATATATATATATATATGCCTCTACTATACTTAGACTATTTTCTCTTATTTATAGTTTATTTATTAATGTCACAAGTAGGCTTACGTTAACACCGCACTGAAAATCCCCTAGTCGCCACACTCTGGCGCCTATTCGGGTACATTGAGGGAGAATTTAGCATGGCCAATGCATCTAACCAGCACGTCTTTCGGGCTGTGCGAGGAAACCGGAGCACCCGGAGGAAACCCACGCAGACACGGGGAGGACGTGCAAACTCCACACAGACAGTGACCCAAGCCGGGAATTGAACTCGGGTCCTTGGCTCTGTGAGGCAGCAGTGCCAGCCACTGTGCCTCTCTATATAGTATATATCAAACATTGACAAAAAAAAATATCAGTGCTGGATTTGTTAAAGTTACGGGGTGATTGTGATGCTTATGATTTGAAGTCAGTGGTCTGAAATGATTGCCTCTTTCTCTTGGGTCTAATAAAGCAAATTGGCTTCTTAATTGGTCTTGTTAAGGTTGGAGACCAACATCTTTTTTAGAGTGTTTTTTTTAAACACAAAAGCGGAACGACCTGCTGAGTCATCAGCGAAGAATCAGAGGTTAATCTCCTTGCTACTAAATGGAGCAGATAATCAGCCATCAGAGTCCAGTTTCTCCATGATAAATAAGTTCTGACAAGCTGAGGGACAGCACTAAGCGTCAGTCAGTCCCGCTCACACCATCTGTCCAGAAGAATGTGGATTAATTTGTTCCACTTAAAAAAAAACGCACACACCCACAGCGTCGTGTGGACGTTTCGGGAGTGTGATTGGGAGACAAGGCTCATTTTAAGGTAAAGCTTCAATGGAGGTGATTTCTACCCTCTGTTATATTTTAGAATGCACACCCACATTCCTGCCACCGGCAGTCTAGCCACATCACAGTTTAAGTGCTCGCTTCATGCAACAGTGGGCAATGACTGGCATATAAATGGTGGCTAATGCTTAGATCTGTCGACTCTACCTTCCTGACGAGGGTTGCTAGCTCTGAGTTCTCTGCTAACATTACTCTTGCATGAGGGAAGCACAGCTTTGAGTGTCGCTGAATCAGCCGACACCACTAGAATGAATCAGCTCCGAAGGCCGCCATTCACAACTCGCAGAGATAAATGCCCTTACAACCACGCAGGGAGAGCAATCATAATTGAAACTTTACAAAAGGAATTTGTGATGGACTGCAGAGCTAAATGTATTGCCCTTCATAAATAACTGGATAAGTACATATAAATACAGCAGTAAGAGATAGCAACTTGGACCAGTTCGTTTACTTTCATTAGCTTAATTTTCAGCTACAGCTAATCTTCTTTTGCCTAAAACTTGCATATTTAACATTGCTTAATCTCCCAAGGTGCTTCACAGGAGTGTTACATAAGGACACAAGAGCTTAAGAATTAAGAGCAGGAGTAGGCCATCTGGCCCCTGGAGCCTGCTCTGCCTTTCAATGATCATGGCTGATCTTTTTGTGGACTCAGCTCCACTTACCCACCCACTCACCCTTCATTCGTTTACTGTTCAAAAATCTATCCTTGCCTTAAAAACATTCAACGAGGTAGCCTCAACTGCTTCACTGGGCAGGGAATTCCACAGATTCACAACTCTTTGGGTGAAGAAGTTCCTCTTCAAAATCTAAATCTGCTCCCCCTTATTTTGAGGCCTTGCCCCCTAGCTCTAGTTTCACCCGCCAGTGGAAACAACTTCCCTGCTTCTATCTTGTCTATTCCCTTCATAATCTTATATGTTTCTATAAGATCTCCCCTCATTCTTCTGAATTCCAATGAGTATAGCCCCAGTCTACTCAGTCTCTCATCATAAGCCAATTCTCTCAACTCCAGAATCAACCTAGTGAATCTCCTCTGCACCCCCTCCAGTGCCAGTATATCCTTTCTCAAGTAAGGAGACCAAAGCTGTACACAGTACTCCAGGTGTGGCCTCATCAGCACCTTATACAGCTGCAACATAACCTCGCTGTTTTTAAACTTCATTCCTCTAGCAATGAAGGACAAAATTCCATTTGCCTTCTTAATTATCTGCTGCACCTGCAAACCAACTTTTTGTGATTCATGCCACACAACATTGGACCCCGAATCACCTTTTGTTTGATTTGATTTTGATTTATTCTTGCCACATGTCTAGGGATACAGTGAAAAGTATTTTGTGGAATTTTACTGTCCCGCCCACCACGGGAATTGTAGCAGGTGGAACACTGACCATGCAAAGGTCCATTGACATCAGGCAAGATTTTCTGACCTTGGAGCGAGTGTGGCCAGAAAATCTCGCCCATTGTTTCCCACGTGCTATACAGACAAAACATACCGTTCATAGAGTACATGGGTGGGATGGAAAGGAGAGGGTGCAGAATATAGTTTTGCAGTTGCAGAAAGGGTGTAGAGAAAGATCAGCATAACATAAGGTAGGTCCATTCAAAAGTCCGATGGCAGCAGGGAAGAAGCTGTTTTTGAGTCGGTTGGTACGTGTTCTCAGACTTTTGTATCTTTTTCCCGATGGAAGAAGGTGGAAGAGTGTATGTCCTGGGTGCGTAGGGTTCTTGATTATGCTGGCTGCTTTTCCCTAGGCAGCGGAAAGTATAGACGGAGTCAATGGATGGGAGGCTGGTTTGCGTGATGTTATGTTCACGACCCTTTGTAGTTTCTTGCGGTCTTGGTCAGAGCAGGAGCCATATCAAGCTGTGAAACATCCAGAAAGGATGCTTTCTATGGTGCACCCGTAAAAATTGGTGAGACATGCCAAATTTCCTTAGCCTCCTGAGAAAGTAGAGGTGTTAGCGGGCTTTCTTAACTATAGTGACACATCAGGACAAGTGACCAAGAATTTGGTCAAGATATATGTCTTAAGGATCAGCTTCAAAGAGGGGAGAGAGAGAGAGGTAGAGAGTGGTAGAGAGTGCTAGGGAGTGGTAGAGAGTGGTAGAGAGTGCTAGGGAGAGGTAGAGAGTGGTAGAGAGAGGGAGGGAGAGGTAGAGAGTGGTAAAAATGGTTTAGGGAGGGATTTCCAGAGATCAGGCCTTGGCGTGTCCAAACATGGATGGGCAAGTGAATTTGGGGGTGGACCAGATGCTGTAATTGAGAGAATGAAAAGTTCTCAGAAGGTTGCAGGATGGAGGAGATCACACAAATATAAAGTGGAAAATCATAGAATCCCTACAGTGCAGAAGGAGGCCATTTGGCTCATCGAGCCTCGCACCGACAATGATCCCACCCAGGCCCTACCCCTGTAACCCACATATTTACCCTGCTAATCCCCCTGACAGGAAGGGTTAATTTATCATGGCCAATCCACCTAACCCGCACATTTTCGGACTGTGGGAGGAAACCGGAGCACCCGGAGCAAACCCACGCAAACACGGGACAACGTGCAGACTCCACACAGACAGTGACCCAAACTGGGAATCGAACCCGGGTCCCTGGCGCTGTGAGGCAGCAGTGCTAACCATTGTGCCACATGCTGAAAGTCTATGATGTAAGGGCGGCACGGTAGCACAGTGGTTAGCACTGCTGCTTCACAGCTCCAGGGTCCTGGGTTCGATTCCCGGCTCGGGTCACTGTCTGTGTGGAGTTTGCACATTCTCCTCGTGTCTGCGTGGGTTTCCTCTGGGTGCTCTGGTTTCCTCCCACAGTCTAAAGATGTGTGGGTTAGGTTGATTGGCCAGGTTAAAAATTGCCCCTTAGAGTCCTGAGATGCGTAGGTTAGAGGGATTAGCGGGTAAAAATATGTGGGGGTAGGGCCTGGGTGGGATTGTGGTCGGTGCAGACTCGATGGGCCGAATGGCCTCCTTCTGCACTGTAGGATTTCTATGATTCTAATTTTAATATAATGATGAATATACTAAAATCGAGGCCTTGCAGGGTCGACCTTGGTATCAAGCCTATATCCCTTCACAATTTGCTCAGATAGAAATCTACTGTTATTTACGAGACAACATTTGATATGTTCCATCAATGATAACCTATTCTGCGACTGTATTATCAGAAATGAAGTCTATACATTCTCTTTTAAGTTATAATCTTGCATTCCATTCTCTTATGATTCCTCATAGCTGCTTCATTAAATATTGATCACGAGCTGAACCAGCATTTATTGCCCATCCCTAGTTGCCCTTGAGAAGGTTGTGGTGAGTCATCTTGTTGAACTGCTGCAGTCCAAGTGGTGTACATACACCCACAGTGCTGTTTGAAAAGGAAGGAAACTCCAGAGTTTGACCCAGTGACAGTGAAGAAGTGATGATACATCTACAAGTCAGGATGGTGTGTGGCATGGGGGTGGTCCTATGCAGGTGGATGTGTTATTCTCCTATGTGATGGGTTGTGGAAGGTGCTGTCTAAAGAGTCTTGGTGAGTTGCTGCGGTGCATCTTGTTGGTGGTACACACCACTGCCACTATGCATCAGTGAATGCTTAAGGTGGTGGCTTTGTCATAAAGAACAAACAAAGAACAAAGAACAATACAGCACAGGAACAGGCCCTTCGGCCCTCCAAGCCCGCGCCGCTCCCTGGTCCAAACTAGACCATTCTTTTGTATCCCTCCATTCCCACTCTGTTCATGTGGCTATCTAGATAAGTCTTAAACGTTCCCAGTGTGTCCACCTCCACCACCTTGCCCGGCAGCGCATTCCAGGCCCCCACCACCCTCTGTGTAAAATATGTCCTTCTGATATCCATGTTAAACCTCCCCCCCCCTCACCTTGAACCTATGACCCCTCGTGAACGTCACCACCGACCTGGAAAAAAGCTTCCCACCGTTCACCCTATCTATGCCTTTCATAATTTTATACACCTCTATTAGATCACCCCTCATCCTCTGTCTTTCCAGTGAGAACAACCCCAGTTTACCCAATCTCTCCTCATAACTGAGCCCTTCCATACCAGGCAACATCCTGGTAAACCTCCTCTGCACTCTCTCTAAAGCCTCCACGTCCTTCTGGTAGTGTGGCGACCAGAACTGGGCGCAGTATTCCAAATGCGGCCGAACCAACGTTCTATACAACTGCAACATCAGACCCCAACTTTTATACTCTATGCCCCGTCCGATAAAGGCAAGCATGCCATGTGCCTTATTCACTACTTTCTCCACCTGTGACGTCACCTTCAAGGATCTGTGGACTTGCACACCCAGGTCCCTCTGCGTATCTACACCCTTTATGGTTCTGCCATTTATCGTATAGCTCCCCCCTACGTTAGTTCTACCAAAATGCATCACTTCGCATTTATCTGGATTGAACTCCATCTGCCATTCCTTTGCCCAAATTTCCAGTCTATCTATATCCTTCTGTAGCCTCTGACAATGTTCCTCACTATCTGCAAGTCCAGCCATTTTCGTGTCATCCGCAAACTTACTGATCACCCCAGTTACACCTTCTTCCAGATCGTTTATATAAATCACAAACAGCAGAGGTCCCAATACAGAGCCCTGCCGAACACAACTAGTCACAGGCATCCAGTCGGAAAAAGACCCTTCCACTACCACCCTCTGTCTTCTGTGACCAAGATGTGGAGATGCCGGTGTTGGACTGGGGTGAACACAGTAAGAAGTCTCACAACACCAGGTTAAAGTCCAACAGGTTTATTTGGTAGCAAATAACATAAGCTTTCGGAGCGCTGCTCCTTCGTCAGATGGAGTGGAAATGTGCTCTCAAACAGCGCACAGAGACACAAAATCAAGTTACAGAATACTGATTAGAATGCGAATCCCTAAAGCCAGCCAGGTCTTAAAGACCTGTCTGTACCCGTCTGTACCAGGTCTGTACCTTTAAGACCTGGCTGGCTTTAGGGATTCGCATTCTAATCAGTATTCTGTAACTTGATTTTGTGTCTCTGTGCACTGTTTGAGAGCACATTTCCACTCCATCTGACGAAGGAGCAGCGATCCAAAAGCTTATGGTATTTGCTACCAAATAAACCTGTTGGACTTTAACCTGGTGTTGTGAGACTTCTTATTCTGTGACCAAGCCAGTTCTCCACCCATCCAGCCACCTCCTCCTTTATCCCATGAGATCCAACCTTTTGCACCAACCTACCATGAGGGACTTTGTCAAATGCTTTACTAAAGTCCATATAGACGACATCCACGGCCCTTCCCTCATCAACCATTCTCGTCACTTCTTCAAAAAACTCCACCTCCCTCTCACAAAACCATGCTGACTATCGTTAATGAGTTTATTCCTTTCTAAATGCGCATCCATCCTATCTCTAAGAATCCTCTCCAACAACTTCCCTACCACGGATGTCAAGCTCACCGACCTATAATTTCCCGGATTATTCTTCCTACCCTTCTTAAATAATGGGACCACATTAGCTATCCTCCAATCATGGATGGTGTCAAGCTTCTTAAGTGCTGTTGGAGCTGCATTCATCCAGGCAAATGGAGAATATTCCACCACACTCCTGACTTGTGCCTTGTGGATGGTGGACAGGCTTTTGGAGTTATGAGATCGTCCAATTCAGTTTCTGGTCAATGGTAACCCCCCCAAATGTTGATAGTGGGGGATTCAGCAATACCAATGCCACTGAATGTAAAGGGGAGATGGTGGGATTCTCTCTTGATGGAGATATTCATTGCCTGGCACTTGTGTGGTGCAAGTGTTAATTACCACTTATCATCCCAAGCCTGAATGTTGTCCAGGTCTTGCTCCATACGGGCAAGGATTGCTTCAGTATCTGAGGAGTCCAAAATGGTGCTGAACATTGTTCAACCGTATGATGGAGGGAAGGTTATTGCTGTGTGTTGCTCCACAGGGATGCCACTGTAACAGTGTAAGTGTTCATCCAGTATCCTGGCACTGGTAACATGCCAATGATTTCACCATCTCTCATGACAAGAACTCAGTAAATCCCCATGAGTTGCATGACTTGCTCTTGAAGGGAATGAGGGGTTTAAAGGTGAAGAAATGCCCTCGAAAATCTTGTGGTGGGCATCGCACAACAATTTATCTTGCAAAGAGAGATAAGTGGGCAGCACAATGTCCACCTCACAGCGCCAGAGACCAGGGTTCACTTCCCGGCTTGGGTCACCATCTGTGAGGAGTTTGCTCATTCTCCCCGTGTCTACGTGGATTTGCTCCGGGTGCTCTGGTTTCCTCCCACTGTCTAAAAGATGTGCTGGTTAGGTGCATTGGCCATGCAGAATTGCCCCTTAGTGTCCTGGGATGTGTAGGTTGGAGGGATTAGTGGGGTAAATACATGGGGTTACAGGGATAGAGCCTGGCTGGGATTGTTGTCAGTGCAAATGGCCTCCTTCTGCACTGTAGGGATTCGATGACTCTATGAAGTGAAAGGCTGGCATTTGAAGAGTATGCGGCAAGTGGCAGGGTTGAGGTGAAATTATAGATGTGAGATTTTAAAGTGGAGAAGTGAATATAGTGAAAATCAGAGATCCTCCATCACAGAACAGGCAGCCCACTCTGCCAACTTATTACCTAGGCTGTGAAGCTGAACAACATTAAAATGAAACAATCACGATTTAAAAATAAGGGGTCACTCATGTACGATGAAGATGTGGGGAATTTTCTTCTCTCAGGTGGTTGTGAGCCTCTGTAAATCTCTTCCTCAAACGACATTGGAAACTTTTGGGCATTTTTAAGGTTGTGTTAGATAGATTCTTGATAAGCAAGGGCGTGAAAGGTTATTGGGGCTAGGCAACAATAATTGTGGACGCGATGGCCTCGTGATATTATCACTAGTCTATTAATCCAGATACTCAGCTAATGTTCTGGGGACCTGGGTTCAAATCCCACCAAGGCAGGTGACGGAATTTGAATTCAATAAAAAATATCTGAAATTAAGAATCTACTGATGACCGTGAAACCATTGTTGGAAAAACCCATCTGGGTTCACGAATGTCCTTCAGGGAAGGGAATCTACTATCTTTACCTGGTCTGGCCTACATGTGTCTCCACAGCAATGTGGTTGACTCTCATCTGCCCTTTAAAAACTAGGGATGGGCAATAAATGCTGGCCAGCCAGCGACGCCCATGCCCCACGAATGAATAAAAAAACCCAAAAACGTACAGGGTTGAAATGACAGTCAGGTCAGCTGTGATTTTATTGAATGGTGGAGCAGGCTCGAATGGGCTGAGTGGCCTACTCCTACTCCCAGTTCTTATGTTTGCCTATTTGTAATGCAAAGGGCCATATGGTCTTCATCTGTACTGTAACTCTCAATGGTGCTGTGAACCATATTCAATTGCAAACTTGCGTATTCCACAGCAGGTCTTGAATTAACATTATAGTCATCACTATCCAATTAGAACCACTATCATTAATATTTAATCTTTGCTTCCTATTAATTATCCAAGTAATACCTTTTGCAGCTTCTTATTGAATGCTGCAAGTTTTACATTTAGCCTTGCTTCTGTGAAGGATTTTATTAAATACCTTCTCAAATTCCAGATTATCATCATTCAGTAACCCTTGTTACATCTTCATAGAATCCCACTACATTTTAAGGCTTCATTTGCCTTTCATAAACCTATAGCTTTGATTTATTGCCTTGCTCTCGCTACATGCTGAATTGCTTCCTCTATAATAAACTCCAACATTTTTCCTACCACAGATGTCAGACCAAGCGGTGTAATAATACCTAGGATGACTTCCACTTCTTAAACAAGAAAACTAAAAATTTGAATCACATGAGCTTTCAGGGAATACTGCTATGCCTGTCCCTTCCCATTCACCACATTAACTACGTTGACATTCCCTTACGTCTATGTTCATTTCAATGGGGATTGTACTTGATGAACCTTTAATGGCCTCAGTTGCTTATGAACCTTTTCATTCGTGGCTATTTTCTTCTTAAAGAAAGAAAAATGAACTTTCATTTATGCAGCACCTATCACGTCCTCAGTGGCGACACACCAGTGAGGCTCGATTATGCAATCAGAGGGGGTGACGGGGTCAATCTGACCCAAGAAGGTGGCCCAATGGATCACGGAGCAAGGTAATCTGGGATATTGGGTACATAAGAACATAAGAAATAGGAGCAGGAGTAGGCCATCTAGCCCCTCGAGCCTGCTCCGCCATTCAATAAGATCATGGCTAATCTGACAGTGGGTTCAGTTCCACTTACCCGCCCGCTCCCCATAACCCTTAATTCCCTTAATGGTTCAAAATCTATCTATCTGTGACTTAAACACATTTAACGAGGTAGCCTCTACTGTTTCATTGGGCAGAGAATTTCAAAGATTCACTACTGTCTGGGAGAAGAAGTTCCTCCTCAACTCTGTTCTAAATTGACTCCGCTGTATTTTGAGGCTATGCCCCCTAGTTCTTGTTTCCATTGTAAGTGGAAAAAACCTCGCTGCTTCTACCCCCTTCATTATCTTATATGTCTCTATAAGATCTCCCCTCAACCTTCTAAACTCCAATGAGTACAGGCCCAGTCTACTCAATCTCTCCTCATAAGCTAACCCCCTCAACTCTGGAATCAACCTGGTGAACCTTCTCTGTACCCCCTCCAAAGCTAATATATCCTTTCTTAAATAAGGGGACCAAAATTGTACACAGTACTCTAGGTGCAGCCTCACCAGTACCCTGTACAGTTGCAGCATGACCTCCTGACTTTATTGTTCGAGGAATAAAGTACAAAGGCACGATAACCTTTACAAAACATTGCTTCAGTCTCAGTGAGAGGAAATCTGATAGAGGTGCTACAAATTATGAGTGATGTTGACAAGAGTAAATAAGGAGAGGCTGTTTTCAGTGGCAGCCGGGCCAGGGAACATAGATTTAAGGTGATTGGCAAGAAGAACCAGAGGCGACGTGGGGGAACATTTTCTTTAGCACAAGTGAGTTGCTGTGATCTGGAATGCACTGCCAGCAAGAGTGGTGGAAGCAGATTCTCTTTCAGAAGAGAACTGGATAAACTGGATAAACAAGTCTGAAAGACATGCAGGTTAGGTGCATTGGCCATGCTAAATTCTCCCTCAGCGTACCCGAACAGGCACCGGAGTGTGGCGACTGGGGGATTTTCACAGTTACTTCATTGCAGTGTTAATGTAAGCCTACTTCATGGCAACCCTACAGTGCAGAAGGAGGCCATTCGGCCCATCGAGCCTGCACTGACAACAATCCGTCCCAGGCCCCATTCCCATAACCTCACATATTTATCCTGTTAACCCCTTCTGACGCTAAGGGGCGATTTAGCCTGGCCAATGCACCTAACCCACACATCTTTGGAGTGTGGGAGAAAACCCACACAGACGTGGGGAGAATGTGCAAACTCCGCAAAGTAAGGAGTCTAACAACACCAGGTTAAAGTCCAACAGGTTTTTTGGTAGCTTTCGGAGCGCTGCTCCTTCGTCAGATGGAGTGGAGTGCATCATAACTCCACACAGACAGAGACATGAGGCCGGAATTGAACCCGGGTCCCTGGCGCTGTGAGGCAGCAGCGCTAACCACTGTGCTACCGTGCTGCCCCGTGTGACACTAATAAATAAACTTTTAATCTTTAAACATGAGAAAGGAAAAATAAAATTACATGGTTATGTGAAAAGAAGAAGGGAGTGAGATTAATTGGGTCATGCTACCAAAGAACCAGTGTCGGCACCGTGGGTTGAATGGCCTGTGCTGTATCATTCTATGATTCGAAGAGGATTGATGCACAGCTGAAGATGAGAGAATTGTGGTGCTTGTTAGCAGGATCAGCAAGACAGCAGAAGGAGATACATGTGGTCTCATGAGATGTTTAATTGCCCGTTGGTCAAAGGTTGGAAGGAACTTGTTTGCTTTAGGTGGTAATGACTATCTCCTCTCCGATTGCTATTCAAATTGCTGGAAATGATAATGTAGGAAGGACTAGAAGAGGACAACTCAAATGTCAATTTGCGAGACATGAAATACCAGATATCTGTTCTTGAGATAATGATCCACAGTTTTACAAAGGAACAGGAATAGGTTATTCAACCCCCTGAGAATATTGCGCCTTTCGATTAGATTGCACTTGATCTGTACCTCATTCCAATTCATATCCCTTAATAACCCTTACCTAGCAAAAGGTTACCGATCTTGTTCTTCGAAACTTCAAAGGCCCGGTCTCCACAGGGTGCTGATAGAAGCAAATTCCAGATTTGTGTTACCTCTTGTAGAAAAGAAGTGACCCCCTGGTTTCACCTCTCATTGACCTGAATGTAATTTTAAGAATATGCCTTTTCGATTTGAATTCTTCCACCATCAAAAACAATGGCCGGAATTCTCCAGCCGTTCACACCGGTGGGATTCTCCTGTCCCGCCGGCAGCGCACCCCGCCTGCAAGTTTCCTGCCGTTGTGAAGTGACGTCAAAGGGAATTCCCATTGACAGCTGCGGGACCAGAGAATCCCGCTGCTAGCAAACACCACGCCACCTCTCGCCGGCAGGAAACAACTGGCTGGGAAGCCAGGGTATTTTGCCCAATCTCTCTGAAACTATCCTATTTTCATGATCTCTTTATTTGATTGCATTTTAACCTAAAAATATCTTTTTGATTTGATTTGATTCATTATTGTCACATGAATTAGTATACAGTGAGAAGTATTGTTTCTTGCATGCTATCCAGCCAAAGCATACCGTTCATAGAGAAGGAAAGGAGAGGGTGCAGAATGTAGTGTTGCAGTCATAGCTAGGGTGTAGAGAAAGATTACCTTGGTGCAAGGTAGGTCCATTCAAAAGTCTGATGGATCAGGGAAGAAGCTGTTCTCGAGGTTGGTATGTGACCTCAGACTTTTGCATCTTTTTCCCAATGGAAGAAGGTGGAAGAGAGTATGTCTGAGGTGTGTGGGGTCCTTAATTATGTTGACTGCTTTGCCGAGGCAGCGGGAAGTGTAGTGAGAGTCAATGGATGGGAGGCTGGTTTGTGTGCTGGACTGGGCTTCATTCACAACACTTTGTAGTTTTTACATAGAAACATAGAAAACTACAGCACAAAACAGGCCCTTCGGCCCCACAAGTTGTGCCGAACATATCCCTACCTTTTAGGCCTACCTATAACCCTCCATCCTATTAAGTCCCATGTACTCATCCAGGAGTCTCTTAAAAGACCCTATTAAGGTTTCCTCCACCACCACTGACGGCAGCCGATTCCACTCGCCCACCACCCTCTGTGTGAAAAACTTCCCCCTAACATTTCCCCTGTACCTACCCCCCCAGCACCTTAAACCTGTGTCCTCTCGTAGCAGCCATTTCCACCCTGGGAAAAAGCCTCTGAGAGTCCACCCGATCTATGCCTCTCAACATCTTATATACCTCTATTAGGTCTCCTCTCATCCTACGTCTCTCCAAGGAGAAAAGACCGAGCTCCCTCAGCCTATCCTCATAAGGCATGCCACTCAATCCAGGCAACATCCTTGTAAATCGCCTCTGCACCCTTTCAATCTTTTCCACACCCTTCCTGTAATGAGGCGACCAGAACTGAGCACAGTACTCCAAGTGGGGTCTGACGAGGGTCTTATATAGCTGCATCATTATCCCCGGACTCCTAAACTCAATCCCTCGATTGATAAAGGCCAGCGCACCATACGCCTTCTTAACCACCTCCTCCACCTGCAGGGCCGATTTTAGAGTCCTATGGACCCGGACCCCAAGGTCCTTCTGATCCTCCACAGTACTAAGAGTCTTTCCCTTTATATTGTACTCCTTCATCCCATTTGACCTGCCAAAATGGACCACTACGCATTTATCTGGGTTGAAGTCCATCTGCCACTTCTCCGCCCAGTCTTGCATCCTATTTATGTCCCACTGTAACTTCTGACATCCCTCCAGACTATCCACAACCCCACCAACCTTCGTGTCATCGGCAAACTTGCCAACCCATCCCTCCACTTCCTCATCCAGGTCATTTATGAAAATGACAAACAGCAAGGGTCCCAGAACAGATCCCTGGGGCACACCACTGGTGACCGACCTCCATTTAGAAAAAGACCCATCTATACACACTCTCTGCCTCCTTTGGGCAAGCCAGTTCTGGATCCACAGGGCAGCAGCCCCTTGGATCCCATGCCCTCTCACTTTTTCTAGAAGCGGTCTTGGACAGAGCAGGAGCCATACCAAGCTGCGATACATCCGGAGAGGATGCTTTCTATGGTGCATCTGTAAAGGTTGGTGAGAATCGTAGTGGACATACCAAATTTCCTTCGCTTCCAGAAAGTAGAGGCATTGGTGGGCTTTCTTAACTATAGCATTGGCATGGAGGGGCCAGGACAGGTTGTTGGTGATCTGGACACCTAGAAACTTGAAGCGAGTCAGTGGAAGAGAGTACGTCCGGGGGTGTGTGGGGTTCTTGAGTTATTTCAGTTGAAATCTGTAATTCAGGACAGGCAAAGGGAGCCCATTTAGTGAAGATAAACTTTTGAGGGACAATGGTTAAAAAAAAGGTGAAAGTAGAAAACATATTGGGTGAATTCTCCCAGGCCAAGTGCCCCCTGCTGGCAGAAAAGTGGGAGTGATTCGCGCTTCTGTTGGCCACGGTGTTCACAAGCCACCCTGCCTATTCAAAGGGCTTCCACACCCCAAGTGAAACATGCAGATTCTCCAGCAACAGCTGATTCGCAGGAGTTCGGAATCATCTGAAGTAGGAGCAACAAATGGGAGCAGTTTTTTTTTCATTCCTTCGGGGGACGTGGGCATCGCTGGCTGGCCTATATTTACTGCCCATCCCTAGTTGCCCTTGTTCAGTGGGCAGTTGAGAGTCAACCACATTGCTGTGGCTCTGGAGTCACATGTAGGCCAGACCAGGTAAGGACGGCAGATTTCCTTCCCTAAAGGACATTAGTGAACCAGATGGGTTTTCCGACAATGGTTTCATGGTCATCAGTAGATTCTTAATCCCAGATATTCTTTACTGAATTCAAACTCCTCCCATCTGCCGTGGCGGGATTCGAACCCGAGTCCCCAGAACGTGAGCTGAGTTTCTGGATTAATAGTCTAGTGATAATACCACGAGGTCATCGCTTCCCCTTAATAGCGCTCCCTGCACACCCCACACTCACATCGCTAGGGAAGATGGCCGGAAGGAGACAAGCCATCAGGAGCTGGTGTCCTCCTCCTCTCGGACCCAGGTGATGGAGCACCTGGCACAGGTGCCACACTGTCTCCCTTTGCAGGCGCAGTCTTTAGTGGCACATGTAGTTCAGCAACTCCTCAAAATGCCAGCGCAACCAACAACTCACCTAGACTCAGATTCCTGGATTAACGATTGAAAGATTACCTGTCCACATACATGGTCGTGGCATGCTACAGTTCACTCACACAAGAAGTCCAAGTAGCTGTGGCAACACGCACCTTTATGTGAATATTGTACTCTGAAGCCATAGGGATGGCAGAGGTTCCAACTCCCTTGGCTCGCCAGGAGTCTGTCCTATTCTGACCACCTGCCATTGGCGTGTGTGAGAAGGATTTTTGCAGGTCAGTACTCAACCTGTTTGGCCGCATTACGGACACATTTTCCAAGTCCTGGGTTGGAACTTAAATCCAAAGCTTCTGGCTCAGGCAGGATATGCTACCCAGAATGCCACACGACTTAATCTCCATGCCATCTGTAGCAGCCATCATTTTGCGAGCCAAATACTGCCTCAAACTGAGTTTCGCTAATATAGAGGAGGTGAAACAAGGGGGGAGGGACGACTTTCCAACTGGCACTTAATTGTTACATGGAAACGTGACAAATAGATTATCCATTTGGGGCGGCATGGTAGCACAGTAGTTAGCATTGCTGCCTCACGGCGCCAGGGACCCGGGTTCGATTCCGGCCTGTGGTGACAGTCTGTGTGGAGTTTGCATGTGCTCCCCGTGTCTGCGTGGGTTTCCTCCGGGTGCTCTGGTTTCCTCCCACACTCCAAAGATGTGCAGGTTAGGTGGATTGGCCACGTTAAATTGTCCCTTAGTGTCTCACAAATTTGGTTGAGTTTTTTGAGGAGGTGACAAAAATGATTGACGAGGGAAGGGCCGTGGATGTCGTCTACATGGATATTAGTAAAGCATTTGACAAGGTTCCTCATGGCAGGCTGGTGCAAAAGGTTAAATCTCATGGGATCAAAGGTGAACTAGCTAGATGGGTACAGAACTGGCTTGGCCATAGAAGACAGAGGGTAGCAGTTGGAGGGGTCTTTTTCTGATTGGAGGTCTGTGATTAGTGGTGTTCATGATATGGAGATGCCGGCGTTGGACTGGGATAAACACAGTAATAAGTCTAACAACACCAGGAGTTCCCACCCACCTGACGAAGGGACAGCCTGTTCTGAAAGCTCGTGGCTTTTGCTACCAAATAAACCTGTTGGACTTTAACCTGGTGTTGTTAGACTTCTTACTAGCGGTGTTCTACAGGGCTCTGTACTGGGACCTCTGCTGTTTGTGATATATATAAATGATTTGGAAGAAAATGTAGCTGGTCTGATTCGTAAGTTTGCGGACGACACAAAGATTGCTGGAGTTGCAGATAGTGATGAACATTGTCAGAGAAAACAGCAGGATATAGATAGGCTGGAAAATTGGGCGGAGAAATGGCAGATGGAATTTAATCCAGATAAATGCGAAGTGATGTATTTTGGTAGATCTAATGCAGGGGGAGCCATACAATAAATGGCAGAACCATCAGGAATATAGACACACAGAGAGATCTGGGTGTGCAAGTCCACAGATCCTCAAAGGTGGCAACACAGGTGGAAAAGGTGGTGAAGAAGGCATATGGCATGCTTGCCTTTATTGGACGGGGCATACAGTATAAAAGTTGGCATGTGATGTTGCAGTTATATAGAACGTTGGTTAGTCCACATTTGGAATACTGCGACCAGTTCTGGTCGCCACACTATCAGAAGGACGTGGAGGCTTTGGAGAGAGTGCAGAAAAGGTTTACCAGGATGTTGCCTGGTATGGAGGGTATTAGCTATGAGGTGAGATTGAGTAAACTAGGATTGTTCTCCCTGGAAAGACGGAGGTTGAGGGGCGAACTAATAGAAGTTTATAAAATTACGAAGGGCATAGATAGGGTGAACAGTTGGAAGCTTTTTCCCAGGTCGGAAATGACAAACACAAGGGGTCACAAGTTCAAGGTAAGGAGGGCAAGGTTCAATACAGATATGCGGGGGACGTATTTTACACAGAGGTGGTGGGGGCCTGGAATGCGCTACCAAGCAAGGTGGTTGAGGCAGACATGCTAGGATCATTTAAGACTTATCTAGATAGCCACATGAACAGACTGGGAATAGAGGGATACAAACGGATGGTCTAGTTAGGAACACATGATCGGTGCAGGCTTGGAGGGCCGAAGGGCCTGTTCCTGTGCTGTATTGTTCTTTGTTCTTTGTTTGTTCTTTGTCAGGTGGGCTAGCAAGGTAAATATGTGGGGTTACGAGTATAGGGCCTGGGTAGGATTGTGGTCGGTGCAGACTCGATGGGCCAAATGGCCTTCTGTGCTGTAGTGATTCAGTGATCATGATATTTTGGAATTTTGTCTTTCTCGTAATTGTATTTTTCCCCTTTCTTGAGGGATATATGGAGAAGGGAAGGGGGGGTTGAGATGCTTAATGGCCAACTGCCCATTCCTCACCAGAGAAACAGGAGACCAGAAGTGAAAATACGGTGGGGACCTTGGACCCTTGCTTTGCCAGCCTGAATCCATTTTCAGGTGGATCTCTGAGCAGATGCGTAACTGGCACCCAGAACAGGCAGAATCATGCCAATGTGGGTCCTATACCTGTTGTAGGACTCTAATTGCAATTTTAAAATGGGGAAATAGGCTATTTCCAGTTTTTCCTATAGATGTGCTAAAAGGGACTGCAACCTCACAGCGCCAGGGACCCGGGTTCAATTCCCAGCTTGGGCCAGTGCCTGTGTGGAGTTTGCGTGTTCTCCCAGTGTCTGCGTGGGTTTCCTCCGGGTGCTCCGGTTTCCTCCCACAGTCCGAAAGGCGTGTTGGTTAGATGCATTGGCCATGCTAAATTCTCCGTCAGTGTTACCCGAACAGACGCCGAAGTTGGTGACTGAGGGATTTTCACAGTAACTTCATCACAGTGTTAATGTCAGCCTACTTGTCACACGAATAAATAAACTTTAAACTTAAAGGAAGCTACCCATAAAAGACAATACTTTGCTTTATTTAAAATTATTTTACTCTTCAAAACCTTACAAGACATCTTCGGCCTAATCTGTTCTTGACAAACCCCCCGACTTGTGTACCAGCCTCCCCAGCCTACGCCACAGTAAGCCCTACCTGCTGCCTGAACACAGAGGACTGATCCATTTAGCAACTATTGCTTCTTGATGACGTTTTTAATAAGGCCCATTTAGAAAATGTCAGGCAGCCAGAAGATCTTTCGAGTCCCTTTTAACATTTGGTAAACTACCTTGTGATATTATCACTACATTGACACGATGTTGACCCTTCAAAATAGATAGTCCCTTGGTAAGTACAGAGCTTGGGTATTGTTGAAAAGAGAGACGTGCTGTTGAAGCATTTTATCTTGCACTTGAATTGAATATAAGTGGATCGAGGCATACTAGAACAAAGAACAAAGAGCAAAGAAAAATACAGCACAGGAACAGGCCCTTCGGCCCTCCAACCCTGCACCGACCATGCTGCCCGTCTGAACTAAAACCCCCTACCCTTCCGGGAAGCATATCCCTCTATTCCCATCCTATTCATGTATTTGTCCAGATGCCCCTTAAAAGTCACTATCGTTTCTGCTTCCACGACCTCCCCCGGCAGCAAGTTCCAGGCACCCACCACCCTCTGTGTAAAAAAACTTGCCTCGTACATCTCCTTTAAACCTTGCCTCTTGCACCCTTAAACCTGTGCCCCCTAGTAATTGACTCTTCCACCTTGGGAAAAAGCTTCCGACTATCCACTCTCTCCATGCCCCAATGATACTCTCAATGATCTGTCCTTCTGTAGGAAATGTGAATGAGCTGCGCCAATCTGACTGCTCTTGCACTTTGCGAATGATTCAATCTTTCTCCATTTGGTCTAGTTTGAAGTTCAGTTTCTCTGGCAAGTAGACGCCGCACTGACGTGGTGGATCAATGGATGAACTTGCATTCTCCTGCAAGTGTAATGTTGTGGCTCCTTTGAAACTGCCAGTTTTGTTGAATCATTCTGGGAAGTTTGACATTAGCTCATGTGACAGAAGTAATTTCTGAGGTTGATCTTCTGAATGATCTCTGACTGGTTCCATAGGTTGTTACACATGTGAGGTCACGGCATGCCAGTAGATCTGCAACCGCTAGGCCTTTAGTTTCCATGATGAAGAGCACCCGTGACTCTTCATCTCGATGTTCTAAGGGCGGCATGGTAGCACAGTGGTTAGCACTGCTGCTTCACAGCCCCAGGGACCTGGGTTCGATTCCCGGCTTGGGTCACTGTCTGTGTGGAGTTTGCACATTCTCCTCGTGTCTGCGTGGGTTTTCTCCGGGTGCTCCGGTTTCCTCCCACAGTCCAAAGATGTGCGGATTAGGTTGATTGGCCATGCTAAAATTGCCCTTAGTGTCCTGGGATGCGTAGGTTAGAGGGATTAATGGGTAAATATGTAGGGGTATGGGGAAAGGGCCTGGGTGGGATTGTGATCGGTGCAGACTCGATGGGCCGAATGGCCTCTTTCTGTACTGTAGGGTTTCTAAGATTCTAAGATGTTCTAAGACTTGGAGGAGGATTGACTGTACTTGCCCTCCAGGAATATGGATCCTGCACATGGAATGAGTGAGCCATTGTACACTACAAGTTTCACTGCAGTAGGGTTCACCATGGCCTTCCACATGTGTGGATACATGCCTTTTAGAATCTGCAGAAGTAGCATGTTGGCACTTACCCCGTGTCAATCGTGGTTAATTATGAATAGTTACACACTTTCTTCGGACAGATAACTTGAATCTTGGCAAACATTTTGAATGATGTGATGGCATCTATATTTTTCCGTGAGATTGATGGTGCAAAACGTGTGTTCATTCTTTTTCATCTTATCACGGGGATTCCGGATGGGATTTGTTAGCTCTTCCATAGAATCCATAGAATTCCTACAGTGCAGAAAGAGGCCATTCGGCTCATCAAGTCTGCACTGACCACAATCCCATCCAGGCCCTATTCCCGTAACCCGACATATTTACTCTGCTAATCCCCTGACACGAGTACACTGTCACTGGAACACTACCAGCCACAGCCATCTCTCCTGCTCTCTTGCCCCTGCAGGGAAGAGTAATCTGTGGCTGGTAGTGTACCAGTGATGGTGTATCCCTTTACAGGCCCAGCTTGGTCCTTCTCCAGTGTCTCCTCTTGGACTTGTACTGATCTTGCAGCCGGTTTTCATGCAGATCCACTGTGGAATCGGCCGGTTCTGCTTCATCTTCTTAGCGAGGAATCGCTTCATCCTGAAGATTTTGTGGGATGGCATGGCCGCACATCCACGCAGACTGGCAGCGGACCCCCCCCCCGACCAGAGGATGATCTGGGTCCTGCCCCCCCTCCTCCTCCCACCTCCCCCTCCTCCTCCCACCACCCCCAACCCCCGCACACCCCCCCCCCCCCCCCCGCAACCAGAGGATGATCGTCAGAGAGCCGCTCTCTCCGCTTTCTGCTTTTTTTTTTCTTTCGCGCCCAGGCGCGCTCTGTCAGATTTTTTTCGAACTGCGAATGCGCAGCTCAGAGCTCCGATCGGTCCGCCAGCACTAAGCCCCGCCCACAGCGCGAATCGGACTGGAGCCGGCAAAACGCATATGGGCGCGCTGGAAAAAGGATTCCAGGCTTGGATCTATTTGACGCCCAGATTCGGCACTTAGACTCAAAATGGTAAAATCAGGCCCTGTGTTTTCAACATTCGCCGTCACTTTGCAACTTCATTGTGATCAGAGAATCATAGAATCCAACAGTGCAGAAGGAGGCCATTCGGCCCATCGAGTCTGCAAGGACCACAATCCCACACAGACCCTATCCCCATAATCCCATGCGTTTACCCTAGATAGTCTCCCTGACAATTTGGACAGATGTAGGGGCAATTTAGCATGACCAACCCACCTGACCCGCACATCTTTGAACTGTGGGAGGAAACCGGAGCACCCGGAGGAAGCCCACACAGACACGGGGAGACTGTGCAAACTCACACAGACAGTTACCCAAGCCGGGAATTGAACCCAGGTCTCTGGCGTTGTGAGGCAGCAGTGCTAACGATTGAGCCATCGTGCCGCCCTACATTTGACCAAAGTGTCAAGGGACTTCTCATGCAATGTAGCATGATTTAAGGGTGTTCACCATGTCATACCTGTACTTACTCTGACTAACATGTGTCATTCCACTGATGCCACCATATCGTGTTGGGCTTGGGTTTATTTACTGTACAAGATTTGCAGGTTCGGTGGATTGGCCATGGTAAATTGCCCTTTAGTGTCAGGGGGATTAGCAGAGTAAATACATGGGGTTACGGGGATAGGGCCAGGGTGGGACTGTGCTTGATGCAGACTCGATGGGCCAAATGGCCTCCTTCTGCACTGTAGGGATTCTTTGATTCTAAGATGCAAGGAACCAATCACTCATAAGGGATTGGGTAGACATGTTACAAGAACAAAGAAAAGTACAGCACAGGAACAGGCCCTTCGGCCTCCAAGCCCGTGCCGATCATGATGCCCTAACTAAACTAAAAAAAAAACCTTCTGCCTTTACTTGGTCCGTATCCCTCTATTCCCTCTCTATTCATGTACCCATCCAGATGCCTCTTAAATGTTGCTAATGGGTCTGATTCCACCACCTCCTCTGGCAGCTCGTTCCAGGCACCCACCACTCCCTGTGTAAAAAACTTCCCCCGTACGTTTCCCTGAAACTTGCCTCCTCTCATCCTGAACCTGTAATGGGTTCATTTATTAAGTACAGAGACACATGAAGACAGTTGTACATCGGTATAAAGCTTGATGACATCAGAGCTGTGTGCGTGCATCCTGCTCAAAGCAAAAGTGAAACAAAGACTGGATCACATGATTGATTTCCCTTCTAGTGATATCATGCTGATGTCTCTTAAAGGCATGACTCCAACAGCCTGTAACAGCTAGGTAATCAAGGCTTCCGTGATCATGATAAAAGTGAAGAAGATGAGCTCCTAATGGGCACATTAACTATCAGAGTTGCCTTGTTTATTGATACCCACCCCAGTGCCCACCCCAGTCCAACGTCGGCATCTCCACATCTTGTTTATTGATATGAACGGGGTCACGGGCCTTCCCACCCCCCACCCGACTACCCCGACCCTCATGAATATTGCCAATGTCGGGAATGGAGTTGACGGGCAGGCAAGCAGGTGCCATTCTTCTGACCGATTCCATGGATTGTTACTATCGTGAGGTCATGAGGTGCCAGTGGATCGGTAATCGCAAGGCCTTTAGTTGGCACCATTTTTCTTTTGGCTCCGGCCTCCATTCCGATCTGATTGGACCAGTGAAAGTCCTGTTCCGAGTGTCTCTAAAGGACGATACATTATCCAATGCTTCAGACAGGGTTGTGGTAACCTATATGTGCCCCCCCCCCCCCCCCCCCCCCCCACACACACACACACTCCCCAGAAACAGTGGGAACAGTGGAAACCCTATACTCTGATAACTAATTTCCTTTGTCAATGATATAGTGCAGATAACAACTGCTCTACCAATGAGCTCTTCCTTCTGCTTCATTTCCCCTGCATAATTATCAGTCCCTTTGTGTCATATTCTTCTTTGATTGAATATCTTTGTTCATCTCTCTTTTGTAAATCACCCTTCTTAATTCCTTTTCCTTTCAAAGCCCTCTGCTGAACTCCCATCGTCTCCCCCCTCTGTTTCTTCGCCTCCAATCCCTAATCCTCTCTTCCTTACTTACTTTATACATAAATGATAAAATAAAGCACAGGGGGCAATGCAATCTGCACATGTGTTTGTTTTTCTTTGTCTGCTTGTTCAACTGAAACAAAGGAAAAGCAAACAAATCTGAATTGAAAAATCTCCTTGCAGACTGCCGTGTTGGAAATCAGAGAATTGTAATGCAACACTTCAATTTCAGGCAATTAAATGTTAACTAACTCTACACGTTTTTTTCCTCTGTTGTTTATCTGTCCAGAAAATTGGGGTAAATTTTGCAAGCACCACCGTGCTTCTGGATGTCACTTAGTATATTTGTGCTAAATATCATTTGGCTTGAATTTCATCCTTGGAGCCAAGTCCGTGGCCTCGGCTGCAGAGGTAGAATCCGTTCCCGGGTGAGATTACTTTCTCAACGAGATTTCACAGTGGGCAGCCAATAAAGGAGTGGGGAGGAGTACTGAACAGAATACTGAAAGGCTTGGATAGAGTGGGGGTGGGGAAGATGTTTCCATTGGTCGGAGAGACTAGAATCCGAGGGCGCAGTCTCAGAGTAAAGAGACGACCCTTTAGAACCGAGGTGAGGAGGAATTTCTTCAGCCAGAGGGTGGTGAATCTGTGGAATTCATTGCCACAGAAGGCTGTGGAGGCCAGGTCATTGAGTGTCTTTAAGACAGAGGTGGATAGATTCTTGATTGGTAAGGGGATCAAAAGTTACAGGGAAAAGGCGGGATAAGTGGGCGGCACGGGGTGGCACAGTGCCAGGCACCCAGGTTCAATTGCTGGCTTGGGTCACTGCCTGTGTGGAGTCAGCACGTTCTCCCCGTGCCTGCGTGGGTTTGCTCCGGGTGCTCCGGTTTCCTCCCACAGTCCAAAGATGTGCAGGTTAGGTGGATTGGCCATGCTAAATTTCCCCTTCGTGTTAGTGTCAGGGGGACTAGCAAGGATAAATGCGTAGGGATAGGGCCTGTGTGGGATTGTAGTTGGTGCAGACCTGATGGGCTGAATGGCCTCCTTCTGCACTGTATGATTCTATTGGGTTGAGAACCTTATCAGCCATGATTGAATGGTGGAGCAGACTTGATGACAGTCCTCACTGATGGAAATAAGAGAGAAACCTTTGAGGTTAA
Organism: Mustelus asterias; assembly: GCF_964213995.1. NCBI lineage: Eukaryota > Metazoa > Chordata > Chondrichthyes > Carcharhiniformes > Triakidae > Mustelus > Mustelus asterias. The sequence continues at coordinate 12,169,179 of NC_135809.1, forward strand.
GACTGGAGTCAAGCAGGGATATGCCCCCATACTTTTCTCCATCTTCATCGCCACCATCCTTCACCTTGTCAAGAACCAGCTTCCCAGTGGAGTGAACATTGTAGGATGGACGGAAAACTTTCCAATCTCAACTGGTTGAACGCCAAGAAGAAAGCGACACTAGCATAATTAATAGAGCTTCAGTATGCGGATGACATCGCTATCTCTGCTCTCATGGAAGAGAATATCCAAGTCATACTTTCCAAATTCGCTGAAGTGTAGCAAAGAATCAGTCTCAGCCTCAACCTCAAGATGATTCAAGTCCTTTACCAACTCGTCCCAGGGCAAAGTCCGGTCTCTCCCTCCATCAAGATCAATGGAGAAATCCTTCCAAATGTGGAACATTTTCCCTAATTGGGGAGCCACCTCTCATCCAGGGCAAAGGTCCAACATCATATCCAATCCACGAGCACCTCCTTCAGACATCTAAGGATGAGAGTCTGCGATGACTATGCTGATGCCAAGATCCTCATGAACAAGGCAGACATTCTCCCGACTCCTCTAAGTGGCTCAGAAACTTGGACTACATATCTCCCAAAGCCCTGAAGAGGGGCCATCAATGCTATCTGAGAGGGACTCTCCTCATCAACTGGGAGGTCAGGCGTATTAAATCAGTGCCCTTGAAGGAACCAAGAACACCAGCATTGAGGTCCTGATCATCCAAAACCAACTCTGCTGGGCTGGCCATGTGTTAGGATGTCCCGACTGCCAAAGCAAATCTTCTTCGCCCAGCTCAAGGAGGGCTCCTGAACAAGGGGAGGACCAAGGAAGCACTTCAAAGACACCCTGAAGGCTTACCTCAAGAAATGAAACATAGATGTCAACTCCTGGGAGACTGCTGCTCAGAAGAGACTTGGAGGAAGCTTCTGATTGAAGGGACACAACTCTTCGAGGACTCCCGGCCGAAAGAGGAGGTTCGGAAAAGAAGCCTGAGAAGGGATTGCCAACGATCTAGAATCCAAGGACAAATCCCACCTCCCAGAAAACCTGCCAAGTGTGTGGTCGAAGATGGGGCTCCAGAATTGGGCTCATCAGCCACACAAGGGGCGGAACTTCCTGGCCGCGCTCGCCCCAAGCCCGGAAAATCCCACCCGAGGTCAACAGATCTTTGCATGGCCCATCCGAACTCACTACGATTCCCATGGTTGGCGGGACAGGAAAATTTTGCCCCAGGATTCAGAGCTGTGACCAGTGACACGGAGTTTCTAAGGTGGACAATCATCCTTGTTAGCGAGTGATCGCTGAAGAAAGGAATAACATGCACAGAGGGTTTTAATATGAGTGTATTAAGTATTACACAAGAAAAACATTGATCAGAAAAGTGTCATGTGTGCCTCTCAGAGGTCTTGCATCATGCCTTTCAATCGTTATCTCACTTAAACATGTCACACCCCATGAGTTGAAATGGGCAAATAACTAATCCAAATAATAATCTCTCCCTCAATGTCAACAAAACGAAGGAGATTGTCATCGACTTCAGGAAGCGTAAAGGAGAACATGCCCCTGTCTACATCAACGCGGAAGAAGTAGAAAGGGTCTTGAGTTTCAAATTTTTAGGTGCCCAGATCACCAACAACCTGTCCTGGTCCCCCCATGCTGACACTATAGTTAAGAAAGCCCACCAATGCCTCTACTTTCTCAGAAGACTAAGGAAATTTGGCATGTCAGCTACAACTCTCACCAACTTTTACACATGCTTCATAGAAAGCATTCTTTCTGGTTGTATCACAGCTTGGTATGGCTCCTGCTCTGCCTCAGACCGCAAGAAACTACAAAAGGTTGTGGATGTAGCCCAATCCATTGTGCAAACCAGCCTCCTATCCATTAACTCTGTCTACACTTCCCGCTGCCTCGGAAAAGCAGCCAGCATAATCAAGGATCCCACGCATCCCGGACATTCTCTCTTCCACCTTCTTCCTTTGGGAAAAAGATACAAAAGTTGAAGGTCACTTACCAAGCGACTCAAGAACAACTTCTTCCCTGCTACTGTCAGACTTTTGAATAGACCTACCTTGCATTAAGTTGATCTTCCTCTACACCCTAGCTATGACTGTAACACTACATTCTGCATTCTCTCCTTTCCTTTTCTATGAACGGTATGCTTTGTCTGTATAGCGCGCAAGAAACAATACTTTTCACTGTATGTTAATACATGTGACAATAATAAATCAAATCAAATTGACCAATTCTGAATGAAAAAAATGAATCAAAACAGTCGGTGAGTAGTACTGACAGATAAGGAAGTAGCAGGAATGTTGGTTAGCACTAAAATGTTTAAAAGGTGCTGATCTCAAACTGGCAAGTTACCATCACTGATACCTCAAAAGATTGAGCGAATGTGGGTTGAGCCACTTGTAACAAAAGTAATAGAAGTTGCAACCTATCATTTCTGATGTTCTATCATCATGCTCCCTTAGTTTAGATTAGTTTTAAAATGTCACACGCAAAATGAGTCTATTTTATTATTTGTACATGGGATTTGAATGTCACTGGCAAGGTGGTTTTTTTTGCAAAGATATACTTTATTCATAAAGTAACTGAGAGGAACATTACAAAACATTTTAAATTGTCATAACAGTGCGATGATATTCACATTTTCTACAGGGATCAGGATGTGCTGTGAAGTGCTTCGACAGAGTAATGAGAAACATTGCAATGTTTTTGTGACACAGTGCTGGTCAAATTATACTCATTGGTCATGTCGCACTCTGAGTTGCTGGCAAGGAGTTGCCCATCTCTAATTGCCCTTGAGAAGCTGATGACGAGCCATCTTCTTGAACTGTTGCAGTTTGTGTTGTGAAAGCACACACACAGTGATGTTAGGGTGAGCGTTCTGGGACTTTGACCCTGCGACAGTCAATGAGCAGTGATATAGTTCCAAGTTGGCATGGTGCGTGACATGGAGGGTACACTTAAAAGTTAACACTGGCTTACCTGACAACGCAGCCACAGAAATTCTGCTGTAGAAAGAAAGGGCGACACAGTGGCACAGTGGCTAGCTTTGCTGCCTCACAGTGCCAAGGACTCGGGTTTGATCCCAGCCTTCCAGTCTGTGTGGAGTTTGCACAATCTTCCCACATCCTCCGGGTGCTCTGATTTCCTCCTACTCTCCAAAGATGTGTGGGTTAGATGCATTGGCCGTGCTAAATTATCCCTTAGTGTCTCAGGATGTGAGGGATACGTGGGTAAATATGTGGGGTCATGGGGATGGGGCCCGGGTAGGGTGCTCTGTTGGAGAGTTGTTGCAGAGTCAATGGGGTAAATGGCCTCCTTCTGCACTGTAGGGATTTTATGAAAGTACTTTTCATGATGTGGAGATGCTGACGTTGGACTGGGGTAGGCACAATAAGAAGTCTCACAACACCAGGTTAAAGTCCAACAGGTTTATTTGGTATCACGAGCATTTGGAGCACTGTTCCTTCATCAGGTGAGTGGAGGTATGTTCACAAACAGGGCATATATAGGCAAAGACACAATCGCAAGAGAATTACAGATTGGAATGTGAGGAATGGTTGGAATGCACGTCTTTACAGGTAATCAAGTCTTTACAGGCACAGTAAGAAGTCTCACAACACTAGGTTAAAGTCCAACAGGTTTATTTGGAATCACGAACTTTCAGAGCGCTGCTCCTTCATCAGGTGAGTGGAGTGGACTGTTGGACTTTAACCTGGTGTTGTGAGACTTCTTACTGTGCCCACCCCAGTCCAATGCCGGCATCTCCACATCACAGTGTCAGAAGGTCAACATTCCTTCTTTAACCAACAGGACTAAAACAGGATGCCTGACCATTCACTCAATTTGCTCCTTGTGAGATCTTGGCCGCACTGGCTGACAGGCCAGTGACTACACTTGAAAAATTAATTAATTAAGTGAAGCATTTTTGGATATCCTGAGATAAGGCTAAATTTTTCACGCGAAACAATTATTCAATCCAGCCCACTAAGGCTGCTGCTTTTAATGGAAATGTCATTGGTTTACATCAATAGCATGAATAATTACTATTTGTATCAAACACAGCATATTGACAATGGCTATCTTCTAAGTGCTGTGAGTATAATAATCCTGTACAATTCATATATTGACAATTTTTATCTAACCCTGAGGCAGCAGCACAGATGTGACTTTGGGTCTCTGCCAACGTCTATCCTGCAAAGATTTATCAAGTTTATTGTGGAATAAACTGAGGCAACTGTATCTCCTGGAACAATATTTGTTTCTTTCCCTAAGTCCTGTAAGAAAATTTTCAAAGGACTTTTCTCTTATCATTTTGTGAGCAAGTGTTCTATATTTTAATATCATTTATACTCAAGTATTCTATATTTTAACCTTTCACTCCAATACAGCTGCTTCTCTAAGTGTTTATCTTATTATTTCATTGTGGTACAATGGCCTGGGAGCAGATGTTTTCTCATAGCATAGTGGCACAGCGGTTAGCACTGCTGTCTCACAGCGCCAGGGACTCAGGTTTGATTTTGGCCTTGGGCGATTGCGAGGAATCTGCACGTTCTCATCGTGTCTGCATGTGTCTCCTCCGGGTGCTCCGGTTTCCTCCTGCAGTGCAAAGATAGAACATAGAACATAGAACAGTACAGCACAGAACAGGCCCTTCGACCTGTGCAGGTTAGGTTGATTGGCCATGCTAAATTGCTCCTTAGGGTCCCAAGATGTGTAGGTTAGTGTACTTAGTGCGGGGTTACGAGGATGGGTGGGTGTTGAGCCTGGGTAAGTTACTCCGTCAGAAAGTCGGTGCAGACTCGATGGGCTGAATGGCATCCTTCTGTGCTGTAGGGATTCAATGGGTGAGAATTGTCCTGTCTGGCTAAGCATTAATATCACTTTTATCAAGTTAAACTTCACCCATAGAATTTACAGCACAGAAAAAGGCCATTCTACCCACCTGGTCTGGCATTTATATTCCTCCCAGTTCTACTGAAAGAACCCCTTTGGTATAACCTCTTTTCTCCCATATGTGGACACCTAGCTTCCCCTTAAATGCAGCTTTTTTTTCATCTCTCTCGATTGTTATTACCATTGGATTCAATGAAAATAAAGTCCTCCCTCAGCACTGCACAGAAGTGTCACGTGCTCAGATCCCTGGAGTGGGACTTGAACCCACAACCTAGAAGTGAGGAAATGCTACCCACTGCGCCACAGTTTTCCTTAATGCATGACTCTTCCCTCCATTCCTCATTTCTCTATTTCTCTACATTTAAGTGGTGCATTTCCCTATGGGGAGAGAGTCGACACTTTATCAAGCAATGAGAAACTCTACCTCATGTGCGGTCCTCAGTGGATCAGTTGAACAATTTTTTCAGAATGGGAATGGAATTCCACATTTATCAGATGTCAATGTGAGTCACATAATACTTTAAAAATGAAGTGTTATTGTCACTGTTTCTCAACTTCTCCTCAATTCCAAGAAGAAGTATTCAAAGTTCCATTTTTTCCAAACAAAAATATGAACTGATAATGAATTTAGCTAAAATGTGAATGAAGTGTTTCGATCCCCCACCCCCAGTTGGTGTTATAACTGGACAGGAAGATTCCAGAACAGAACCCTGTCTTAAAAGGCCGAGGGGGCGATTCTCCAGTCTACTCGAGCAACGCAGCAGGCTGGGAGACATCAGCTGGGGGGGGCCTGTGTCCGGCTGATCGCGAGTCACCCAAGCACTTTTATTCGACCTAATTAGCCTCCTGCTGGAAATCAGCATGAGGCTGATTACAATGTTGAAATTTCAATTTCCATATCATTAGCGAGCCTGGGATGGTAGTCTCTGGGCTCCCTTGTGCCCATCCGTTCCTCCGCCACCCCTCCCCCCCACACACACTCCCCCCCCCCCCCCACACCACCGGCTGGGAGAGGTTCCCACCAGCGGAGATTAAAGCTGGTCTCCATCAAGGGTGACCAGGTGTGATCATCCCACTGTCCTTAAGGTCATTAAGGACACCCGGGAGGTCAGGGGCGGTGGGGCTGAGGGGGGGGGGGGCGGTTGCCGCTTGGTCAGTGCCAGTTTGGCAGTGCCAGCCTGACACCTTGGCACTGGGCAGTGCCAAGAGGGAGGGGCCGGGGGGTGGGACAGGCCTGATTGGTGGTGGTGGTGGGGGAGGGGGGAACCGCCGTGCAATCTGCAATGGAATCGGTGGGAAAGAGAAGGAGGAGGCGATCGGGGCTCGATATGGGGGAAGGGGAGATTGGGGCTACACATGGTCGGGGGGGGGAAACTGGGGCTGCACATGAGGGGGGTTCGGGATTGGCCGGGGGGGTTGGTGACTGGGGCTGTCCCGGGGTGTGGGGGAGGATTCAGGCCAGCGATCAGGGAGTGTCGGGGAGGCTGATGATCAGCAGACCAGCGATGGGGGCGGGGGGGGGGGGGGTGGCGGGGGGGGGCAGTGCGCATGCGCCGATCTCCCTACTGACAGAGCAACGCATGCGCAGTGGCCCATTTAGCGCGCTGATTCTGCCCTCCCCAGCAGGATGAGGTCCCCCCCCCCCCGCCTTTACCGACATAAACCCCCCTGAGCCACTCTGTAACACACAATGTATCAGAGATTCGTAAAGCTAAGTATGTCCAAAAGTAGGCACGAAAATCTCCCATTTTCCCCCTTATTGGACACTGAGTTTTTTTGGGGAGAACCGCCCCCCCCCCCCCCCCACCATAATTTTTACTTTTCTTAACAAAATGTGGAGGAATGTAGTCGCAGGACCATTAATTAGTTTTAACAAGAAAAAAACATTTATTAAACATAAAACATTGGGTTATGATTTAATACTCCTTTACTCCCTCCTTAGATGAACAAATATAACATAGATTTTAAAATGAAGACGGGTTGCAAAGTACATTTTAAGCTACAATGGTCTCAGTAACACAAAGTCCCTTTAAGTACACAGATTGGCTGCGGTCAAATACACAAACTCCACCATGAAATTGTAATGCCGAGACGTGGGCAGCACACGCTTTGTGTTGCCTGATGCCGAGGACAAAGAAACAGACCTACTTCTGTGGAGCAGTCAATCTCTGAGTGCTCGCTCAAACCTCACTTCACCTTCCTGTTGTTGCCATGTCTCCTGCCTGCTTTTCCCTCTGTAAATCGACTGTTTAATCAACATCGGCAGCCAAACTAGACATTGTTTTGGCATCAAAATGCAAGGACATGCCTTGAAGAAATGAAAGGAGTGGAATGTACACACAATAACAGCTGCTCTAATCTGTTTCCACAGTACACCGGTTCCACACTCGCTCACCTGTTTATGAGTTGCAGGCATTTTGTTACTCAAATAAAGCCTGTTACAAAAAAAAAACAATTCATGCCCCCAGCAGTTGCGAAGCATCGTTGCCTTTGCAACCATGAGGGAATTAAACGTGGCAAGGAATCATGGTGAGAGACGCTCTATCAGTCTATTTACAGGGGAGTGCGGTTGAGCAGAGGGCTCCACTTTATCGCAATATTTTAGCCAGTTACAAATTGGTTTTAAAGGTTAGGTAGTCAGGGGAGCCAAGTGGTAAGTGTGCATAATTCATAATAAACTAGGTGACAAGTGTCATATAAGGTGACAAACACAGTGACTAGGGAGGAACATCAATTTGGGGTGGTAGAGTTACGCTCCATCACTCCAATAGTACAGGACTCTTACACTGTTCAATGCTGCACTTCCGTGTACAGCTAAAATCACACTCGCCTCGAGCCAGAACAATTACAAGAATAAAAAAGCACTTGCATTTATTTAGTACCTTTCATGACCACTGCCTCTTTAAAAACATTTAACAAGTTATTTGTGCAGTGTAGCCACTGTTGAGAAAACGTACCAGCCAATTTCTGCAGGAAAGGTTGCCAGAAACAGCAATGCTGTTTTATTTATTTATTAATGTCTCAAGTAGGCTTACATTAACACTGCAGTGAAGATACTGTGAACGGCGGCACGGTGGCACCGTGGTTAGCACTCACAGCGCCAGGGACCCAGGTTTGATTCTGGCCTCGGGTCGCTGTCTGTGTGGAATTTGCACTCCCTCCCCATGTCTGCGTGGGTTTCCTCCGGGTGCTCTGGTTTCCTCCCGCAGTCCAAAGATGCAGGTTAGGTTGATTGGCCATGTTAAATTGACCCTAGTGTCAGGGGGATTAGCAGGGTAAATGTGAGGTGTTATGGGAATAGGGCCTGGGTGGGATTGTGGTTGGTACAGATTCGATGGGCCGAATGGCCTCCTTTTGTACTGTAGGGATTCCATGTGAGTGTCGCAGGAAAGGGAACCCAGGAGGCAGAAGTTCAGGAGTCTCAATCTTTGCAGTTGTCCACTAGGTTTGAGATTCTCTCAGATAGTTTGGATGAGAGTTGGGGGCTGCAGGACGGACAAGCTGACTGACTAATGGCACCATGATATATGAAGCCAATTAAGTCGGAGGAGCAAAAAGGAATGTTGTGGCAGTAGGGGACAGTATAGTGAGGGGGATTGACACTGTTCTCTGCATCAGAGAGCGAGTGTCCAGAGATGGTGTTATCTGCCTGCTGAAAGGGGGAGGATCCAGTCATCATGGTCCTTGCCGGTATCAATGACCTAGGTAGAGATAGAAAAGAGATTCTACATAGAGACAAGAGGAGTTGAATACTAAATCAAAAAACAGAACCTCAAAGGTAAAATAATCTCTGGATTATTATCTGAGCCATGTGAAAATTGGCAAAGGGTAAATCAAATTATAAAGACAAATGTGTGGCTCAAAGATTGGCATGGGAGAATCTGCTTTATGAGGCCCTGGAACAGCCACTGGGTATATTGTACCATTAGAATGGTCTATACATGAACTATGCTGGGACCAGTGTTGTAGTGAGCTGCACAACTAGGAATGTAAAGAGAGCTTTGAATGCAGAAACAGAGAAAATAGGAGCAGGAGTAGGCCATTCGGCCCTTCAAGCCTGCTCCACCATCCAGTATGATCATGGCTGATCATCCAACTTAATGGCCTGACTCCCCCCCGTTCCCTCCATATCCTTTGATCCCCTTCGGCCCAGGAGCTATATCCATCGGCGGTAGAGAATTCCACAGGCTCACCACTCTCTCGATGAAGAAATGTCTCCTCATTTCTGTTCTAAAAGGTTTGCCCCTCATCCTCAGACTGTGATCCCTGGTTCTGAACTCTCCCCACCATCGGGAGCATCATTGCTGCATCTACCCTGTCTAGTCCTGTTAGAATTTTATAGGCTTCTATGAGATTCTCCCCTTTGTTCTTCCACGTAGAGGGGGCAAAAGGCCAAATTTTGGAAGGGGTGTTAAATTAAAGAGTAGAGAAAGGCAAGGCAAGAGAGAAAAGGTATAAATGTGGAAAATGATAAACAGACATGGACAGGAAGCGACAGAAAGTACAAATCAAAGGGTAAATCAGCAGAAGATAATGTTAGAGATAACAAAAATAATAGAAGGATAAAACTAAAGGTTCTGTATCTGAATGCATGCGAACCATGGCATGTATTGCAGTGGTGGGGATGACCTGCCATTAGCCATGGCGGGATCTTCTAGTCCTGCCGCTGTCAACAAGATTTCCCATTGTTCACACCTTCCACTGCTAGGGAACCTGCTGTGTAGGGATAATACATTGGGGAAGCCCGCTAATGGTATCCAAACATAATGAGGTTCCTGGCCTTTCATAGCAGGAATGCCATTACGTTGATTCTCCACCCCCGCCATCATTCCCAATCACTGAAAACCGGGGCAGAAAATCCCGTGTTTAACCAACTTATTGGAATTCCTTGAGGAAGTAACATGAGCTATAGATAAAGGGGAACCAGTGGATGTACTGTACTTAAATTTCCAGAAGGCATTTGATCAGCAACTAATTGGCCGGCAGCTCTCTGAGATGGGACTTCCTTCTAAGTGCAGATGGAAGTTACACCAGCTGCCAATCGGTGTTTACTAGAGTGTAAAATAGTGGCGGGTTGTCAGAGGTGGCAGGGCTGCGGGTCCCTATTGACTCTCTGGATGCTGGGAGCCGAAACCCTGCCATCCGAACAATTTAGGCCACGGTCTTGGTTTAACTTCTCATCTGATAGATGGCATATCCAACAGTGCAGCACTCCCTCAGGTCTGCACTGGCAGTGTGAGCCTAAATTTTGTGCCCAAGTCTCTGGAGTGGGACTTGAACCCACAAATGATTCAGAGATGAGTGCGGTACTTATAGCCTAAAGTGTTAACAGATAGGAAATTGTAGTGACTTTAATCAGGCAATTGATGTTGGCTTGTTAGAATATGAACTCCCTGATCTACGGGCACCCGGTGCGGAGGGGGGTGGGAGGGAGGATGACCTCCTCATGAACCTGCTCCTGGGCCTGCCAAGGCATTCCATCTACAGGTCCAGGCACTGGGCGATTGAGGGGGTCGTCCAACCCAGCTGTCTGCCCCTCTACCGCGACTATATTCGCAGCCGGGTGTCCCTGAAGAGGGAGCACGCAGTGTCCGAGGGCACAGTTGATGCCTTCCGTGCCCGCTGGGCACCGCAGGGACTGGGGTGTATTATTGACCCCTTTAATCACATTTTAATTTTATGTTTTATGTTTTCTTTCCGCTTTGTTTTTTGTTTCAGGCGATTCCCCCTCCTTTTAGGGAGCTGCCCCATTTGAGTTGTCCCTAAGTTAAGTTGATTTTGTTTATTTGGTTGCACACAAAAAGATGTCCCTGATTAAGGGCCAAATTGATGGGCCAATTGGGGAGCCTCTTGCTTTGTATTTCACCAGGCATGGCAGTTCCTCTGGCACTCTGAGTGTAGACTGTTAATGGAAAGCACTCTGTATGCTGTTGACAGACTTGTAAATAAAGGGGTTTTGGTGAAGGGACTTCTGCTTCCGAGGGCTTATTACAGAAATGCTGAAATTTACGGTAGATGATGATGTACCACTGACACAACTCACTTGTGTTAGACTCTCTGGGCGGGATTTTCCAGCCACACTCGCCTCAAGGCCAGAAAATCCCACCTGAGGTCAACGGACCTTTGCATGGTCCGTGTCCCGCCGGCTACGATTCCAGTGGCGGGCAGGGCAGGAAAATTCCGCCCTCTCTCCCTCTCTCTCTCTTGAGGGAGAGTTTGGAACCATGTCTAAGAGCTATGTGCCTACTCTGCAACCTGTTTAAATGCAGTACGAATAAACAAGTATTCAGCAGATACCAGAGTATGTCTACAGTCTGTCTAAGAACCCAGTCTCATGTCTAGAGTCAAGGATAGAAGGACCCATCTCAGAACAGTAACGACTCAATCACAGCTGTTAGCACTGTGACTAGACTTGAAAGACTGAAATGGAGAAGAAAGGATTCACTAAGGTGATGCGTTAGAAGTGGTTTGGGAAGAAGGAGAGATCGGAGATAAGCATTGCTACACCGATGAAATGAAGGTGGACCATGTTCATAGTTTCTAAAGCATTGTGGGTTCACTTGGAGCAGCGCTAGGCTCATAGTGGACAATGAAAGAATGCTTTAAAGAGGAAAGAATTAATCATATCTCTAACCACATCTATGATATAAAGTGAAAATTACTAAAAATGCATACAGAATATCTATTTTATCCTGCACTAAAATGTTTGAAGACATTCCAACCTGCCTCTTTTCTGTAATACCTAAAGATGACAAAGCGGCTTTAATTAGTGTGAGTTGACTGTAGGTTAAATCATTCTCTTTCATATTGCTGTTTCACTGGTGATGCCGCCTGGATCGAACAGATGCTTTTATCTGAGCTATTTACACTTTTCGTCCTCACTCCCACCTCCCCAATCGAAGTTTAAAACGCAGGTTAATAATATGCGGCCCCTGGGTGAATTATTAATCGGCAGGCAGAGTTTGCAAGCTGCCTCACGCCACTGACATTCCTGATCAAAGATGATCAGAGGAATTTGACACAGATTAAAATTTCAAAATGAGTTCTTGGAATAAGTTAAAAGGAGACCGTTAACACTGGGGAACATTAATGCAGTGTTCTGTAAGTAATTTGTGTGGTCTGACCTTTAGGAATTGGTATTAGATTCCTTTGTGTATCCATTGTGTCACCTTGCATTAGGAAAGGAACACTGCAAGTGAAGGTGGAATCCGAATTTCTGCCTGGAAGTCTGGCAAAAGTGTAGCTTCCTTTCAGTGCAAAGATTCAGTCGGTTCATACATTGTGAAATTGAGGTTAAACCATTGTCTCTGTTTTAACAATTTAATTATCCCGCAGATTACAATCCACCTTTTTACTTTGAAACCCTGTTTCTTTTGGAGATTTTTTTTCCCACTCAAAAGTGCCCAGCTGGGATGCTTTATCCCTACTCTCCCTGAAGGACTCTCGACCACGAGATGGGGATGAGTTGATTAAAGCGATTTAAGCAACTACCCGCAGTTAACCATTGCCGCTAAACCTGACACAATCGATACGACTTAAGACACAAAATAGTCCATAGGCTGATTACGCCGCTTCTTCTCGGTTCACATAGCAACGAGCTGCTGCAGTCTCCGGGGAGATTCCACTGGGGGAATTGTAGGAAACTCAAGAGGCCTTTGTCAGTCAGTCAGTCGGTAGCAGCAGGCAAGGGAAGTACAAGCCCCATCTGCACTGCTTGTATGTTTTCCACTGATGTTTCACATCCATCCTATGTTTGCATTCGGCAGTCCAGTAACTCATGAGAATTTGCGTCAAGGCAATGTTAATTTACGGATAAAAGGTGTAGGAGACAACTCAATGTTATTTCTCTGTGCATTATGCAGATTCCTCAAGGAACCCCATCAAACGTGAAGGAAAGATTGTCATTCAATCTGTTTGATATCAACATACCAGATCAAATCTTTGCTATCAACATTAAGTAGTCTATTTAAATGTGCAAACAGCCATGTTTAATTAGTTTTACCATTTAGGTTCCATGAACCATTACTACATAGTTTCAGTGAAAATTTTGCTAGCACCATTTCATCGCTATACTCCTAATTCTGGTCTCACGAGCATCCATGGTTTTCATTGTTCTATCATTGGTGGCCATACCTCCAGAGGCCTCGATCCAGGGTGGCACGGTGGCACTGCTGCCTGACAGCGCCAGGGACATAGGTTCAATTCCAGCCTCAGGTGACTGGCTGTGTGGAGTTTGTCTGTGCATATTGTCTGCGTGTGTTTCCTCCGGATACTCCGGTTTCCTCTCACGGTCCAAAGATGTGCATGAGACAGTGACCCAATGTTGATTGGCCATGGTAAATTGCCCCTTAGTTTCCCAAGGTGTGTAGATTAGGGGGATTAGTGGGGTAAATATGTGGGTATACTGGGATAGGGCAGGGGGGGTGGACCTGGGTAAGATAGTCTGAGAGAGGTGCAGACTCGCTGGGCCAAATAGCCTCTTTTGAACTGTAGGATTCTATGATTCTATGATAAGCTTTGGAAATCCTTCCATAAACCTCTCTGCTTTTCGACTGGAAGATGTAAGCTTTTCTACCCTGGAGAGTTTAATCTATTGTTTGGACGTGAGAATTATGAAAAGTAATGAGACAGCGCTCAAAGCTCAAATTAAACATTCATGTCTTCACTAGGTTTGAATAATACAACACACCTATTACAATGCAACTGTTAACAATACATCCATTAGTTACAAATATGTTACAAGAAATCATATATGCAACCACCCTGCTGTTCAAACCATCTCGCAACTGACCAATGTGGGCAATATGTTTCATTGATAAGATCATACTGTCTTATCCAAATCCACCTTAAGTCATAGCTGCTCAATTTTGATTCAAGCTACGATATTAGAGATTCCTTGACAATGTCCATGTGTTTAAACCTATGTAAGATTTTACATCTACCTAACAGAAAAACAGGAAAGACAAGATGGAAGTATCTTATCCCCCAAGTTCCTGGGATTCCTTGAGTGTTGCCTTCACAGGTGATGTCTTTCTCTTCTTCTATCTCTGAAGTGATGTTGAACTGTATCCAGAAGAATCATTCTCCAGAAGCCATGGTAACACTGTGCCAATAAAGAAAATGCTTTTCTAACTTTTATCTCCATTCTCAGTATTCCTGAATCTCTCATTTGGAAATTGTCCAAATTCACCTCTTCCAATGGCTTAGGGAACGGATCATCTGATGTCACCCCACCCCGTAACTGGAATAATTCAGACTGAAGACAAATGTCCATCTCTTTTTCCCTGGGCCTCTAGGGGATACATTCCATTATGAACAACTAACACATTTCCTTTAGATGCAGACCAGTTGTAAAGTCACATCCCTTCAATACATTTTAACCCAAGTCATAGACATGGAAACCCTAGAGTGCAGAAGGAAGCCATTTGGTCCATCGAACCTGCACCAACAACAATCCCACCCAGGCCCTATCCCCAAAACCCTACAATCCCACCCAGGCCCTATCCCCAAAACCCTACAATCCCACCCAGGCCCTATCCCCAAAACCCTACAATCCCACCCAGGCCCTATCCCCAAAACCCTATGTTAGAGGGATTAGCGAGGCTGATACTCATCCCGGAACACTAAGGGACAATTTAGCATGGCCGATCAACCGAACCCGCACATCTTTGGACTGTGGGAGGAAACTGGAGCAACTGGAGGAAACCCACGCAGACACAGGGGAGAATGTGCTGACTCTACACAGCAAGTGGATCAAGCCAGGAATCGAACCCAGGTTCCTGGAGCTGTGAGGCAGCAGTGCTAACCAGTGTGCCACCATGGCCCCACAGATCAGAAATCCAAGAAGAACAAAGGCTATTCGGAGGCAAGAATTTTGCTTCTCCTGAGCTAGATAAGATGTCTTCTTATGTTCTGAAAAGGGAGGGACTTTTTAACTGCATCTGTTTTGTGTGCTCTTTAAATGTTTGGAAGGTGGGATTCTCCAGTCCCGCTGCAGTGAATGGAATTTTGGCTGAGCGCCAAATTCTCCGTTCTCGCTGGCAGCGGTGGCGGGGACGTCCGACGTCGGAGAACTCTGGCCAAGTTGTCATTCTAAGTTGAAGCTACTTTTTCGCCATGTTTTCAAAAACAGAGTTGCTGAATCCAGACTCTCAGGCTACTGAAAAGTTATAAAATCATTAAGTTTTATTTTACTGACAGCTGTCATGGTGCAATGCATTCCAACTGACTTGACTACTGAATGTCTCAGTTACAGAAATTGAAACTGAGCAACTTAATTTGAAAAGTTGCTCAAGAATAAAATCCATAGATGTCACAAAACAATAACGAACCCTAAAAATATGCAGTATTATCAAAATCTTACACCTCCTTCAGTGATTTTACATTCCTCATGGATGTTGTCTTCAAGATCGTTATCATTAACTGCTCATTAATCCTCTTGGTCAACACACATTTGGAAATCATGGGGCAGTTAATTGACTTAGAATAAACTGTTACTTGGAGAACTAAACATGTAAACCTTGTGTGTTCCAATACTTCTGCATTGCAAAAGAAGAAAACTCTGACATAATTTTTCAATGGCAGCTTTTGTCACTCCCTTGCAGTTTACAAAACAATTATATTAGCTAAACGTTTTTTGGCTGCCTGCTCGTTGTGTTTGTGAAGCGTAACCAGCGTTCTAACCTGGCATCAAAACAAAACATCGCTTTGAAGTAAGCCTGTTTATTGGTTCCAACCCAATTTTATGACTCTTGCCTTTTTTTGCCAAACATTCCATTGCCTTAAAGTTCAGAATCATTGAATCCCCACAGTGCAGAAGGAGGCCATTTGGCCTATCGAGTCTGGATCAACAATAACCCCACCAAGGCCCTATCCCCGTAACCTCACATATTTACCCGGCTAATCCCCCTGACACTAAGGGACAATTTATCATGGGCAATCCACGTAACCCGCACATCTTTGGACTGTGGGAGGAAACCGGAGCACCCGGAGTTTAACCAGTGACTGTCAACATAGAAACATAGAAACCCTACAGTGCAGAAGGAGGCCATTCGGCCCATCGAGTCTGCACCAACCACAATCCCACCCAGGCCCTACCCCCACATATTTACCCGCTAATCCCGCTGACCTACACATCTCAGGACTCTAAGGGGCAATTTTTAACCTGGCCAATCAACCTACCTGCACATCTTTGGATTGTGGGAGGAAACCGGAGCACCCGGAGGAAACCCACGCAGACACGAGGAGAATGTGCAAACTCCACACAGACAGTGACCCAAGCCGGGAATCGAACCCAGGACCCTGGAGCTGTGAAGCAGCAGTGCTAACCACTGTGCCACCCTGCTGCCCCACCCTGTTCCCACCCTGAGTTAGATAATTGCTGCAAATCTCGACCACAACTTCTGATTAAAAATATGATTAAGCCAGTTAAAAATGTTACAGCTTCTTACACTACTTTCCACTCCTTCTGTAAGGTGCACATTTAAACCCTCTCCTTTAAGATATCTATTTTTATCCTCTCCTTTAAGATGTTCATTTAAACTGAACTCTCTCATTTACCTTTTGATTCAGCTTTCATTCACCTGCCCTGATATTTCCTTATGCGCCTCTGTGTCAAATATTATTTAATAACACTATGGCAGTCCTTGACTATACAATGTTCCAGTTATGACGAGTGGTGTTTGCGGCATTTGGAAATTGACCTCCTGTTTCAACTTTCCATGTCAGTTTCGACCTCACCACGCCTCATCAATGGTGACCTTCCAAAGCCACGTCAGTCGCGACCTCACGATGCCACATAGGTGGTGTTTATACACGGTGCCACAGTGGTTAGCACTGCTGCCTCACAGCACCAGGGACCCGGGTTCAATTCCCGGCTTGGGTCTGCACAGGGTGTGCACATTCTCCCCGTGTCTGCATGGGTTTCCTCCGGGTGCCCCTCCCACAGTCCAAAAGGCATGCTGGTTAGGTGCACTGATCATGTTAAATTCTCTCTCAGTGTACCTGAACAGGCACCGGAGTATGGTGACTAGGGGATTTTCACAGTGACTTCATTGCAGTGTTAATGTAAGCCTACTTGTAGCACTAGCAAAATAAAAAAAATGTGCATCAATGTTCAGTTGCTGTTCAATGCACTTTTGCAGTACTTGGTGCCTTTGTTTTTTCCAAACACTGGGCAGAATTTTCCAATGCCACCCGCCACGGGAATTGTAGCGGGCAGGACACAGATCATGCAAACATCTGTTGACCTTGGGTGGTATTTTTTGACCTTGGGGAAAGGGAGGCCGAAAAATCCTGTCCTCTGTCTAAAAATGTAAAAGTGTTAAAGTTTATTTATTAGACACAAGTAGGCTTACATTCACACTGCAATGAAGTTACTGTGAAAATCCCCTAGTCGTCACACTCCGGCGCCTGTTCGAGAACACCGAGGGAGAATTTAGCATGGCCAATCCCCACTAACCCGCAAATCTTTGGGCTGTGGGTGGAAACCGGAGCACTCAGAGGAAACCCACGCAGACACGGGGAGAGTGTGCAATCTCTACACAGACAGTGACCCAAGCCGGGAATCGAACCCGGATCCCTGGCGCTGTGAAGCAGCAGTGCTAACAACTGCTTGCTAGCCCATAATAATGGCAGAAAAGTGTAAATCTGATGTAAAAGATGTTGCTTCTTCTAAGAAACGTGGAGAAATTATTATGGAAACAAAAATGGAAATAATTTAGAGACCTGAAAAAGGTGAGGCACACACTGAATGGATAGAGCTTTGGATATCCCCTGAATGACTATCATAAACATCCTGAAAGACAAATTAAGAATTCAGGAACATGTTAAGGGTTTGGCTGTTATGCAATTAACCATGGTAACTAAGCAGTGTGTGGGACTCATTGCTCATGTTGAGAAACTGTTAATAGTCTGGTTGGAGGACCAAAATCAACTCTGTCCATTCTCCTCGTGTTTGCGTGGGTTTCCTCTGGGTGCTCCAGTTTCCTCCCCCAGTCCAAAGATGTGTGGGTTAGGTTGATTGGCCATGCTAAATTGCCCCTAGTGTCAGGGCGATTAGCAGGGTAAATATGAAGGGATACGGGAATAGAGCCTGGGTGGGATTATGGTCGGTGCAGACTCGATGGGCCAAATGGCCTCCTTCTGCACTGTAGGGATTCTGTGATGATGATAATTCAGGGAAAGGCTAGGAGTCCTTATGATGATCTAAATAAACTACTGGAAAGCCTTTTAATCAACCAGGAGTGGTTCATGTGTTTTAAAGTCATGGTCAATTTTTTACTGGGGAGGCGATGATCGAGTGGCATCATCACCGATTATTAATCCAGAAACTCAGCTAATGTTCTGGGAAACTGGGTTTGAAACCCGGTAGATGGTGGAATTTGGATTCAACATGAAAAAAAATCTAGAATTAAGGATCTACTGATGACCATGACACCATTGTCGGAAAAAACCATCCGGTTCACTAATGTCGTTGAGGGAAGGAAATCTGCCGTCCTTACCTGGTCTGGCCTACATGTGACTCCAGAGCCACAGCAATGTAGTTGACTCTCAATGTGTTGGCTGAAGCATTCCAACATTTGGAAGCTGCCATGACCCTGTTTGATGAACGTGGTCCCAACATTGAACGCAGTGCATCAGCTTCAGTGAACAAGAGCATATACAACCAACACAGCTGCTGCAGAGAGATTTACCAGGAGATGATAACATCTGTCCAAACTTCGTTGGACACTTTCTTGAAGAAAGCAAAGAAGGCACCTGAAAAGATTGAAGCCAAAAATCCAAAGAAGACTCCAGCCAATGAGCCTTCAAAATCTCCACCCAAAACCCAACAAAGTAACCTTAGAGAAGTCCTTCCCCTGAAAAGCTCATCCAGCCAGACCCAGCCACGAGCCCAGGAAGGATGAAGACACATTACTGTAAAGCTTTAAAACATTGCCTATGTATTTTAGATAATTTCTTGGTAATGTTCAGTGGACAGCACTGTATTAGACAGTATATATGTATATTTCTTTTAAGCCAGTATTTATTGCCCATCCCTATTTGTCCTTGTGAATGTGGTGGTGAGCTGCCTTCTTGAAACACTGCAGTGTATGTGGTGTAGGTACACCCACGGTGCTGCTAGGGAGGAAGTTCCAGGATTGTGACCCAGCCACAGTGATGGAACGGTGATATATTTCCAAGTCAGGATGGTGAGTGACTTTGAGACCTCCAGGTGGTGGTGCTACCCTTGTCCTTTTAGATGGTAAACGTCGTGGATGTGGAAGGTTTCTATCAGCTGAGTATATTTGCTGCTGGTGTATTTGTCACTGTAACAGGGGATAAATGTCAACCTCACTGCCTGTGGAACCAATCATTGTGTAACTCACCTCATATTCCAAAAGTTTTGATTGGAGTGAAAAGGGAGAGGGTGGGTGATCCATAGGCTGGAGTTTTACTGTCTCATCTGCCACGGGAATCGGAGCGGACGAGGGGCGGACAACGGAAAGGTCCATTGACCTTGGGTGGGTATTTACGGTTGTGGGACGAGCAAGGGTTTAAAATCCCGCCCATTGTGTCAAACTATGATGGTGAATATTGACTAGCATCTAGCCAATAACAAGGCAAAACTCAACTTCCCTATTAATAAACATTTTGGTCACTCACAAGTACTTAAAAAAGTAACGTTTATTTATTAGTCATAAGTAAGGCTTACATTAACACTGCAATGAAGTTACTGTGAAATTCCGTTAGTCGTCACAGTCTGGCGCCTGTTCGGGTCAACGCACCTAACCAGCACGTCTTTCAGACTGTGGGAGGAAACCGGAGCACCCAGAGGAAACCCACGCAGACACGGGGAGACACTCCACACAGTGACCCAAGCCGGGAATCGAACCCAGGTCCCTGGCGCCATGAGGCAGCAGTGCTAACCACTGTGCCACCGTGCCGCCCCGACTCTTGTACAATGATATTCTCCAATTATTCTGTAATGGTTGAATTTTGAGAAAACGTGAGCAAACCTCTCCTTTCTGAGAAGTAGAGATGGTGCCTTATTACAATAATCAATTTGGTTGCCGACACGTTGCATTGGTCACAAAGGAGGCTTGCATCTCCAGGCTGCACTGGCTTCCACTCAAAGCAATGAGCATCAGGTGACATGTGCAACTCATTCTGCCTAGTGTAAGATGTCATCTCCCTGCCCTCTCCTGCCCCCATTGCCTTCAGGGACTCTTCTCATGGACGTGTCACACAGGCAGATGGTGCCGACACCTGCAGCATGATGAGCTCCTGTCACTGTACCGGCATCTCTCACTGTCTGAAACGTGCAGGACAGGTGAATAAAGGAGATTTGAATATGATCCCCTGGAGACTATCTAAAAGAACCACGACAGTGACTCTCAGGTCAAATCAGCAGCACAAGTCAAAATGTTGTGACTAATAATAGGTGACTGCCTTACCGTGTGGGTTTGGGACCAAGGACTGATCCTCTGTGTCCGGAGTCCCAGGCTATCATTGGTATACAAGTTACGTGCTGGTATACACCGTGAGGCTTTACCACAACTGAAGGTTTGAATGAAACCCATAAATCATTGGCACGGAGCAGCACGGTGGCACAGTGGTTAGCACTGCTGCCTCACAGCGTCGGGGACCTGGGTTCGATACCCAGCTTGGGTCACTGTCCGTGTGGAGTCTGTACATTCTCCCCGTGTCTGCATGGGTTTCCTCCGGTTTCCTCCCACAGTCCGAAAGACGTGCTGGTCAGGTGCATTGGTCGTGCTAAATTCTCCCTCAGTGTATCCGAACAGGCGCCGGAGTGTGGCGACTAGGGGATTTTCACTTCACTGCAGTGTTAATGTAAGCCTACTTGTGACAATAATAAATAAACTTTAATAAATAAACTTCAAAACTTTCAGATCATTAAAAAGGCAAAAGTCTGAGGAGAGCATTTGTAACTTAACCTGCTCATTAGGGAAATGATGGGGATAGGTTACAATGCTGGTTTTCCCACCTTGCTATTGGTAAGTATTGTTAGGCAGGGTTTAAAACTCGCATTGGGAGGTCTTGTAGACAGAGGGTAATGTCTCTGCCTCTGAACCAGAAGGTTCTGGATTCAAGTCCCAACCCAGGACTTGATGGCCAAGGAAGGTGCATTCATAGCGGGGTCAAACAGGTTGAGTGTCAACCTGAAAATGCTTCCAAACATGCCAATGGCTGGCAGGAAGAGCAGGAGAGACCCTTGGTCAGTCGCGCTTCATGTGGAGCGATGCCCCTTAAGTTAAAGCCCCTGGCGACAGACTCGCGACTTTTTCCGGGAATTACTAGCCATGGAAACTGACGAAAGTCTACCTGAGTGCACCATTAGGTGTGGGAAGGGAATTGAAATTGGAAATGGAAAGCTCACATTACAATCGATTCCATCAGTTTCGCAATGGGCAAGTAAGCTTCAACATTGGCTCTTAAACTGATACATGTGGAGCCGTGGAGGCCAGAGGCAGGCTTGGAGGCAGTGCAGAGTGGGCTAGCTGTTAAATCTCGGAGAGGATCACACTTGGGGGTAGGGTTGAGAGCAGTATGAAGATGACCAGGATGATCTGCATTTCCCAAAGATGGTGGAGGGTTCAAGAGAAGGATTTTTTCAAAATATATTGAAGCACTGCACACTGTGCATTGAGAAGCAGGCATCTGCATCCCAATGGTATCTTTAACAAAACATTTTACATGCAGCACTTTCCTATTATGAGGATCATATCACATTAAAATCCATATCGGGCGATTCCATGATTATTAACCCATTGGAAAAGGGTCCTACAATGTTTGAGAATCGCAGGGTGACATTTACCCTCCGGGTGTTGGTCAAATGAATCTTTAGAACCATCAAAAACTTCCTTTAAACCTAAATCTCAACAACATGTTGAAAACTGACCACCATTTAAAAGTCAGGAGTGCGATGGAATACTCTCCACTTGCCTGGATGAGTGCAGCTCCAATAACATTCAAGCAATAGCGTCTAGGATAAAGCAGCCTGTTTGATTGTGACCCCAATCACCGTCATGAATGTTCACTCCCTCCACCACCAGCCCACCATAGATGGAGAGTGTGCCAGCTACGAGCTGCACAGCAGCAACACACCAATGTTCCTTCCGGTGCCTTCCAAATTTGAGTCCACTACCACCTAGAATACCAGGCACAGCCACGCAAGGGAACACTGCCACCTCCAAGTTCCCCTCCATTATCATACACCATCCTAACTCGAAAATGTCATGCCGGTCATTCACCATGGGTTAAAATCCCTTCCTACCAGCGCTGTGGGTGTTCCTACACTACGTGGCCTGCAACAATTCAAGATGGCGGTTCACCACCTCCACCTCAAGGGCAATTAGGGATGGGCAATAAATGCCAGCGACGCCCACATCCCATGAATGAATAAATAAGAATCTCTGATTACCTGTCTTCATTTTCTGTCCAAAATCTGTCAATGTGTTTTAAACTATACTTATAAAGTTAAAGTTTATTTATTAGTGTCACAAGTAGGCTTACATTAACACTGCAATGAAGTTACTGTGAAAATCCCCGAGTCGCCACACTCCAGCGCCTGCTCGGGTACACTGAGGGAGAATTTAGCACGGCCAACCAGCACGTCTTTCGGACTGTGGGAGGAAACCACAGCACGTGGAGGAAACCCACGCAGACACGGGGGGAGAACGTGCAGACTTTGCACAGACAGTGACCCAAGCTGGGAATTGAAACTGGGTCCCTGGTGCTGTGAGGCAACAGTGCTAACTACCGTGCCACCCTGAAACTGTGAAACTGAGATTTAAAGCAAAACTTATTCTTGGGATCAATTCAGTGAAACCCATGTTGGAAATACATCTATTTGATTTCATTTGATTTGATCTGATTTATTATTGTCACATGTATTAACATACAGTGAAAAGTATTGTTTCTTGCGCATTATACAGACAAAACATACCGTTCATAGAGAAGGAAATGAGAGAGTGCAGAATGTAGTGTTACAGTCATAGCTCGGGTGTAGAGAAAGATCAGCTTAATGCAAAATAAGTCCATTCAAAAGTCTGACAACAGCAGGGAAGAAGCTGTTCTTGAGTCGGTTGGTATCTACAAAACTGTGATGGAATGTTTTGAAGACGGCGAGTCAAAATATATCAATAATTCTAATTCAGTCCAAAGATGTGCAGGCTAGGTTGACTGGCCGTGCTAAATTGCCCCTTCGTGTCAGGGGATTGGCAGAATAAATGGGTGGGGTTACCGGGATAGGGCCTGGGTGGGATTCTTGCCAGTGCAGGCTCGGTGGACCGAATGGCCTCTTTCTGCATTGTAGGGATTCTATGAGGTCTGATGAAGAAGATCATCTTAAAAGTTTATTGATTAGTGTCACAAGTAGGCTTACATTAACACTGCAATGAAGTTACTGTGAAAATCCCCTGGTCGCCACACTCCGGCGCCTGTTCGGGTACACTGAGGGAGAATTTAGTATGGCCAATGCACCTAACCAACACATCTTTTGGACTGTGGGAGGAAGCAATCTGACAGGGAGTACCTGCATGGACTAAATTACTCGATTACTATGAGATGCATTTGAACAAATTTGATGCCAGTGGTCCAAGGTTCAACATGCAGCATTATCAGCGCCTTGGCTAAGGGATTGAAATTGGAGATTTTTATGTGAAGTGAATGGGACTGGGATTTTTCTTCTGCTGACCAACTAATAAAAGTGCAAGTGAGCACAAAGTAGTGTAATTTTTATTCTGTTGTCTCACAGAAACATAGAAACTAGAAGCAGGAGTAGGCCATTCGGCCCATCGAACCTGTTCTGCCATTCATTTTGATCATGGCTGATCATCGAATTCAATATCCTGATCATCGAATTCAATATCCTGATCCCTCCCCACAGAAACATTGACTCCCCGACAAAAACACCTCTTACTTTCAAAGGGTGACTGTACTATGGCTATGTTTGACATTAGTTGACAAGGTTTCTCAACAGATGGGCTCACTTCCTCATTAGTGTATTGGTTAGTATCCCCGTCTGTCCCGCGGGAGACCGGGGTTCAATTCCCCGACGGGGAGTGTAATTCACATTTTTTCTATTGGGGCGAATGGGATCAAAGGTTACGGGGAAAAACCAGGATTAGGTTATTGAGTTGGATGATCAGCCATGATCGTGATGAATGGGGAGCAGGCTCGAAGGACTGAATGGCCTCCTCATGCTCCTATCTTTTATGTTTCTATGTATAGACTGCATAACGCAAATACGAATTGCAATTGACATTAATTTTATTTTTACAGATAGCACACAGTAGGCCAGGCTGCTGTCAATCAACACCCTGGACTGAGAAAGCATTGCTGTCTGGCACTGAAGAAATTGCATCAGATCAGCCAAATATTACACAAGGTACTTCAAAGTATGAAGGGTATAAATCTGACAAGTACGTGTTGAGACCGGGACTGCAGGTTACAAAAACCCGGTACTGTATCGACAAGACTGTAACATGTGTCTTTGACTGCATTAGCTACACATTCAGTTACAAGCCTCTAACTGTTCACAATTGGCCATTTTCTCTGCACTTTGGTAATAACAATTCGAATAATGGTGCAGTCATCTTTGAGTGCTTGCAGGTTTAAGCCACCGTTCAGGGCTAATTATCAATGGAACTTAGGTGGGGTACTGAGGGGGTGCTTCACTGTTGGTCCGAGGATTTGGATGAGGCATTTCTCTATAGAAACGTAGAAACTAGAAGCAGGAGTAGGCCATTCGGCCCTTCGAGTCTGCTCTGCCATTCTATTTGATCATGGCTGATCATCGAATTCAATATCGTGACCCCCCTCCCCCCCCCCCCTACCCCCATAGAAACATTGATCCCCCCATAGAAATGCCTCTTATTTGCAAAGAGTGACTGCTATGTCTATGTTTGACATTATTTAACAAGGTTCCTCCACAGGTGGGCTCAGTTGTATAGACTACATAACGAAAACACAAATTGCCCTCCCGCGCACAGCGGTGGGAACTAAAGTTCACTTTCACCCGTGTTACATAAACATCGTTCATTGTACATCATTTCATGGGTGCCACACTAATAGGAAGGCAGGCTTAAGAACATGCAAGTTTGTGCGGGCACAGATTGATTCCCAGTAGATTCTGTTTTGTTTGCTTAACAAGAATGATTGGAAAAAAAAGGGATGTTTATCTTGCCATCAAGGTCCCAGAGGCTTTCGTTGTATCAACTGATTCCATTTCTACCACGTCAGCTAGTGAAGGCAGCCAGCGTGTAGGTTCCAGGTATGTTTCCCTCCCTATTCTGGCCTGTTACCCCTTGTCCGGGGAACTCCGGAGCTACATGTGACTCATTAAGAACTCGTACAGTTCTCGGGTTGATCACTGAGAAATGACATTATCAAATTTCAGCGAATGCTTATCCAATTTAAAAAATAATGCCGTGTATCTAAAAAGGAAATCTCCTTGGCAATGGATGTTTGAACAGCTCGAATTGTGGAAACGTTTAATCGCAAAAATCTGAAATTCAGTTGAAACCATGCTTGGATCAAAAGTCATCACAAGCCAAAGTTGTGTGGGTTAGGGGGATTGGCCATGCTAAATTGCCCCTTAGAGTCAGGGGGACTAGCTATGGTAAATGCATGGGGTTGTGGGGATGGGGCCTGGGTGGGATTGTGATCGGCGCAGATCTGATGGGCCGAATGGCCTCCTTCCACACTGTAGGATTCTAAGCAAAATGACGTACATATTGCAGCATCTGCCAGCATGTACATCAGGGGCAGCACAGTGGTTAGCACTGATGGAATCATAGAATCCTACAGTGCAGAAGGAGGCCATTCGGCCCATCGAGTCTGCAACAACCACAATCCCACCCAGGCCCTATTCCCATAACCCAATGCATTTACCCTAACTAGTCCCCGTGACACTAAGGGGCAATTTAGCACGGCCAATCCACCTAACCCGCACATCTTTGGACTGTGGGAGGAAACCAGAGCACCTGGAGGAAACCCACGCAGACACGGGGAGAATGTGCGGACTCTGCACAGACAGTGACCCAAGCTGGGAATCGGACCCGGGTCCCTGGCGCTGTGAGGCAGCAGTGCTAACCACTGTGCCACTGTGCCATTATTCCACTACACCATCATGACTTTCCTGCAAGTGTGACAGAGACCCTGTTTGAGAGTTACATGTCGTGCTTGACTGCTTGTTTGGATTAGGTTTAGAAGATGACAGACCTGCTAAACAGGGGAGCATGATGCGCTATCCCATGTAATAGGCATTACACAAAATGTCCCAAGCCCCTGGAGGAAAGAGGGATTTACTAAAATGGACTTGCCAATGGTTGGCTGGCAAGCAACAGCTTACAGCAATGCGCGGGCATGTGTCTGGTAGTCATCCAGATCCCAGTGGAGTCCCACGAGATTCAACGTTGGACAGTTGCTGCTTGTCATTTTTACAGATCATTTAGAGAAAGGAATTGTGTCCAAAGTACACAAATATGAAGACGACACCAAATTTGGAACAGTGGCAAGCAATGAATTTCAATGTGCAGAGATTCGAACGGAGTTTGACGAGCTTGGTTCACCAGCAGAAAAATGGCCGATGCAATAAAATGCAGGGAAACGGAAGGTTGTGATATTTGGCGGAGGAAGGATTAATGTGGATGAGCTAAATGGGGACTTACTTCACATGTTGGAATGACAGAGAGTCGGGTTTTGGTAGACAGATTGTGCAGAAAAAGCAGAATTTTCCCAGGCTTTTCAAAAAACAAATGGAGATTCATTACAGGGAGTGTCACATCTGAATTCAGGGAGGTCATTTTAAAACTGTGGCCCTGATCGGGGCGGGCGAGGCTCGCAGAACAGAGTTTTCTCCATTGGCCTCGGGCGCCATCTTACGAGTCTCGGACAGGTGTCCCGGTAAAATTCCGGCCTGTGTTTGGCCCTGGTAAGCCATCAGCTGGAGTACTCCGTGGACACTCTGCATTCTGTTATAGGCAAGGGCACAGAGTAGAACGGCACGGTGGCACAGTGGTTAGCGCTGCTGCCTCACAAAGCCAGGTTCTGGGTTCGATTCCCAGCTTGGGGTCACTGTCTGCGTGAAATCGGCATGTTCTCCCCATGTCTGCGTGGGTTTCCTCCAGGTGTTCCAGTTCCTCTCACTGTTCAAACGATGTGCTAATTAGATGCATTGGCCATGCTACATTCTCCCTTGGTGCACCCAAACAGGCACCGGAGAGTGGCGACTAGGGTATTTTCACAGTAACTTCATTGCAGTATTAATGTAAATCTACTTGTGGCACTAATAAATAAACTTAAACTTACATGCTGATCCAAGAACTTCTTGAAGGCAACATGTTATGAATAATGATTATATACCCTGTGTTTCTTCTCTCTTGAAAAGTCAAGACTAAGAGGGGGTATGAAAGAAATGTTAAGTGAAAGTCTAGACACATTGGATCAAATTTGTTTTATTCTTTCATGGGATGTGGTATCGTTGGTAAGGCTGGCATTTGTTGCCCATCCCTAATTGCCATTGAAGTGGGTGGCGTGCAAAGCCATTGCAGTGATCAGTTAAGAGTCAACCACATAGTTTGGGTCTGGAGACATAGGCAAGACTGGGAAAGGATGGCAGATTTCCTTCCCAAAATGGCATCAGTAAACCAAATGTGCTCTTATGACAATTGATAATCATACCATTGTCAACATTATTAATACTAGCTTTGGAACAGACAGTAGTGACGTGGTAATGCCCTTGGATTATAATCCAAAGGTCCATGCTTTGGGGATCTGGGTTCGTATCCCACCATGGCAGATGGTGAAATTTGAATTCAGTAACAAAATCTGGAATTCAAAGTCCAATGATAACCATGAAACCATTGTCGATTGTCATAAAAACCCATCTGATTCACTAATGCCCTTTAGGGAAGGAAATTTGCCATCCTTACCTGGTCTGACCTACATGTGACTCCAGATCCACAGCACTGTGGTTGACTGTTAAATGCCCTCTGAAATGGCCATGTGAGCCACTCAGTTCAAGGGTAATTAGGGCTGGCCAGCCAGTGACATCCACAGTCCATTAAATAATTTTTTAAAAGTAAGATGGTGCAAGATGTGAACATAACTGTTGCTGTGCCAGTAGCATTCATGTTGTTGGGAATTCTGAGGTAACTGACCTACTGTCCACCATCTACAAGATTCAAGTCCCAATAGTGTGCTGGAATATTCTTTTCTTGCTTGGATGAGAGTGGCTCAAAAGATAAGCAATATTTGTTGAAGATATTCTGAAATATTGATTTCAAATAAGTTAGTGCAGGGGAGTAGTATGACGGGGGCTAGTTAGCGCTGTTGGCTGGAGGGTGCGGTTCAGAGTGGTGTCAAAAGGTGGGATTTCATCCCCACTCCTGCTGAGGTAGACATTTTTTTAAATTCATGGGATGTGGGTGTCGCTGGATGGGCCAGCATCTATTGCCCAATCCTGGTGGCATTTTTAAGAGTCAACCATATTTTACTGTGGATCTGGAGTCACGGGTAAGCCAGACCAGGTAAGGATGGCAGATTACCTTCCCTAAAGGGCATCAGTAAACCAGATGGATTTTTACGACAATCATAGAATCACAGAATCCCTACATTGCAGAAAGAGGCCATTCAACCCATCGAATCTCCCCCAACCACAATCCCACCCACGCTTTATCCCCGTAACCCCACATATTTACCCTTCTAATCTCCCTGACACTCAGGTCAATTTAGCATGGACAATCAACCTAATACGCACATCTTTGGAGTGTGGGAGGAAATCAGAGCACCCGGTGGAAACCCACGCAGACACAGGGAGAACGTGCAAACTCCACACAATCACCCAAGGCCGGAATTGAACTCGGGTCCCTGGCGCTGTGAAGCAGAAGTCTAAGCACTGTGTTGCCCTTTTTTTTCAGATTTTCTTATCAATCCTTTTGCTTCCAAGTTTCAAACTGTTCTAATATCGTCACACCCTTGTAAAATTCTTTACAAGGGTGATGAACGTGTGGAATTCACGACCATAGAGGGTAGTTGAGGCCAAAACATTGCCTGACTTCAAGAAGAAATTAGATATAGCTCTTGGGACTAAAGGGATCAAAGGATTATGGGGGGAAGGAGGATCAGGATATTGAATTTGATGATCAGTCATGATCAAAATGAATGGCGGAGCAGACTCAGAGGCCTACTCCTGTTTCTATTTTCAATGTTCCTATGGAGAGATGCCTCATCTAAATCCTCGGATCGACAGTGAAGCACCCCCTCAGTACCCCACCTAAGTTTCATTGTGAATTAGCCCTGAATTGTGGCTTAAACCCGCAAGCACTCAAAGAAGAATGCACCATTATTCGAATTGTTATTACCAAAGTGCAGAGAATACCACAGAAAATGGCCAATTGTGAACAGTTAGAGGCTGAATGTGTAGCTGACGCAGTCAAAGGCACACGTTACAGTCTTGTCGATACAGTACCGGGTTTTTTGTAACCTGCAGTCCCGGTCTCAACGCGTACTTGTCAGATTTATACCCTTCATACTTTGAAGTACCTTGTGTAATATTTGGCTGATCTGATGCAATTTCTTCAGTGCCAGACAGCAATGCTTTCTCAGTCCAGGGTGTTGATTGACAGCAGCCTGGCCTACTGTGTGCTATCTGTAAAAATAAAATTAATGTCAATGGCAAAAAAAAAATCCATTTACCTCAGGCTGTTCTTTGAAGTTCCTTTGTTTTAGTATCATGGGAAAGCAAAAGCAGAGTAGTATTTCTCTGCAGATCAGATGCTGTTATCAAAAAGACCCAGGAAAATTCTTGCTCAAGGTTTAACCAGTTTTACCCTGTCTGATCTTTCTCGTTTGCCATGCTGCGCTCACGTTCCCTTTGCTTAGTGAGATGAGTGAGATGCTTGTGCTTGTACTCTGGCGAATATTTATCTTCCCCGGTCATGACCACCTTGTTATTCTTTTAGGAGTCTACTGCCTGCAATTTTCCTGCTGTATTGCCTTTACTGTAGTGGCACCTGCACTTATAAAAGTACTTCATTCCATGCAACACATGATGGGATGACCACAGGTCATAGGCAATATGTAATCCTCGAATCCCTACAGCACAGAAAGAGGCCATTCGACAATTTGAGCCTGCACCGACAACAATCCCACCCAGGGCCTATCCCCGTATTCCCACATATTCACCCTACTAATCCCCATTGACATCCCTCTAACACTAAGGGGCAATTTAGCATGGCCAATCAACCTAACCCGCACATTTTTGGACGTTGGGAGGAAACCCACGCAGACACGGGGAGAACGTGTAAACTCCACACAGTCACCCAAGACAGGAATTGAACCCGGGGCTCTGGCGCTGTGAGGCAGCAGTGCTAACTATTGTGCCATCGTCCAGCCCAAAGATGTGCGGGTTAGGTGGATTGGCCACGCTAAATTGCCCCTTAGTGTCGGGGGGACGAGCTAGGGTAAATGCATGGGGTTATGGCGATAGGGCCTGTGTGGGATTGTGGTCTGTACAGATGGGCTGAATGGCCTCCTTCTGCACTGTAGGGTTTGTATGATTCGATAATCTGTTCCCTCACTTGTCACTGGGTCAAAATCCTGGAGCTCCCTCCCTAACAGCACTCTGGGCGTACCTACATCACATGGACGGTAACAGTTCAAGAAGGCAGCTCACCACCACCTTCACAAGGGCAATTAGGGATGGGGCAATAAATCGAATTAAATAATTTAGTTATTGCTGTTGTTTAGTAAAACACCGTTGTGATTTAAAGTTTCCTCATCGTATTATCTCACGCTACAATAAATGCCACGTGAAACTTCCTGTCTAGTTTCAGTTTATTTATTAGTGTCACAAGTAGGCTTACATTAACACTGCAGTGAAGTTACTGTGAAAATCACCTAGCTACCATACTCCGGTGCCTGTTCAGGTACACCGAGGGAGAATCTAGCATGGCCAATGCACCCTAACCAGCATGTCTTTTGGACTGTGAGAGGAAACCGGAGCACCTGGAGGAAACCCTTGCAGACACGGGGAGAACATGCAAACTCCACACAGACAGGGACCCAAGCCGGGAATCGAACCCAGGCCCCTGACGTTGTGGGGCAGCAGTGCTAACCACTCTGCCAGCGTGCCGCGCTTAGCGTGAGAGCACTAGTAAGAGTAGTAGAGTTAAAAGGAACAGGGAAGACAAAATGTGAAAACCATCATGTTAAATAATTGACTGCCTTTTTAAAAAAATGTTTAAATTATAGATGCTTTAAATTGTGATATTCAGTATTTTCAGAATAGGAACACTTAATTGTAATCCGAGACCCGCTGTAAGCCCCGGATACCATTGAATAACAACGAGTAGTCAAGAGTTAGACAGATGTGCAGCCTTCTGCACTCTCTCTAATGCGGAGACGCGCAAGGTGACTTTTACTTGGGAGGCTGAAGACTTGCTTCCCTCACTCCAGTTGCCACGTAACACAGCTCGAGGCAGTGCTGCAGGTTTCATGCCAGGGCATGTTCCTTAGTCTCTGATGCCTATCACAGGGGTGCACCTGTTCCTGACAAGAGGGCAGAGCACATCTAATATCAGTTACACGTCCACTAAACATTAAGACACCTTCAGAGCTTGAGGTGGAAGCTCCTCTTGCAGCAATGAATTTGAAACAGAAAAAAAAAACATCCTTGAGATGCGCAGTCAGAAGTTAAAAGCTAAACAAGGCGCTTGTTGTGAAATATTTATTACCTTTTGGCAATCTTGGTTATCAGTATGCGGAGTGCTGCTTTCTGTTTACATGGTTTTAAGGTGTATCCAAGGCATTAACTGGCATCCGTCAGGCTGGGGGATTACATCTGTTGTGCTTTCATTTTAGATGTTGTATGAAATAAATCTGTTCCCCAAAGTCTTTAAAAGGATGTTTTAAATATGTTGTTTGGAATACCCCATTCATCCAAACGGTAATAATTTTATCCTGATAGCGTTCCAAAACAGCACACTCTGAGCAAGCGAGCTTGCCCCAACGGTCATCTCGTTCAACCCTCCGCAGTTAGTTGGGAAGGGTTAAGGGTGGAGGGCAGGAGTTAAGGATTGGGGAGGGAGGGTGGAAAAGGTTAAAAGGTTAAACGTGAGGAGTTAAGGTCAAAGGTTAAGCTTAAAAATCGCTTACCTCACAGAATTGTTGGGGCGCAGAGGGAGGCCGTTTGGCCCATTGTGCCTGCGCCAGCTATCCCAAACGAGCGTCACGGCTGAGTGCCATTCCCCTGCCTTTGGCTCCTGCTCTGCCCAAGACCACAAGGAATTACAAAAGGTCGTGAATGCAGCCCAATCCATCACGCAAACCAGCTTCCCATCCATTGACTCTGTCTACACTTCCCACTGCCTTGGCAAAGCAGCCAGCATAATTAAGGATCCTACGCACCCCGGACATTCTCTCTTCCACCTTCTTCCATCAGGAAAAATATATAAAATTCTGAGGTCACGCACCAGCTGACTCAAGAACAGTTTCTTCCCTGCTGCCGTCAGGCTTTTGAATGGACCGACCTCGCATTAAGTTGATCTTTCTCTACATTCTAGCTATGACTGTAACACTACATTCTGCACTCTCTCCTCTCCTTCTCTATGAATGGTATGCTCTGTCTGTACAGTGCACAAGAAATAATACTTTTCACTGTGTACTTGTGGTGGACTACAGTTGCGCCTTTGTCCTGTTTGGACCACCGTTGTTGTGTTTGTCATGCCTGGACGCATCCCCTGCCGGCTCCTCCCCTTGTCACCTAGTATAAAGGTGGCTGTTTCCTCCCCCTTGTTCAGTTCGGGTCGGTTATTTGTTAGGATATGTTCCTAGTTCTGTAATGAATAAAAGCCTACAGTTGTATTGGCACACAAGTAGTCTTTTGCCTAATTGATCGCGGATCAGTACTAATACATGTGACAATAATAAATCAAATCAAATCAAATCAAATCCCCATACCCCTGCACATTGCTTGAATAGAAACAATCAGTGAACGCCCTCTTGAATACCTCGATTGAAGCGGCCTCCACATGAGAAAAAGAAAGGTTCCAGTGCCTCATCCTGGGTCAACCTGAGCTGTGGGATTTGGAATTCCTGGCCACTCACACGGCCACTGAAATGAGGGTAATTGAAACTTGTACATCACAGGGGGCCAGGTTTTGACTTCATTCCCAAATTCCAGAAAACAAAGGCCAACAAATTAGGATTGTTTTCACTGGAAAGATGGAGGCTGAGGGGAGACCTGATAGAGGTCTACAAAATTATGAGAGACATAGACAGCATGGATAGTCAGAGGCTTTTTTCAAAGGTGGAAGTGTCAATTTCAAGGGGGCACAGGTTCAAGGTGAGAGTTTAAGGGAGATGTGCTGGAGGGGTTCTTCACACAGACAGTGGTGGGTGCCTGGAACGCGCTGCCAGAGGAGATGATGGGATAGGGGCAGCCGCCCAGTCCATTCGCAGCCCTCCACCACCAGCAGGCTGAGAATGATGCGGCGCTGTCTGAAAGATTGACCATTTCAGGTTTTCGAAAGAAGCGTTTGAGCTTTGTGCATCAGGAGGTTTGGAAGAGGCTATTTTTGCACTGTTGCCGCATGGTGAAGATCTTAATTATTAATATCAGTAACTGGAGAGAGAGAGAGAGAGAGACAAATACCAAAGGGACCTGAGGGGCAACATTTTCACACAGAGGGTGGTGCGTGCATGGAATGAGCTGCCAGAGGAGGTGGTAGAGGCGGGCGCAATTACAACATTTAAAATACAAAGAACAAAGAACATTACAGCACAGGAACAGGCCTTTCTGCCCTCCAAGCCCGTGCTGATCATGATACCCTAACTAAATTTTTAAAAAACTGACTACCCTTACTAGGTCCGTATTTTCACAGTAACTTCATTGCAGTGTTAATGTAACATAGAAACATAGAAAAACTACAGCACAAACAAGCCCTTCGGCCCACAAGTTGTGCCGAACACATCCCTACCTTCTAGACCTACCTATAACCCTCCATCCTATTAAGTCCCATGTACTCATCCAGGAGTCTCTTAAAAGACCCTATTGAGTTCGCCTCCACCACCACTGATGGCAGCCGATTCCACTCGCCCACCACCCTCCGTGTGAAAAACTTACCCCTAACATTTCCCCTGTACCTACCCCCCAGCACCCTAAACCTGTGTCCTCTCGTAGCAGACATTTCCACCCTGGGAAAAAGCCTCTGAGAGTCCACCCGATCTATGCCTCTCAACATCTTATGTACCTCTATTAGGTCTCCTCTCATCCTTCGTCTCTCCAAGGAGAAAAGACCGAGCTCCCTCAGCCTATCCTCATAAGGCATGCCACTCAATCCAGGCAACATCCTTGTAAATTTCCTCTGCACCCTTTCAATCTTTTCCACATCCTTTCTATAGTGAGGCAACCAGAACTGAGCACAGTACTCCAAGTGGGGTCTGACGAGGGTCTTATATAGCTGCATCATTATCCCCGGACTCCTAAACTCAATCCCTCGATTGAGAAAGGCCAGCACACCATACGCCTTCTTAACCACCTCCTCCACCTGCGGGGCCGATTTTAGAGTCCTATGGACCTGAACCCGAGGTCCTTCTGATCCTCTACAGTACTAAGAGTTTTTCCCTTTATGTTGTACCCCTTCATCCCATTTGTCCTACCAAAATGGACCACTACGCATTTATCTGGGTTGAAGTCCATCTGCCACTTCTCCGCCCAGTCTTGCATCCTATTTATGTCCCTCTGTAACTTCTGACATCCCTCCAGACTATCCACAACCCCACCAACCTTCGTGTCGTCGACAAACTTACCAACCCATCCCTCCGCTTCCTCATCCAGGTCATTTATGAAAATGACAAACAGCAAGGGTCCCAGAACAGATCCCTGGGGCACACCACTGGTGACCGACCTCCATTTAGAAAAAGACCCATCTATACACACTCTCTGCCTCCTTTGGGCAAGCCAGTTCTGGATCCACAGGGCAGCAGCCCCTTGGATCCCATGCCCTCTCACTTTTTCTCGAAGCCTTGCATGGGGGACTTATCGAACGTAAGGTCGAATGTGAGCCTACTTGTGACACCAATATATAAACTCTAAACATTAAACGTATCCCTCTATTCTCTCCCTATTCATGTACCCATCCAGATGCCTTTCAAAAGTTGCTGATGTGCCCGCTTCCATCATCTCCTCTGGCAGCGCATTCCAGCCACCCACCACTGTCTGTGTGAAAAACTCCTCCAGCCCATCTCCCTTAAACTCTCACCTTGAACCTGTGCCCCCTTGAAATTGACACTTCCACCCTTGAAAAATGCCTCTGACTATCCACCCTGTCTGTGCCTCTCATAATTTTGTAGACCTCTATCAGGTCTCCCCTCAACCTCCATCTTTCCAGTGAAAACAATCCTAATTTATACAACCCCTCCTCATAGCCAATGCCCTTGAGACTGGTGAAACCTCTTTGCAAAGCTTCCACATCCTTCTGGTAGTGTGGTGACCAGAACTGTACCCAATACTACAAATACAGCCTAATACATTCGTATAGCCAATACATTTGGACAGGTACATGGATGGGAAAGGTTTAGAGGGATTTGGGCCAAATGCAGGCAAATGGGACTAGTTCAGTTTAGGATACCTGGTGGGCATGGACAAGTTGGGCCGGAGGGCCTGTTTCTGTGCTTTATATCTCTATGACTCTGTGACAAACTAATGGTAACATGGATTTAAGCTAAAGGGGAAGACATTTTCCTCCATGATCGCAACTGAAATTGGTGCGGCGGGGTGTGGGGGGGGGGGGGGGGGGGAGGTGGGTGGGCCGGGGGGGGGTGGGGGGGGAGAGTGCGGTGGTGTTTGCAGGTAATCCCAACAGATGATGAGGAAATATGCAGCCAGTACAATGTCACCACTCAGGATTTTTCTCCCCTCATCCTGTCTAAGTCACTGCCAGCTTTTACTTCCCTGATCACCACATGGTTCTGAGCCGCAGCAGATTTGCTTACTCCCAGATTTACCGCTGGGATGCACCTACTGCTCAATGATCTTGTTTTCACTCTGAACTCTAGTGTTGAAAATATAATGTTCATATGTAACATTCATTCAGGATTCAAACTGTTTTCAAGGTCTGTTCTCTTTTTTTCTGTTAGATTTAGGATGGTATATAGTTTGTAGCAGTCCCTCCCGAACAGTGTTAAAAGCTTGGCGGTTCAGGCTTGTTTCACTAAGTCTGTTGCAATCTCATAGGTTCGCCATTGTAAGTGGGAAAAACTGCCAGGTTTGCCACTCGTCACCATCCAATGCTATTGGAGAAGGGACAGGAAAATTTACTGCAGCCATTTTTCCCTCACTCAGTATTTACTTGTTGCCTTTGTCCTTTTCAGCTGCTTATTTGCAGATTTGTACTTTACTGTGTGGCTTTCTGAGCTGTCTTTCTTGCAGCTGTTGTCAAATTCAGCAGCTCTCTCCTGACCCACCCCAGAGATTTTGACCTCTTCTTGTGTTCCGAGGTTCTCAGTTTCTTCTCTGAATCTTTTCCAGGGTTCGAAATGGTAATTTTTTTGCCACTCTCTGACATCTTGTTTAAAGTATAACATAGAACATAGAACATACAACATTACAGCGCAGTACAGGCCCTTCGGCCCTCGATGTTGCGCCGACCAGTGGTACCAATCTAAAGCCCCTCTAATCTACACTATTCCAATATCATCCATATGTTTATCCAATAACCACTTGAACGCTCTCAACGTTGACGAGTTCACCACTGCTGCAGGCAGGGCATTCCACGCCCTTACTACTCTCTGAGTAAAGAACCTACCTCTAACATCTGTCCTACATCTCTCACCCCTCAATTTAAAGCTATGTCCCCTCGTGCTAGCCAACACCATCCGAGGAAAAAGGCTCTCACTATTCACCCTATCTAATCCTCTGATCATCTTGTATGCCTCTATTAAGTCACCTCTTAACCTTCTTCTCTCTAACGAAAACAACCTCAAGCCCCTCAGCCTTTCTTCATACGATTTTCCCACCATACCAGGCAACATCCTGGTAAATCTCCTCTGCACCCTTTCCAACAGTTCCACAATTTCCTATAATACGGCGACCAGAACTGTACGCAATACTCCAAATGCGGCCGCACCAGAGTTTTGTACAGTTGCAGCATGACCTCCTGGCCCCAAAACTCAATCCCTCTACCAATAAAAGCTAACACACCGTACGCCTTCTTAACAACCCTATCAACCTGGGTGCCAACTTTCAGGGATCTATGCACATGGACGCCCAGATCCCTCTGTTCATCCACACTACCAAGTATCTTACCATTAGCCCAGTACTCTGTATTCCTGTTACTCCTTCCAAAGTGAATCACCTCACACTTTTCCGCATTAAACTCCATTTGCCACCTCTCAGCCCAGCTCTGCAGCTTATCTATGTCCCTCTGTAACCTGCCACTTCCCTCCACACTGTCTACAACTCCACCGACTTTAGTGTCATCCGCAAATTTACTAATCCATCCTTCCACGCCCTCATCCAAGTCATTAATAAAAATGACAAACAGCAGTGGCCCCAAAACAGATCCTTGCGGTACACCACTAGTAACTGAACTCCAGGATGAATATTTCCCATCAACCACCACCCTTTGTTTTCTTACAGCTCGCCAATTCCTGATCCAAACCACTAAATCACCCTCAATCCCATGTGTCCGTATTTTCTGCAAAAGCTTACCATGGGGAACCTTATCAAACGCTAAGGTTGGCAGTGTCCATTAATGTGTACTCAGTGAGAGGCCTTTTTTGAACTGATCTTATGATGTCTGCCTACAGAGGAAGAGGACCTTGTGACAGTGTCACGTGGCTATGGCAAACTGGTTAGTCAGTGCAGCAACACATTTCCAAAACCCAAACAAATCAGCTCCTGAAGGCTTTGCATCTCCAGGCCAATGGGACCTTTGTTCCCATGTTTGAAGCTTAACTCCCTCACCACGTCCTTCAGTACATAAGGACTGGGATTTCCTGCCCTCGTGCTGGCAAGTTCCCTCGGATGTGGTAAAGACACCTTGAGCCTTTGTGGTTATGTTGCTGAATAAGTAATTGAGAAGGAGAAACAGAGTCAACTTTTCAAGTCCAGTTGGACTCTTTCTCTGTTAACTCTGGGCAACAAGGTGGCACAGTGGTTAGCACTGCTGCCTCACAGCGCCAGGGACCTGGGTTTGATTCCCGGCTTGGATCCCCAATTGTGTGGAGTCTGCATGTTCACCCCGTGTCTGTGTGGGTTTCCTCCAGATGCTCCAGTTTCCTCCCACAGTTCGAAAGACGTGTTGGTTAGGTGCATTGGCCATGCTAACTTCTCCCTTGGTGTACCCGAACAGGCACCAGAGTGTGGTGACTAGGGGATTTTCACAGTAACTTCATTGCAGTGTTAATGTAAGCCTACTTATGATATGAATAAATAAACTTTAAACTTTAACTCTGTTCCTCTCTCCACAGGCACTGCCCGACTGACTGAGTTTTTCAAGCACTACCTATTTGTATTTCAGACCTCCAGAATCTGAAGTATATTGTACTGCGATGGCCTAGTGATATTATCGCTGGACTATTAATCCAGAAATTCAATGTTCTGGGGACCCGGATTCGAATCCTGCCAGGGCAAATGGTGGCATTTGAATTCAATAAAAAAAAATTGGGATTAAGAATTTATTGATGACCATGAAAACATTATTGGATTGTTGGAAAAACCCATCTGGTTCACTAACGACCTTTAGGGAAGGAAATCTGCCATCCTTACCCAGTCTGGCCTACATGTGACTCCAGAACCACAGCAATGTGGTTGACTCTTAAATGCCCTCGGGCAACTAGGGATGGGCAATAAATGGCATGTCCCACGAATGAATAAAGAAAAAAGTATGACTTTTATTGTTGTAATTGGGAGGCCTGGGCTAATGATTTGAGGCCATGGAGTGAATTCCCACCGTGGAACTGAAATTCAGTCAATAAATAAGAGGGGGGAATTGAAAGCTAATTTCAGTAATCGTGACCATAAAATTATCATCGATTGTCACATAAGCCTCATTTGGTTTGCTCATGTCCTCCAGGAAAGGAAATCAGTCATTCTTACCTGGCCTGGCTCAGATGCCACTGCAGATCCACAGCAATGTGGTTGACTCTTAATTGCCCTCTGAAATCTCCCAGCCAATCAGTCGAGGGTAATTATTTGATTTGATTTGAATTATTATTGTCACATGTGTTAACATACAGTGAAAAACATTGTTTCTTGCGCGCTATACAGACAAAGCATACCGTTCATAGAGAAGGAAACAAGAGAGTGCAGAAAACAGTGTTACAGTCATAGCTAGGGTGTAGAGAAAGATCAACTTAATGCAAGGTAAGTCCAAATGTCTGACAGCAGCAGGGAAGAAGTTGTTCTTGAGCCGGTTGGTACATGACCTCAGACTTTTGTATCTTTTTCTTGATGGAAGAAGGTGGAAGAGAGAATGTTTGGGGTGTGTGGGGTCCTTGATTATGCTGGCTGCTTTGTCAAGGCAGCGGGAAGTGTAGACAGAGTCAATGGATGGAAGGCTGGTTGGCGTGATGAATTGGGCTACATTCACAACCTTTTGTAGTTCTTTGTGGTCTTGGGCAGAGCAGGAGCCATACCAAGCTGTGACACAACCAGAAAGGATACTTTCCATGGTGCATCTGTAAAAGGTGGCGAGAGTCATAGGGAAGGACAATCAACATTGGCTTTGTCAATGCCCCATGAATGAATTTTTTAAAAAACGAGCCAGACTCAGCAAAATGGATCGGTTCAAGACCAGGGCAGGTGGGACGTTCTGCCACAGGGAACTTTGTTCTGGAAAGGAGAACTCAGCTCCAGTTAAAAGGCTACTGACGGTCTGTCGCGTGGACTTGGACAGTCCACTGAGACTCAAACAGGGACACTCATTGTGCTGTTCATGTTCTAGGCAGAGCTGTTCTACAATGATTGTTCCATTGGCCATGTGATCAAAGTCTTATTCTCAGCAGTCGACATAATAAATGAATAAGTGAGGAATCTGTATCAGCAATAAGACATGGACAGAACAGAATGGGACTGGAAATGGAACCAGTCCAGCTTTCATAGTTGCTTCATAAAAGCTCTCAATTAAAACTTCTAGATAGGCCACATAGCTACATTTCATAAAGAGTGAAAGGGTAAGGAGTACCCTTCATCTGGTGTTGACAGCTTTGCTTAAGTAACAGCCTTGGTAAAACAACCAAAAAAGGAAGATGAGCTCAGGAAAAGAAGACCACTTGTGTGTCTTATTCATTCGTGGTACATGGCATCGCTGGCTGGCCAGCGTTTATTGCCTATCCCTAGTTGCCCTTGGAAGGCAGTTGAGAGTCAACCACATTGCTGTGGCTCTAGAGTCACATGTAGGCCAGACCAGGTAAGGATGGCAGATTTCCTTCCCTCAAGGACATTAGTGAACCAGATGAGTTCTTCTGATAATCGACAATGGTTTCATGGTCATCAGTAGACTCTTAATTCCAGATATTTTTCTTTTATTGAATTCAAATTCCACCATCTGTCATGGCGGGATTCGAACCCGGGTCCCCCAGAACATTAGCTGAGTTTCCTGATTAATAGTCAAGGGATAACATCACCAGGCCATCGCCTCTCCTCTGTTGCAACCAAAGATTGCCAATTTTAGCCATAATTATGTAATTGACATGAGCTCCTTTCTCCTCTCTTCTCTCCCCTCTCTCTTTTCTCCTTTCTTCTCTCTCCTCATTGGAAACCTTCCTCTTCATCTGGCGTTGGCAGCTTTGCTTAAGTAACAGCCTCCAACACTTCAGCCGATAACCACCCCCTCTCCACATTGACAAATAAGTTGCATGTAAAAGTTAAATAAAGAATCAAGATGCACAGATTGGCATCTGTGTGGGGGTAGCTAACTTCTAAAATGGACCAAACTGGTCAAATCAGGAGGAGTGCGGGCAATGATTGTCTGATGTCACGTCACAGATACTTTAATAGCTAATTCACAGAAAGTTTTGTGAATATGTCAGAGTTTCTGTTTTTGATGATGTGTACAGCTCTTTGATTGGAAAGGTGCAGAAAATGCTTATCTTCCAGTATTCAAGGTCATGAACGAAGCCTAATCCATCACGCAAACCAGCCTCCCATCCATTGACTCTGTCTTCACTCCCTGCTGCCTCGGCAAAGCAGCCAGCATAATTAAGGACCCCATACAATCCGGACATTCTCTCTTCCACCTTCTTCCATCGGGAAAAAGATATAAAAGTCTGAGGTCACGTACCAAATGACTCAAGAACAGCTTCTCCCCTGCTGCTGTCAGACTTTTGAATGGACCTATTTCGCACCAAGTTGATCTTTCTCTACACCCTAGCTATGACTGTAACACCACATTCTGCACTGTCTCCTTTCCTTCTCTATGAACGGTATGTTTTGTCCGCAAGATACAATACTTTTCACTGTATACTAATACATGTGACAATAATAAATCAAATCAAAAATCTATAATCATTACCCATTTAAGAACGCCGGCTGTTCTCGATTATTTTTGTCTTTCTTTTGACAAACTATATAAGCACTTGAACAACATCCCATCTGCTTGGCCTGACAAAGGGAGGGCAGCTGAGGGAAGGAAATCAAAAGAAAGTGTAGGATTTTTGTAGCCGGCAGATGCCAAGTCCATTATAAGAGATAAATCAGATGAGATTTATTGAGCACAGCAGTGATGGGTCTTAGCAAGAATTCATTAGCTTGCATCTCTTCTTTCATCCAATATTGAAACTTCAAAAAATCACTTCACATCATAAACAGCAAAAGAAAGATCATAAAAGAAGAACTGGCACTTTAGTGCCCAACATTGCCTCAGGATATCCCAAAGCACTTAACAGTACATATTCTGAAACGCGCTCTCTCCTGCAATGTAGCCAGTGTGGAGTCAATATGGGCACAGCAAGATCCCACAAATTGCAATGAGATTCTAGTCAGATTTAGGTGGTGCTGATTGAGGAATGAATTGCTGAATGCAGAGGATTTTCAATTGCTCTCAGCTCTTAAATTGTCCTCCCCACTGAATCTAGAATCCCGACAGTGCGGAAGGTGGCCATTCGGCCCATCGAGCCTGCACCGACCACAATCCCACCCAGGCCCTTACCCCCTAACCCAATGCATTTACCCTGCTGATCCCCTTGAAACTAAGGGTGGAATTTTCTCATCCTGCCCGCCACAGGAATTGTAGTGGACGGGGTGGGGGAGGGATGGGGCGGGGAGGTGGGGAGGTGAGGGGGGTGGACAATGCAAAGGTGGGAATTTCTGGCCTTGGGGGCGAGCGCGGCTGGAAAATCCCACCCAAAAGAGCAATTTAGCATGGCTAATCTGCACATCTTTGGACTGCGGGAGGGAGCTGGAGCACCCGGAGGAAACCCATGCAGATGTGAGGAGAACGCACAAATGCTACATAGTCACCCGAGGCCGGAATTGAACCCGGGTACCTGGCACTCTGAAGCAGCAGTGCTAACCACTCTGCCATCCTTCTCTTTCAAATTTTCTTAGTAAACCCTTTGCTTGCTTCCCTCCAAGTATCAAACTGTTCAAATATCTTGGAAAATCTCAGCCGGTCTGGCAGCATCTGTAAGGAGAGAAAAGAGCTGACGTTTCAAGTCCAGATGACCCTTTGTCAAAGCTTTGACAAAGGGTCATCTGGACACAAAGATTTTCCAGCATTTTCTCTTTTGCTTTCAGATTCTAGCATACAAGGTAATTTGCTTTTATCCAGTGTTCTAATATGTCCACAGTCTTGTAAAATATTTTAAACAATGATTAACAAGCTGGCAGGAAAATGCACCATAACCATCTTTATACCATCCCGAGTTTCAGCAGTTCTGTTAAGGAGGTTTTATGGCCCTTAAGGAGTGACCTTCCACACTCATTTGATGGATGTTAGTTCAGAATTCCATGTCGGAGCTCGAGGCACCTCTCACTGGGATCGTACAGAGTGAAGTTTGAGTTCCGTAACTTGCTGACTTGGAGGTGGGAATGCTATCATTAAGCCCAAAGGCTTGCTCCGAGAATCCAATTAATTTGCCATTGTTTTTTTTTAGACCAGCATTGTAGCAAGAGAGGAAAAGACAATGATGGAAAGATTTTGAGAGAGTGCTGATTGTACATGTTCCATCACTCATCAAAGATTCAGATACGCAGCAGTGAGCCATGGCATCGAGATGAGAGGGAAAATGTGCGAGGACCAGGGTGAGTGGAAGAAGTAGTGACAGACTAACGAGAAGATGCCTGGAGCAGTGGGTAAAAGATAGCAGAGCTTGGAGAAAGGTTTCAGAGACAAACACGAGAACCCGGGAGAGGAGGAAGAGAGGCAACTTTAAGCAAATAGGAGAGGCGATAGCCTAATGGTATTATCGCTGCACTATTAATATACCATAGAAAGCATTCTTTCTGGTTTGTATCACAGCTTGGTCTGGCTCCTGCTCTGCCCAAGACCACAAGAAACTATAAAAGGTCGTGAATGTAGCCCAATCCATCACGCAAACCAGTCTCCCACCCATTGACTCTGTCTACACTTCCCGCTGCCTCAGAAAAGCAGCCAGCATAATTAAGGACCCCACACACCCTGGACATTCTCTCTTCTGCCTTCTTCCATCGGGAAAGAAATACAAAAATCTGAGGCCACGTGCCAATCGACTCAAGAACAGCTTCTTCTCTGCTGCCATCAGACTTTTGAATAGACTTACCTCGCATTAAGTTGATCTTTCTCTCCAACCTAGCTGTGACTGTAACACTACATTCTGCACTCTCTCCTTTCCTTCTCTATGAATGGTATGCTTTGTCTGTATAGTGTGCAAGAAACAATACTTTTAACTGTATACTAATATACGTGACAATAATGAATCAAATTAAATCAAATAGGGGAGGCGATGGCCTAGTGTCAT
Organism: Mustelus asterias; assembly: GCF_964213995.1. Taxonomy (NCBI): domain Eukaryota; kingdom Metazoa; phylum Chordata; class Chondrichthyes; order Carcharhiniformes; family Triakidae; genus Mustelus; species Mustelus asterias. The sequence goes on from NC_135809.1 coordinate 12,213,018, forward strand.
TATCGCTGCACTGAACTCCAAAGGTGTGCGGGTTAGGTTAATTGGCCATGCTAAATTGCCCCTTAGTGTTAGGGGACTAACAGGGTAAATAGATGGGGTTAAGGGGATAGGGCCTGGGTGGGATTGTGGTTGGTGCAGACTTGATGGGCCAAATGGCCTCCTTCTGCACTGTAGGGATTCTATGATTAATCCAGAAGCTCAGCTAATATTCTGGGGACATGGGTTTGAATCCTGCCATGGCGGGTGGTGGAATTTGAATTCAATAAAAAATATCTGGAATTAAGAATCTACTGATAACCATTGTCGAGTGTGGGAAAATCTTATCTGGTTCATTAATGTCCTTTAGGGAAGGAACCCTGCCGTACTTACCTAGTCTGGCCTACATGTGGCTCCAGAGCCACAGCAAAGAACAAACAAAGAACAAAGAACAATACAGCACAGGAACAGGCCCTTCGGCCCTCCAAGCCCGCGCCGCTCCCTGGTCCAAACTAGACCATTCTTTTGTATCCCTCCATTCCCACTCCGTTCATATGGCTGTCTAGATAAGTCTTAAACGTTCCCAGTGTGTCCGCCTCCACCACCTTGCCCGGCAGCGCATTCCAGGCCCCCACCACCCTCTGTGTAAAATATGTCCGTCTGATATCTGTGTTAAACCTCCCCCCCTTCACCTTGAACCTATGACCCCTCGTGAACGTCACCACTGACCTGGGGAAAAGCTTCCCACCGTTCACCCTATCTATGCCTTTCATAATTTTATACACCTCTATTAAGTCTCCCCTCATCCTCCGTCTTTCCAGGGAGAACAACCCCAGTTTACCCAATCTCTCCTCATAACTAAGCCCCTCCATACCAGGTAACATCCTGGTAAACCTCCTCTGTACTCTCTCCAGCAATGTGGTTGACTCTCAACTGCCCTTCAAGGGCAACTAGGGATGGCAATAAATGCTGGCCAGCCAGTGATGCCCATGTCCCATGAATAAATAAAAAAAATGTCAGAGGCAGGGGTTAAGGAAATCAGATGCAAATGAAGCAGGGGTAATCCAGGAATTTATAAGCCAGTGAGCCTGATGTCAGTGGTGGGGAAGATTTTGGAAAAGATATTGAGGGACAGGATATATGCACATTTGGAAGAAACTGGACTAGTTAGTGACAGGCAGCATGGCTTTATATGGGGAAGATCATGTCTCACGAACTTGGTTGAGTTTTTTGAAGAGGTGACAAAGATAATTGATGAGGGAAGGGCTGCGGATGTAGTTTGTATGGACTTTCGTAAGGTGTTTGACAAGGTTCCTCATGGCAGACTGTTACAAAAACTAAAACCACGTGGGATTCGGGGTTGGCTGGCGAGATGGATCCAGAACTGGCTTTGTTATAGAAGACAGAGAGTAGCGGTGGAAGGATGTTTTTCTGAAGATCTGTAACTAGTGGTATTCCACAGGGATCAGCGCTGGGACTTCTGTTGTTTGTAGTATATATAAATAATCTGGAGGAAAATGTGGGTGGTCTGATTAGTAAGTTTGCGGATGACAGAAAGATTGGTGGAGTCGCTGATAGTGCCGAGGATTATCAGAGGATACAACTGAATATAAATAGATTGGAAACTTGGGCACAGAAATGGCAGATGGAGTTTAATCTGGACAAATGTGACGTGATACATTTTGGAGGATTAAATTTAAGTGTGAATTATACTGCAAATAGCAGAACTCTTGGGAGCATTAACATACAAGGGATCTGGGCATGCAGGTCCACAGTTCCCTAAAGATGGCAACACAGGTGACCAAGGTGATTAAGAAGGCATATGATATGCTTGCCTTCATCAACCAGGGCATTGAGTACAAGAGTTGGGAAATCATGCTGCAGTTACATAAAACCTTGATAAGGCCGCATTTGGAGAATTACGTGCAGTTCTGGTCACCACACTGCCTGAAGGACGTGGAAGCTTTGGAGAGAGTGCAAAGAAGGTTCACCAGGATGTTGCCTGGTCTCGAGGGTGTTGACTATGAGGAGAGGTTGAATAAACTGGGATTGTTTTCACTGGAAAGATGGAGACTGAGGAGAGACCTGATAGAGGTCTACAAAATTGATGATGATATGATACAATGATAGAGATCTACGCAATCAGTAAGGATAGGCAACAACCCCTCCTCCACAATCATCCACAATACCAGTACCCCACAAGGATGTGTCCTCAGTCCCTTAATATACTCCTTATACACATATGACGGTATTGTCCTAATGACCTTCCTCTGTCTCCTCATCACAAGATCACGAGTGTGATTTTTTTTTTCCATTTCAACATTCTTCTAATTGAGAGTTTTAATTGGTACTAAATCCAGCTACGTCTGTGCTGTAAGCAACAAGAACTGGGTGAGATTTTCCAGCCCTTCCTGCCAGCGGGATCTTCTGCCTCCGCCACGGAAAACACATGGGGGCGGGAGGAATTGAAGAGGTCATGGAGGGATCTGAATACCAGGATGAAAAGTTTCCCCAGTGCCCGAAAGCACTGAGATTGCCAAACTCATTCTGTATCAGACCTTCATGGCCAGAATGCAGACGATGTGTCAATTTGGGCGGCACGATAGCACAGTGGTTAGCACTGCTGCTTCACAGCACCAGGCTCCTGGGTTCGATCCCCGGCTTGGGTCACTGTCCGTATGGAGTTTGCACATTCTCCCCGTGTCTGCGTGGGTTCCATAGAAACCCGACAGTGCAGAAGGAGGTCATTCAGCCCATCGTGTCTCCACCGACAACAATCCCACCTAGGCCTATCCCCCTCACCCTACCTATTTACCCCGCTAGTCCCCCTGACACGAGGGTCAATTTAGCACGGCCAATCCAGCTAACCCACACATGTTTGGACTGTGTGAGGAATGCGGCCAAGGTGGCCTTCGCGACACACGACGGCGCAGAGTCGCTGAGCAGAAACTGATAGCCAAGTTCCGCACACACGAGGACGGCCTCAACCGGGATATTGGGTTCATGTCACACTATTTGTAACCCCCACAGTTGCCTGGACCTGCAGAGTTTCACTGGTTGTCTTGTCTGGAGAAAATACACATCTTTTTAGCCTGTCTTGATGCTCTCTCCACTCACGTTGTTTTGTTTCTTAAAGACTTGATTAGCTGTAAGTATTCGCATTCCAACCATTATTCATGTAAATGAAGTCTGTGTCTTTATATGCCCTGTTTGTGAACAGAATTCCCACTCACCTGAAGAAGGGGCTTGGAGCTCCGAAAGCTTGTGTGGCTTTTGCTACCAAATAAACCTGTTGGACTTTAACCTGGTGTTGTTAAACTTCTTACTGTGGGAGGAAACCAGAGCATTCGGAGGAAACCCACACAGACACGGGGAGAATGTGCAAACTCCGCACAGACAGTGACCCAAGGCCGGGAATCGAACCTGGTCTCTGGAAGCAGTGCTAAGCACTGTGCCACCATGCCGCCCCAGGTGCTCCGGTTTCCTCCCACAGTCTGAAAGACGTGTTGGTTGGGTGCATTGACCCGAACAGGCACCGGAGTGTGGCGACTAGAGGAATTTCACAGTAACTTCATTGCAGTGTGATGCGCTATCAATAAGGCGAAAGACTACCGATATGCCAATATAAGTGTAGGCTTTTATTCACAACAGAATCAGGAGCAGATCCCAACATATAACCAACCTGGACTGAACAAAGGGGAGGAGACAGCCATCTTTATACTAGGTGCCGAGGGGAGGAACCAAACTGGAAGGGGATGTGTCCAGGTATGACAAGCACACACAATGGTGGTCCATATAGGACAACGGCACAACTGAGGTCCACCACACAGTGTTAATGTAAGTCTTACTTGTGACATCAATAAATAAACTTTACTTTAAATTGCTTGCGAATCTGGGTTGGAAGGCACTGCCTAGTTTCCTGCACTTCCCCAGTAACTGTACAGTCACACCCTGACATCCTATTTGAATCTTTAAGCCTTTTAAGCTTCCAAAACAACCGTTACAACAGTCAGATTAATCAAATCAAACAGCTGAACTGCTGGAAACATCCTTAACTCATTTTCTTCCCTGAGATCTGCAGACAGTTCATTAAGTGTTTGACGATTAAGCTAAATAACGGCTGCATAACTGACAACTGGTAACATGCACTTTGCATCGAGGCGGCCATATCATTGACACCACAATAGCTGCAGCCAGACTGTATCAACATTGAGCAAAATTCTCGCAATTACCATAATTAATTTACCACCAGGATAATTATCAGGCCGCAGTGCGAAAGAATAACGAGGGTTTGCAAAAACTTCAACCAAGCATGGCCTGACCTGGGCTGCATCCACCACTTAGCCAACCTCCCAGCTATCTCTGAGTGTACACACCACCACCAGCACCTATTGATGATACATTTAGTACTTATTTCTGTTTTTTTGATATCTTTCAGCCACAACGCGGGCAAAAAAATATATTCCTCGCAGCACACAATAGCAGAGCAATCGCTGTTACCAGGCTAATGGAAACATACAATTAACGTTCTGTGCCTTCCTCTGAGACACCAGATTAGACATAACTATGCATACAATTCAGCAGTGTGGATAAGACATACTCGTGTCAATCGTTCCATTACATGGGCCGTTTATTTAACACTGCTCTCGTGAAAGGATTGGAAATGGAACACAAGACAAAGCAGCGTTCGTTCAAGAAAATTGCCAGACTTACAGGAGCATAGCAGATTTTATTACATTAGAATTTAAACAACTCAGAAAACAAATCTTGCATTGAGTTGGTTGATGGGTCACTGTCATATCAACCATTCAACCAACACCAGCTACTTTATTAATAAACCCTGCAACTTCCCGCTTAAACCGCACCACCTCGCCCTCCTCCTTGAATCATAGAATCCCTACAGTGCAAAAGGAGGCCATTCAACCCATTCAACCTGCACTGACAATTCCACCCAGACCCCATCCCCGTAACCCCATGTATTTACTCTGCTAATCCCCCCCCCCCGACACTAAGGGAGAATTTAGCACGGCCAATCCACCTAACCCACACATCTTTGCACTGTGGGAGGAAACCCATGGAGACACGGGGAGAACATGCAGACTCCACCCAGGCAGTGACCCAAGCCGGGGGGAATTGAACCCGCGTCCCTGGCGCTGTGAGGCAGCAGGGTTCGGCACTGTGAGACAGCAGTGTTAGACATTGTGCCACCATGCGGCCCTAAAAATGCTCCTTAAACCTTCTCTGACAGGGCATTTGGTCGCTGTCCTGTGACCTCCAAGAGTGACTTGGGCCGGGATTCTCCGAGCTCGCCCACGGCTGGGATTCTCCAGTCCCGCCGCTGCAAATGGAGATCTGGCCGAGCGCCAAGTCTTCCATCCTCGCTGGCGAGACTGGAGAATTCCGGTCTTGATGTCAAACTTTGCTCCGACGAAGTTTCATTTTGCTATGTTGGAGGTGCTGCATAAATGCAAGTTGTTGCTGTTCTTCCTCTGAATTGCTTTACTTGCGGATTATTAATAAACTTTCCATGTTTACAGGAAATCAGATGGCGGAAGCGATCCTTTGGTATCACTGGCAGTGCTTTTTTTGCCATTAAGTGCTGTTTTCGACAAGAAAGGCGCGACTCTCAATGGTTAAATTTGAACATTTGAGGCTCAGCTTTAGAGATTTACCGTGGTATTGTGCTCTTAATCTAACCAGCTTAATGCACTGCTGCTAGCAATGTGTGTACATGTTAAATCTCAGCAAGCACAGATTCCTTGAAAGCTTCCCTGCTGTTTATATTATCAATGATGTGAAACCAGTGCTCCATAATTTGTGGGTGGGAACCCTTTCATGTTTAATTCTAAGACTGCGCATGGCTACTGAGTTTTTTTTCCCCTGCCGTCACCTCAAACCAAATTCAATACGTCTGCTTGGAAAAAAAAAATGATTCTGGTGCAGTTGTTGAACATTTACATCTGCCTTTCCTTGTTTATTCTACATTAGATGGCAGTGCAGCGAAAAAAAAATTATAATTGCAATTAGCGGGGGCACTAATGCGATGGTAACAGCACCTGAGCTGAAAGGTCTGAATATGTAAATTGCCTCTTGTATTAATTTCCAGAATGTTTATCTGTCCATTTTGCAGGCTAAATCTGAGGTGAATTGACTGTTCAGGGGAAAGGGAATTTTGAGATCATTATCCTTTATTGACAGACTTTATTATCACAGGAATCTACAGGGGAGCCAGTAGCCTAGTGGTATTGTCACTGCACTAGTAACTCCGAGACCCAGGGTACTGCTCTGGGGCCCCGGGTTCGAATCCCACCACGGCTTATGGCGAAATTTGAATTCAATAAAAATCTTGAATTACCTTGAAACCATTGTTGAGTGTTTGACAAAAGAAAATCATCTGGTTCACTCGTCACAAAGATGTGCAATTTAGGTGGATTGGCCATGCTAAATTGCTCCTGAGTATCCAAAGATGAGCAGGTTAGGTGGGTTGGTCATGCTAAATTGCCCCTGAGTGTCCAAAGGTGTGCAGGTTAGGTGGATTGGCCATGCTAAATTGCCTCTTAATGTCCGAAGATGTGCAGGTTAGGTGGATTGGCCATGCTAAATTGCCTCTTAGTGTCCAAAGATATGCAGGTTAGGTGGATTGGCCATGCTAAATTGTTCCTGAATGTCCGAAGATGTGCAGGTTAGGTGGATTGGCCATGCTAAATTGCCTCTTAGTGTCCAAAGATATGCAGGTTAGGTGGATTGGCCATGCTAAATTGTTCCTGAATGTCCAAAGATGTGCAGGTTAGGTGGATTGACCATGCTAAATTGACTCTTAGTGTCCAAAGATGTGCAGGTTAGGTGGATTGGTCATGCTAAATTGCCCCCTAGTGTCTAAAGATGTGCAGGTTAGGCAGATTGGCCATGCTAAATTGCCCGTTAGTGTCCAACGATTTGCAGGTTAGGTGGATTGGCCATGCAAAATTGCGCCTTAGTGTCCAAAGATGCACAGGTTAGGTGGATTGGCCATGGTAAATGCACGAGGCTTCCGGGATAGGGTGGGGTGGGGTGGGGTGGGGAATTCGTGGACCTGGTTAAGATGCTGTTTTGGAGAGTCAGTGCAAACTCAATGAGCTGGATGGCCCCCTTCTGCACTGTTGGGATTCGATGATTCTGTGGTTCTATTCCACTAGATGACCACAACAAATTTATGACGAAAGTACTTCTGGTGATGCTGAGGTTCTGCTCAAGTGCTCTTACATGAGTTTTCCCTACCTGTGTGAAAGAGGTTTGTAACAGGAAAAAGCTGTGTGCAATTAGACCAGAGCAAGTAACGAAGGCAACAATAACAAAAGGTGCAGTCACCTTCATTTAATCAGCTGAATCATAGGAGTTTAAAGTTTATTAGTGTCACAAGTAGGCTCACATTAACACTGCAATGAAGTTACTGTGAAGATCCCGAAGTCACCACACTCCGGCACCTGTTCAGGTACACTGAGGGAGAATTTAGCATGGCCAATGCACCTAACCAGCATTGTGGGAGGAAACCGGAGCAAACCCAACGCAGACAGGGGGAGAATGTGCAAACTCCACACAGACAGTGACCCAAGCCGGGAATCAAACCCAGGTCCCTGGCGCTGCGAGGCAGCAGTGCTAACCACTGTGCTACCAGAGAAACATAGGCTCCTAGGAAGAGAAGTAGGCCATTCAGCCTCTCTAGTCTGTTCTGTCTTTCAATTAGATTGCGGCTGATTTTACCTCCCATCAGCTCCCCTTGGTTTGCACTGTTTAATACACCTCCCTTATAAAAATGGATGAATCCCAATTCTGAAATTTTCAGTTATCCAACAGCTTTTTCTGGTGAGGTGGGAGTGGGAAGTGTTCCGGATTTCCAATAGCTTTTGTGTGACAAAGTGCTTCATAACATAACCCTAACTTTAAGGTCATGCCCCCTGAGCTAGACTCCCCACCAGCGGGAACACTTTCGTCTCTTATCAACTCTATCAAATCATCTTAAACACTTCAATTAGGCCCCCCTTCAATCTTCTGTACTCAAGGGCAATAAAAGCTAGCCTGCAAAATCTGGTCTCGTAATGGAACTTTTTTATCCCAACAAAGTGGGTTGTAAGTTTTCTAAATAACAGATTATTACAGATCTGTTCGCTGTAGCAGTTGATAAAAGGCTGAAGGCTAAGAATGCCAAATGGAAGGAAATAGTCTTTAACAGTGATTGATCGTATATTAACCTAGAAATGCCACTGTACAGTGCTTGTCTCCGCTCCCCATCTAAAATGGGCAGCATGGTGGTACAGTGGTTAGCACTGCTGTCTCACAGGGCCAGGGAGCCGGGTTCAATTCTCGGCTTGGGTCACTGTCTGTGCAGAGTTTGCACTTTCTCCCCGTGTCTGCATGGGTTTCCTCCGGGTGCTCCGGTTTCCTCCCACAGCCCAAAGAAGTTAGGGCAGTTGAGAGTCAACCACATTGCTGTGGCTCCTGGAGTCACATGTCGGCCAGACCAGGTAAGGATGGCAGATTTCCTTCCCTAAAGGACCAGATGGGTTTTTGCAACAATCGACAATGGTTTCACGGCCATCAGTTAGTTCCAGAAATTTTTAATTCCAGATATTTTTTATTGAATTCAAATTCCACCATTTGCCGTAGCGGGATTCGAACCCAGGTCCCCAGAACATTAGCTGAGTTTCTGGATTAATACTGTATGATAATACCGCCAGCCTCCCTCTGTTGGGAGGATTAACACCAGTGCAGGCAGAAGGCATCAAGTGAATTCCTTCTGCATTGTACTTTCCATGGGCTGAACCCTCAGAAGCTCCCCCTCCCCCCCCACTCACTTTGGCTCCTGCCCCCCGCAAAAGATGGGAACAGAGGCAGGGGAGCCAGAAAGTAATGTCGCCAGGGAGGGTGCCAATCCTGAAATCAGCAAAGGTGCAGGGGGGGCGGATAGGACCGGAATCCCAATCTCACCCTGATTCAGGAAAATTACACTCATTAACAAGCTTGTTGAAGGTGGAGGATTTGCTGACGGTCTTTCACGACAATCAACAATGGTTTCGTGGTTGTCTTTTATGGTCATCAGACTTTTTAATTCCAGTTTTTTATTGAATTTGGTTTTCACCAGTTGCCATGCTGGGATTTGAACCCGGGTCCATGGAATACTAGTCTAAGGATTGCTGGTGGAGTGTCTAAATATGTCAGCACATTTCGCCTGATCCATCTCTATTCCCACTGCCACCCTTTTGTTCGAAGTGGACAGGGAACCTGAACCCCATATCAATGAAAGGCTCTGAACTCCCACTGAAAATCCGAAAGTTAGTCGGCTTCCCATTGGAGGTGGATTTCGGATCTGAAAACAGATGCTTGTGGAATGTGTCAGGGAAAATCATAGAACCCCTACAGTGCAGATTCGGCCCATCGAGCCTGCACCGACAACATTCCCACCCTGACCCTATCCCTATAACCTCGCGTATTTTCCCTGTTAATCCCCCTGGCACTAGGGGTGGGATTTTCTGGCTGCACTCACCCCGAAAATCCCGCCTGAGGTCAACGGGACCTTTCCATGGCCCGCCCCTCGCTCGCTACGATTCCCTAAGGGATGTTTTAGCATTGTCAATCTGTCTAACCCACATATCTTTGGACTGTGAGAGGAAATCAGAGCACCCGGAAGAAACCCAGGCAGACATGGGGAGAATGTGCAAACTCCACACAGACAGTCACCCAAGAAAGAACAAAGAAAATTACAGCACAGGAACAGGCCCTTCGGCCCTCCAACCCTGCACCGACCATGCTACCTGTGTGAACGAAAACTCCCTACTCTTCCGGGGATATTATCCCTCTATTCTCATCCTATTCATGTATTTGTCAAGACGCCCCTTAAAACTCACTATCATATCTGCTTCCACTGTCTCCCCCTCCCCAGGCGTCCACCACCCTCGTGTAAAAAAACTTGTCTCGTACATCTCCTTTAAACCTTACCCCTCACACCTTAAACTTATGCCCCAAGTAATTGACTCTTCCACCCTGGGAAAAAGCTTCTGACTATCCATTCTGTCCGTGCCCCTCATAATCTTGTAGACTTTTATCAGGTCGAAATTGAACAGATTGGAATTGAACCCAGGTCCCTGGCGCTATGAGACAGCAGTGCTAACCACTGTGCCACTCAACAAGTGGAGAATCCCAGGCTCCCAGATCTGCTACCTGCCGCCCATTTTATCAAATCTAGATGAAATTGGCACTGTGGCAGCTCTGTCACTGCAAACATACAATGGGTAAAATAGTTGCTGAGGATATTGACTCTCAGGAAGTGAAATGACTTCATCTTCTGCACCTTCATCATTCCAGGTGTCAGGTCGTAGTAATTTCCTCGCTGTTGGTTTGAACCCACTCTTTCCGCAGGCCAGTTACCCATGACAGATTTAGGCTTGACGGTTGGAGTTTCGGTTTTACAGTCAACCTGGAGGCTTGCAGTCATTAAGACAGGAGGTAAATGTTCCGATTGTCATGTCATTTCAGACTGCGGGAGCTTGTTAAAGAATCCCTTTCCTTAATTATATTTCTACCTGGGCCTGAAGTCTAATTTTTTTTTTGAAATGTGATTTAATCCTCACAAGCCTCAGAAGATGTAGGCTGTCTCAATGCTTGTGTTGCAGTTGTCACAAAAACAATAAGGTCACTCTCTGCCACGCTTGCCAACATTTTCTGCCCGGCCAGTACACATCTAATACATCCTTCCAAGGCAAATGCAGATGAGAAAAAGTTACACAAGAATCTTCAATGGAAATAATAGCCTTGTACAGCTTTGATCTTTTGTAATCTGTCATATCCCGGTTTATCGCTCTACTGCATCTGGGAGCTACATCATTTTAACAGAAGATCAAATCACTTAAGTAACACAGATGTTCAGAAGATTGGTAAATCACTCCCGTGCTTTTCCTTTAGCATGGAGGCACTAGAATTTAAGGTGCTCAGAATGAAATTGGTTGTCACATGAAGGTGGTTTGGATTTCATCAATCCTGACACCAGTGAAAAGCCATATTTTCATGCCATTTCCATAATTTGTACTTTTGTACGTACGGTGGCATGGTGGTTAGCACTGCTGCCTCACAGTGCCAGAGTCCCGGGTTCGATTCCCGGCTTGGGTCACTCTCTGTGCGGAGTCTGCATGTTCTCCCTGTGTCTGGGTTTCCTCCGGGTGCTCCGGTTTCCTCCCACAAGTCCAAAAGATGTGCTGGTTAGGTGCATTGGCCGTGCTAAATTCTTCCTCAGTGTACCCGAACGGGTGCCGGAGTGTGGCGACTAGGGGATTTTCACAGTAACTTTATTGCAGTGTTAATGTAAACCTACCTCTGACACTAATTAACATTTTTTTTAAAAAAACAACTTTGTCTCGGCTTTTAAAAAAGAAAGCTATTTATTTACACTGTACCTTTCATGACCTCAGCACGTCACTTTGCAGCCAGTGGATTATTAAGTGTAGTCGCTGTTGTAACACAGGGGACACGACAACCAATTTGCACACAGCAAGGTTCCACAACAGCAATAACCAGGTGGTCTATTGGAGTGATGTTGAATTAGGGATGAATGTTGGCCAGGAACCAGGGAAAACTCCCATTCACTTCTTCAAAATAGTGCGGTGTAATCTTTGTGTTGAGTACCCTAATTGACCAAGTCTATTCTGAAGGCAGAGACCCACAAGGAGATTGTAACATTTAAAAAATATATATACCTGTTCTTTCATGGGATATGGGTTTCACCGACAAGACCAGCATTTGTGGCCTATCCCTAATTCTCCTTGAACTGAATGGCTCATTAGGTCATTTCATAGTCAACCACGTTGCTGTGGGTCTGGAGTCACATGTAGGCCAGACCAGGGTAAGGATGGCAGATTTTCTTCACTAAAGGACAGTAGTGAACGAAATGTGGGTTTTTACCTGGCGGGGTGGAGTCAATGATCAGGCAGATTAGTCCATCTAATTGAAGCTAATTGAAACTTACAGAATACGGAGAGGCCTGGATAGAGTGGACATGGAGAGGATGTTTCCAAAAGTGGTAGAGACTCGAACTCGAGGAAACAACTTCAGAGTGAAGGGACACTCCTTTAAATCTAAGATGATGAGGAATTTCTTTAGCCATAGGGTGGTAAATCTATGGAATTCTTTGCCACAGAAGGCTGTGGAGGCCAGGTCATTGAGTGTCTTTAAGACAGAGATAGATGAGTTCTTGAGCAATAAGGGAATCAAGGGTTACGGGGAGAAGGCAGGAGAATGGGGAAGAGAATCATATCAGCCATGATTGAATGGCAGAACAGACTTGATGGGCTGAATGGCCCAATTCTATTCCTATATCTAATGGTCTTATGGTCTTATTGCACTGGGGGTGAGCCTGCGATCGTGGTTTCCCTAAGCTAGGGTAGAGTAAAGGATTAGGGTAGCCAATGAGGTTAAATCGAGGCTTTACCTGACGCAATTTTTTAAAGCCATCTCGGCCTTTTGACTAAGATGAAGCATCAGATCAAGCCCAGGAGTGGGTGCAATGCCTCATCCTGTCAGCTTGCATCTTGTTTGATTGAGCCCAAGATGGGATGCAAAGTCTTGTCCTGTCAGCTTGGATATTGATTAGAATTGATTGGAATTGGCTTTTTTGATTAGAAATAAAGCACCAAAAGGTACCAATATATTTTTTAAAATCAGCAGTAGTTTCTTGGTGACCATTAACAAGTTCACATTATTAACTGAATTTGAATTCCACCAGCTTCCATGCTGGGTGGGATTTGAACCCTTGTCCCCAGAACATTGGCCTGGGCTCCTGGATTACTAAGAACAAAGAACAAAGAAAATTACAGCACAGGAACAGGCCCTTCGGCCCTCCACGCCTGCACCAACCATGCTGCCCGATTGAACTAAAACCTCCTACCCTTCCGGGGACCATACCTCTCCATTCCCGTCCCATTCATGTATTTGTCAAGACGCCCCTTAAAAGTCACTATGGTATAGTGTTCCGATAGGGACGTTTTTTACACAGAGAGTGGTGGGGGCCTGGAATGCGCTGCCAAGTAGGGTGGTGGAGGCAGACACGCTGGCATCGTTGAAGACTTACCTGGATAGTCACATGAGCATTCTGGGAATGGAGGGATACAAACGAATGGTCTAGTTGGACCAATGAGCGGCACAGGCTTGGAGGGCCGAAGGGCCTGTTTCCTGTGCTGTACTGTTCTTTGTTCTTTGTATCTGCTTTCGCTATCTCCCCCGGCAGCAAGTTCCAGACTCCCACCACCGTCTGTGTAAAAAACTCCTTTAAACCTTGCCCCCTGCACCTTAAACCTATGCCCCCTCTAGTAATTGGCTCTTGCACCCTGGGAAAAAGCTTTTGACCATCCACTCTGTCCCTGCCCCTCATAAAACCAGTGCAGTGAAATTACCACTATGCCACCATCTCTCTCTCGTCCCCTCCCCCCTCCCCCAAACCCCCTCCCCAATTGAGCTCATAGGCACCGACACAACGTGCATTCTTGTTGCGGAATAAGAAATTTCAGGCTGAAGGGGCAGAGGTGTCACAGGCTGGGGGGAATCTTCATCAGGAGGTTGAAAGCTGTGCAAAAACATTACCTCGGTGAATTGTCTGTTTTCTTTGGATGGACTTTGTTCCCCCGTGTCGTAGTTGCTCAGACAAAATGAGTGGATGCTTAATTCTGCAATCCTCCCTGCTCCAGTGGGACGCCTTCAGCGAGATTACCATTGCTGTAGTATTTGTTCAGTGAGTTTGTTTATTTTCCCTTTGCATTTTGCTCTGTGAATTCAATCTAATTAGTGCATCAATATTGAAATCCATCTCCTTTTGTGAACACGGCAACTACTGGCATTCTATCAATAATGCCATTGTGGTAATATTTAGATAATGCAGAGCAAACTGGTAAAAGTTGGAAATTTCTTTCAGGATTCTGACAGCGCTGTGAGTTCACGATGAAGATCGTGATTCCACGCAGTGCAACAAAAGTGTTCTGTTTCGACCTGATGCTACATCGGAACCCACTTGATATATTCTTGGATCATAGAATCCCTACAGTGCAGAAGGAGGCCATTTGGCCCTTTGAGTCTGCACCGACCACAATCCCACCCAGCCCCTATTCCCATAACCCCACTTTTTTTAAAATTCATTCGTGGAACATGGGTGTCGCTGGCTGGGCCAGCATTTATTGCCCATCCTTAGTTGCTCTTGGAGGGCAGTTGAGAGTCAACCGCATTGCTGTGGCGCTGGAGTCACATGTAGGCCAGACCAGGTAAGGACGGCAGATTTCCTTCCCCAAAGGGACATGAGCGAACCAGATGGGTTTTTCCGACAATTGACAATGATTTCATGGTCATCGTGAAATGATATCTCAATTCCAGATCGTTTATATTGAATTCAAATTCCACCATCTGCCATGGAGGGATTTGAACCTGGGTCCCCAGAACATCAATTGAGTTTCTGGATTAATAGTCTGGCGATAATATCACTAGGCCATCACCTCCCCAATTACGCTGCTAATCCCCCTGACACTATGATCAATTTGGCATGGCCAATCAACCCAACCCTTTGCACATCTTTGGATATGTCTGCGTATGTCACAGGGAACCGCTCACGGCCTTTCCTGTGAAGTTGGGGTTGGAGTCAGGGAATTTGCCATGCATTGCGGGCCAACCTTACCACAGAAATAGCTCTCCCCCCACACACCTCGGAGACATGAAACCATTTTTTATGCCCCCCTCCACCCCTGCAGTTCTTTTTAAACCACCTCTTGGGGCAGATGTCAGTGCAGTTAATGGGCAATAGAACAAGGGGTAATATTTTCAGCAGGCTGTACCTGGATAGGGTACAGAATGCCTCTGCAGTGCTGGTAAATGGGATTAGTATGGATTGGTATTTGGTGGTCGGTATAGACGTGGTGGGCCGAAGGGCCTGATTCTGCATTGTGTGAGTCTATGATTCGTGCAAAGCACTGTTTTCTGTAGACTAGGGATTTAAAAAAATTCTTTCGGATGATGTGGGTGTCGCTGTCTCGGCCAACATTTTTATTGCCCATCCCTACTTGCCCTCTTGAAATAGTGGTGGGTGAGCTGCCTTCTTGAACCATTGCAGTCTGCGCAGTGCAGATACACCCAAAGATCTATCAGGGAGGGAGTCATAGGAATCTGACCCAGCGACAGTGAAGGAAAAAAAGGCGATATAATTCCAAGTCAGGATGGTGAGCGGCTTGGAGGGGGACTTGCCAGATGGTATTGAATCATAGAATCCCTACAGTGCGGAAGAAGGCCATTCGATCCATTGAGTCTGCACCAACTCTCCGAAAGAGCACCTTACCCAGGCCTCCACCCTATCCCCGTAACTCCCACACATTCACCATGGCTAATTCACCTAATCATCACATCTTGGGACGCTAAGGGGCAATTTAGCGTGGCCAATTCACCTAACCTGCACATTGTTGGACTCTGGGAGGAAACCAGAGCACCCGGAAGAAATCCAAGCAGACACGGGGAGAACGTGCAAACTCCACACAGTCACCCAAGGCCGCAATCGAACCTGGGTCCCTGGTGCTGTGAGTCAACAATGCCAACCACTGTGCCACCTGTGTTCTCATGTATCTACTGCCCTTGTCCTTCGAGGTGGGAGAGGTTTCAGATTTGGAAGGTGCTGTCGCAGGGGCCTTGGTGAGTTTCAGGGAGTACCGCTCTCCTCTAGTGAGGCTTTTATAGTGCCACAGAGGGCATCATCCTCACACCTAATTCATGTCATGGGCATATTTACTGTTGATATGGGGACCACATTTACTTTACCAGCTTTGTAATTGGGGAGGAGAGGAGAGGGATTCGGAGTGAGTGTGGGGGCATGGGGAGGAGACATGTGTCTCTGCTGCTTGAACAGCAACTTTCAGATTGAATTTACCTTAACTTCATTTCCTTCATTTCAATTCTTCACCTCCCACCCTGGGCTTTGCCAAACGCTGGCCAATATTCCAAAGTTATTTTGAGGCTTTCAAAAGGCGGAAACAATATTTGTCCTCCCTATCCCCCCTTCCCTTACCTTTTCTCACCCTTTGCTTCCCCTTTCCCTCTTTTTCTCAATTTTACCTCTCTCCCACCTATTTGCGCCCCCCCCCACCCCCCCCTAATCTTCATCTGTCACAGTTTACCCTCTGATTTCAACTTCTCTGCCGTTTGGCCATTCACACCGTCTATTCTCTCTATGGGCTGCCATTAGCAGCCTTTCCCCTTGTTTCCGTGGCTATGATTCATCTTTCACTCCCTCACCCTGCAGTATAAATATCTCCCACTTTCTATCCCTTTTAGGTTTGACAAAGGATCATCTGGATTCGAAACGTGAGCTCTTTTCTCTCCTCACAGACGCTGCCAGACCTGCTGAGATTTTCCAGCATTTTCTCTTTTGGTTTCAGATTCCAGCATCCGCACTAATTTGCTTTAATTGTGCACAGTTATACATTTTGTACATGTTTTGGGTGGCACGGTGGCACAGTGGTTAGCACTGCTGTCTCACAGCTCCAGGGACATGGGTTCAATTCCTGGCTTGGGTCACTGTGTGGAGTCTGCACCTTCTCCCTGTGTCTGCGTGGGTTTCCTCCCTGTGCTCCGGTTTCCTCCTAGAGTCCGAAAGACCTGTTGGTTAGGTGCATTGGCCGTGCTAAATTCTCCCTCGATGTACCCGAACAGGAGTGTGGCGACTAGGGGATTTTCACAGTAGCTTCATTGCAGTGTTAATGTAAGCCTACTTGTGACACGAATAAATAAATAATAAAACTTTTGTCCTTTTCACCCTCAGTGGTTCTTAGTTGGCCTATCTCTCAGCAAGTTCTTGCGTGTTGGCGCTGATGCTGAGACATGTTTGATGGTGGTTCCAGGATAATGAACAGAACATCTTTTGAAATATTGCTTTAGCTCCTAGTTTGATTTCATACCTCCAGGGATCCATCCTGCAAGTCAGGGAAAAGAGCCGAGTGACATAACATTGGAGCTGGTGTTTTTAAAGCTTTAATTGCCAGTCGAAATTTATTGAACAATACCCAACCAGCAAATGAAATGATATGTCCATTCAAATAAAATAAAGTGCTCAGGCGATGTTAATTCTTTGGCCATTAAAATAATAGGCGCTTTCCAAATTTTATAGAACTATATTTTATACTTGGATTTAAATGTAGTTATTATTCCCACTAGTTGTAAAAAGTTAGCTGATTCGCTTTGTAGTAATTCAGGCAAATGTTAGTTTCCCGTCGCCAACACCCTTTATTGTGAACTAAAGGAAAGGTCAACTCTTGCGGTCAGGTAGCCTTGAACTCGGAACCTTCAACTCCAGTCCGGGTAAAGTTACAGGCTTAAATACCCCCGCTGGCTGCTTCCATTGGGCAAACCTCTGTTCAAGAAGGCCCATGCTCCACGAAGCCCACAGGTGAATCTAATAATGATCCCCCATGGCCTCCATGGTCATTATAACATCCCTCCTCCCCCCTCAGGTCCACGTCTCTCCCAACACCCTCACTGCAAGGACATCCTTTTTGTTGCTTGGCGTTCATGTGGAAGTCCATTGAAGGTAGGGTTGGGTCAGGAGCTGTAAGTCGACCTCTTTAGGAGGGAACGCCGCACGGTCACCAATATCGGTTCCTCCTCCGGTTCCACTACAGCGCAGGGTCTCACATCTTCAGCCTCCATCTCAGAGTCTGTACCTTTGCTATCCGGAAGGGCCAACGCAAAGTCAGATTCAAGCTGAGTGCTGGCACTGGCAGCGGGTATCTCCCTGGCCTACGGCGGAGATGGTGTGGGCAAGGACTCCCTGGCCCTGAGGTGGTCAAAGTGCTTT
Source organism: Mustelus asterias (assembly GCF_964213995.1). Taxonomy (NCBI): domain Eukaryota; kingdom Metazoa; phylum Chordata; class Chondrichthyes; order Carcharhiniformes; family Triakidae; genus Mustelus; species Mustelus asterias. The sequence continues at coordinate 12,230,833 of NC_135809.1, forward strand.
TTTAGGGTTTTACCCTGAACCTTGACCTTGTAAGTAAGATACTGGTCCTTTTTCCTCCATAATGATTCTAGGCACCCATCTGGGACTATTCCCAAAGCTCCTTCCGTGAACCAGATTACCAGTTCTTCTTGCCCTCAGGGAATTGAAATTTCTTTTTTGTTTGGTTTTCCTGTTGGGAATCCACCTTCCTCATTAGGTTTGGGAATAATAGGTTGGATTGAGTATGAAGCCAATGTCACATCAATAGCTCTGCATGAGCAACACTTGTTTGGGTGTGCAGTGTGGTCCTGTAATCAAACAAAAACCATGCCAGTTTAGTTTCCATGGATACCTCTGGTGTGAACGACCAGTCCCCTTGACGACAAGTGATAAGATGCAGTCTAGATGTGTCGGATACCATTGGAGAGCACGAAGTTCTGGAAATTTCCACCTCAAATAGAATCCCTACAGCGCAGAAGGAGGCCATTCATCCCAACGAGTCTGCATCAACTGTGCACAAGTGTGCACGGTAGCACAGTGGTTAGGACTGCTGCCTCACAGCGCCAGGGACCCGGGTTCGATTCCCGGCTTTGGTTACTGTCTGTGCGGAGTCTGCACAATCTCCCCGTGTCTGTGTGGGTTTCCTCTGGGTGCTCCGGTTTCCTCCCACAGTCCAAAGATGTGCGGGTTATGTGGATTGGTCATGCTAAATTGTCCCTTAGTGTCAGGGGGGGCTAGCTAGGGTGAGGTCATGGGGTTATGGGGTTAGGGCCTGGGTAGGATTGTGATCGGTGCAGACTCGAGCCGAATGGCCTCCTTCTGCACTGTAGAATTCTGTGGTTTTATGAACTCTCCGAATGAGCATCTCACCCAGGCCCACTTCCCTTGCTTTATTCCCGTAACGCTGTGCACGGTTAATTCACCTAGTCTACACATCTTTTGGACAGTAAGAGAAAATTTACCATGGCCAATCCACCTAAACTGCCAATCTTTGGACTGTGGGAGGAAACGGAGCACCCAGAGGAAACCCGCGCAGACATGGGGAGAATGTGCAAGCTCCATACAGTCAGTAACCCAAGCCAGGAATCGAATCCGGGTCCCTGGCGCTGTGAGGCAGCAGTGCTAACCACCGTGCTGTCCCACCCGCAGCCATCTTAACCTCATAGATTTCTTGTGTGTCTGCCTGAAGTAGAATAAAGAACAAAGAAAATTACAGCACAGGAACAGGCCCTTTGGCCTTCCAACTCTGCACCGACCATGTTGCCCGACTGAAACCCCCTACTCTTCCGGGGACCATATCCCTTTATTCCCATCCTATTCATGTATTTGTCAAGACGCCCCTTAAAAGTCACTATTGTATCTGCTTCCATTACCTCGGCAATGAGTTCCAGGCACCCACCACCCTCTGTGTCAAAAACTTGCCTCGTACATCTCCTTTAAACCTTGCCCCTCACACCTTAAACCTATGCTCTCTAGTAATTGACTCTTCCACCTTGGGAAAAATAAAGTAGGTCGAACTTTTATTATTACATGCCGAACATTAGAAGCTGGGTGCAATTTTAACTTGTATTCATGAAAGTCCCACCTAGCGCTTTTCCTGCTCAGTGAAGCCTAATGGGATTTGTTTCCAATCAGCAATTGGAAGTAGTATTTAAAGAGGCGAGTAGTTTGATCACTGGTAGGTGACTTTCTAATACAGTAATTCAAGAGTTCTTTGGCAATCTTGAGAAGCAGTGAATCTGATATTGCTCAGCTGGGTAAGGGTGAGAACTTGAACTCCACAGTCAATAATCTACAATCGCGAGGCATTAATTGTCTATCAGCCAGCTCCTCACAGCCCGCCAACATCCTGCAGTCTAAAAGGCAGTAGCAAAGCAGGTAAAATGAGTTTGAATCATAGAATCCCTACAGTACAGAAAGAGGCCATTTGGCTCATCGAGTCTGCACCAACCACAATCCCACCCAGGCCCTACCCCCATATCCCTACATATTTTACCCACTAATCCCCCTAACCTACGCATCTCAGGACACTAAGGGACAATTTTAGCATAGCCAATCAACCTAACCCGCACATCTTTGGACTGTGGGAGGAAACCGGAGCACCCGGAGGAAACCCACGCAGACACGAGGAGAATGTGCAAACTCCACACAGACAGTGACCCAAGCCAGGAATCGAACCCAGGTCCCTGGAGCTGTGAAGCAGCAGTGCTAACCACTGTGCTACCGTGCCGCCCTGCAAATGAGAAGAGTCAGTGCTCAAACATTGAACCTACTTCCATTTTCCCACAAATGTGACACCAAAAACTGGGTTCCAAGGTGCCTGTGTACCACATATACATCATCATTAATAAGGAGGAATTTCTTCACCCAGAGGGTGGTGAATGTGTGGAATTCACTACCACAGCAACTAGTTGAGGCCACAACGTTGCGTGATTTCAAGAAGAAATTAGATATAGCTCTTGGTGCGAAAGGGATCAAAGGATATGGGGGGAAGGCGGGATTTAAGGGCAGCATGGTGGCACAGTGGTTAGCACTGCTGCCTCACAGCGCCAGGGACCCAGGTTCAATTCGGACCTCAGGTGACTGTGTGGAGTTTGCACGTTCTCCCCATCTCTGTGTGGATTTTGCTCCGGGTTTCCTCCCACAGTCCAAAGATGTGCAGGTTAGGTGGATTGGCCATGCTAAATTGCTCCTTAGTGTTCCTGGATGTGTGGGTTAGGAGGATTAGTGGGGTACAGGAATAGGGCCTGGGTGGGATGCTCTGTCGAAGGGTCGGTGGAGACTCGATGGACACGAGGCGGTGGCCTAGTGGTCTTACCGCTAGACTATTAATCCAGAAATTCAGCTCATGTTCTGGGGTTCTGGGTTCAAATCCCACCACTGCAGACAGTGAAATTTGAATTCAATTTTTATAGGGATCAGGCGGGTAAGTGGAACTGATCCACTTCAGATCAGCCATGATCTTATTGAATGGCGGGGCAGGCTCAAGGGGCTCGATGGCCTACTCCTGCTCCTATTTCTTATGTTCTTATGTTCTTATGACTCGATGGGCTAAATGGCCTCCTTCTGCACTGTAGCGATTCTATGATTCTATGATATTGAATTCGATGATCAGCCATGATCATAATGAATGGCAGAGCAGACCCGAGGGGCTGAATGGCCTCCTCCTGCTTCTAGTTTCTATGTTTCTATCATCACGCCAGTTATCCATACAAAGTGTATAAAATACCTTATGAAAGAAGAAAACTTGCATTTGCTTATTAGCATCTTTCATGACCTCAGGATGTCTCTGGAACCAATGAATTCTGCACAGGAAGATCCCATAAATAGCAAGGTGATAATGATCAGATACCATGTCATTGGTGTTGGGTCAGGGACAAACATCGGCCAGGACACAGGATTTGCACAGGTATGTCACAAGGCAATTTTCAATTAACCGCAAGGATAATTCCTCATTTAAGTCAAAAACACCAGGTTATCTGTTGCTATTGATCCCCCAACATCACCCCGACCTGTCCCACCATAAGAAACAATCCTAGGATCGATGGTGAGACTTATTAAACAATGTCCAATCATTGTTATTTATTTTCTATAGTCTTTTCTTTCTGTTCAATGGAAATATGGGCCGGACGTTTCCAGCTGTTCGTGTCCTGCCATCACTGCAAGTAAGGACAGAGAATTTGGCACTCAGCCAAACCTCCGTTCACTGCAGCGGGACCACGGAATCCCGCAGGTGCGAATGGCCGGAAGATGGGGCAGAGGCCGTGCTGGCTTTCCCTTTCCAGCCATGGCCACCACAGTTCAGCAGGTGTAAGGCATGACTTTGCTTTGCCATCAGGTCCTGATACAGCAAAATGCTGTTTCTCTTTTTAAAGACAGGCCTGAACCTCAGGTCCAGCTGATCACTTCCTCTCACCAACAATTTGATCCACACACTGTGATACCAAGAGCACAAACCTGGAGCAGGCAACGGCCCCGATAAGTATAATCCTGGGGGCTTCAGATGAGGAAGCCAAGAAGGACAACACGGTAGCACAGTGGTCAGCACTGCTGCCTCACAGCGCCAGGAACCCGGGTTCGATTCTCCTCTGTGTGGAGTTTGCATGTTCTCCCCGTGTCTGTATGGGTTTCCTCTGGGTGCTCCGGTTTTCTCACAGTCCAAAGATGTGTGGGTTAGGTGGATTGGCCATGCTAAATTGCCCCCTAGTGTTAGGCGGACTAGCTAGGGTAAATGCACGGGGTTGTGGGATAGGGCCTGAGTGGGATTGTGGTCAGTGCAGAGTTGATGGGCTGAATAGCCTCCTTCTGCACTGTAGGATTCTATGATTCTATACAGTCTTTCGCAGGTACAGAAGATGGGGTGAAAGTAACGTTTATTTGTTAGTCACAAATAGGCTTACATTCACACTGCAATGAAGTTTCTGTGAAAATCCCCTCGTCGCCACACTCCGGTGCCTGTTCAGGTACACTGAGGGAGAATTTAGCACGGCCAATGAACCTAACCAGCACATCTTTGGAGGAAACTGGAGTACCTGGAGGAAACCCATGGAGACACGGGGAGAATGTGCAAACTCCGCACAGACAGTGACCCGGAATTGAGCCCAGGTTCCTGGTGCTGTGAGGCAGCAGTGCTAACCACCATGCCACCGTGTTTCAATGGTGACTGACCTGGTTGTTACTGTGCTGTGCCCAATAATAGAAGTTACTGCCTCACTGGATTAGCAAGGAAAAGGGCCATGCATCTGCACTTGCCCGTGTGTGAACCACTCCCCTGGACTGGCAATAATTGCAGAATTCCACCCCAGTACTGTATGCAATGTTACGGAGCTGGAGGTGTAGGCTTTTTCTGCTGTTCGCACCAACAGGATCTTCTGGTCCCGCGGATAGGGCACCTCCGCAATGGGTTTCCCGATGGTGTGGAATGCAGTCAATGGGAATTCCCATTGACAGTGACAGGAGCAGAAAATCCTGCAGCCAGTGAACAGTGCACCACCCCCTGCCATGAGAAACACTCATGAGGACCCCAGAAATCCCCCCCCACCCGTAAGCTGCGGGCGCCACTGTGTAGTCTGAAACGTCAGTGGCATCAGCAAGGGGAGACCTCAAACAGCCATACTTTCACTTGACTAGTAATCCAGAGTATTGCTCTGGGGATCTAGGTTCGAATCCCACCAAATTTTAATTCGATAAAAATCTGGAATTAAAAGATGACATTGAAACCATTGTTAATTGGCGTGAAAACCCATCTGGTTCACTATTTCCTTTAGGGAAGGAAATCTACCTTCCTTACCTGGTCTGGCCGACTTGTGACTCCAGGCCTACAGCAAAGTTTAAAGTTTATTTATTAATGTAACAAGTAGGTTTACATTAACACTGCAATGATGTTACTGTGAAAATCCCCTCGTCACCACACTCAGGTGCCTGTTCGGGTACACTGAGGGAGAATTTATCATGGCCAATGCGCCTAACCAGCGCGTCTTTCAGGCTGTGGGAGGAAACTGGAGCACCCGGAAGTAAACCCACACAGACATGGGGAGAACGTGTAGACTCCGCACAGACTATGACCCAAGCCGGGAATCGAACCCGGGACCCTGGTGCTGTGAGGCAGCGGTGCTAACCATTGTGCCACCGTGCTGCCCCAATATGGCTGACTCAGAAATTGCCAAGCAAGCCACTCATAGAAACCCTACAGTGTAGAAAGAGGCCATTTGGCCCATCGAGTCTGCAGCGACCACAATCCCACCCAGGCTCTACCCCCATATCCCTACATATTTACCCGCTAATCCCTCTAACCTATGCATCTCAGGACACTAAGGGGCAATTTTAGCATGGCCTATCAACCTAACCCGCACATCTTTGGACTGTGGGAGGAAACCGGAGGAAACCCACACAGACACGAGGAGAATGTGCAAACTCCACACAGACAGTGACCCAAGCCGGGAATCGAACCCAGGTCCCTGGAGCTGTGAAGCAGCAGTACCAACCACTGTGCTACCATGCCACTCATTTCAAGGGCAATCGTGGGCAGTTAGGGACGGGTAATAAATGCCAGCCCACCCAACGATGCCCACAATCCATGAATGAATACAAAATATGTACTGGTGGTGGCTACAAGTGCAGCATCTCTCTGATTGCTCTCACTGACTTTGCCAAGCTGTGTAAGTGGCCCAATTCAAGATGTTTGAGCGGTTGTCATTCCTGAGAGTGCTGAAACTAACCAGGGAAGCAATGGAGGATTCCATGGAGGAAACTAGTCTTCGTTCACTGAGCGGCAATGAGGTGAGGGGGCTGCATTAGAAGATCAGGACCATCGTAAATGGCTTCCCAAGTCACTTTCCCCCAGACAACTGACAGGTGAATTCACTTTGGAACGGTCTCATGGAAGGTAAACCAACCCTAATATTACAGCAATAAACCGCCCCGTGGGCAATATTTATAAACGCCTCAGGCTAAATACGAAGCACTTGAGGCTTCAAATTGTCTGCTTGTTAGTTTGAGCTTGCTGTTGATTGTTGACAAGTGAGGCAGAACTTAGAATATTTTTATACTGCGATTATTAACCGCTATCTCGCAAATTGGAATGTGTAATGGTGAGAGTGTTCGAAGTCTGATTTGTCATAGTTTTCTCAAAAAAATAATTCAGCCAATGTAGGCCGGTGGAGGTGATATTGCCTCGTTACAGGCACTGATGGCCCACAAAATTACGCATCTAAAACTGCCAGAATGAATCGCATTTGCAAATAAGCTGATGCATGTTGACATACACTGAACACAAATAGACAGCCTCGCCTGTGATTAAGGATTTATCGAGTGCCTGACTCTTTCTACTTTTGCATCTCAAGTAGACAGTGCAAGGATTCACCAGCAATTTTTATTTTGGAGACATCCCGCTAGGTCTATGATGCAACTCATTCATTTGAACAGACTCCCTCTGCGTCAACTTACTCTTCCGACTCCGCATTAATCTTGGTTTTGCTCCCATCCATTATTTCTCCGCATCTCCAAATGGATTAATTTTTTTTTTTTGTTTAATATTTTCTCTCTGCCAGGATAACTGGGTCCTGGACATTTCGATTTTAATGATTCGTGCAACTACTCAAAGCCCTTTCAGAAATGACAAGAGTTATTATGTAATCCTAATTATTGTCTGCTTTTATCTAATAAAGAATGGAAGTGAATGAGGATTGAATGGACTCGTGCTCCAAGTTGAGTGTTTTTAAAAATAAATAAAAATGCTAGAGGTCTCTGGAGAAGAAAAGTAGTGTTCATCTGTCGAAACCATTCACAATGAAGAGCTGGAAAGTCAATTCTATCTCTTAATAAAGTGTATTATTTCCAAACCGATCCACATTCCTTATAAGCTGCACAGTTTGCATCAAGCCTGGCCAGGATCTCTCTTCATGATTAGTGGATGCAATAATATCATAGAATCATTGAATCCATACAGTGCAGAAGGAGGCCATTTGGCCCATCGAGTCTGCACCAACCACAATCCCACCCAGGCCCTATTCCCGTAACCCCACATATTTGCCCTGCTAGTCCGCCTGACACTAAGGGGTAATTTAGCATGGCCAATCAACCTAACCCGCACATCTTTGGAGTGTGGGAGGAAATCGGAGCACCCGGAGGAAACCCATGCAGACACGGGAAAAATGTGCAAACTCCACACAGACAATGACCCGAGGTCAGAATCGAACCAGGGGCCCTGGCGCTGTGAGGCAGCAGTGCTAACCAGTGTGCCACCCTGCCTCTTGTAGCCACAGTATTTATCTGGCTAGACCATCTTCAGTTTCTGGTCAACCCCCCAAGGATGTTGATAATGGGGACCGTGCCGCCCCATGAATTATCGTATAGTCTGAACATTTCTTGCAAAGTTTTGTCATTCCAATTCTCAGTTTCGAGTCAAGACCTGAGGATTAATGTTTCACATCTCCAGACTCAATGTTCCCACTCTAATCACTGACTTTAACGAGTGCTCCCCTTTGGGCTGCTATCTACACCTATGAGCTTGGAGAATGAGCTGGCAACTGTCATATTCTCAAGCCTCCTACTTACACTGCTTTGTAATTGGATAGTTGCAAGTCAATAAGTTCCCTTGGTCTTACACTCTCCAATTTCCCTTCTTCCTGCTGTGAAGAAGCAGTTTGCCTTTGATCTGCACCTTCACATTGCAGCCAGATGAGGACTGCTGAATGTTAACCTGGCATTCACCATCTCAACGCCAACCTCCACCCTACTATTAGGCATATGCTTGTTTGAACGAGAAGTACGTGAGGGGGAAAGAAATAGAAGTGGGGGAGGCATGTTGATAGAGCAAGATGAGGTAAGCAGGGAGGGGGGTTTGCATGTGAAGTGTTGTGGGGCAGCGTGGTGGCATAGTGGTTAGCACTGCTGCCTCATTGCGCCAGGGACCCGGGTTCGATTCCCAGCTTGGATCACTGTCTGTGCGGAGTCTGCACGTTCTTCCCGTGTCTGCGTGGGTTTCCTCCAGGTGCTCTGGTTTCCTCCCACTGGTTAGGTGCCTGGGCCATGCTAAATTCTCCCTCAGTGTCCCCGAACAGGCGCTGGAGTGTGGCGACTCGGGGACTTTCACAGTAACTTCATTGCAGTGTTAATGTACGCCTACTTGTGACACTAATAAATAAACTTGAAACTTGACACCATTGTAGATGAATTTGTGGTCATAGTGATTAGTAACTTTGCCTATTGCGCACGGTTGAATTCCCGTACCGGGGAGTATATATCATGGGGAGGTAATGGTATAGTGGTAATATCACTGGGCCAGTAACCCAGAGACCCAGGCTAATGGTCTGGGGATATGGGTTCAAATCCCACCCTGACAGCTGTTGAAATTTGAATTCAGTCAGTAAATTTGGAAAATAAAGTGAGTCTTTGTAATGGCTAATCACTGATGCCCCTTTAGGGAAGGAAATCGGCTGTCTTTACCTGGTCTGGCCTACATGTGACTCCAGTTCCACACCAATACTCTTAACCATTCTCTGAAAAGGCCCAGCAAGCCACTCAGCTGTCTCATCACCATCTTCTCAAGGACGTGAGAGATGGGCAACACAATGTTGGCTTGCCTACAAGAATAAAGTTTATTTATTAGTGCCTGTGGAGAGAGGAACAGAGTTAAAGTTTATTTATTAGTGTCACAAATAGGCTTATATTAACACTGCAATGAAGTTACTGTGAAAATCCCCTAGTCGCCACACTCCAGCGCCTGTTCGGGTACACTGAGGGAGAATTTAGCACGGCCAATGCACCTAACCAGCACGTTTTTCAGACTGTGGGAGAAAACCGGAGCACCCGGAGGAAACCCACGCTGACACGGGGAGAACGTGCAGACTCCACATAGATGGTGACCCAAGCTGGGAATCAAACCTGGGTCCCTGGTGCTGTGAGGCAGCAGTGCTAACCACCGGGCCACCGTGCCACTCAAGCATTTCTGTGCTATTGTGACTGTGTATGTAGTGAACTCCTGCTATGTGAGGTGAGCTGTGAAAGTTTCCCAGAAATAATTACTGATACTTGAATAATTTTCTGAAAGTTTTTATGATGTTTCAATGAATCTGCTTTGTACCACAATATGGTTAGATAATTGTTGGTTATTTTGAGAGCTCGGTCATACTGCAATGTGAAAAGAAAAACATTAAATGAGGCGAAGGGATGGTGTTAAGATCAAAAGTTATAATTATCCACAACACTTAAGATATCACACTGTTTAATGCAAATTGCTGTCAAACATACAATATAATAGAAACAAAGGTTACCATTTTGCTTCAGTGTGGGATACGGTCACATAATGGTTATGTTACTAAATTAATAATCCAAATGCCTGGACTAATGATCTGGAGCCATGAGTTCAAATCTCACCAGGGTATTTAGAGAATTTAAATTCAATTAGTTAAATAAATCTTGAATAAAAAAGCTAGTATCAGTAATGATGACGATGAAATTATTGGATTGTTGTAAAAACCCATCTGGTTCATTGATGTCCTACGCAGGAGGAAGTCTCTTGGCTCTGCCTGGACTGGACTCGGTCACTCCAGGGCGACAGTAATGTGGTTCGTTCTTTAACACCCTCAGATTCAGTTGTAATCAAGAAGGTGTCTTCCCACCACCTTCTCGAGGGCAATTAAGGATGGACAGTGAATGCAGCCCAATTGTCAGCGACACTTGCATCCTATGATCAAATACCCCACTTGTCTCCACTCTTTACAAACCTCAGCTCATCTGAAACATGGCAACCTAATTCTAATTTCGCGCACCTTTCACTGCCTTTAAGACAGCTCCCCATTGCTTCTCGATACTGCTGAAATTAATTTTAACAACTTTCGTCTCATTTTAAAATCTCTCCTTACTTCACGCTGGGTGCACGGTGGCACAATAGTTAGCACTACTATCTCACAGCGCCAGGGACACGGGTTCGATTCCCGGCTTGGGTCACTGTCTGTGCAGGGTGCGCACATTTTCCCCGTGTCTGCGTGGGTTTCTTCCGGGTGCTCAGGTTTCCTCCCGCAGTCTGAAAGACGTGCTGGTTAGGTTGATTGGCCGTGTTAAATTCTCCCTCAGTGTACCCGAACAGGCGCCGGAGTGTGGCAACAAGGGGATTTTCACAGTAACTTCATTGCAGTGTTAATGTAAGCCTACTTGAGACAATAAATAAACTTGCCCTTCCTTATTTGGAAAAGTCACTGCTTGCCATTTTCCTGATCCCCTCTGTTATCAAAGTCCATATTTTCAGCCATTACAACTCTGTTTTACGGTGTTAGAAACCATTTGAAAGATGTTAATGAAATCTTTTTTTTATTCATTCGTGGGAGGTGGGTGTTGCTGGCTGGGCCAGCATTTATTGCCCATCCCTCGTTGCCTGAGGGCAGTCGAGAGTCAACCACATTGCTATGGATCTGGAGTCACATGTAGGCCAGACCAGGTAAGGACAGCAGATTTCCTTCCCTGAAGGGTATTACTGAACCAGATGGGTTTTTCTGATAATCAACAATGGTTTCATGGTCACCAGTAGATCGTTAATTCCAGATATTTTTTATTGAATTCAAATTTCACCATCTGCTGTGGTGGGATTCGAACCGGGGTCCCCAGAATGTTAGCTGAGTTTCTGGATTAATAGTCTGGTGATAATAGCACTAGGCCATCATCTCCCCTGTAGTCTCAAGTAGGTTAATTGTGTGAATCTATTAACTACAAAAACTATATTTACATAATATATATAGTAGAGAGTTCAAGCTCAGAGCTTTCTCAATGCTTGCTTGTGCGCACGTCTTTGTCCGACACTAAACTGACCCCGAGGTGTGTGTCATGTGTTCTCTTACCTCATTGTGTGGGCTATATTGCATTCCATTCCATGTTAACCCTGCATGTCATGATGTGAAGAAGGGGCTCAGAGCCTCGAAAGCTTGTGTGGCTTTTGCTACCAAATAAACCTGTTGGACTTTAACCTGGTGTTGTTAAACTTCTTACTGTGTTAACCCTGCATGTGTCAGACCCTCATTCTACACCTACCCCCAAGTCTTTAGCTAATGTATTTCAAGTTATTCTGGTTTATCCCATATATTTACATCATTATTACTACCCCATTTCCCGCTTCAAGTCTCTGAGTTCATAGATTAAGGTGGTCTGGAGGCCTTATAAAACTTCCATATCTCATTCGCACCACAGTCGGAGGAGTGGGAGGCTTTGTTGCTGCAGGTAAACTCTGTGGAATTTGAGGTTGTTATGGCATCTGGCTATCTTTTCATTCCATTTTCCCATTCCTTGATGTTGAAGTGTTCTTTTTTGGTTCTTCAGTTGTGGTCATTGGTAGTTGTTGCTTCATCCTGTTTCTTGCAGTGTGGACGAACATTGTGCTTGTCTCCATTCACTTCCTTTCCTCTTCATCCTTCATTGTGCGGGTTGTTGTGATGTCCTCTGAGGATGAGGAGATTTTTAATAATCTCATCTTTGCGCTTGGCTGTATGGCGTACTGTTGGCAAGGGACAGCTGCTACTTCCTGCATCATGTGGCGGCACGGTGGCACAGTGGTTAGCACTGCTGGCTCACAGTGCCAGGGAGCCGGGTTCAATTCCAGCCTTGGGTCACTGTCTGTGTGGAGTTTGCACATTCTCCCCGTGTCTGCGTGGGTTTCCTCCAGGTGCTCTGGTTTCCTCCCACAGTCCAAAGATGTGCGAGTTAGGTTGATTGGCCATGCTAAATTGACCCTAGTGTCAGGGGGATTAGCAGGGTAAATAAGTGAGGTTACGGAAATCGGGCCTGGGTGGGATTGTGGTCGGTACAGACTCGTTGGGCTGAATGGCCTCTTTCTGCACTGTAGGGATTCTATGATTCTATGTGTGGTACTGTCACCCTGGCTGGGAGTTGCAGCCTTTGCTCTGTGGTTGCAGTGTTGACCTCATCAATAATTGTCAGTTCCAGACATTGAGGCTTTTCTGGTTTTTGGTTGCTCTCCCACTGCAGGTACCATGGTAACCATTTGAGCGATTGGCTGGTCTGACCAATGAGGGTTTTCTTTAAAAAAGGCATATCTTGAACTGGAACCCCGATAGTGGAGGATTCAGTGATGGTGATGCCATGGAACATCAAGGGGCAATGGTTAGATTCTCTTTTGTTGGGGATGGTCTGGCACTTGTGTGACACAAAAGATATTTGCCACTTATCAGCCCAAACCTGGATATTGTCCAAATCTTGCTGCATTTGGACATGGGTTGCTTCAGTACAAAGAACAAAGAACAATACAGCACAGGGACAGGCCCTTTGGCCCACCAAGCCTGCGACGATACGTGGTTTCTATCCCTCGGTTCACCTCACGTTCATGTGTCTATCAAGATATGCCTTGAATGTTGCTTAACATGCCTGCTTCCACCACCTCCACTGGCAATGTGTTCCAGACACCCAACACCCTCTGTGTGAAAAACTTTCCCCACACATCTCCCCTGAACTTACTCCCTCTCACCTTAAACCTGTATCGCTTGTCGCCGACCCTTCAACTCTGGGAAAACACAGAGGGTGTTGGGTGCTTGGAACGCACTGCCAATATTTGGTCAAAATTGCCAAATGCTTGGTCAATTCAGTTGAATGGCCTTCTTCTATCCCTATAATCTGGGATTATATTCACTGGCGTTTAGAGGAGTGAGAAGGGATCTCATAGAAACTTATAAAATTCTAACAGGGTTAGACAGCGTAGATTCAGAAAGAATGTTCCCAATGGTGGGGGGGGTGGAATCCAGAGCTAGGCGTCATAGTTTGAGAATAAGGTAGAATCATCGAATCAAAGAATCCCTACAGTACAGAAGGAGGCCATTCGGCCCATCGAGTCTGCACTGACCACAATCCCACTGTGGTGAATCATAGATGGTTACCACTATGGGTACTTGTATATATGTTACTCTCGTTGCTGTTGGGGTTCGGGTTGTTGGGTGTTCCACCTGTTATTACTGTTTATGTGGTACACTCCGTTCGGCTCCGCCCAGGACTCCGCCTTCTTACAGGAGTATAAAGGTCACTGCTACTTCCTAGTAGTCTTTAGTCTGGGATAATATTGTTGAGTAGTGTGCTCCTATTTGTAGTGAATAAAAGCCTTTATTCCCGGGTACGTTCTAGCCTCCCGTGTGAATCAATCGCGCATCACCCACCCAGATCCTATCCCCGTAACACCACACATTTACCCTGAGAGGTGGCAAGTTTAGAGGAGACATGCTGGTAAAGTTTTTCACACAGAGGGTATTGGGTGCCTGGAACGCACTGCCAGTGGAGGTGGTGGAAGAACTGAGGTGGAGAGAAATTTCTTCACCCAGAGGGTGGTGAATGTGTGGAATTCACTACCACAGAAAGTAGCTGAGGCCAAAACGTTGTTTGATTTCAAGAAGAAATTAGATATAGCTCTTGGGGCTAAAGGGATCAAGGGATATGGGGGGAAGGGGAGAAGGGGGGATCAGAATATTGAATTTGATCATCAGCCATGATCAAAATGAATGGTGGAGCAGGCTCGAAGGGCTGAATGGCCTACTCCTGCTTCTAGTTTCTATGTTTCTATTTCATTCCATAATTCGATATTTTAAAAGAAATATGGAGTATTTTCAGTTTTGTTCTCTGAATATAATACACGGCAACATGTTAATTGCTGCCTGCTCACCAATCAAAAGACCTGAAATTCATTTACTCTGAAGATATTTTTTGATGGTGTTTGCAATTCACACAGCACGACCTGCCCCTTTACAACAAGCAGCAATTTATTTTGTGTTGCAGATCAGAGGACCAGGGATATCACACAGTCCCGGATCGCGTACGGTAACCACTCTTGGGTGCATGAACTGGGCAGATTTTCAATATTATAGAATACCTTCCAAACAATTAGTGAGAAACTCAGGGTTCAAAGTAAAGATATAAGGACAGAGAGAACCTTCCACAGCGATACAGTTAGAGACATGTTTTTGCTTACTTAAATGTAATTCATACTTACCTACATTATGATTGTCTTCTGCAGCCACGTTTTCATGTGTAGCTTAAGCTTCTCTTTTTAATACTGTGCCTTTTGTTGTATAGCGTTTATTGTTTTCAACATCTATGTACGAATCATCGTATTCTTAAGAATCCTAGAATCCTGATAGTGCAGAAGGAGGCCATTCAGAACATTGAGTCTGTACTGACCACAATCTCTCCCAGACCCTATCGAACCTGCATGAACCGCAATCCCACCAGGCCCTATTCCCATAACTCCACATATTTACCCTGCTAATCCCCCTGACTCTAAGGGGCAATTCAGCATGGCCAATAAACATAACCTGCACATCTTTGGAAACTGGAGCACCTGGAAGAAACCCACGCAGGCAAGAGGAGAATGTGCAAACTTCGCACAGTGACCTGAGGCCGGAATTGAACCTGGGTCCCTGGCGCTGTGAGGCAGCAGTACTGACCACTGTGCCACCGTGCCACCCTTAAAGCATTTAATGCAAGGTAACTAAAACTCAGTTATCAGCCTCCTCTGTAAAGGAAGGGTTAACTTATCCCCTGTTATCAATTGATATGGAGCGAAGGAGGGTAGATGGAATTGAGGTGCAGATCAGCCATGTAAGAGAATGGGTGGCACGGTGGCACAGTGGTTAGCACTGCTGCCTCACAGTGCCAGGGAGCCGGGTTCGATTCCCGGCTTGGGTCACCGTCTGTGTGGAGTTTGCACATTCTCCGCGTGTCTGCGTGGGTTTCCTCCGGATGCTCCCACAGTCCAAAGATGTGCGGGTTAGGTGGATGGGCCATGCAAATTTGCCTCTTAGGGTCAGGGGGACTAGCTAGGGTAAATGCATGGGGTTTTGGGGATTGGGCCTGGGTGAGATTGTGGTCGGTGCAGACTCGATGGGCCGAATGGCCTCCTTCTGCACTGTAGGGATTCTATGATTCTATATTAAATGATATTAAAACCGCATTCCCGTTGACAAAGAGACTGGGCTTGCTGTTAGACTGAATGTATTCACGCTGCTAGGTAAAGTATACAAAATGTAAAAGAAGTGTTTGCTAAAGGACTTTATGAAAAGCTGTTCAGTAATTTGTCTTTTCCAAACACTGCAGCAAAATATGTTCTGAAAAATTATTGGCTCGCTTCCACATTATGCTTGTGAACCAAAATTGATGTGACTGATTTCCTCATACTTCCCGCTCCATTACCAAACCAGTGCTTGTGTTTTTATATATATTTGTTCTTGGGATATGGGCTCAGCCGGCTGGACCAGCATTTATTGCCCATTCCTAATTGCTTTTGAGAAGGTAGTGGTGAGCTGCCTTCTTGAATCGCTGCAGTCGTAGCAGAATCATAGGATTCCTATGGTGCAGAAGGAGGCCATTTGGCCCACTGAGCCTGCACCAACAGCAATCCCAGCCAAGCCCTATCCCTGTAACCCCACATATTTACCCCGCTAATCCCCCCTAACACCAAGGGGCAATTTAGCATGGCCGATCCACCTAATCCCATGGATTGTGGGAGGAAACCGGAGCACCCAGAGGAAACCCACGCAGACACGGGGAGAATGTGCAAACTCCGCACAGACAGTCACCCGAGGCTGGAATTGAACCCGGGTCTCTGGTATTGTGAGGCAGCAGTGCTAACCACTGTGCCACCGTGCTGCCCTGGTGTAGGTTCACCTACAGAGCTGTGAGTTCCAGGATTTCAACCCAGTGACAATGAAGGAATGGTGATATAGTTCCAAAATCAAGATGGTGTGTGGCTTTGATGGGAACTTACAGGTGAAGATATTCTCATGTTTGCTATCCTTGCTCTTCACAGTGGTAACAATCACAGGTTTGGAAGGTACATTCAGGGGAGTAGCATCTTGTACATGGTGATGTGATATTGTTTGCAAGCCATTGTAACGTAAAGGTGCTCAGCAGAGCAAGGGTTAATGTGAGACTGGAGAATAGCACTGCCCCAGGGTATGATGTATAGTGTGACATGGTAATGGACTCAGAGAGAACACTCAAAGAACCTTGACGGTTCACCAGACAGTGAACGATAATTACAAGGAAGAAGCAATATTTACATTATAGAATGGATTGCCGTCCCAGAAATTCAGCAGATTGCAACACTGAAGTTTAAAAAACGTTAAAGAAATCCAGCAACAAAAGAAGGCAGACAGAGCAGAGGAAATGCTACAGTATTAAAGACAGAAACCTGCATAGGTTAAAAAAATAAATGAATGCAGAGTTCAAAGCTCGCAACTTTAGAAAAAAAAATCACTATGAACTCCCAAAGCACAAAGTCCAAAAGATTCAGTGAAGGTTAAAAGAAGAAAAGAAATCACTGCGATGGCTTTTCCATTTAAACAAAAGGGCAAAGTTTTCAAAGTTTTAAAACTTCTTTCAAAAAAGTGAAAGGGCCGGTTGCCAAAGAGCTCGTCAAAATCTCAAAACAAGGGATGTCCAGAGGAAAAAAAAATTACCTGGAGAGGTGAAAGAGGAAAGGAATTAATCGCCTGGAAAATAAATGCTCCTACCCTTGGAAGTTTAAACAAGAAGGCCCACGATTGCCGGGAGCCCGTCAAAATAAGTATACTATGAAAGGTCGGACACTAGGAAGTTCCGAAGAACAAAGGGACCTTAGCGTTTTTGTCCATAGATCTCTGAAGGCGGAAAGGCAGGTTAATAGAATGGTGAAAAAGGCATATGGCACACTCGCCTCCATCAATCGGGGTATAGATTACAAAAGCACAGAGGTTATGATGGAGTCGTATAGAACTTTGATGAGGCCACAGCTGGAGTACTGTGTGCAGTTCTGGTCGCCACATTATAGGAAGGACATGAACGCACTGGAGTGGGTGCAGAGGAGATTCACCAGGATGCTGCCTGGGATGGAACATTTAAGTTATAAAGAGAGGTTGGATAGGCTTGGGTTGTTTTCATTGGAACAGAGAAGACTGAGGGGCGACCTGATTGAGGTGTTCAAGATTACGAGGGGCTTGGACAGGGAGGATATGGAGCAGCTGTTCCCCTTAGTTGAGGGGTCAGTTATGAGGGGACACAAGTTAAAGGGCGGCATGGTGCCACAGTGGTTAGCACTGCTGCCTCACAGTGCTAGGGACCTGGGTTCGATTCCTGGCTTGGGTCACTGTCTGAGTGGAGTTTGCACATTCTCCCTGTGTCTGTGTGGTTTCTTCCGGGTGCTCCGGTTTCCTCCCATAGTCTGAAAGACGTGTTGGTTAGGTACATTGGCCTGAACAGGCACCGGAGTGTGGCGACTTGGGGAATTTCACAGCAACTTCATTGCAGTGTTAATGTAAGCCTTACTTGTGCCATTAATATACTTTACTTTTACTTTAGAAGTGAGGGGTCGGAGGTTTTAGGAAGGAAAAATGTTTTTAACCCAGAGGGTGGTGACGGTCTGGAATGTGCTGCCTGGGAGGGTGGTGGAACATAGAACATAGAAACCCTACAGTGCAGAAGGAGGCCATTCAGCCCATCGAGTGTGCACCGACCACAATCCCACCCAGGCCCGACCCCCACATATTTTACCCACTAATCCCTCGAACCTACGCATCCCAGGACTCTAAGGGACAATTTTTAACCTGGCCAATCAACCTAACCCGCACATCTTTGGACTGTGGGAGGAAACCGGAGCACCCGGAGGAAACCCACGCAGACACGAGGAGAATGTGCAAACTCCACACAGACAGTGACCCAAGCCGGGAATCGAACCCGGGACCCTGGAGCTGTGAAGCAGCAGTACTAACCACTGTGCTACCGTGCCACCAGGCGGGATGTTCCCCTTAGATAGCCATATGAACTGAATGGGAATGGAGGGATACAAAAGAATGGTCTAGTTTGGACCAGGGAGCGGCACGGGCTTGGAGGGCCGAAGGGCCTGTTCCTGGCGGGATGCCTCACATCCTTTAAAAAGTACCTGGGTGAGCACTTGGCACAACATAACATTCCAGGCTATGGGCCAAGTGCTGACAAGTGGGATCAGGTGGGCAGGTCAGGGGCTTTCATGCATCGATGCAGACTCGATGGGTTATGATTCTGTATAAATTGGGAAAGTGCAGGCAGCTCACAATAAAGAAAACCAACAGCTGCAGCCAACACCAAATGAAAAATAACATGGTTACTGCACCGTCATTTGCATTTTGGTAGAAATAATGTAGGGAGGAGCTATACGATAAATGGCAGAACCATAAAGGGTGTAGATACGCAGAGGGACCTGGGTGTGCAAGTCCACAGATCCTTGAAGGTGATGTCACAGGTGGAGAAGGTGGTGAAGAGGGCAAATGGCATGCTTGCCTTTATAGGACGGGGCATAGAGTATAAAAGTTGAGGTCTGATGTTGCAGATGTATAGAACGTTGGTTCGGCCGCATTTGGAATACTGCGTCCAGTTCTGGTCGCCACACTACCAGAAGGACGTGGAGGCTTTGGAGAGAGTACAGAGGAGGTTTACCAGGATGTTGCCTGGTATGGAGGGGATTAGTTATGAGGAGAGATTGGGTAAACTGGGGTTGTTCTCCCTGGAAAGACGGAGGTTGAGGGGAGACTTAATAGAGGTGTATAAAATTATGAAAGGCATAGATAGGGTAAACGGTGGGAAGCTTTTCCCCAGGTTGGTGGTGACGTTCACGAGGGGTCATAGGTTCAAGGTGAAGGGGGGGAGGTTTAACACAGATATCAGAAGGACATATTTTACACAGAGGGTGGTGGGGGCCTGGAATGCGCTGCCAGGCAAGGTGGTGGAGGCGGACACACTGGGAACGTTTAAGACTTATCTAGATAGCCATATGAACTGAATGGGAATGGAGGGATACAAAAGAATGGTCTAGTTTGGACCAGGGAGTGGCACGGGCTTGGAGGGCCGAAGGGCCTGTTCCTGTGCTGTATTGTTCTTTGTTCTTGTTCTTTGTCAGTCTTAAAGGGGCAGCGGCATTTAAAGCTGTCACTACAAAAAAAACCAACAGCAATGGACAGAACATTAGGAACGCCACACGCATTTTAGATAAGGAGACGACCACACAAGTCACAAGAGCGGTCTTGCACATCCCCAATATCATGCCAAGGGCAACAAGAGATGCCAGAAAGAGGGCAACTCCAAATAAATCACTGCTGGCAACAAGAGACCCCAGAGCAAGGCCGACTCCCAAAAGGAACAAAAGACCCCAGAGTGAAGGAAACAAAACCCCAGAGCAGGATGACGGATGACCCCAGAGTGATGGAGATAATATTCAAGTAAACCATGAGATAGTTGCCCACC
Source organism: Mustelus asterias (assembly GCF_964213995.1). Taxonomy (NCBI): domain Eukaryota; kingdom Metazoa; phylum Chordata; class Chondrichthyes; order Carcharhiniformes; family Triakidae; genus Mustelus; species Mustelus asterias. The sequence goes on from NC_135809.1 coordinate 12,250,549, forward strand.
ATGCCAGTGCAATGAAATGCATGATCCAAGGAATTTAGCACAGAAGACAAAAATGGCTGAGATGTGGTCGGAAGTCCCAAAAATAGAGCTTACTGAAAATGCTGACACAATACTCAAACTAGAACAGCAGATGGCAATACGAAGTACGCAGATGGCTGTGAATGAAGGAACGCTATCTGAGGTAACTCAAAGCAAAATCTGCATAAGGTGAATGAAACTGTCCTACAGGAAGATGTTCACATTGGAGCTGAACTGGAAGATTTAAGGTGCAAGATTCAAGTTGAAACCCAGAATGAGTTGGCAAGAAGTCAACAAGAAAACAGACAGTTGAAAGAACAGTTTACTGTTTTTGAGATAGAATGTAAAAGGAATGTGCAAACATTCAGCAACAAGAAGAAATGAAGGGGGTGATTCTCCCCAAAAAATTCTAAGTGCTGAATTCATGGAAAAATGGTGCAAATCACGATTGTTTTTTCAGTGCAACTTCAGACTCGAATCTCCCGCACTCTGTGCAATGCAGAGGTCACAATCGGGAATATCATTAAAAGCTCAGGGGGGGGGGGCCTATTCATGCCAGAGTCTGACAGTTCCGGAACTCTGCGCATGCACAGTGGCCTCGAACTGCTGCCCCTCCAACCCCTCCCCCCTCCACGGCCCGATCGCTGCTCACAGAAGCATTCCTGGGGCAGCCCTGATCCCTCCCCGTCCCAGAGCGCCCCGATTTCCAGCACCCCATTCCAGAAGTGACGATTCCCCCCCCTCCACCCCCCTGTCTGGGAGGCAGACCCCCCCCCCTCGGGAGGCAGACCACCCCACGGGAGGCAGATCCCCTGGCAGACCCCGAACCCGTCCCAATCGCTGGCCTCCCTCCAGTCCCGACCGATCCCAATGGCAGCAAGGCAGTGGGGCCCCCTACCCCCACTGATTGTCCCTAGGTCCTGTCCCCAATAGGCCCCACCTCCTTGGCGCTACCTGATGCCCGCTGGGCACTGCTAAGGTGCTCCCTGAGCATGGGCGTTTTGCCCCTTGGGCAGTGCCAAGGGGCACAGGCTGGCACTGCCAGGGTACCCATGCCCAGGGGGCACTACTCCCCACTGCCTGACCCCTGGGGGGCCCTGATTGCTCCCCTTCATGCCAACGGGGTCTCCCACTATTTCCCCGAAAGTGGGGGGCTACTCTAAACCCCACCAGAGTGAATTTGTACTGGCGGGGTGGGAGATGCTATCAGGCCTAGAGAATTCAGTTCCGGGCCCGATAATCACATGCAAATAACATTAAAAATAGATTTAAAGGACTTACCTGGTCTTCCTGCCGGTTTCCTGCATGGTCCCAACCTTGCCTGATTTCCAGAGGTGGGAGACACGCATCTCCCGACCGAACCCACCAAAAACTTAACAGGTCGGAATGGGAGAATCACCCCCGAAGACTCTCTTAAATAGCAGAATGGAAGCACAATCGAAGAAACCTAAGGAGACTCTATTGAATTGCAGGAAAACTCAAGATGAAGCAAGCAAGCTTCTCGAAGAAAAGGAAAACCTGTTGACAGACCTTCAGGAAAGATGTAATTCCTGTGGAAATTTACAAAGAGAAGCAAAATTAGTTTAACGTCATTCTGAACGAACTGAAGAACCAGTTGGCAGAAAAGACTCAGCAATGTTCAATATTCCAGGAGGAAGCCCAAAGTTATAAGAAACAGACTGAAAAGCTGAAGAAGGAAAGCCACCATGGATTTGTTAAAGTTCAGCTACCTCGAACAAACTTTTATATGAAGTAAAAGAGAGGGTTGATGAGGGTGATATAGTCGATGTGATGTATGTAGACTTCCAAAAGGCATTTGACAAAGTGGCACATAGTAGACTTGCCGAAAGGTTAAGCTTCTGATAGACAAGGGACAGTGACAGCAGGGATGCAAAGTTGGCTCAGTGACAGGAAAAAGAGAGTAGTGCTGAACAGTTATTTTCCAGACTGGGGGAAAGTATTCTGTAGCTTTTTCCCAGGGTTGATACTTAGGACAACTATGTTATTTGGTCGATATCAGTGATCAGATTCGAGTGTACAGGGAACAATGTTTTTTTAGATGGAAGGATGCCGGTGATGATATTTTTTAAATGCTCATAAGTTCACTCTTGTAAAATTCCTCACCGCACCATTGGCATCTTAACGTTTAGTTATCCTGGCACTGTAGAGCAGCAAAGAGACTTGGGAGTCCCGATAGACAAGAACATTAGTACAAAAACTTTGATTGCATGTTGACATTTGTCTCAAATAAATAGGAATGAAGTGAGCCTTCAGCTGTACAAAGCTTTGATCAAACCCCATTTAAAAAGTAAAAAGTTTATTTATTAGTCACAAGTAGGCTTACATTAACACTGCTCTCGTCAAGACTCTCGTCTTGACAAGTACATGAATGAGATGGGAATAGAGGGATATGGTCCCTGGAAGTGTAGGGGGTTTTAGTTAAGTCGGGCAGCATGGTCGGTGCAGGCTTGGAGGGCTCAAGGGCCTGTTCCTGTGCTGTAATTTTCTTTGTTCTTTTCTTTGCAATGAAGTTACTGTGAAAATCCCCCAGTCGCCACACTCTGGCGCCTGTTCGGGTACACTGAGGGAGAATTTAGAACAAAGAACAAAGTAGAACAAAGAAAATTACAGCACAGGAACAGGCCTTTCGGCCCTCCAAGCCTGCACCGACCATGCTGCCCGACTGAACTAAAACCCCCTATCCTTCCGGGGACCATATCCCTCTATTCCCATCCTATTCACGAAAGAAGAACAAACATTAGCATAGCCAATGCGCCTAACCAATCTGCCTTTCAGAATGTGGGAGGAAACCGGAGCATCAGGAGGAAACCCATGCAGACACAGGGAGAACACCCCACAGACAGTGACCCAAGCCAGGAATCGAACCCAGATTCCTGGAGCAGTGAGGCAGCAGTGCTAACCACTGTGCCACAATGCATTGACCCCATTTGCATTGCATTCAGTTTTAGCCTTGGAAGGGCGAGTGGAAAGATTTTCCAGTGTGATGTCAGGGTTCGGAGGTTGAAATAAGAAGACAGGTTGCATTGAATTGGTTTGTTTCTCCTTGATTTCAGAAGATTGAGAGGTAATCTAGTCAAGATCTATTAAATGATAAAGGGAATTGATAGCGTACAAACAAGAGTTGCCGTTTCCCCTGCTGAAGGAATCCAGAGTCGGTTGGACTCCACAGGGGCGATAATCAATGTCAATGATCCTCATGTCACACTTGCCAGCATCCTTGAAGTGGACACTTGGGTGTCCTACTGGATCATCTGGTTCCAGCGATCTTATCCTTGTGGATGCAAATTTCTTCCGTCCTTCCACCCAAGTCACTGAATCCATTTTGTTTGATGAGAGCTAACCATCTCTGTCCATTGAGAGGGCCATTTGTAGACCTCTATCAGGTCTCTCCTCAGCCTCCGTCTTTCCAGTGTAAATAATCCTAATTTATTCAACCTCTCCTTATATCTAATGCCCTCGAGACCAGGCAACATCCTGGTGAACCTCCTTTGCACTCTTTCCAAAGCTCCGATGTCTTTCTGGTAGTGTGGTGGACTCGAGCTGCACGCAATACTCCAAATGCGGCCTAACCAAAGTTTTATATTTCCAGAGGCCACCGCCAGAATACAATCACGGATGTTATTTATTGCCATTATTTATAAACTGTATGAAGGGGAGACAATGACAGCAGGGAGACAAGGGCCTTATCGCTCGACTATAAATCCAGAAACTCAGCTAATGTTCTGGGAACCTGGGTTCGAATCCCGCCACGGCAGATGATGGAATTTGAATTCGGTAAAAAATATCTGCAATTAAGAATCTACTTGTGACCATGAAACCATTGTCGATTGTTGGAAAAACCCATCTGGTTCACTAATGTTCTGTCGGGAAGGAAATCTGCTGTCCTTACCTGGTCTGGCCTCCAGATCCACAGCAATGTGGTTGACTCTCAACTGCCCTCTGAAATGGCCGAGCAAGCCACTCAGTTCAAGGGCAACTAGGGATGGGCAATAAATGCTGGCCCAGCCAGCGATGCCCATGTCCCACAAATGAATAAGAAAAACCTCTGAGTTGCACAGAATAAGCCTTAGACCTCTCCTTCGAGGGTTAAGCAAAGCTCAAGTGATGTAGAATAAACCTTCTTGTGTCAGCTAGCCAGAGACGGCGAAAAACGTCTCTTGAAGTTGCATTGGTCGACTGCACACCTGCTGATAATGAAACGAATGATGAATTAAGGATGGGCACCAAATGCTGACCTTGCCGTCTCATCAAGGAATGATACAACAAAAAAACACACAGCGTGCCTTGCTCCATTGATTGAGTTCCGAATCAATAAACTGCTCCTGCTTCATCCCACTGTGTCAAGTACTCCATCTGAACTTGATAATGAAAAGAGGGTTGGGGTCTGCCGCACAGTGAGTAGGGAGCCCAGGTTCCGTGGACCCAGTTACAAACCAATTAGAGTGAAAGGCACTCCATAATTACAGAAATCATTAAGTACAAATTGGAAGGATGATTAGAAGCCTCTTTTCTACATTTCTAGCCAGGTGTTCAACTGATTGTCTGCTCTGTGCTGATTAAATCTGCTTCATTTATGTTGAAAGGGATTTCGGAGATGTACTGGTACAGCCGAACATTTCTCCAAATACCGTGTTTCCAGATTGTAATGCAGTTTCAATTAAAAATCCTCCTCTGCCTCATGAACAATGGCCTAGTGGTATTATCGCTAGACTATTAATCTCGAAACTCAGCTCATATCCCAGGGATCTGAGTTCGAATCCCGCCACGGCAGGTGGTGGAATTTGGATTCAATAAAAAATATCTGGGATTAAGAATCTACTGATGAGCATGAAACCATTTTTAATTGACGGAAAAACCCATCTGGTTCACTAATGTCCTTTAGGGAAGGAAATCTGCCGTCCTTACCTGGTCTGGCCTACATGTGATTCCACAACAATGTGGTTGACTCTCAACTGCCCTCTGAACAAGGGCAACTAGGGATGGACAATAAAATGCCAGCCAGCCAGCGACGCCCATGTCCAATGAATAAAAAAAAAGATCAAGTAAGTGTGTATCACTCAACTTTCCCCTCCCTACCTTTCTGCCCCCTTCAGCCAAAATTCTCCAGTCTCGTACGCCCCGCTACCACTGCAGCGAGAACGGAGAATTTGGCACTCAGCCAAATCTGGATTCACCGTGGCGGGTTCCGGAGAATCCCAGCCATGGGATGAGGTCGGAGAATTCTGGCCCTTGTTCTGGTTACGGCTGTGTCAGTCATATTTGCTTCAATCAGAAATGATGGATGGTCAGGGTGATGTATCCCTTTATAGACTCAGGAGGAGGCCATTCAGTCCCTTGACACCGTTTGACCACTCAGTCATAAAAACAGAAAGTGCTGGAGAATCTCAGCGGGTCTGGCGTTATTTGTGGAGCCAGAAAACAGAGTTAACACTTCGAGTCCAATATGACTCTTCAGTGGCACTGTTTTCATTTCATAGAAACCTCACAGTGCAGACAGAGGCCATTCGGCCCATCGGGTCTGCACCAACAACAATCCTAGCCCGGGCCCAATCCCTGTAACCGCATACATTTCCCGCTAATCCCTCTAACCTACACAGCCTGGGACACTAAGGGGCAATTTAGCATGGTCAATCAACCTAACCTCCACATCATTGGAGTGTGGGAGGAAACCGGAGCACCCGAAGGAAACCCACGCAGACATGAGTCCTGAACCAGGGGTCAAAGTCTGAGGATACAGGGTAGACTGTATACTGTTCATAGAGTACATAGGGGAGACGGAGAGGAGAGAGTGCAGAATGTGGTGTTACAGTCATAGCTAGGGTGTAGAGAAAGATCAACTTAGTCCATTCAAAATTTATGGCAGCAGGGAAGAAGTTGTTCTTGAGTCGGTTGGAACATGATCTCAGAATTTTGTATCTTTTTCCTGACGGAAGAAGGCAGAAGAGAGTATGCCAAGGGTGCGTGGGCTTCTTAATTATGCTGGCTGCTTTTCTGAGGCAGCGGGAAGTGTAGCCAGTGTTATAGACATATAGAAATATAGAAAACATAGAAGATAGGAGCAGGAGGAGACCATTTGGCCCTTCGAACCTGTTCCACCATTCATCACGATAATGGCTGATCATCCAACTCAATAGCCTAATCCTGCTTTCTCCCCATAACCTTTGATCCCATTCACCCCAAGTGCTTTATCTAGCCACCTCTTGAATACATTCAATGTTTTGGCATCAACTACTTCCTGTGGTAATGAATTCCACAGGCTCACCACTCTTTGGGTGAAGAAATGTCACCTCATCTCCTGTATCCTCAGACTGTGACCCCTGGTTCTGGACTCCCCCACCATCGGGAACATCCTTCCTGCATCTACACTGTGTAGTCCTGTTCGAATTTTATAAGTCTCTATGAGATCCCCCCCACCTTATTCGTCTGAACTCCAGCGAAAACAATGGATGGGAGGTTGGTTTGTGTGACGGACTGGGCTAATTGATGGTTTTACAAGTCGGCATTGTAATTCGAGAATGACAAAGTGTGTATCACTGTATTCCGCCTCCCCCCCCCCTCCACCCCACCCCCCACCCCTCTACACCAACCCCGCATTATGGTTTATGTATTGGCAAATCTGAAAGCTCCCATACAACAGAGCAGAACTCTCAGTCGTCCCTGTGACTCAAACTCATGATCTAGCAGCTGGGAGTTAAAGATACATTTGTCTGATCTGCCAAGTTGCCAAACGGACGGATACTCCATTTCCCTTTAATTTAAGGTCAACGCCATCAGGTAATTCTGGCTTGCAAACCGAAAAGAAGAAAAGAATATCACAATCAAACAGACTGGAGTTTGTCCGAGAGTGGGTCGGGATCCCTTTATGTAGTTTCCAGCGGATTAAAAAGCACACTGCCCATTCTTCAAAAATAGCATTGAATATTTATTCAGATTGCTCTCAAATGCTTGCGAACAATTGCGTTTCTATCGATTATAGTTTACTTTGTTTAAGTCTAATCTATTAAAACTGTCACCCTTGCCCTTTACTGTCGCTCGCGAGACAACACAGTTCCCTTTAAAATCATCCCAAAAGTTATTTTCTTCAGAACGTCGATATCAATTGGATTCTGCCTCTGGTCTACACAACACTGAAACCAATTAAAATTAATCTGAATTGCTTTCAAAAAACGCTCAAAAGGCATGAAGGTCAAGGAGATTTCTCCTCTCGAAACTCTTGATGGTTAGATCTTAAACCTCACCTGACACCCCCTCCCCCTCCCCCCCCGCCAGAACATTCCATCGCCCTTCCTCGTATCAGTAACCGTGACTACCCAAGTAGGCTTCAGGCCACAAATCCTATCCTATCGGTTCAGGGTGTTTAACCTTGCTCGGATCAAAAAGCATTTTTAAAGTGGAACATGCTGAAAGGGCGGTGCATGGCCAATGTATTAATTAAAGCTACACAAAGATAGACAGGTGGTGGGATGAGGTGGGGGGCGGGGGGGGGGGGGGGGGGGCGGGCTGGTGAGACATTTTCCAGAAGAAATTCACGGTGGCACAGTGGTTAGCACTGCTGTCTCTCAGAGCCAGGGACCCAGGTTCAATTCCGGCCTCGGGTCACTGACTGTGTGGAGTTTGCACATTCTTCACGTGTCTGAGTGGGTTTCCTCCAGGTGCTTCGGTTTCCTCCCACAGTCCAAAGATGTGCAGGTTGGGTTGATTGGCCGTGTTAAATTGACGCTGGTGTCGGGGGGGTTAGCAATGTAATTTAAAAAAAATTCATTTGTGGGACATGGGCGTCGCTGGCTGGGCCAGCATTTATTGCCCATCCCTAGTTGCCCGAGGGCAGTTGAGAATCACCGACATTGCTGTGACTCTGGAGTCACATGTAGGCCAGACCGGGTAAGGACAGCAGATTTCCTTCCCTAAAGGACATTAGTGAACCAGATGGGTTTTTCTGACAATGGTTTCATGGTCATCAGTAGATTCTTAATTCCAGATAAACAACATTGCTGTGGCTCTGGAGTCACATGTAGGCCAGACTGGGTAAGGATTGCAGATTTCCTTCCCTAAAGGACATTAGTGAACCAGATGGGATTTTCCGACAATCGGCAATGGTTTCATGGTCATCAGTAGATTCTTAATTCCAGATTTCTTTTTATATTGAATTCAAAAATATGTAAATATGTGGGGTTACAGGAATAGGACCTGGGTGGGATTGTGGTCGTTGCAGACTCGATGGGCTGAATGGCCTCCTTCTGCACTGTAGGGATTCTATGATTCCATGAAATAAGCCAAATTCCCTTGTAGCAGCTGCATAGCTACATTTGAGCTCCGTGCTCCAAATGTGTCAACCGCCTTGACATTTTCCTGTCATGACATTTTCTGATTCCATTGCACATTGCGATTTGTCTCCTTCTGCCTTGCCACGGGTTTACATGAACCTTCTGCCAATTGTGGCTTGTCTAAAACTGTCAAGGCTGACTGAAAAACTGTGAGGAAGCCTCATTTGCTTCAGTGTCCCTGCCAGGGTGACTTGGCCACTTTAAGTGAATAGATACATAACTGCTGCGTGACGAGTGGTCACGTGACATTTCCAGAGGGTTTACTTCAAAGCCGGTTAAAGATGTCGCTTCATTTTGTTCAGCGATAGCAGCGCTGACAATAATGATTGGCCAGTGGTCAGGAAATTAGAATATGGTAAGCACTGAACACAAGGCCAGTGGTGGATCTGTGGCCCGTGGAGTTCTCCTCATAAATAACATGTCTCGCCCGTTCAATCATCATTTAATTTATTTTCACACATCTAGAGTGACATTTGCTTATTCGAAAATACCAGGCGTTTCCCACCCGCTTAATAAGACACTGTGGAATTCATTTAAAATAAAATTCAGACCCTTAAGCCCAGACGTCCAAGACAATTCCCTCAGCCATGCGCATTCTTCAATTCTGCCACGCACGCTTTGACAATGCATGAGAATTATATTGAAATAGATAGTGCATAGATCTTGTCCTTAACTGCAGAAGGTGTGATGCGTGTCAGTGTTTGTTTTAAAGAAAAATCCATGGCTGTTTACATGGCAGGAATTCTTTAGCAGGCTTGTATTGATCCCGATCATTTTTACCTGCATGGGCTTCAAGTGGAGACTAATTATTGATCGACACTAAAGCTACTGTGGTGAGGCTTATAGAAGACTGGGTTAGTCAAATATATCAGATGCTAACGTTGTACCGTCATGAATTTTCAGGATAGTTTATAGCAATTGCAATCTGGCAGATGTTGATACGAAAGGAAAGTTTATTTATTAGTCACAAGTAAGGCTTATATTAACACTGTAATGAAGTCACTGTGAAATTCCCCTTGTCGCCACACTCCGACGCCTATTTGGGTCAATGCACCTGACCAGCACGTCTTTCAGACTGTGGGAGGAAACCGGAGCACCCGGAGGAAACCCACGCAAACACAGGGAGAATGTGCAAACACCACACAGACAGTGACCCAAGCTGGGAATCGAATCCGGGTCCCTGGTGCTGTGAGGCAGCAGTGCTAACCACTGTGCCACCGTGCCGCCCACTGTACTGTAGGTATCGGGGCAGTGATGTGAGTTAAAACATAAATTAATTTGTGCAAATCCAATTAGTAGTAACTCTTGAGTGTGGAAAGGGATTGTTGGATTTAATAGTACAATTTGTACACAATAAAACAATCAGGAAAGTTAGGGAGGCATGGTGGCACAGTGGTTAGCACTGCTGCCTTACAACGCCAGGGATCCGGGTTTCAATTCCAGCCTTGGGTAACTGCGCGGAGTTTGAACGTTGTCTGCGTGGGTTTCCTCCGGGCGCTCTAGAAGGACAAGGGCAGCAGACGCATGGGAGCACCACCACCTGGAGGTTCCCCCCCAACTCGCTCACCATCCTGACTTGGAAATATATCGCCCCATTCCTTCAGCGTCACTGGGTCAAAATCCTGGGGAACTCCCTCCCTAACAGCACCATGGGTGTACCTACACCATGTGGACTGCAGTGGTTCAAGAAGGCAGCTTACCACCACCACTTCCCGAGGGCAATTAGGGATGGGCAATAAATGCTGGCCGAGCCAGGGACACCCATGTCCTGTGAATGAATTTTAAAAATTGGAGCAGATCAAACGCACATGTTTTGTGGTGTGTGTATGTAAAAGAGCGGGTGAAGGGAAGAAAAATGCAGCACTTTAATTAGAAGATTTGTTTTGTAGTTCATTGCACTGAGCTATAGCTGGTGTATTCCTCATGTCAGTGATGTGAATGATGTAATGGAGGTGCTGACTGTACAGAAATGGCTGACGCGCCCCTGTTCTATATTCTTTCAGGAAATCTATCATCTTTAAGTTGAACCAAAAGGAGCCCGAATGATCCAAGAAGCAATTAGTAGCTGTTCCAGTTGACAAGGGGAAGTGGGTCCGGTGGGAATCTACGACAGGGGACATGCAATGTAACAGGTTTTGAATTTGTATGGAGCTAAATTGCCTTGCTCTTGAACAAGTCAAAGGGAAAGTGCTGGCAGGAAGCTTATTCGGATAGGAATTTCTTTGTTGTGTTAAGTCAATTCATCGCTCTGAACTCCGGCTCAAGGTATTAACCATGAACCTGTTTTCTCAATAAATCCTTCTCTTGCAACAACCCCCTCCCCCACCTGCAGCTCACTAAAAACCTGCAGCAGCCAGTAAGGATTATTGGATGTCCTCCCCATCTCTCAATTCTCACTGTTGTCCTCGGCTGGATACGAGGGTGCAAATTTTCCCATTCCGCCTGCCATGGGAATCAGAGCAGGCAAGGGGGTGGGGGGCGGACCATGGAAAGGTCCGTTGACTCGGGCAGGATTTTCTGGCATTGGGGCGAGTGCGGCTGGGGAAAATCCCGCCCAAGGCTTTTTGAGGTGATTCCACGGCAGGCATATAACCGCCACCCACAATCCTTTTTGGCATCATTACAACATGTCCCCAAATGCTCAGCCTCAGTACTTTTGTTTTGTTCTGAACATGTCTGGGCCCGTCATCACCCAACAAGGGCGGCACGGTGGCACAGCGGTTAGCACTGCTGCCTCACAGCACCAGGGATCCGGGTTCGATTCCTGGCTTGGGTCACTGTCTGTGTGGAGTTTGCACGTTCTCTCTGTGTCTGCGTGGGTGCTCCGGTTTCCTCCCACAGTCCAAAGATGGGAGGGTTAGGTGAATTGGCATGGGGTAAATACATGGGGTTACAGGGATTGGGTCCGGTAAGATACTCTTTCGGAGAGTCGGTGCAGACTTGATGGATTAAATGACCTCCTTCTGCACTGTAGGGATTCTATGATTCTAAGAATAAAGCAGTATGTTGGGTGGGGAGAGAGGTGGAGCTTGGATGGTGCTGATGTTAAATAGAAGCAGTTTAGTAGCTACCTAGAGGGCACCGGGGTAGGCGCGACACTCTTTCTCATCACTAGTTTAATTTGCGCCTTATTTGCAGAGAATTGGTCCCTGTGCTTCTTGAACAGAATTGATTTATTATTGTCACATGTATTGGTACCAGTGAAAGTATCATTTCTTTCAAGGTATACAGACAAAGCATACCGTTCATAGAGTATATAGGGGAGGAGGAAAGGAGAGGGTGCAGAAAACAGTGTTGTAGTTACTGATAGGGTGAGGAGAAAGATCAGCTTAATGTGTGATAGGACCATTCAGAAGTCTGATGGTAGCAGGGAAGAAGCTGTTCTTGAGTCAGTTGGTTCGTGACCTCAGAATTTTGTATCTTTTTTCCCAAGGTGGAAGAGCGAATGTCCGGGGTGCATGGGGTCCTTAATTATGCTGGCTGCTGGAAGCGGGAAGTGTACATGGTGTCAATGGATGGGAGGCTGGTAGCGAGGGTAAATGAGCCACACTACGAGCTTGACTGATTATCTTAAATTGATTGTTACCAGCGATCTAGAGTCCAAGGACCAAACCCATCTCCTGGAAGCCCCTGCCAAGTGTGTGGCCCAAGATGTGGTTCCAGAATCAGGTTCATCAGCCACGCAAGGACTCAAGGTGGACAATCATACTCGTTAGCGAGTGATCGCCGAAAAGAAGAAGATCGCACTCAGGATTGTTCAAACAAAAGGAATATGCTCGAGCCTTGTGCCTTTTTTAAATTATGCGGGAGCTTAGGACCCAGAGGGAAATAAAAACATTAAAATGGGGAAAGAAGAGAACTGGTCTTGTCCCCTTTGCACAGCAGTCTAATGGGGAAAGAAGATAAAAGTCCAAACTAAGATATAGGAGCAGAATTAGGCCATTCGGCCCATCGAGTCTGCTCCACCATTCAATCATGGCTGCTATGTTCCCCTTCTGGGGCAGCCAATAGTTCCCATTGCTTTCTCCATGGCAATGCCTCAGCCAATCAGCTGGCACCCTTTTCTCCTGTAGTACGAATTGTGGTGATTGTTTGAAATTTGACATTCTTGTCCTAACGAGGGCAAAGGTGCAAAGCTTCAGCAACATGTCTCTCTCATCGCCAATATTCAAATTTCAAATCTCTTATGGGTCTCACAAGGGTGACCCCTGACCTCAGAAGAGGCGTGTGTGCATGGTCACGACCCAAGGCCTTCCTAACCAATGGAAAGGCCACATTAGAGACAGCACAGAGTCAGGAAGGCACTGCAAAGTTAAAATGACTGCAAAAAAATTCCAAGTTTTTGTCATTTCCTATCCATTCCCACTGGTGAAAACCCAATCTCTATTCTCCTGTAATCGTTACAAACCTGTTACAGACTGACATTCAAATGTACATTAACCTCTCAATGAAAGATGCAGGGCGGGATTCTCTGATCTTGTCCATTCCCGCCACCGCTGCCAGGGAGAATGGAGAATTTGGCGCTCAGTTAAAACTCCATTCATTGCAGCGGGACTGGAGAATCCCAGCCGTGGGCGAGGTCGGAGGTTTCTGACAGCAACCTTTGATCTGGTTAGAGTGGCCTTGTGGAAGGTGGAGTTGTTTGTCTCTTCAAAGATTTGCAAGGCATAGTTCAGTAGCGTTACTGGCAGAAAACAAGCCTTGATTTTAATGTTTTAATCCTTGTTTTCAAATCCCTGCACATCCCAACCTCTCCCCGATATCTATATTCACCTCTATCCTCCCCTCCCCCTATCTCTATCCTCCCCTCCCCCTATCTCTATCCTCCCCTCCCCCCTCTCTATCCTCCCCTTCCCCCATCACTATCCTCCCCTCCCCCCATCTCTATCCTCTCCTCCCCCTATCTCTATCCTCCCTTCCCACTATCTCTATCCTCCCCTCCCCCTATCTCTATCCTCCCCTCCCCGATCTCTATCCTCCCCTCCCCCTATCTCTATCCTCCCCTCCCCCTATCTCTATCCTCCGCTCCCCCTATCTCTATCCTCCACTCCCCCTATCTCTATCCTCCCCCTCCCCCTATCTCTATCCTCACCTCCCCTATCTCTATCCTCCCTTCCCCATATCTCTATCCTCACCTCCCCATCTCTATCCTCCCCTCTGCCTATCTCTATCCTCCACTCCCCCTATCTCTATCCTCCCCTCCCCCTATCTCTATCCTCCCCTCCCCCTATCTCTATCCTCCACTCCCCCTATCTCTATCCTTCCCTCCCCCATCTCTATCCTCACCTCCCCTATCTCTATTCTCCCCTCTCCCTATCTCTATCCTCCCCTCCCACTATCTCTATCCTCACCTCCCCTATCTCTACCCTCCCCTCTCCCCTATCTCTATCCTCCCCTCCCCCTATCTCTACCCTCCCCTCTCCCCTATCTCTATCCTCCCCTCTCCCCTATCTCTATCCTCCCCTCCCCCTATCTCTACCCTCCCCTCTCCCCTATCTCTATCCTCACCTCCCCTATCTCTATCCTCCCCTCCGCCCTATCTCTATCCACCCCTCCCCCTATCTCTATCCTCCCCTCTCCCCTATCTCTATCCTCCCCTCCCCCTATCTCTATCCTCCCCTCCCCCTATCTCTATCCTCCCCTCCCCCTATCTCTATCCTCCCCTCACCCTATCTCTATCCTCACCTCCCCTATCTCTATCCTTCCCTCTACCTATCTCTATCCTCCCCTTTCCCGATCTCTATCGTCCCCTCCGCCCTATCTCTATCCTCCACTCCCCCTATCTCTATCCTCACCTCCCCCTATCTCTCTCCTCACCTCTCCCCTACCTCTATCCTCCCCTCCCCTACCTCTATCCTCCCCTCCCTCTATCTCTATCCTCCCCTCTCCCGTATCTCTATCCTCCCCTCTCCTCTATCTCTATCCTCCCCTCCCTCTATCTCTATCCTCCCCTCTCCCTATCTCTATCCTCCCCTCCCCCTATCTCTATCCTCCCCTCCCCCTATCTCTATCCTCCCCTCCGCCTATCTCTATCCTCCCCTCCCCCTATCTCTATCCTCCACTCCCCCTATCTCTATCCTCCCCTCCCCGATCTCTATCCTCACCTCCCCTATCTCTATCCTCCCCTCTCGCTATCTCTATCCTTCTCTGCGCCCTATCTCTATCCTCCACTCCCCCTATCTCTACCCTCCCCTCTCCCCTATCTCTATCCTCCCCCCCCCTATCTCTACCCTCCCCTTTCCCCCATCTCTATCCTCCCCTCCCCTATCTCTATCCTCACCTCCCCTCTCTCTATCCTCCCCTCCGCCCTATCTCTATCTTCCACTCCCCCATCTCTATCCTCCCCTCCCCCTATCTCTATCCTCCCCTCCGCCTATCTCTATCCTCCCCTCCCCCTATCTCTATCCTCCACTCCCCCTATCTCTATCCTCCCCTCCACCATCTCTATCCTCACGTCCCCTATCTCTATCCTCCCCTCTCCCTATCTCTATCCTCCCCTCCACCCTATTTCTATCCTCCACTCCCCCTATCTCTATCCTACCCTCCCCCTATCTCTATCCTCCCCTCCCCCTATCTCTATCCTCCACTCCCCCTATCTCTATCCTCCCCTCCCCTACCTCTATCCTCCCCTCCCTCTATCTCTATCCTCCCCTCTCCCCTATCTCTATCCTCCACTCCCCCTATCTCTATCCTCCCCTCCCCCTATCTCTATCCTCCCCTCCCCCATCTCTATCCTCACCTCCCCTATCTCTATCCTCCCCTCTCGCTATCTCTATCCTTCCCTGCGCCCTATCTCTATCCTCCACTCCCCCTATCTCTATCCTCCCCTCTCCCCTATCTCTATCCTCCCCTCCACCTATCTCTATCCTCCCCTCCCCCTATCTCTATCCTCCACCCCCCCTATCTCTATCCTCCCCTCCCCCTATCTCTATCCTCCACTCCCCCTATCTCTATCCTCCCCTCCACCTATCTCTATCCTCCCCTCCCCCTATCTCTATCCTCCACTCCCCCTATCTCTATCCTCCCCTCCCCCTATCTCTATCCTCACCTCCCCCTATCTCTATCCTCCACTCCCCCTATCTCTATCCTCCCCTCCCCCTATCTCTATCCTCACCTCCCCCTATCTCTCTCCTCACCTCTCCCCTACCTCTATCCTCCCCTCCCCTACCTCTATCCTCCCCTCCCTCTATCTCTATCCTCCCCTCTCCCCTATCTCTATCCTCCACTCCCCCTATCTCTATCCTCCCCTCCCCCTATCTCTATCCTCCCCTCCGCCTATCTCTATCCTCCCCTCCCCCTATCTCTATCCTCCACTCCCCCTATCTCTATCCTCCCCTCCCCCATCTCTATCCTCACCTCCCCTATCTCTATCCTCCCCTCTCGCTATCTCTATCCTTCCCTGCGCCCTATCTCTATCCTCCACTCCCCCTATCTCTATCCTCCCCTCCCCCTATCTCTATCCTCACCTCCCCTATCTCTACCCTCCCCTCTCCCCTATCTCTATCCTCCCCTCCACCTATCTCTATCCTCCCCTCCCCCATCTCTATCCTCCCCTCCCCCTATCTCTATCCTCCCCTCCCCCTATCTCTATCCTCACCTCCCCTCTCTCTATCCTCCCCTCCGCCCTATCTCTATCCTCCACTCCCCCATCTCTATCCTCCCCTCCCCCTATCTCTATCCTCCCCTTCCCCTATCTCTATCCTCCCCTCCGCCTATCTCTATCCTCCCCTCCCCTCCCCCTATCTCTATCCTCCACTCCCCCTATCTCTATCCTCCCCTCCACCATCTCTATCCTCACGTCCCCTATCTCTATCCTCCCCTCTCCCTATCTCTATCCTCCCCTCCGCCCTATTTCTATCCTCCACTCCCCCTATCTCTATCCTACCCTCCCCCTATCTCTATCCTCCCCTCCCCCTATCTCTATCCTCCACTCCCCCTATCTCTATCCTCCCCTCCCCCTATCTCTATCCTCACCTCCCCTATCTCTACCCTCCCCTCTCCCCTATCTCTATCCTCCCCTCCCCCTATCTCTATCCCCACCTTCCTCTATCTCTATCCTCCCCTCCCCCTATCTCTATCCTCACCTCCCCTATCTCCATCCTCCCCTCTCCCTATCTCTATCCTCCCCTCCGCCCTATCTCTATCCTCCACTCCCCCTATCCCTATCCTCCCCTCCCCCTATCTCTATCCTCACCTCTCCCCTATCTCTATCATCCCCTCCCCCCATCTCTATTCTCTCCTCTCCCTCCATCTTCACCTCTAGCCCAACAAATGTTTGAGATCTCTGCACTCCTCTAACTCTGGCCTCTTGTGCATGCCTGATTTTCTTTATTCATTGGCCAGGCAGCTGTTCATTTCAGCTGCTTAGGCCTCCGAAGTTTGGGAGCTCCTGTAAAGCTGCTGGGTTCCTAGAATCATAGAATCCCTACAGTGCAGAAGGAGGCCATTCAGCCCATTGAGCCTGCACCGACAACAGTCCCACCCAGGCCCTATCCCCATAACCGCACATATTTACCCTACTAATCCCCTGACACTAAGGGGCAATTTTGCACGGCCAATCCTCCTAACCTGAACATCTTTGGACTGTGGGAGGAAATCGGAGCACGCGGAGGAAACCCATGTAGACACGGGGAGAACGTGCCAACTCCATACAGACAGTCACCCACCCAAGGCGGGGAATTGAACCCGGCTCTCTGGCACTGTGAGGCAGCAGTGCTAACTACTGTGCCACCATGCCATTATGTAGGAATGATGACAAAAGGCTACAACTTAAACGGTTTAATTATAAGAACTTCAGCAGCTCCCAGACGCCAGGCCTGTGAGAACTCCCACGCTACCGACACATCACTTTCAGTGTACAGGCCACGGCAATATATACATGAATACCCATCCTAAACCCCTCAGCTTCTCTCTCCAGCTTTAAGACACTCATAAACACCTCCCTCTTTGGTCACCTGTCTCAATCCTGTTGGGTGGGATTTTCCAGTCTCGTTCGTTGTGGGACCAGAAACTCTCGCCCAAAGTCAACGGACCTTTCGCTGGTCTGTCAAGTATCCATGACAATTCCTTGTGGCCGAGAGAATCTAGGCCTTTATGTGGCACGGAATCATACGTTGTGTGATAATGATCCCATTAAGTACCTTGGCTCAGTTGGTTACAGGCACTATATGAATGCTGTATTTGTTGTTGTAGAATCAACATTGGCAACCGCTGTCAACAGCAAAAGCACACTGAATAAAATCACTCCACAAAGCAATGCAATAGAGACAATCAGTATAGTAGAGTTACACTGAGATGTCATTTAAGGTTCTGTTAATAGTTCATTACATGCTTTATTAAACTGCTTAATCCCTCGAGCAGACTGATGCCTTCTAATCACTCCCAGGTTTTCATTATTTTATGTGTAACATAGCTGTAGTCAATAATGGTAATGATTTTTGTTGTTGTTGGCTTGAATATGTCTGGTATTAATCCAGCAGGAACCATGAAGAGCAGTCCCAGTGAAAGGAGCAGCAGGTAGCATTCGTGCAGGTAAGTGAGAGAGGGCATGTTTCAAAATGGAGGCACCCTCTCTCCACCTTTTTCCTATTTGAGCTTAAAATGGCTTCCGCCACTAAACCGTTACTGTGAGGGTTGTGGAGCCTGCCAGAAGAAGGCCCGTGGCTGCTGCAGCAGCCAGACTGGTAGTGAGGGCCTCTCGGTCTACCCACACTTGCCCTTTCCCTCTCTCCCTCCCTCCTCTGTGGGGAGGCTTCCTCCAGGCACTTAAACTGGAAGCCACCGTCTGCAGGAACCTGGAGGCTGACTGGAAAATCAAAGGTGGTTCCGTTTAAGTGGTTTTCAAGTGGCCTTTGAGCAGCAGCTACCTGCTGGGTGTCGGGTCACTCGGCCGCTGCCCCTTACCCACCTCTGCAAAAATGGCCCCAGGGCGGAATGGAACCAAGAACCAGGGCAATGTCAGGGTATGTCTGGCCCTGAAGGGGCTCAATAAAATCAAGCTCACAGCCTGGGGCGCGAATGAAGTTAGCTGTGGCCCAAAGGATTTGGCCTTGAGTTGGTAGGTTGCGAATCAAGTACCACAGGGAATTAGTTTGAACCTGCAGGGCAGTATTAAGAGCCTGCTGCACTTTTGAAGGTGCTATCTTTTGGATGACATGTTAAAACATCTTCTCAGCATTTACCCTGTCAAGCCCCTGATGAATCCCAGAAGTTTCACTGAGATCACCTCTCATTCTTCTACATTCCAATGAGTAGAGTCCAAACCGGTTTAACCTTTCCTCATAAAATAATCCCTCTATGCTGGGCGGCACGGCGGCACGGTGGTTAGTATTGCTGCCTCACAGCGCTGGCGACCCGGGTTCGATTCCTGGCTTGGGTCACTGTGTGTGGAGTTTGCACGTTCTCTGCGTGGGTTTCTTTCGGGTGCTCCGGTTTTCCCCCACAGTCCTAAGACGTGCTGGTTAGGTGCATTGGCTGTGCTAAATTCTAGGAGGTGTTAAGGATTTAGAGGAGTATACGGGATGTAGGAAGGAGCTTAAGAAGGAAATTAGGAGAGCGAGAAGGGGTCATGAGAAGGTCTTGGCGGGTAAGATTAAGGAGAATCCCAAGGCTTTCTACAAATATGTCAAGAGTAAAAGGATGAGATGTGAAGGCATAGGACCCTTAAAAGGTGAAGGGAGAAAAGTTTGTGCGGAACCGTTAGAAATGGCGGAGCTGCTTAATGAATACTTTACCTCGGTATTCACGGTGGAAAGGGATCTGGGTGGTTGTACTGCTGGTTTGCGGTGGACAGAAAGGATCGAGCATGTGGACATAAAGAAAGAGGATGTGTTGGAACTATTGAATGGCATCAAGGTTGGTAAGTCGCCGGGACCGGATGGGATGTACCCCAGGTTACTGTGGGAGGCGAGGGAGGAGATTGCGGAGCCTTTGGCGATGATCTTTGCATCGTCGATGGAGACGGGAGAGGTTCCGGAGGATTGGAGGATTGCAGATGTGGTCCCTATATTCAAGAAAGGGAACAGGGACAGCCCGGGAAATTACCGACCGGTGAGTCTAACCTCAGTGGTTGGTAAGTTGATGGAGAGGATCCTGAGAGACAGGATTTATGATCATCTAGAGAAGTTTAGTATGATCAAAAGTAGTCAGCACGGCTTTGTCAAGGGCAGGTCGTGCCTTACGAGCCTGGTTGAGTTCTTTGAAAATGTGACCAAACACATTGACGAAGGAAGAGCGGTGGATGTGGTCTATATGGACTTCAGCAAGGCGTTCGATAAGGTCCCCCATGCAAGACTTCTTGAGAAAGTGAGAGGGCATGGGATCCAAGGGGCTGTTGCCTTGTGGATCC
Source organism: Mustelus asterias (assembly GCF_964213995.1). NCBI lineage: Eukaryota > Metazoa > Chordata > Chondrichthyes > Carcharhiniformes > Triakidae > Mustelus > Mustelus asterias. The sequence goes on from NC_135809.1 coordinate 12,270,259, forward strand.
AGAACTGGCTTGCCTGCAGAAGGCAGAGAGTGGCTGTGGAGGGGTCTTTCTCTGCATGGAGGTCAGTGACCAGTGGAGTGCCCCAGGGATCTGTTCTGGGACCCTTGCTGTTTGTCATTTTCATAAATGACCTGGATGAGGAAGTGGAGGGATGGGTTGGTAAGTTTGCTGACGACACCAAGGTAGGTGGTGTTGTGGATAGTTTGGAGGGATGTCAGAAGTTGCAGCGAGACATAGATAGAATGCAAGACTGGGCGGAGAAGTGGCAGATGGACTTCAACCCGGATAAGTGTGTGGTGATCCATTTTGGCAGATCCAATGGGATGAAGCAGCAGTATAATATGAAGGGTACCATTCTTAGCAGTGTAGAGGATCAGAAGGACCTTGGGGTCCGGGTCCATAGGACTCTTAAATCGGCCTCGCAGGTGGAGGATGCGGTCAAGAAGGCGTACGGCGTACTGGCCTTCATTAATCGAGGGATTGAGTTTAGGAGTCGGGAGATAATGCTGCAGCTTTATAGGACCCTGGTTAGACCCCACTTGGAGTACTGCGCGCAGTTCTGGTCACCTCATTACAGGAAAGATGTTGAAGCCATTGAAAGGGTGCAGAGGAGATTTACAAGGATGTTGCCTGGATTGGGGGGCATGCCTTATGAGGATAGGTTGAGGGAGCTTGGTCTCTTCTCCCTGGAGAGACGAAGGATGAGAGGTGACCTGATAGAGGTTTACAAGATGTTGAGAGGTCTGGATAGGGTAGACTCTCAGAGGCTATTTCCAAGGGCTGAAATGGTTGCTACGAGAGGACACAGGTTTAAGGTGCTGGGGGGTAGGTACAGAGGAGATGTCAGGGGTAAGTTTTTCACTCAGAGGGTGGTGGGTGAGTGGAATCGGCTGACGTCGGTGGTGGTGGAGGCAAACTCGTTGGGGTCTTTTAAGAGACTTCTGGATGAGTACATGGGATTTAATGGGATTGAGGGCTATAGATAGGCCTAGAGGTGGGGATGTGATCGGCGCAACTTGTGGGCCGAAGGGCCTGTTTGTGCTGTGGCTTTCTATGTTCTATGTTCTATTCTCCCACAGTGTACCTGAACAGGCGCTGGAGTGTGGCGACTCGGGGATTTTCACAGTAACTTCATCGAATGTGTTAATGTAAGCCTACTTGTGACACTAATAAATAAACTTTAAACTTAACCATATGAAGACTCTGCATTTCTCCAACTCTGGCTATTTGCGCATCGCTTTCTATCACCCCAACGTTGCTGGCTGTGCCTTCAGCCGTCTGAGTAACAAGTACTGGAATCACCTCACAAAAACCGCTCTACGTTTGTCTCCTTCTTTAAGACACTCCTTAAAACCTATCCTCTTGCCAAGGCCTGTGATCCCTCCGTTCTGTATATCTCCTTCCTTGGTGGAGAGGTGGGGTGGGTTGGTGAGGGACTGACGGGGAGATTTTGTCCGGTTATGCTCTTGTGATATCTTGCCATATTAAAGGTGCTATATAAATACAGGTGGTTGTTGTTTGTTACCAAATCAGATGGAATGTTTATACCAAGGGATTAACTGTGTTACAAAGAACAAAGAACAGTACAGCACAGGAACAGGCCCTTCGGCCCACCAAGCCTGCGCCAATCATGATGCCTGCCTAAACTAAAACTGTATGCACTTACTGAGTCTGTATCCTTCCATTCCCATCCTATTCATGTGTTCGTCGAGATGCCCCTTAAATGCCGCTATTGTACCTGCTCCCACCACCTCCCCGGGCAACGCATTCCAGATATTCACCACAATCTGTGTAAAAAACTTGCCCTGCACATCTCCTCTAAACTTTTCCCCACGCACCTTAAACCTATGTTCCCTAGTACTTGACTTTTTAACCCTAGGAAAGAGCATCTGACTATCCATTCTGTCCATGCCACTCATAATCTTGTAAACCCCAGAGCTTGAGTTACATGTGTGGTGAACCATCGTTGGTTCCCACCAGGTAGTACTGAGCCAGGGTCTGGCCAGTACTATGAGTCTGTATATATGTTGCTGTCGGGGTTAGGGTTGGGTTGTTCTACATGTTACTGTTGGGGTTAGGGTTGGGCTGTTCTACCTGTATTATAGTTATTATGGTACATCCCAGTCGGGCTCCGCCTCCTGGGAGAGATATAAAGGTCACTGCTCTGTCTGGGACCCCTCAGTCTGGGATCGTGTATTATATATGGTAGCTCTATTGTAGTAGTTAATAAAAGCCTTTATTTCCTCGAGCATCTCTAGCCTTGTGAGTTATATCGCGCATCAACATGTTTTAGTTTGCGATACATATCAATGTCACTGGAAGCTCATTCTTTGCAGTTACATTTTTCTCTGACTTTCAAATTTGAATGTCAAAACTCCCTCTGTGAAAGCAGAGTCCTTCACAACACTTGGTCGAAGTCACAAGTTCCTCCATCATGCCATAGAATCACAGAGAGGTCACGGCACAGGAAGAGGCCATTCAGCTCCATGTGTCAGCACCGGAGGTAAAGAAATTAACTGCCATTAGCTGCGGCATGGTGGCACAGTGGTTAAGCACGGCTGCCTCACAGCGCTAGGGACCTGGGTTCGATTCCCGGCTTGGGTCACCGTCTGTGTGGAGTTTCCACATTTTCCCCGTGTCTGTGTGGGTTTCCTCCGGGTGCTCCGGTTTCCTCCCACAGTCCAAAAGACGTGCTGGTTAGGTGCATTGGCCATGCTAAATTCTCCATCAGTGTATCCGAACAGGCGCCAGAGTGTGCCGACTGGGGGATTTTCACAGTAACTTCATTGCAATGTGAATGTAAGCCTATTTGTGACTAATAAATAAACTTTCAACTTTATAGAGGTGAGAGTGACTGCCCTTGACATCAAAGCAGCATTTGACTAAGTGTGGCAACTGGGGGTCCTATAAAAACTGGAATCAATGGGAATCGGGGGAAAATCCTTCGCTGGTTGGAGTCATACCGAGCACAATAGCAGATAGTTGTGATTGTTGGATGTCAAGCATCTTAGTTCCAGGACATCACTTCAGAAGTTCCTCAGGGTAGTGTCCCAGGCCTAACCATCTTCAGCTGCTTCATCAATTGCCTTCCCTCCATCATAAGGATAGAAGTGGAGATGTTTGCTGATGATTGTGCAATGTTCAGCACCATTCGCGACTCCTCAGATACTGAAACAGTCCATGTCCAAATGCAGCAAGACTTGGACAATATCCAAACTTCAAGTGGCAAGTAACATTCATGCCATACAAGTCCCAGACAATGACCACCTCCAAAAAGACAGAATCTAACTATAGACCCTTGTCATTCAAAGGTAATACAATCCCTGAACTTCTTCACCCTCAACATCCTGGAGGTTACTGTTGACCAGAAACTGAATTGGCCAGTCATATAAATACTGTGGTTACAGGTCAGAGGTTAGGAATCCAGCGGTGAATAACTCACCTCCTGACATACCAATGTCTGTCCATCATCTACAAGATCCAGTTCAGGAGTGTGATGGAATAATCTGCACTTGCCTAGATGAGTACAGCTCCAACAACACTCAAGAAACTTGACGTCATCCAGGACAATGCAGCTCGCTTGATTGGCATCTCTTCCATAAACATCCACTCCCTCCATCACTGACGCCAAGTTGCACTGCAGGAGCTCACCAAGGCTGTTTAGGCAGTACCTTCTACACTCACAACTGCTATCATCTAGAAGGACAAAGATGGTGCTCACATGGGAATGAACAACATGGAGGTTCCCCTCCAAGCCACTCACCATCCTGACTTGGAATTATATCACCGTTCCTATACTGTCACTGGGTCAAAATCCTTGAACTTTGACCCTAACAGCACTGCGGATGTACCTATACCATATTGACAGCAGCAATTCAAGAAGGCAGCTCACCTTCTGAAGGGCAACTGGGGATGAGCAATAAAAGGTGGCTTAGCCATGATTTACTCATAAATGAGTAAAAAGCAATCCGACCTTCCAGCACCTGGTCTGTAGCTTTGTAGTTTGCAACACTTCAGATGCAGATCCAGGTACACTTAAATGTGTTGAGGGTTTTTTCCTCAACCACCAAATCACTCAGTGAATTCCAGACATCCACCACCATCTGGGTGGAAAAGTGCTTCTTTTTCCCCCTCTGAACCTTTTACCAATCACATTAAATATGTGCCCCATGGTAATTAACTAATCTGCTCGAAAGAAAGAGTGAATAAATACAAATATTTATCTATTTCTGGGATAGTTTTGGGCTTGCAGGTTCCTGGCCTAATTGATGCAATTTTACATGCTGTATCACTCTTTTGCACCTTTTTCAATGCTTTCCATTACTATCTCCATTGTTGATTTAAAATTTATATTGACCTTTGCAAGTAATCTCCGTTAAGTCACCTCATCATTCAATCCGCAGACTAATCTGTCCCGTAACACATCATTCAAAGTGGTTCAAAAATTGCAATATTCCAATAACTGTTTCAACTTAGTGATATAAGTTGCAATTGTTTCACCTGGGGCTCTCTCCCTTGAAGTAAACTTGAATCACTGGAATATGACTGATGATTTAGGACTGGAACTTTAGACTTCAATTTCACAAGCTCAGTGAATGATTTGGAGTCATCATGCTTGGGGCTGTGAGACTGTGAATCAGATTATAAATTTGGGTTCCACACGCACTCAGGAGAATTGCTTTGTGTTTTGCCTACTCCCCTATTTTGTTTGCTTGGAAATAATACCCCGTTGTATGCTCGATATATTGTCTCCAGCCATCCATGGAGGAGTCAAATGGATCTATCCATGAAAAAGAATGACATCTCGGTAAATAATCTTTCCTTTTCTCAACTTCACTCAACTTCAATGGAAACTGGATTCTCTCAGTCTGAGGATTTGTTTTTTATCTTTGTCGCCAGATGTAAAGATGCTTGTTCACCAGTTTAAGGAAAACACAAGTTGTTTATTTGCAGGTTAAAACTATACAGAGGCTTGCAGCCTCGTGGTTGCAATTAGCTCCCGAGATGGCTATCAGTACAGAAGCCCACGCTCACCAAGATCACCCCCCCCCCGCTCCCTAATTGGTTACCCTGTTCACGTGACCCTTACACTGCAGATTGACCCTTAAAGTTTATTTTTAAAGTTTAATGCTTTAAAGTTTATTTATTAATATCACAAGTAGGCTTACATTAACGCTGCAGTGATGTTACTGTGAAAATCCCCTAGTCATCACACTCCTGTGCCTGTCTGGGTACACTGAGGGAGAATTTAGCACAGCCGATGCACTTTAACCAGCATGTCTTTCGGACTGTGGGGGGAAGCTGGAGCACCCGGAGGAAACCCATGCAGACATGGGGAGAATGTGCAAACTCCACACAGACAGTGACCCAAGCCAGGAATCGAACCCGGGTCCCTGGCGCTGTGAGGCAGCAGCGCTAACCACTGTGCCACCGTGCCGCCCCTTTTCAATCTTTCGGCCGGACATTTCCTGCCGTTCACTCCGGCAGGATTTTCCCATCCCGTTGCAGTGAACAGAGATTTGGGGCAGCGGGTGCGAGGCGTGAACGGGTGGTAAGATGGCGCCCATTTGTCTGTGTTTACTCTCTGAAGGAGAAAGTCATGCCACTCATTCTCCTGCCTTCTCCTAGTGGACCGGCACATTCTTCCCTTTCAGCAAATAACCCAATTCCCTTTGCTCTTTGTGATTTTTATTAATGACTTAGAGGAGGGGGCTGAAGGGTGGATCAGTAAATTTGCTGATGACACCAAGATTGGTGGAGTAGTGGATGAGGTGGAGGGCTGTTGTAGGCTGCAAAGAGACATAGATAGGATGCAAAGCTGGGCTGAAAAATGGCAAATGGAGTTTCACCCTGATAAATGTGAGGTGATTCATTTTGGTAGGACTAATTTAAATGTGGATTACAGGGTCAAAAGCAGGGTTCTGAAGACTATGGAGGAACAGAGATCTTGGGGTCCATATCCACAGATCTCTAAAGGTTGCCATTCAAGTGGATAGAGCTGTGAAGAAGGCCTATAGTGTGTTAGCTTTTATTAACAGGGGGTTGGTGTTTAAGAGCCATGGGGTTATGCTGCAACTGTACAGGACCTTGGTGAGACCACATTTGGAATATTGTGTGCAGTTCTGGTCACCTCACTATAAGAAGGATGTGGAAGCGCCGGAAAGAGTGCAGAGGAGATTTACCAGGATGCTGCCTGGTTTGGAGGGTAGGTCTTATGAGGAAAGGTTGAGGGAGCCAGGGCTGTTCTCCCTGGAGCGGAGGAGGCTGAGGGGAGACTTAATAGAGGTTTATAAAATGATGAAGGGGATAGATAGAGTGAACGTTCAAAGACTATTTCCTCGGGTGGATGGAGCTATTACAAGGGGGCATAACTATAGGGTTCATGGTGGGAGATATAGGAAGGATATCAGAGGTAGGTTCTTTACGCAGAGAGTGGTTGGGGTGTGGAATGGACTGCCTGCAGTGATAGTGGAGTCAGACACTTTAGGAACATTTAAGCGATTATTGGATAGGCACATGGAGCACACCAGGATGATAGGGAGTGGGATAGCTTGATCTTGGTTTCAGATAAAGCTCGGCACAACATCGTAGGCCGAAGGGCCTGTTCTGTGCTGTACTGTTCTATGTTTTAAGATGTCTTGATTGAACCTGCCTCTGCTGTCAGGCTGCTAGATCCTAACCACACATTGCATGGAAATTTTCACTCATAGGGGCGGTACAGTGGCACAGTGGTTAGCACTGCTGCCTCACAGCACCAGGGACCTGGGTTCGATTCCGGCCTCGGGTCACTGTCTGTGCGGAGTTTGCATGTTCTCCCCGTGTCTGCGTGGGTTTCCTCCAGGTGCTCTGGTTTCCTCCCACAGTCGAAAGATGTGCGGGTTAGGTTGATTAACCATGCAAAATTGACCCTAGTGTCAGGGGGATTATGAGCGATAATGGGAATAGGGTGTGGGTGGGATTGTGGTCGGTGCAGACTCGATGGGCCAAATGGCCTCCCTCTGCACTGTAGGGATTCGATGATTTCTATGTGGCTATTGCTTCCTTTGCTCGAATGCTTCTTCTGCATAGACAGTGACCCAAGCCGGGAATCAAACCCGGGTCTTGAACCCGGGCGGAGTAAATAGCAGAGCATCTGTGAAGAGAGCAGTTTGTTTTAGTCATCCATGGGTTGTATAGTCAATTGCATTCCCCTATTCCACATGTGTCTCTTAGACCTGTGCCCCCAACCCCGGTTCGGAATCCTTTCACGAGCGGGAAAAATTTCTCTTCATCCACTTTGTCCAGACCTCTCGCGACTTGAATGCATCTGTCAAATCTCCTCTCAACATTCCCTTCTCCAGTAAGAAGTCTCACAACACTAGGTTAAAGTCCAACAGGTTTATTTGGAATCACGAGCTTTCGCAGTGCTGCTCCTTCATCAGGTGAGTGGCAGCTGTGAGACATTGCCAAGCAGACGGAACAACGGAACTTCGCCTCCTACATGTACACCAAGAACAGGAAACTTGAGAAACTTGGTATCACCACCAGCAGTAACCAAGCCTCCCCCAGTACCACAGTAGAAAACAGTGCCACTGCACACTCACCTGATGAAGGAGCAGCGCTCCGAAAGCTCGTGACTCCAAATAAGCCTGTTGGAATTTAACCTGGTGTTGTGAGACTTCTTACTGTGCCCACCCCAGTCCAATGTCCGCATCTCCACATCATGGCTTCCCTTCTCCAAGGAGAGGAGTCCCAACTTCTCCGTGTCATTGTCCTCCTCCACAGAATAGAATTCTACAGTGCTGAAGGAGACCATTCGGCCCATCGCGTCTGCACCGACCACAATCCCACCCAGGCCCTATCCCCACGACCCCATGCATTTACCCTAGCTAGTCCCCCCTGGTACTAAGAGGCAACTTAGCATGGCGAATCCACCTAACCCACACAACTTTGGAGTGTGGGAGGAAACCGGAGCACCCGGAGGAAACCCACACAGACACGGGGAGAACTGGCAAACTCCACACAGACAGTGACACAAGCCGGGAATCGAACCCGGGTCCTTGGCGCTGTGAGGCAGTAGTACTAACCACTATGCCACCGTGCTGCTCCTTGGAACCATCCTCGTTATTTTTTTACTCACCATCTCGAACGCCTTCACATCTTTCCCAAAGTGTGCTGCCCAGAACTTGGACACAGCACCCCAGTCGAAGCCGAACTATGGTTTAGCCCATCATTCTGTGATTTGTTTTGGAGGACAAGGGGAGTTAATGACCTGGGTGTGGGATAACCTTCAAATAAAGGACGGCACGATGGCACAGTGGTTAGCCCTGCTGCCTCACAGCGCCAGGGACCCAGGTTCGATTCTCGGATTGGGTCACTGTCTGTGTGGAGTTTGCATGTTCTCTTCGTGACTGTTTGGGTTTCCTCCGGGTGCTCCAGTTTCCTCCCACAGTCCAAAAGACGTGCTGGTTAGTTGAATTGGCCATGCTAAAATTCTCCCTCAGTGTACCCGAACAGGCGCCAGAGTGTGGCGACTAGGGGATTTTCACAGCAACTTCATTGCAGTGTTAATGTAAGTCTACTTGTGTCTAATGAATATACTTTAAATATCTGCCAACCATGGCCATTTACCACCGTGCTGCATTGGAATTTTCGGAATGACTAAATAATGGAGGAATGATTTCTTTTAAAGAGTGCGCCGGGAACTAAAAGTCAGCCAGTTAGTGAGGGGTTGGCACTGATGTGATTTCTTCTTTTTACCTTTCTTCTTCAAGGTTCAGAGTCATGTTGGCACAGTGCCAGAAGAACTGGCACTTTGCCCGGAGGCCTGTCTCCTTGTGTAAGCCGGTCGATCAGAATTGATGGGCTTTTATACCAAGAGGCCATTCTAATCATAACTAATCGTGCCCTCACCTGACAGCCACTCATGCGTACTTCCAACTGGTGCCTGCTAAAACTGTGACCAGAAGTGGGAACTCTGGCACATTTTCCCAGTCTACCATCCCAAGTCCAGGAACAGTGAAATTCAGCCAAAGTGATCCCTGTCTCTATGGCCGTCCGGGGGTTGCTAACCTGGCTCGGTCTGACGTTGGTGTGTCGACCAATCACTCGAGGAGTTTGGCAACATGTCAACATGTATTTTCTCAAGCGTATATCAGCCTGGAGCTGGGGCCGTGGATAATGGGCGGAATTCTCCAGCAACCTCCCAGCCCGTGGCCAGTTTACCCATGTTGGAGGCAGCTTGCCACTAGCAGGATCACCTAGAGAGCAGCATGGTGGCACAGTGGTTAGCACTGCTGCCTCACAGTGCCAGGGACCCAGGTTTGATTCCCGGCTTGGATCACTGTCTGTGTAGAGTTTGCACATTCTCCCCATATCTGCATGGGTTTCCTCCGGATGCTCTGATTTCCTCCCACAGTTGGAAAGATGTGCTGTTTAGTTGCACTGGCCATGCTAACTTCTCCCCCAGTGTACCTGAACAGGCGCCGGAGTGAGATACTGGGGGATTTTCACAGTAATTTCCTTGCAGTGTCAATGTGAGCCTACTTGTGACACTAATAAATAAACTTTAACTTAAACATCTCCTGGTGTCTGCGTGGGTTTCCTTCGGGCGCTCCGGTTTCCTCCCACAGTCCGAAAGACGTGCTGGTTGGGTGCATTGGCTGTGCTAAATTCTCCCTGTGTGTACCCGAACAGGCACTGGAGTGTGGCGACTAGGCGATTTTCACAGTAACTTCATTGCAGTGTTAATGTGAACCTACTTTTGACACTAATAAATGAACTTTAAAAAAGGCAGTCCATTGCCAATAACTGCAATTCATAAGCACTTAATTGGCTGTAAAGTGAGTCGATTTGTGACTAATAAATAAACTTTGCTTTAGTCTCTCCCTCCCACCCTTCCCCCGAATTCGAAAGCGATTAACATTCCTCACCCAATGTCACCATCGGGAAACCTACGGTAGTGGGGGTGGGGTCAACTGTGGCGGTACTGGAAGATCCTGCCGGTGGGAAGGACTGAAGAATTCTGCACAGTGATGGCAGAGGCTCCAGCTTTCCATCGCCTGGCTGCACAGGAACTTCTTCCATTTTAACTGCCGGCTACTGAAGATTGCTGGAAGGAGTTGCAGGTTGATATTCAACCTGTTTGGCCGCATTATGAATGCGCCTTCATTGACCATCAAATCCCCGGTTGAAGAGAATGCCAATGAGTAAACACTTTCCGTTTTTACGTCACCTGTGTTGTTCTTTTTTTTAAAGAACAAACAAAAATAATTTGAAGAGTTAAGTGATGAGGATATTGTTGTGGGAAATTAGGTTGGAGGTGTTGCTGAACCTCCTTTGATGGTCACTTGTTAATTTAGGATCGGCATTCAAAACCCAATCATTCAAACTTCCAACAAATAAAAGAAAGAAAATTGATACATCCCAGATTGAGACTCTGAGCAACCGAGGCCAGCTAAATAAATACCATGGGAATTCCTCAGTATGTTTTGTGTGGAGAACTGTTCCTCACTGCATTCCCCTGCTCTCCCCCTGATCCACAATCACCAGGCAGGAGTGTTTTCTTCCTGTTGGGGAACACTTCAGCAGTCAAGAGCATTCAGCCTCTGATCTTCGGGTATGCGTTCTCCAAGGCGGCCTTCACGACACACAACGCAGAATCGCCAAGCAGAAAGCGATAGTCAAATTCCACACACATGAGGATGGCCTCAACCTGGATCTTGGGTTCATGTCACACTATCTGTAACCCTCACGACTTGCCTGGGCTTGCAAAATCTCACTAACTGTCCTGGCTGGAGACAATACACACCTTTTAACCTGTGCTTAACCCTCTCTCCACTCACATTGTCTGCACCTGTAAAGACTTGATTACTCGCATTCAAGCCATTATCTTGTAATTGAATCTGTGTCTATATATGCCCTGTTTGCGAACCCAACTCTCCACTCACCAGATGAAGGAGCAGCGCTCTGAAAGCTCGTGCTACCAAATAAACCTGTTGGACTTTAACCTGGTGTTGTGAGGCTTCTTACTGTGCTTACCCCAGTACAACGCCGGCATCTCCACATCATGGCTCCCTCTGACCAACTTTGTTGCTTATTAGACAAAAGCATCAGCTCTGTTTCATGTCCTTTTCCCTCAGTTATGTATTGCCAATCCCTCATATCTTTTGTTAGATCTTTTTAGATTTTTGTTTCTCTTTCCTTCTCCTTCATTTCCCTCCTTACCCCGTCCTCTGGTGTTTCCTGACCCTTGATTAACCGACTGATTCCTGCACTTAATCTTCTATTTTAGGTAGATGATGAGCTCGGTGAGGGTAAATTACAAATCGTATTGTTAGGGAGCCCGAGTCATACCTAGATGTACAAGGTTGTGTGTGGGTAGTATTTCCCTTTGAGAGCTGCCACTGCAGGAAGCATGGCTGAATCTATGATATGAAGAGCAAATTCATTGAGATATTTCCAATATTTTCCTTGGGTCTCCTTTTGTAGCATTACCTAATTCGTTTATGCCCTGTTCCCTGAACGCCTGTCTTGCTTTCCATTTTGTCCTTCTTCGACTTAATTTATTCCTCACATCAGCTTCTCCTTAGGTTTTATCTCCCCCTTTCTTCTGTACATTGAATTGTCACATTGCACATCTCTTCTTCCACCTGTAACCCTGACGAGATTGGCTCCTGTCCCGCCAGGACTGGGAAGCGGTTTTCGGTTCAGTGTGTGTGTGTGTGTGTGTGTGAGTGCTGCCTGGGAACGAGATAGCTAACGTTTGCGGTCTTGTCTCAGTTACAATTCTCCTTGAAGGTACAGTTCATTCTAATCATTTCGTGCTTGTGCGCGAGTGACTGGCCAGTCGCGTACAGACCTGGCCAGTTTTCTCTTTATTTTCCTTTACTTGCAACGTGCCGTCAATGGATGAAATCTGGAGATCGCTTTTATGAAAGCTGAACTTTATCTCTGAAAAGCAGAAGGCTGAGAAGTGACCTGTGAGGTCTTTAAAATGATGAAAGTCTAGGTTAAGAGTGAAAACTCTGTTGGACCTCGGTGTTATTGTAAAGGGAGTGCTCTCACATCAATTAATCCAGGCCAATGGTTTTAATAGACTTGAGTTTCAGGAATCAGAAGTAGGTTCTTTTCCAAAATAATTCTGTCAGCAAAGGCTTTATATCAAGTATAATGCTTTTGTTACCCTTGCAAATTAGATAGCAATTGCAGAGCAGTTAAAATGTTGAGATAACTTTATAATCCTGGAATCCCTACAGCACCGAAGGAGGCCATTTGGCCCATCGAGTGTGTACCGACCGCAATCCTACCCAGGCCCTATTTCCCGTAACCCTCAGTTACCCTGCTAATCCCCCTGACACTGGGGCCAATCCACCTAACCTGCACATCTTTGGAGTGTGGGAGGAAACTGGAGCACCCAGAAGAAGCCCATGCAGACACAGGGAGTATGTACAAATTCCACTCAGACAGTGACCCCAGACTGGAATTGAACCTGGGTCCCTGGCGCTGTGAAGCAGCAGTGCTAACCATTGTGCTGCCGTGCCACCAGGATCTGTTTGCACAAATTTGACAAACACTGGCCTGAATCCCCATAACCAAAAATATCTTTGCAATCAATAATGAAAATGTTGGAATACTCGATAGGTAAAGCAGCGTCCATGGAGAGAAAGGGATTTGAGGGTTGATGACCTTTCACCAGCACAGCATTGTACACAGAATTCTCCAGCTGTTCATGCTGGCCGGATTCTCCAGTCCCGCTGGCAATGCACCCCCGCCCACGGGTTCTCGCCATCATGGGGTGACATCATTGGGAATTCCCATTGACAGCAGCGGGACCGGAGAATCCTGCCACTAGCAAGCAACGTGCCACCTCCCGCCGGCAGGAAACACGTGGCTGGAAGGCTGGAAACTCTCGCCTGTAAGGCCTGAACTGTTTCATGGAGTTCAAACTGTAATACTTATCAACAAGATGTGTCAATGCATATGTTCTCCGTATGCTATATATGAGTAGTCCCTTGAAGCATACTGATCATTTCATTCATTCATGTGCTGTGTCCGAAGGTGGGTTCTTTGATTTGATTAATTATTGTCACATGCATTGGGTTACAGTGAAAAGTATTGTTTCTTGCGCTATACAGACAAAACATACCGTTTATAGAGGACATAGGGGAAAGGAGGGGTGCAGAATATAGTGTTACAGTCACAGATAGGGTGTAGTGAAAGATCATCTCAATATATGGTAGGTACATTCAAAAGTCTGATGGCAGCAGGGAAGAAGCTGCTCTTGAGTCAGTTGGTACGTGATCTCAGACTTTTATATCTTTTTCCTGACGGAAGAAGGTGGAAGGGAGAATGTCCGGAGTGTGTGGGGTCCTTGATTATGTTGGCTCCTTTTCCGAGGCAGCAGGAAGAGTAGACAGAGTCAATGGATGGGAGGCTGGTTTGTGTGATGGACTTGGCTATGTTCACAACCTTTTGTAGTTTCTTGCGGTCTTGGGCAGAGCAGGAGCCATACCAAGCTGTGATACATCCAGAAAGGATGCTTTCTATGGTGCATCTGTAAAAATCGGTGAGAGTCATAGTGGGCATGCTGAATTTCCTTAGCCTCCTGAGAAAGTTGTGACGTCGGTGGGCTTTCTTAACTATAGCATCAGCGTGGAGGGACAAGGACAGGGTCATTGTCGGCTGTGTTTCATCTTGAACTGTTTTCTTGGCATTTTTTTATCATTGGTTGCTTTGCCCTTGCCTTTCACTTTCTCGGGGGCAGTGTGGTGAGGCAGGTCTAGAGTCTACCTTAGCTGGAACTGGAATCGAATCCATGCGATTGGCGTTACTCTGAACCACACACTCGCCACCTAGCCAACGGAGCAAACTAGCTTTACACCAATCATTCAGCATTTTAAAAAAATTCATTCGTGGGACATGGGCGTCGCTGGCTGGCCAGCATTTATTGCCCATCCCTAGTTGCTCTTGAACTGAGTGGCTTGCATTTCAGAGGGCAGTTGAGAGTCAACCACATTGCTGTGGCTCTGGAGTCACATGTAGGCCAGACTGGATAAGGATGGCAGATTTCCTTCCCTAAAGGACATTAGTGAACCAGATGGGGTTTTCCGACAATTGACAATGGTTTCATGGTTGATTCTTAATTCCAGATATTTTCAGAAATTCGAAGCACTTTTTGTTCAGGTAGTTTTCTCACCTCCCTTCATTTCCTAATGTTGTTGATACTTTGCTGATGGCTTACGGTAACTAAGGTGCTGCTCAACTTCTCGTGTCGTAACCTGATTGACTGTTATTCATCAGACTTGGCAGTGAGAGTCAGCGGGTTATCTCCACGTGCTGAACTTACACGCATTTTGTGATTTTGTGATTTTTGTCCAAGGACCCCCAAATTGCGCCGTGTTGCAGCTTTCTGCAGCCTTTCTCCATTTAAATCATATTCAGTTCCTTTATTCTTCCTGCCACAGCTTCACATTTACTTACATTACATTTCATCTGACAAAATCCTTCCAAAAAACAGGGTTCGACTTATATGCCGAGTTTCAAGGTGAGTGTGGGTGGTGGCTGTCTTTGTCATTTGCCATGTGGGGGCTGTTGAGAATCAGTGTGTCTTAAAGCCCCATCTGCATCTTCATCACACAGCCTGTATAGTCTGTTTCGTCTCTTGCACCCAATTATAAAGTATGTGTCGTGTGCTTAAAATTAAATGTGTTGCATTTTGTATTCTAATGCACGGGGTTCTACAGGTGTTAGATTAAGGCAAATCTTCAAAGAACAATACAGCACAGGAACAGGCCCTTCGGCCCTCCAAGCCCGTGCTGCTCCCTGGTCCAAACTAGACCATTCTTTTGTATCCCTCCATTCCCACTCCATCCATATGGCTATCTAGATAAGTCTTAAACGTTCCCAGTGTGTCCGCCTCCACCACCTTGCCTGGCAGCGCATTCCAGGCCCCCACCACCCTCTGTGTAAAATATGTCCTTCTGATATCTGTGTTAAACCTCACCCCCTTCACCTTGAACCTATGACCCCTCGTGAACGTCACCACCGACCTGGGGATAAGCTTCCCACCGTTCACCCTATCTATGCCTTTCATAATTTTATACACTTCTATTTAGTCTCCCCTCATCCTCCGTCTTTCCAGGGAGAACAACCCCAGTTTACCCAATCTCTCCTCATAACTAAGCCCCTCCATACCAGGCAACATCCTGGTAAACCTCCTCTGTACTCTCTCCAAAGCCTCCACGTCCTTCTGGTAGTGTGGCGACCAGAACTGGACACAGTATTCCAAATGCGGCCGAACCAACGTTCTATACATCTGCAACATCAGACCCCAACTTTAATACTTGATGCCCCGTCCTATAAAGGCAAGCATGCCATATGCCTTCTTCACCACCTTCCTTCCTTCCTTGTTCTTTCTCTCTCTCTCTCTCTCTCTGATTTGCCCCTCTTTCTCCTTATTTTTCTCTTTCTCTTTCCTGCTTTTTTTTTCTTTTTTTCAGTTCATTCAGTAACTCATTAGTTCAGGCAATAGAGAGTAAAATGCACGAAAACCCCATTGTTACTAACATCCAGGATGGGTACAATCACTGCTTAGCTGCTTTACCTTTGTTTTTGTACGTCCTCAGAGGCGGAAGTCCCTTCATCACAATCCCTTTATTTAGAAGATCCAACAACACTGTACAGAGTGCTCTCAGTGAGCAGTCTACATCCGGAGTGCCAGAGGAACTGACACGACTGTTTAATTACAGAGCATGAGGCTTTCTGATGGGGCCATCAATTTGGCCCTTAATCAAGGAGTTCGCATTCAAGCAGACCAACCTCAATTGCCTGATTAAAATCGTTGCACTGGCTGAGTATCATGGAGCTGAACCAGGGATCGAGGGAAAGTGGCGCGTGTGGAGTGTGCTTCCTTTGGGGTAACCAAATAAACTAAATTAAGAAATTGAGGGATGAATTAAAAGGCAGCCCCTTAAAGAGATAGAACATCGGAGTAAACAGAATCTCAAAGGACACTTGGAACATCAAATCAAACTCTGATTAAAGGGGTCAGTAACACACGCCAGCCCCGCGATGCCCATTGGGCCTCAATCGGGCTGTTTGACACTGCGTGCTCCTTTTCCAGCGACACCAGGCAGTGAATGTAACACAGTGTGTGTGTGTGTGTGTGTGTGCGAGTGTGTGTGTGTGTGTGCGAGTGTGTGTGTGAGTGTGTGTGTAAATAAGAGTGTGTGTGTGTACATATGAGAATGTGTGTGTGTGTGTATGTGTGTATATGAGAGTGTGTGTGTGCATGTGTGTATGTGCGTGTGTGTGTATGTGAGTGTGTGTCTGTGTGTGTATGTGTATGTGCGTGTGTGCATGTGTGTACGTGTGTGTGCATGTGTGTGTGTGTGTGCGGGTGTGTGTGAAAGTGTGTGTGTGCGTGTGTGCGTGTTTGTGTATGTGTATGTGAGTGTGTGCGTGTGTGAGTGTGTGTGTGCGTGTGTGTGTGTTTGTATATGTGCCTGTGTGTGTGAGTATGAGTATGTTTGTGTGTGTGTGCGTGTGCGCATGCGTGTGTCTGTGTGTGTGTCTGTGTGTGTGTGTGTGTGTGCATGTGTGGGTGTGAGTGTGTGTGTCTGTGTGTCTGCGTCTGTGTGTGTGTGAGTGAGTGTGCATGTGTGACAAATATTGTAAAATGTTCCAGCAATGGGCATAGATTCCTAGAGCATCTAATGAAGTTGGCTGTTGTTTAGATTGGCATCTGTGCCTTCCAGCTCAAAAAATCCTTTGCCCACACTGATACCGAAAAGTGGATTTTAACAACCGCATCGCAGGGGGCAGATAGGGCTTCAGACTGAACAGGGCAACCAACAGGATTGTCCCATGAGACTGTAGGATTGAGAAACAGACAGTTCAAAGGAGGATACATTGTAGCTGGCGGGTTCAATACCGAATGAGGCACGGAATGAGGGAAAGACAGATTAGGTGAGGGGAGAGAGAAAAGAGACAGAGAAAAAAAGTTAACATTTAAAATCTGACAGATTCAAAATCACCTGCAACAGTTAAAAATCTGAAAACATGAAACTCCAAGGGTGTGATCTTACTGGCCGTCCACTCCACGCTCCTGCTGCAGCGAGGCTGGAGAATTTGGCGACCAGCCAAAACTGCATTCACTGCAGCGGGATGGAAAAGTCCTGCAGGTGTGAACGGCCCATAGCTAATTTTCAATGCCTTGAGAGGTTGAGTAAAGTTTATTTATTAGTGTCACAAGTGAGGCTTCCATTAACACTTCAATGAAATCACTGTGAAATTCTCCTAGTTGCCACACCCCTGCGCCTGTTCGGGTCAATGCATCTAACCAGCACTTCTTTCGGAGTGTGGGGGGACACTGGAGCACCTGGAGGAAACCCACACAGACACGGGGAGAACGTGCAGACTCCACACAGACAGTGACCCAAGCCGGGAACCGAGCCCGGGTCCCTGGCGCTGTGAGGCAGCAATGCTAACCACTGTGCTGCCCCTGATTAGCCATAATTAACAATTCTCACGGCTGCTGAAAGTATATTCAAGTCACTAATTCACTCCTAGATCATGGCAGCAGAATGTCTAAATTTGGCTTTGAAGGCCGGCCTGCTTTCGAAAGGACCTTTTAAAGTCCATCTATTTGCCCTGTAATTCGACACAATGTTTATTTTTTGCCTGTAACTCCGGTGTAAGCAGCTCCACCAACAGTGAATTCCAGATGAGCTATTAGTCAGTTATGGTAATTTGAACTTTACTATTTATGACACATTCTTTGATTTGGAGAATCATTTGCAAACTGCTTTTTCTGTCAGAATGATTCCTTGCTGCATTATGATGCCATCTCGTTGCCCACAACACGATGATTGTTCTGTTTCCTGGCAATGCGATCGCCCCTCTGTTTTCCTGGCATCATCATAATGGAAGACAGATACATGAATCACTACTTCCACAGATTTGTTTGTTTTAAATGGCATCCTGTTTAACTGGAATGTGATAAGTAGCGACAGTTTGGATACAATTAATTTTTTACTTAAAATCCCAGATTTCTAAGTTCAGTGGTGACTTGGTGCACGTCTATCTTTTTCTAAACAGGAAAGTAAAGACTTGCATTTATATAGAGCCTTCCATGACCTCTGGAATTCCAAAGTACTTTCAAACGAATAGGGCGGCACAGTGGTTAGCACTGCTGCCTCACAGCGCCAGGGTGCCTGGTTCGATTCCGGCCTTGAGTGACTAAGAACAATACAGCACAGGAACAGGCCCTTCGGCCCTCCAAGCCTGCGCCGCTCCCTGGTCCAAACTAGACCATTCTTTTGTATCCCTCCATTCCCACTCCGTTCATATGGCTGTCTAGATAAGTCTTAAACGTTCCCAGTGTGTCCGCCTCCACCACCTTGCTTGGCAGCGCATTCCAGGCCCCCACCACCCTCTGTGTAAAATATGTCCTTCTGTGTTAAACCTCCCCCCCTTCACCTTGAACCTATGACCCCTCGTGAACGTCACCGCCGACCTGGGGAAAAGCTTCCCACCGTTCACCCTATCTATGCCTTTCATAATTTTATTATGAAATTATAATATGGACTCTGTCCATGCAGAGTCTACATGTTCTCCCTGTGTCTGCGTGGGTTTCTTCCGGTTTCCTCCTACAGTCCGAAAGACATGCTGGTTAGGTGCGTTGGCCATGCTAAATTCTCTCTCAGTGTACCCGAACAGGTGCCGGAGTGTGGCGACTAGGGGATTTTCACAGTAACTTCATTGCAGTGTGTGGTGAACCATCGTTGGTTCCCACTGTGGGATTGTTCTAATGTTGTTGTTGGGCTAGGGTGGGATTAATACACCTGTGGTTGTTACTGTTGTGGCACATCCCAGTCGGGCTCCGCCTCCTAGGAGAGGTATAAGACCCCCTGCTCGGGCGGGACCTCGTCAGTCTGGGATAGTGTGTTTACGTTCTATTAGTTCCATTGTTAGACAATAAAAGCCTTCTGTTACCGAAGCTTCGTGCCTCGTGTTCAATTGATGCGCATCAATTTTATTGTCTAACATTAAGCTCTCGACGGAAGAAAAAAAAGAAAGGAGAGTATGGAGCAAATCCTAAAGCCAGAACGTCTGACGCTAGACCCACATGCGGTGGGCGCTTCTAACACCTTCGACCACTGGCTGAAGTGTTTTGAAGATTACCTGGCAGCCTCCGCAGCGGTCACCACAGATGATGACAGACTCCAGGTCCTCCATGCGAGGGTAAGCGACACAGTCTACCTCGCGATCCGTGCGGCCACCACTTACCCGAGGGCCCTCGAGCTTTTAAAAAAGCGCTACACGAAACCTCCCAACGAGATCCACGCTCGTTACCTCCTCGCTACACGACGTCGGCAGTCGGGCGAAACCATGGAGGATTACGCCAATGAGCTCTTGCAGCTTGCCAGGGGCTGCGACTGCAAAGCAGTGTCGGCTGAGCAGTACATGTATGACCTCGCCCGAGATGCGTTTGTGGCAGGGGTAGGGTCTTCATACATCCGTCTCAAGCTGCTAGAAAAGGGGAATCTCAACCTGACCCAAGCTATGGAAGTAGCTGAAATGCTTGAGGCGGCTTCGAAGAGCTTGGTCCTCTATCCGGAGGACCACGTGGAGACAACGTGGCAGGAGCAGTCGCAAATCCCTCCTCGCCCCACGGGCTCGAAGTGCAGTGTTATGGCGTGCTCCCATGTCGACCCGACGACGGCTGCAGCCCCATGCGGCCCGCGGTGCTACTTCTGCGGAGGAGCCAAGCATCCACGACAAAAGTGTCCCGCTAAAGCGGTAGTCTGTAACCTATGCGGTAAAAAGGGGCATTATGCGAAGGTGTGCAGATCGAAGCCCAAGAACGGCAGTGCAGCCTGTGACCCTTCAGAACGGGGATCATCACCATCGTCGTCGAAGTACTCACGGGGTTCATCCACGTGCGAGTCCAGGACGACGCCATTGTGGTCATCGGAGGAGGATGACCACCAGGAGTCGCTACGTTTGGCGCCCTCAACCATGTGCGATTCATGGGGGCGGCCATTTTGGTCGACGATGACCATGAGCGACCAGCAGGGGTCCTCAGCATCGACCTCAGCTGCCTGCAGTGACGTTCACGGACCAACGGTGGCGTCGATCACCCTGAACCAGGCTAAGCACCACAGGCTTGACTGTTCGATGATGGACATACAGGTAAATGGTCGTGCAATTTATTGTCTGTTTGACAGCGGGAGCACTGAGAGCTTTATTCATCCTGACACTGTAAAGAGGTGTGGACTCCAGATTCAACCTGCCAAACAGACAATCTCTATGGCATCAAGGTCCCGGTCTGTCCCTGTGCTAGGACGTTGTGTGGTAACCTTGAAAGTGCAAGGCACAATTTACGAGCGATTCAGGCTCCTTGTGTTGCCGCATCTTTGCGCACCAATTCTCCTTGGACTAAACTTTATGGTCCACATGAAGAGTGTGATCCTACATTACGGTGGGCCACTCCCTTCGCTGACAGTAGGGGAACAGCTGCAGTCTCCAAATTGTCCAAAGCGCCCCGCATGCAATCTTTCTACATTAAAGATCACCACACCCTCTTTATTCAAGAATCTGGTACCAGGCTGCAAGCCCATCGCTACTAAAAGTAGGCGTTACAGCACTGAGGATCGGATCTTCATCAGATCTGAGGTTCAGCGACTCCTCAAAGAAGGGATTATACAGCCCAGTGTTAGTCCGTGGAGAGCACAGGTTGTGGTGGTCAAGAGCGGGAACAAACCCCGGATGGTCATTGATTACAGTCAGACCATTAATCGATATACGCAGCTGGATGCGTATCCCCTCCCGCGCATATCTGATATGGTCAATCAGATTGCGCAGTACCGGGTGTTCTCCACCATAGACCTTAAGTCCGCCTACCACCAACTCCCCATTCGCCCAGAGGACCAACACTACACGGCCTTTGAGGCGGATGGTCGTCTGTATCAGTTTCTTAGGGTTCCATTTGGTGTCACCAATGGGGTCTCGGTCTTCCAGCGTGCTATGGACCGAATGGTGGACCAGAACAGGCTGCGGGCTACCTTCCCGTACCTGGATAATGTCACCATCTGCGGCCGTGATCAGCAGGACCATGACACAAATCTCCAGAACTTCTTACGCACTGCATCTCGCCTGAATTTGACCTACAACAGGGAGAAGTGTGTATTCCGTACGCGCCGGTTAGCCATCCTGGGATACGTGGTGGAAAACGGGGTCATTGGCCCTGATCCTGACCGTATGCGCCCCCTTGCTGAACTTCCCTTGCCCGCTAGCGCAAAAGCACTGAGAGGATGCCTAGGCTTCTTCTCCTATTATGCGCAGTGGGTCCCCAACTACGCGGACAAAGCCCGTCCGCTTATTAAGTCCACGACTTTTCCACTCACGCCAGAGGCCCAATTGGCCTTCAAGGCATTGAAACACGACATCGCGAAAGCCACGATGCAAGCGGTAGACGAATCCATCCCGTTTCAGGTGGAAAGCGATGCATCTGATTTCGCCCTGGCCGCCACACTAAACCAGGCGGGCAGGCCCGTCGCGTTTTTTTCCCCCACCCTCCAAGGCCCCGAAATTCGGCATTCAGCGGTGGAAAAGGAGGCCCAGGCCATTGTGGAGGCCGTCAGACACTGGCGTCATTACCTGGCGGGGAAGCGGTTCACCCTGATCACGGACCAGCGGTCCGTGCCGTTCATGTTCAACAACACGCAGAGGGGCAAGATCAAGAATGATAAGATCTTGCGGTGGAGAATTGAGCTCTCCACCTATAACTACGATATCATGTATCGTCCAGGGAAACTCAATGAGCCCTCGGATGCCCTCTCGCGCGGAACATGCGCTACTATGCAGGAGGATCACTTGAACGCCCTCCATAATGACCTGTGCCATCCTGGGGTCACTCGGCTCTACCACTTTATCAAAGCCCGCAACCTGCCTTACTCGGTGGAGGACGTCAGGTCGGTGACAAGGAGCTGTCGGATTTGCGCGGAATGCAAACCGCACTTTTACCGACCTGACCGGGCACATTTGGTCAAGGCCACTCGCCCCTTCGAGAGGCTGAGTGTGGATTTTAAGGGCCCCCTTCCCTCAACAGATCGGAACGTGTACTTTCTGAACATAATAGATGAGTACTCCCGGTTCCCGTTTGTTGTCCCCTGCGCGGACACGTCGACTGCCACGGTGATCAAGGCATTCCGTGATCTTTTTACCCTGTTCGGGTACCCCAGCTATATCCATAGCGACAGGGGCTCGTCGTTCATGAGTAATGACTTGAGGCAATTCCTGCTCTCAAACGGCATTGCCTCTAGTAGGACCACGAGTTACAACCCTAGGGGTAATGGACAGGTGGAAAGGGAGAATGCTACAGTCTGGAAGGCTGTCCTATTGGCGCTGAAGTCCAAAGGCCTTCCAGTCTCCCATTGGCAGGAGGTCCTCCCTAATGCGCTTCACTCCATTCGCTCCCTCCTGTGTACGGCAACCAATGCTACTCCCCACGAGAGGATGTTCTCATTCCCTCGGAAGTCGTCCTCGGGGATATCTTTACCAGCCTGGTTGACGTACCCAGGACCCGTCCTTCTGCGGCGACATGTAAGGGCCCGCAAGTCCGACCCCTTGGTCGAACAGGTCCACCTCCTCCACGCCAACCCTCAGTATGCCTATGTGGCATAACCTGACGGGCGAGAGGACACAGTCTCGATCCGAGACCTGGCGCCCGCAGGGGACGTAGCAACTCCTGTCGCTCCTCAACTCCCATACCCCCAGTGACGAATCCCTTATCTCTTATTTCTCCCCCGGACGTGGCGCGGACAGCGCCGGGACCAGTGCTTAACAGTTTTACTCCAATGCACAGCTTGCCTGAGCCCCGGAGATCGTCGCCATCGCAGAATGTACCGGGATCCCCTGCACTACCGCTTCATCAGGGTCAACCGGCCTGTGAGTCCGTGGGAGAACAGCTGGACGCTGTTTTGGGGAGAACGCCACCGCAAGCACCTACTCCGGTGTCACCGCCGGTATTGAGGAGGTCACAACGACGGTGCGGTCCTCCAGACCGTCTGAACTTATAATCTGTTAACATTTTAGTCTGTTTTCGTACCCCGCCGGCCTTTGTTCTCAAAGGAGGGGTGAATATGGTGAACCATCGTTGGTTCCCACTGTGGGATTGTTCTAATGTTGTTGTTGGGCTAGGGTGGGATTAATACACCTGTGGTTGTTACTGTTGTGGCACATCCCAGTCGGGCTCCGCCTCCTGGGAGAGGTATAAGACCCCCTGCTCGGGCGGGACCTCGTCAGTCTGGGATAGTGTGTTTACGTTCTATTAGTTCCATTGTTAGACAATAAAAGCCTTCTGTTACCGAAGCTTCGTGCCTCGTGTTCAATTGATGCGCATCACAGTGTTAATGTAAGCCTACTTGTGACACTAATAAATAAACTTTAAACTGAACCATGATGTACCATTTTTGGAATTAAGTCCATGCCTGATTTATCAGGAAACAAAGAACAAAGAACAAAGAACAATACAGCACAGGAACAGGCCCTTCGGCCCTCCAAGCCTGCGCTGTTCATGTGCCCACTAGACCATTCTTTTGTATCCCTCTATTCCCAGTCTGTTCATGTGGTTATCTAGATAAGTCTTAAACGATCCCAGCGTGTCCGCCTCAATCACCTTGCTTGGCATTGCATTCCAGGCCCCCACCACCCTCTGTGTAAAATACGTCCCCCTGACATCTGTGTTGAACCTTGCCCCCCTCACCTTGAACCCGTGACCCCTTGTGTTTTATGCTTTATTGTCATGCTTTATTGTCACCCACAGCCAGTCAGTGTCATCCATTTTGCCTCCTGATCATTTTCAAAGAACGAGGTGCCACTTGTTAGAATGTAACCGGTGACAACTTTGTATTGGATGTAATGTGACCAATGAGAACACGATGTAAGGGTCAGCTGACCCAGTAAAACATGGAACCAATCACAGAGTGATGTAATAGTCAGCTGACCAGCTGATTCACTATAAATAAGGAACTATGTAGAATTGTGGAGAGCTTGGAGTGGCCCAGGACGAGGCCCCAAGCTTGGAGTAATGATGTTTCTTTATTAAACCATTTTTTGATTTATAAGTTAGAGTGAGTTTTGTTGTATTTTCATTAGCTGCATTTTGAAGAGTTCCTTCTGAAGAAACAACGCTTGTTGTATGGCAGATTGACTAAGGCTGGAATTCTCCGACCTCGCCCGTGGCTGGGATTCTCCAGTCCCGCTGCTGTAAATGGAGTTTTGGCGGGGCGTCAAATTCTCTGTTCTCGCTGGTAGCAGTGACGACATCGGAGAATTCCAGCCTTCAGAGTTTACAAGCTCTGTATTTGACCTGTCAGGATAATTGTGAGAAAATCCATGATCAGAAACTATGCAAAGAGATCATTAAGCAACTAACAATCACATTGCACAAAATAGATCTACGAAAGCCTTGAGAAATTTCTTCTCCCTGAAAAAAGCACATTACCACTTCCCCAAAACCCTGTAAATTATTCATGGTGTGAGCTATGCCTCAGTTGGTAACATTCTCATTTCTGAGTCAGAAGATGGTGGATTCCAGTCCCCATTCCAGAGACTTAAGCAGCAAACTTAGACTGATATGGAGGAAGGAGGGGGGGGGGGGGGGGTGCTGCATTGTCAGCGGTGCTATGTCTCAGGTGAGACATTAGGATCAAGGTCCCACCCATCCCTTCCGAATGTCAAATATTCCTCTTGTAAAGAAGAACAGAAATGTTCGTCTTGGTGTCCTGGACACATTAATCCCTTCATCCCACATCACTGAATCAGATTATCAGGTCATTGTTCCATTGCTAGAGGGGTGACATGGTGGCACAGTGGTTAGCACTGCTGCCTCACAGCACCAGGGGCCAGGGTTCAATTCCTGTCCTCTGTGCACTGTCTGTGTGGAATTTGCACGTTCTCCCTGTGTCTGTGTGGGTTTCCTACGGGTGCTCCGGTTTCCCCCCAAACCCCAAAGATGTGCGGGTTGTGTTAACTAGCCATGCTAAATTGACCCTTAGGGCAGAATATTCCCAGGAATGGTGGCGGGCAGGACACGGATCATGCAAAGGTCCGTTGACCTTGGGCGGAATTTCCTAGTCTTGGGGGCGAGTGTGGCCGGATTAGTGTCAGGGGGATTAGCAGGATAAATGTTTGGGGTTACGGGAGTAGGACCTGGGTGGGATTGCTGATGGTGCAGGCTTGATGGGCTGAATGGCCTGCTTCTGCACTGTAGGGATTCTATGGTTCTATCTGTGGGAGCTTTCTGTGAGCAAATTCGTTACTCATGGTAACTACATGTCCAAAGTACTTAATTGGGTATAAAGTAATTTGGATAGCACAAGATCATGGAAGGAGCAATATATGTATAGATATACACAAAGGCCTTTCCTTTTCTTTTCCAATATTAATTATTAACGTTTTCTGAAAAGATTTAGGTACATTTGGATTGATTTGGTTTGATTTGATTTATTATTGTCACATGAATTAGTATAAAGTGAAAAGTATTGTTTCTTGTGCACTATACAGACAAAGCATACCGTTCATAGAGAAGGAAAGGAGAGAGTGCAGAATGTAGTGTTACAGTCATAGCTAGGGTGTAGAGAAAGATCAACTTAGCCCGATCTGCCATGATCACTTGTGTTCCAGCAGGGTGCCGCGACTCTCGTTGATGTTGGCATAGTCGCTTACGGAGATAAATGTGGCATTGACATGGAGTGAGGGGGGGAGCAGTGCTTGCTGAAATTAGCCTTTGTTTTCGCATGAAGTATATTGGTATAATTTTCCATGTTCGGGGAATAAACAAAGTAAATAAAATGGAGTTTGTTGGCGAAAAAAAAAGTTCTATTGATTATTATTGGAAACTTTAATGTGGGGTCAACGACGGGGCATGTACTGTCCCTTTAACTAGGCAAATTGTGCATGTAACTAGTAATGAACCCTTTTTAACAAAATGTCAATATTATCTCAAGAGGATTAAATGGACTCAGATGACCTATAAATTTGAGCTCAAATCAATGAACTCTGAGGTAAAATATTTCCCCGGCTTTCACGGGCTTGTCTTCCTCCAGCGCAAAGAAGAAAAAAAATATTTCGTTTCTACTTCTTTAATAATCGCAAAGAATGAGTGATTAAAAGGTAGGAGAGGCCTCGGTTGACAGCTACAAATGTTCTCCATCATTGATTGACAGCATGTGATAGCTCCGTGCTAATGAGTCACAGAGGTCCCAAACCACAAAGATCACGTCCTTGTAGTGGATGGGATAAAAGACACACGCCGGTAGTACAGATGAGAGGAAAACAACCCTTGATTGCAATAGGAATCAGCAAGTAAATCGGCATAGTCAGCTGGTGCTTCTGTGAACTTCCTCATGGTCTGTTTTTCTTTTCTTTCTGTGTCTGAATCTAACAGCAGTGTTTCTTTTAAATCCTTATTATTCGGGAGGTCCAAAGATATGCAGGTTAAGTTGATTGACCATGCTAAATTTCCCCTTAGTGTCAGGGGGATTAGCAGGTCAATACTTGGGGTTACGGGAATAGGGCCTGGGTGGGATTGTGGTTGGTGCAGGCTCGATGGGCCAACTGGCCTCCTTCTGCATTGTAGGGACTCTATGATTCATTGATTCATGATGCTATGGGGGCTCCTTCCGTGTGTTCTGATCCCATTCCCCCCCCACCCCAAAAGTTTATTTATTCATTAGTATCACAAGTACATTAACACTGCAATGAAGTTACTGTGAAAATCGCCTAGTCACCACACTCCGGTGCCTGTTCGGATACACGAAGAGAGAATTTAGCATGGTGAAGGCACATAATCAGCGCATCTTTGGGACTGTGGGAGGAAACCGGAGCACCCGGAGGAAACCCACGCAGACGCGGGGAGAATGTGCAAACTCCACACAGACAATGAGCCAAGCTGGGAATCGAACCTGGGTCCCTGGTGCTGTGAGGCAGCAGTGCTAACCACTGAGGTTAGCAGTGATCCCATTCCCCCCCAAAGGTTGCCCCATTGCTCTCGAGGTAATGGGTCGCCGCAACTCAGTGTGAATAGTACAGAATCCTTGCTTTAAAGCCAGGCAACGGGGCTGTGGAAGTGAATGCAGGTTACTTCAAACAATCCATAAGGGCCACGGGCAACGACTTCTCCTTTTATATAGCAGTTTTCACTTGTCATTGTGTTACTTTTGAGTGGAGGTCACCTTTTAAATGTGAATGGGTTTTCAATGAATTGGAGTAGTTTTGAAAGATTAAAAATGACTGTGGGAACTGTGGGAAAAAGAACAAATGGACATTCGGAGATCCACAAATGCTTTGCGGCATTTTTAAATACAGTTTCGGTAATGATCCCAATTTAAATGCAAAGGATAAGTCCAGGTAGCTTCATGCTTAAATGTATGTGCACAGTCGTGTCACCCAGTAGTTGATATAGCTGCTGATCGTTGCAAGATTTCTTTCATTTTATAACTGGACATCTCAAACCCTTATCCCTCTCCCGCTTGGCAGAACTTGAAGGGGGGTAATGCCCTGTAGTCATCTCTAGGGCTGCCCCTGGCACCTCTATCCTGTTGCTGTACCATGTAACCTTTAAAAGGTGCAGTCTCCTCCAAATAATTATCTATCCCACCCAGAGTGTCCAGTCCTATGCTGGTGCCAGGGAAGGATGGAACATGAGAACATGGGATGGATGGCTCCCTCCTCCAAGGTGCCTTCTTGAGGAGGTCTTCACTACTGAGAAGAACTTAGGCAAATGGGATAGGAATCAGGATGACTATGAGAAGTTGGTCAGAAGTTTTGATTTGATTTGATTTATTATTGTCACATGTGTTAGTATACAGTGAAAAGTATTGTTTCTTGTGTGCTATACAGACAAAGCATACCGTACAGAGAGAAGGAAAGGAGAGAGTGCAGAATGAAGTGTTACAGTCATAGCTAGAATGGAGAGAAAGATCAACTTAATGCAAGGTAGATCCATTCCAAAGTCTGATGGCAGCAGGCAAGAAACTGTTTTTGAGTCAGTTGGTATGTGATCGCAGACTTTTGTGTCTTTTTCCCAATGGAAGAAGGTGGAAGAGAGAATGTCCGGCGTGCGTGGAGTCCTTGATCATGTTGGCTGCTTTTCTGAGGCAGCGGGAAGTGTAGACAGAGTCAATGGATGGGAGGCTGGTTTGAGTGATGGACTGGGCTTCATTTACGACCCTTTGTAGTTTCTTGCGGTCTCAGAGTAGGAGTCATACCAAGCTGCGATACAACCAGAAAGAATGCTTTCTATGGTGCATCTGTAAAAGTTGGCGAGAATTGTAGTGGACATGCCAAATTTCCTTAGTCTCGTGAAAAAGTAGAGGCATTAGTGGGCTTCCTGAACTATCGTGTTGGCATGGAGAGACCAGGACAGGTTGTTGGTGATCTGGACACCTAAAAACTTGAAGCTCTCGACCCTTTCTACTTTGTCCCAATTGATGTAGACAGGGCATGTTCTCCTCTATGCTTCCTGAAGTCAATGACAATCTCCTTCATCCAGAGTGGTCCTGAGCAGACTGATTGAGGTTTTGAAGTTGGTTGAAAGTGCAAATGAATAGCAGTCACCCTGAGCAGAGGAACTGTCTCTTTTCTGCAGAAGGCTGTGGAGGCCAGGTCATTGAGTATCTTTAAGACAGAGATAAATAGACTCTTGATTGATAAGGGGATCAGGGGTTATGGTGAAAAGACAAAAGACTAAAGTTTCAAAATAACTTTGGAATATTGGCCAGCGTTTGGCAAATTCCAGGGTGGGAGGTGAAGAATTGAAATGAAGGAAATAAAGTTAAGGTAAATTCATTCTGAATATCAATATCCAAGCAGCAGAGAGACACGCCTCCTCCCCATTCCCCCACACTCACCCCAAATCCCTCTCCTCTCCTCCCCAATTACAAAGCTGGTAAAGTAAACGGCAACTTCACAGTCCAACACCGGCATCTCCACATCAAAGTAAATGTGCCCATGACATGAAGTAGGTGTGAGGACGATGCACTGTGTGGCACTATAAAAGCCTCACCAGCATCTAACCAGCACAACCTTTGGGGTGTGGGAGGAAACTGGAGCACCCGGTGGAAACACACGCAGACACGAGGAGAATGTGCAGACTCCACACAGACAGTGATCCAAGCCAGGAATCGAACCCGGGTCCCTGGCGCTGTGAGGCAGCAGCGCTAAGCACTGTGCCACCGTGCTGCCCGCAGGGCACAGGTACCTTACGGAAGAGGATATGACCCCTCTCTTGGGCCTGGCCAACATGTGACTCCAATCCCTAAGACATGGTTGACTCATAATAGCCTCTAAAAAGGCTTGTGAAGCCACTTTATTAGACCGCCAAGCACCTTCATCGCCGCAACTGGATAAAAGCAAATTACTGCGGATGCTGGAATCTGAAAGAGAAAATGCTGGAAAATCTCAGCAGGTCTGGCTAACTCATCTTTAATTCTCTCACCCTGCAGCATAAACATCTCCCATTTTCTATGCCATTTAGCTTTGACAAAAGGTCACCGGAACTCGAAACGTCAGCTCTTTTCTCTCCTTACAGATGCTGCCAGACCTGCTGAGATTTTCCAGCATTTTCTCTTTTGGTTTCACAGAGACTGGATTTGGCGAATAACTGTAGCTTCTGCAATGTTGCCTGGCAACAGTTGTTTTAAAAAATACAAGAGCGCAGATATAGTTTCGTTTATGGCAGGGTTTTTTGGTTATTGTTAAGGAAGAAAATTTAATATATTATAAATATTTCAGAGTACAATTTCGAATCCCTCAGATAATATTCAGTTTTGTCTTAAAATTGTCCAGCTTTACAAGTTATGTCATATTTCCTGAGGATAATACAAATGTATTTTCTTTTACTACAGCTGTTAGGAGACACTGACAAACATGAAGACATGAAATACAACCAAAAAAGCCTTAGCTCAGGGAATGCCTGTCAGTATGGGTGAGAATCATAATTTCCAGATGTGTTGTCTATGATTCCACTTTCTACTTGTTTCTACTCATGTGAATGAAGCAACAAGAAAAAGGAAGAGTTCAGACTCTGGAGACATACAGTAACAGGCCTACCTTTGTTGAACCGTGTGGATGGAGCTTTATGGGGCTGAACCAGAGGAGATTCACGAGAACTATCTTGGGAATGAAAAGCTTGACGTATGAGGAGCGTTTGAGGACTCTGGGTTTGCACTCGATGGAGTTTAGAAGAATGAGGAGGGGGGGGGGGCGGATCTCATTGAAACTTACAGAATACTGAAAGGCCTGGATAGAGTGGACGTGGGGAAGATGTTTCCATTAGTCGGAGAGACTAGGATCTGAGGGCACAGCCTCAGAGTAAAGGGACGACCCTTTAGAACTGAGATGAGGAGGAATTTCTTCAGCCAGAGGGTGGTGAATCTAGGAAATTCATTGCCACAGAAGGCTGTGGAGACCAGGTCATTGAGTGTATTTAAGACGGAGATAGATAGGTTCTTGATTGGTAAGGGGGATCAAAGGTTGCGGGGAACAGGCGGGAGAATAGGATTGACAAACTTATCAGTCGTGATTGAATGGTGGAGCAGACTCAATGGGCCAAATGGCCTAATTCTGCTCCTATATCCTATCATCTTATGGAAGTTGGCCATTGGTGTCAGCATCAGTAGTGAATTGGCGACTGTATCACACTGTGTCTGATTCACTTTCTCATTGCAAAGCAAGAAAATAGTCCATAAGACATAGGAGCAGAATTAGGCCACTCGGCCCATCGGGTTTGCTCCGCCATTCAATCATGGCTGATATTTTTCTCATCCACATTCTCCTGCCTTTTCCCCATAACCCCTGATTCCGTTATTAATCAAGAACCTATCTATCTCTGTCTGAAAGACACTCAATGACCTTGTCTCCACAGTCTTCTGCGGCAAAAGAGTTCCACAGATTCACCACTCTCTGGTTGAAGAAATTCCTCCTCATCGCTGCTTTAAAGGGTTGTCCCTTTAGCCTGAGGTTGTGCCTTTTGGTTCTAGTTTTTCCAACTAGTGGAAACATCCTCTCCACGTCCACTCTATCCAGGCCTCGCAGTATTCTGTAAGCTTCAATAAGATCCCCCTCCAATGTGATCCAATAAGATCCAATGCGTACAGACCCACAGTCCTCAATCGTTCCTCATACGTTGTTCCTTGTTGTTATTCCAAACGGGGTCTGACCAGAGCCTTATACAGCCTCAGAAGTACATCCCTGCTCTTGTATTCTAGCCCTCTTGACAAATGATTTGTCGAGAGATAATGTATGGTCGGTGTGAGCGTGATGTGAAATGGACAACTTATTCACTGCTGCCCATCTCGCACTCTTACCGGTGAATCAGGCAGATACTCCAGTGGGGTGCCGAGGGAACTGTCGGAGGTGCCGTCTTGGCAGATCAGTCATTAAACCCAGGCTCCATCTGCGCTCTCATGTGGGCGTTCAAGGTCCTCTCGCCCTATCTGAAGGGAAGGGGGGTTCTCCCCAACCTCCTGACCAAACTTCATCTTGCAATCGACGTTACTAAAATGCAAATTTACGGCCATTACCAAGTGGCTGATTGTGGGATCTTGCTGTGCACAAATTAGCCACCACGCTTCCCGATGTCACCACAGCGTCAAATCCTGAGGTCATGCAAAGCTCCACGTCAATGCAAATCTCTCTCCCTCTGCACATCCGCTGTGATCGCGGAAGAATTTGCCTTTTGACACAAATCTGCTATGATGAGGAAGCAACCGCCATATGTAATTATCTGACTATTGATTAAACACCCACTTAATAATTTTCATAACCAGTCACCCACTGCTGTAGAGATGAAAACATCAAGACATGTTTGATGTGTTGGCCTTAATGAAGTGCTGAGCAGTGGCAGTTCTCATAGCAGCGTACATTTTCCTGGCATATTTGTCACCTCTTACTGTGCTCCTAATTCTGCTCATCTATTTTATCTTATTCTAGCCAGATTTGAACACTTCCATTCTGCTGTGCTCCGACATTCATTTTTACAGCTGCACAACTCTTCTTTTTTAAGGCGCTGCACATATATCGAGTTTTAATTTGACAGGAAATAGAATATTAAAGGTACTGGTAATAAATGATGTCTGCTTTTGGCTGTACAAGTCTAAAGAACCGGCGAGGAATTCATCAAGATCAGTCCACAGCATCTGGTTCATCATCGGACTGAACGGTTTCTAATGTGTCCTCATTTCCTTCCTCACACTCTGCCACTTCTTAAAAATTTAACCCTAGCCTTTTCTTGATTGTTCATAAGTTCGTAAGATATAGGAGCAGAATTAGGCCATTCGGTCCATCGAGTCTGCTCCGCCATTCGATCATGGCTGATATGCTCCTCGTCCCCATTTTCCTGCCTTCTCCCCATAATCCTTCAACCCATTCCCAATTAAAAATCTGTCTAGCTCCTCCTTAAATTTACTCACTGTCCCAGCGTCCACTGCAATTTGGGGTCGCGAATTCCACAGATTCACAACCCTTTGGGAGAAGTATTTTCTCCTCAACTCTGTTTTAAATTTGTGAAACTATGGGGTGAATTTTCCTGTTCCGCCCTCCATGGGAATCTCAGCGGGCGAGGGGCGGGCCATGGAAAGGTCCGTTGATCTCGGGTGGGATTTTCCAGTTTCAGGGTGAGCATGCTCAGGGCCCAATTTTACCAAAACTTTGCGCCCGGCGGTAAAGCTGGGTGTCGGGCCGATGCCGCGATCCGCACCCGATTCCTAACGGATCGCGCCTTTACCAACGGCCGATTCGGGCGCCGTTCCGGTGCGTGCCCAAATCGGCCGGCGCGATTTAAATACATGCAAATGCATTTAAGTCGACGTAATGAAGCGCGCGCCCAACTTTACCATCAATTCCCCCTTTACCAGCGTTCGGCGCAATTCGCGTCCGCGCCTTTACCGACCTGATAAATAAAAGTCCAACTTGTACTTTTATTCGGCAGGGGAATCGCCGAGGCCCAGCCTTCGCGGACACTCCCTCTAACCACCCCGGCAGACCCCCACCCCCGGGATCGGACCCCTCTGGGAGGCAGCCCCCCCCCCCCCCACAACCCCCGGGATCGGACCCCTCTGGGAGGCAGGCACACCCCTAACCTACCTTGATCGTGGTCTCACTCCACCATCCTTCCCGTTCACCTTCAGTCCTTCGACAGCCTGCAGCACATTGCTCGATACTGACTTCAAGCCACGGCTGAAGTGACCGGGCTTCACACAGGTCCACTGGCGTCTGCCGGAGGAGGGGGGTGGGGCCCAGTTGGAACTCTGGTGCGGGGGGGAGGGGGATGAGGAGAGGGGGCGGGCCCACATCGCCCTCTTTGGGGGGGGGGGGGGGGCGGAGGTGGGAGGGGAGGGGGTGTGACTTATCATCCCCTGGGTTGGGGGGAGGGGGTGTGACGGATCAATCCCGGGAAGGGGGAGGAGAGGGGGGTGTGACGGATCATCCCCGGGAAGGGGGAGGAGAGGGGGGTGTGACGGATCTTCCCCTGGTGGGGGGCGAGGAGAGGGAGTGTGACGGATCATTCACTGGAACACTACCAGCCACAGCCATCTCTCCCGCTCTCTCGCACCTGCAGGGAAGAGTAATCTGTGGCTGGTAGTGAACCAGTGACGGTGCCAGGATGGATCGGCCGCAGACACGCAGTGGACCCTCCCCCCCCTCCCCCACCAGAGGATAAGACGTCACACCCCCTCTCCCCCCCCTCGCCCCCCCCCCCCCGGAATGAGACGTCATACCCCCTCCTCTGCCCCCCCCCAGGGAATGATAAGTCACACCCCCTCCCCTCCTCCCGTGGAAGGCTATCCACGGCCTTCCAACCCTCGATAGTGGGCGTGATTTACTCTGGTCGAGTAGTGCAGCAGGACGGGAAATGTAAGCGGGAGGCTAAAAATCTAATTCCCGCCCAGCAGCCAGCGCTGATCGCGGTTCTCCCGGGCCAGTTTGTTGCCATAATCAGCCTCGACCGGGGAATGGGGGTCGGCGCTGGCGATTGTGAGGCTGGCAATTGCACCGGGGGGGCAGAGGGGTTGTTAACCAATCTCCCAGTACACTGAGCTATCGGTGAATGGCACCTCCAGTACACTGGGAAATCGGTTAATGTCCGATGGCCCCCTAAGCAGTCTGCTACTGGCCTCTCCAATGGGTTTAGGTTCCACCCCTCCCCCTA
Organism: Mustelus asterias; assembly: GCF_964213995.1. Lineage (NCBI taxonomy): Eukaryota > Metazoa > Chordata > Chondrichthyes > Carcharhiniformes > Triakidae > Mustelus > Mustelus asterias. Next base: position 12,304,457 of record NC_135809.1, read on the forward strand.
CTGGCGTGAATTGCCTGAAGGCCTCTGTATTGCACAGAGTGCCGTAAATTGTTGAAACTCAGCTCACTCAAAAGAAACGGGCTGGAAAGTCTCCTGTTTTGCTGCCTGTTGGACACTTTGGTTTTTCTTTGAAGGAAAATCACCCCCATTGTGCAAGCATAGCAGAGTCCCCACCTTGCACATTACCTCCTGATTAAATGCTCCCTCCTCCCCACCCACCACCAAACTCACCTGGGGGAGGGGTACAAGATTCTGCCCAGAGTTTCTGCATGAAACAAATTTTCTCTGTCCCACCCTCTGGTTGTTCACACTGCTCGTACCTGGCAAATTCATCGACAACAAAGGCTGTTACTCTTCATGGTGAGATGCTAGTGTCAGTGAATGGAATGTTTCATCAGTTCTGGTAGCCAGCGTCCAGTGTTCCCAGGTTAAATGTAGGCAGGAGTTGGAGACACTTCTAAACCTTTTATCTTCTCTGTTTCACTTTGGAGCGGTGATTAGGAGTAGCCTTGATGCAGGTGTTCAAAATCATGAATGGTTTTGATAGTCAGTAAAGAGCCGGTAGCAAGAGGACACAGATTTAAGATGATTTATATTTAAAAATCCCAGAGACAGCATGTAGAAATATGTTCTAGATGGTGAATTACATCATAGATCATAGAATCTAAAAGTTAAAGTTTATTTATTAGTTACACGTAAGGCTTTCATTAACACTGCAATTAAGTTACTGTGAAATTCCCCTATGGCACAGAGACAGGCCCTTCGGCCTACACTGGTCCATGTTGACCAAAAAGCCCATCTAAGCTAACCCCATTTGCCTGCATTTGGCCCATATCCCTCTAAACCTTTCCTATCCATGTATCTGTCCAAAGCCTTATAGATCATAGTTGTGATTCGAAATGCTCTGCCTTAAAGGATGGTGGAAGCAGATTCATCAGAAACAATCAAAAGGGCATTGGATAAATACCTGATAGTTAAAAGGAATAATTACAGGGCTATGACAAAATGGAGAATGGGAGCCATTGGCTATTCCTTATAAAGAACTGGTCTGATGAGCAAAAAGGCCTCCTCCTGTATTATTCTATGATTCTAATAAGAATTATCCTTCAATGGAATTTTCTGGGATAAATTTGGGTATCTAATCTTTCACCATCTCTAAATTTGACAATTCCGATACTTTCCTGGCCGGCCTCCCATCTTTCTTATTGCATGAAGTTTAGCTCATTCAACATTCTCCTCCCTGAACTCTAATCCGCATCTTCCCCTATTCTCACTCAAGTATCTTGGCTCTCACTCTCTTCCTCATGATTAATTCCCTCCATGGCCTTTCCGATACCTCTTTGTAAACCAACTTGAATACCTCTGAATTTAGCTTCTTGCACCCTATCACTAGTACTGTGCATTCAACTGCCTGGGCCCACAATCTGGATTTCCCTCCATAAATCCTTCTACCTTTCTGTCCGTCACTCTCCCACTTTAAGATCCCACTTGAAACTCGTCAAGTTGGCTAAGCTGGGCGGCATGGTAGCACAGTGGTTAGCACTGCTGCTTCACAGCTCCAGGGACCTGGGTTCGATTCCTGGCTTGGGTCACTGTCTGTGTGGAGTTTGCACATTCTCCTTGTGTCTGCGTGGGTTTCCTCCGGGTGCTCCGGTTTCCTCCCACCGTCCAAAGATGTGCAGGTTAGGTTGATTGGCCATGCTAAAATTGCCCCTTCGAGTCCTGAGATGTCTAGGTTAGAGGGATTAGTGGTGGGATATGGGGATAGGGCCTAGGTGGGATTGTGGTCGGTGCAGACTCGATGGGCCGAAGGGCCTCTTTCTGCACTGTAGGGTATCTATCTATCTAAGCTTAGTCATCATAGAACATAGAACATAGAACATAGAAAGCCACAGCACAAACAGGCCCTTCGGCCCACAAGTTGCGCCGATCACATCCCCACCTCTAGGCCTATCTATAGCCCTCAATCCCATTAAATCCCATGTACTCATCCAGAAGTCTCTTAAAATACCCCAACGAGTTTGCCTCCACCACCACCGACGTCAGCCGATTCCACTCACCCACCACCCTCTGAGTGAAAAACTTACCCCTGACATCCCCCCTGTACCTACCCCCCAGCACCTTAAACCTGTGTCCTCTCGTAGCAACCATTTCAGCCCTTGGAAATAGCCTCTGAGAGTCCACCCTATCCAGACCCCTCAACATCTTGTAAACCTCTATCAGGTCACCTCTCATCCTTCGTCTCTCCAGGGAGAAGAGACCAAGCTCCCTCAACCTATCCTCATAAGGCATGCCCCCCAATCCAGGCAACATCCTTGTAAATCTCCTCTGCACCCTTTCAATGGCTTCAACATCTTTCCTGTAATGAGGTGACCAGAACTGCGCGCAGTACTCCAAGTGGGGTCTAACCAGGGTCCTATAAAGCTGCAGCATTATCTCCCGACTCCTAAACTCAATCCCTCGATTAATGAAGGCTAGTACGCCATACGCCTTCTTGACCGCATCCTCCACCTGCGAGGCCGATTTAAGAGTCCTATGGACCCGGACCCCAAGGTCCCTCTGATCCTCTACACTGCTAAGAATGGTACCCTTCATTTTATACTGCTGCTCCATCCCATTGGATCTGCCAAAATGGATCACCACACACTTATCCGGGTTGAAGTCCATCTGCCACTTCTCCGCCCAGTCCTGCATTCTATCTATGTCTCGCTGCAACTTCTGACATCCCTCCAAACTATCCACAACACCACCTACCTTGGTGTCGTCAGCAAACTTACCAACCCATCCCTCCACTTCCTCATCCAGGTCATTTATGAAAATGACAAACAGCAAGGGTCCCAGAACAGATCCCTGGGGCACTCCACTGGTCACTGACCTCCATGCAGAGAAAGACCCCTCCACAGCCACTCTCTGCCTTCTGCAGGCAAGCCAGTTCTGGATCCACAAGGCAACAGCCCCTTGGATCCCATGCCCTCTCACTTTCTCAAGAAGTCTTGCATGGGGGACCTTATCGAACGCTTTGCTGAAGTCCATATAGACCACATCCACCGCTCTTCCTTCGTCAATGTGCTTGGTCACATTTTCAAAGAACTCAACCAGGCTCGTAAGGCACGACCTGCCCCTGACAAAGCCGTGCTGACTACTTTTGATCATACTAAACTTCTCTAGATGATCATAAATCCTGTCTCTCAGGATCCTCTCCATCAACTTACCAACCACTGAGGTTAGACTCACCGGTCGGTAATTTCCCGGGCTGTCCCTGTTCCCTTTCTTGAATATAGGGACCACATCCGCAATCCTCCAATCCTCCGGAACCTCTCCCGTCTCCATCGACGATGCAAAGATCATCGCCAAAGGCTCCGCAATCTCCTCCCTCGCCTCCCACAGTAACCTGGGGTACATCCCATCCGGTCCCGGCGACTTACCAACCTTGATGCCATTCAATAGTTCCAACACATCCTCTTTCTTTATGTCCACATGCTCGATCCTTTCTGTCCTCCGCAATCCAGCAGTACAACCACCCAGATCCCTTTCCACCGTGAATACCGAGGTAAAGTATTCATTAAGCACCTCCGCCATTTCTAACGGTTCCGCACAAACTTTTCCCCCTTCACCTTTTAAGGGTCCTATGCCTTCACATCTCATCCTTTTACTCTTGACATATTTGTAGAAAGCCTTGGGATTCTCCTTAATCTTACCCGCCAAGGTCTTCTCATGACCCCTTCTCGCTCTCCTAATTTCCTTCTTAAGCTCCTTCCTACATCGCATATACTCCTCTAAATCCTTAACACCTCCTAGCTCTCTGAACCTTCTGTACGCCTCTCTTTTCTTATTTACCAGGTTCATCACAACCTTCGTGCACCACGGTTCCCGTACCCTACCAACACCCCCCTGTCTCATCGGAACGTTGTCATGCAGAGCTCCAGACAAACATTCCTTGAAAATCCTCCACTTTCCTTCGGCACTTTTCCCCAAGAATGCCTCCTTCCAATTTACCCGTCTAATTTCCTCCCTGATGACACTGTATTTCCCTTTACTCCAGAGAAACACTTTCCTAGCCTGCCTGACCCTATCTCTTTCCAATGCTATCGTGAAGGAGATAGAATTATGATCGCTATCCCCAAGATGCTCACCCACCGAGAGATCCTCCACCTGTCCAGGTTCATTAGCCAGCACCAGATCAAGAACAGCCTCTCCTCTAGTAGGCTTATCCACATACTGTGTCAGGAAACTCTCCTGGACACACCTAACAAACTCCTCTCCATCCAAACCCCTAGCCCTAGGGATATTCCAATCTATGTTTGGGAAATTAAAATCTCCCATCACGACAACTCTGTTATTCCTACATCTCTCCAGGATCTGTTTCCCCATCTGCTCCTCAACATCTCTGTTACTATTGGGCGGCCTATAGAAAACACCCAGCAAAGTTACCGACCCCTTCCTGTTCCTAACCTCCACCCACAGAGATTCCGTAGTCAGTCCCTCCACGGCGTCCACCTTCTCTACAGCCGTGACACTATCCCTGATCAACAGTGCCACTCCCCCCCCTCTCTTGCCTCCCTCCCTGTCCTTCCTGAAACATCTAAAACCCGGCACCTGAAGCACCCAGTCCTGTCCCTGAGACATCCAAGTCTCCGTAATGGCCACCACATCACAATTCGAAGCAGCAATCCACGCTCCAAGCTCATCCACTTTATTCACTACACTCCTGGCATTAAAATAGACACATCTCAGACCTTCAGCCTGAGCACTTCCCTTCTCCCTCACTCGTCTAACCTCCCTCTTACCCTGTCTACATTCCTTATCTATTTGCGAGCTAACCTCCTCGCTCTCAGTCCCCTCATTTCGATTCCCTCCCCCCAACCTTTCTAGTTTAAAGTCTCACCAGTAGCCTTAGCCAACCTTCCCGCCAGGATATTGGTCCCCCTGGGATTCAAGTGCCACCCGTCTTTTTTAAACAGGTCACACCTGCCCCTAAAGAGGTCCCAATGATCCAAGTACCCAAATCCTTGTCCCTTGCTCCAGTCCCTCAGCCACGCATTAATTCTCCACCGATTCCTGTTCTCACTCTCCCGCGGCACAGGCAGCAATCCCGAGATTACTACCTTTGCATTCCTCTTTCTCAGCTGTCTACCCAACTCCCTATATTCTCTTTTCATGACCCCTTCCCTCTTCCTACCGATGTCAGCAGTACCTATATGCATCACGACCTTGGGCTCCTCTCCCTCCCCCTTCAGGATTTCTGGGACTCGACCAGAGACATCCCGGACCCCTGCACCAGGGAGGCAAACCACCATCCGAGAGTCCCGTCTGTGTCCGCAAAAACGCCTATCTGACCCTCTCACCGTAGAGTCCCCAATTAGCACTACCCTCCTTTCCTTACCCCTTTGCACTACTGGGCCAGGCTCAGCTCCAGAGACACTGCCACCGCTGCTTCCCCCAGGTGGGCTGTCCACCCCAGTAGTACTCAGACAGGAGTACTTATTATTAAGGGGCACATCCACCGGGGTGCTCACCATCACCCGAGCTTTCTCCTTCCTCACTGTTACCCAGTTACCCTCCTCCCGTGGTCCCGGTGTGACCACCTGCCGATAGCTCCTGTCAATGACCTCCTCACTATCCCTAACCCGGCGAAGGTCCTCGAGCTGCAATTCCAGTTCCCTAACATGGTCCCTTAGGAACCGCAGCTCAACACACCCAGCACAGATATGGTCGTCCGGGAGGCTAGGAGCCTCCAGGACCTCCCACATCCTACATTGGGAACAACATACTGGCCTGACAGTCATAATTGCCCTTTTAAACACAGGGAAAAAAGTGAATGAAGAATATTCCTCTCTGTTCCAAATTATTTCTACCAAGGTACCCGGAGAAAAGTAACTTATAAATAAAATTTTTTAAAAATAAGAAACTCACCCCTGCTCCCAAGTAATCTTTCTTTGGCTTGGCCTTTTCTTTGGTAACACATCTGAAGTACTTAAAGATATTTTCTATATAATGATATCTTCTTAATGATATTTCCAAGCTGGGGCAGCACGGTGGCACAATTAACGCTGCTGCCTCACAGCGCCAGGGACCCAGGTTCGATTCCCGGCTTGGATCACTGTCTGTGCAGTGTCTGCACATTCTCCCCATGTCTGCATGTGTTTCCTCCGGTTTCCTCCCAGAGTCTGAAAGACGTGCTGGTTAGGTGCATTGGCCATGCTAAATTCTCTCTCAATGTCTCTGAACAGGCGCTGGAGTGTGGCGACTCGGGGACTTTCGCAATAACTTCATTGCAGTGTTAATGTACATGTGACACTAATAATAAAAAATCCATTAAGGTATGATGCAATTTGCCATTGACTTGATGCAAAAGCTACAACTCTTGGACTTGAACCAAGCATGTCTTTGAGTTGCATTTTTAAAAGCAGTTACGCAGGAACTATGTTTCTATCTCCTGTTGAAATGTGGTGTGCTGTACAGGCTTCCAGTCTGCTTGTGGATGAGTTGCAATGACTGGTTATGCTCTGCAATGTTATTTTCAATTTGTTTGTGTGCTTATCATGCAGGTCATTTTGTCCCTCTGAGAGAACCGCACAATCCATATTTAACTGGCCAACATCCGTAAGGAAATATGAGGAGTGGCGTGGGTAAACACTGAGAATAGAATAGATTATAAATCCCACTGCAGGCAGGCAGTAAAAGGTGAGGCCTAGAAAGTGATCTTCAAATCCGGATCTGCGACCGCATTCCTGTGCGCTTTATTTGCTTTGTTTTTAAATTATAGCATTTATTTCCAGTCAAGCAGGATATCTCCTTTGATAGAAAAATAATAATGTGTTTTAGGATTTTAAAAACAGAAATCATTAAAGATGCACAGAGCAGCTATTGATCCAGAAGACTAGTGGTGGCACAGTGGTTAGCACTGCTGCCTCACGGTGTTAGGGACCCGGGTTCGATTCCCGGCTTGGGTCACTGTCTGTGCGGGGTCTGCGCGTTCTCCCTGTGTCTGCATGGGTTTCCTCCGGGTTCTCTGGTTTCCTCCCACAGACTGAAAGATGAGCTGGTTGGCCATGCTAAATTCTCCCTCAGTGCACCCAAACAGGGGCTGGAGTGTGGTGATTAGGGGCTTTTCACAGCAGTATTAATGTGAGTCTACTTGTGACTAATAAATAAACTTTTAAAAAGATAGTTCATCGCCAATGACTGCAATTCACAAGTACTTAATTGGCTGTAAAGTGCTTTAGGACATCCTGGTGTGACTTTCTTCATTTTTAATCTTCCTCCGAATTTTTAGTTCCAGGACTTTCTTTCAATGACGTTGACTCATGCTTAACCTGCCCGCAACCAATGCAATTTGAAAATGAAAGCAATTTATTAGAAATGGTTAAATCAGCCAACAGCCAAAACAGGCTGGCCAGTAATGAATTAGTTTTGTTGATTTTTGGGATTATTGTAGGTAACATATTGGTTGAGATTCTCTGGTCTCCCCTCAATATTTTTCTCGGCAGTGGGAGGAGACATGCCGTTCGCTGGTGGTGGGATCTTCTGCTCCCACCGCTCTCGCTGGAATTCCCATTGCATCCACCCCACGCCACTGGGAAACACACAGCAGGGCATGCGTCAGCGGCAGAACCAGAGAATCCCGCCGGCGTGAATGGTCAGAGAATTCCGGCCATAGAATACGCAAACCAGCCATTCGACCCACCTGATTTAAGCTGGTTTCTCTACTCAACTTCAGCATCCTCCCATTCCAATCCTTCCCCTGAACCTTTATCCCTCTATGCTCTCCTCCCTCTTGTAGGTACCAATCCTCCCCTTAAATGTGTCGATGAAATGTGCATCAACCAGTCCACATGGCGATGAGTTCTATAGTCAGACTATTCTCTGCACAAGGATCTCCATTCTTGTATGAGAGGCAGGTACACTCTGGGAATGAGAGGGGGTGCATTGACTGAGGAGAAAGATGTTGACGTTGGGTGAGAGTGAAAGCCATTCGTTATACTTGACTATAATGACTTTCAGTTCCCCCAATCCACCCCCTCCCACACCCAGAGTCTACCTGCCTTTCTTATTCCCAGATTGCAGGGGCCTCCTGATCCTTTTTGATTTGATTTGATTTATTGTCACATGTATCAGTATACGGTGAAAAGAATTGTTTCTTGTGCGCTACACAGACAAAGCAAACCACTCATAGAGAAGGAAAGGAGAGGATGCAGAATATAGTGTTACAGTCATAGCTCGGGTGTAGAGAAAGATCAACTTAATGCGAGGTAGGTCCGTTCGAAAGTCTGATGGCAGCAGGGAAGAACCTGTTCATGAGTCGGTTGGTACGTGACCTCAGACTTTTGTATCTTTTTCCCGATGGAAGAAGGTGGAAGAGAGAATGTCTGGGGTGCATGGGGTCCTTAATTATGCTGGCTGCTTTGCCGAAGCAGCGGGAAGTGTAGACAGAGTCAATGGATGGGAGGTTGGTTTGCGTGATGGATTGGGATACATTCACGACCTTTTGTAGTTTCTTGTGGTCCTGGGCACAGCAGGAGCCATACCAAGTTGTGATACAACCAGAAAGAATGCTTCCCCCTCCCCCTGCCATTCTGTTGTATGTTGTACCATTTACACTTCCTCAGCTGGGCCCACTTTTTGTTTCGATACTTCTATTGTTACCACTTCATTTAGCTTGGCATCATCATCACTTTTGTCATTTAATCACTGCACATCCCTCAACTCCCCACTCTCTCACAAACCTCTCATAGAACATAGAACATAGAACAGTACAGCACAGTACAGCCCTTCGGCCCTCGATGTTGTGCTGAGCTTTGTCCGAAACCAAAATCAAGCTATCCCACTCCCTATCATTCTGGTGTACTCTATGTGCCTATCCAATAACCGCTTGAAAGTTCCTGAAGTGTCCGACTCCACTATCACAGCGGGCAGTCCATTCCATACCCCAACCACTCAAAGAACAAAGAACAAAGAACAATACAGCACAGGAACAGGCCCTTCGGCCCTCCAAGCCCGCGCCGCTCCCCGGTCCAGGATTGAATCCTGAATCCAGGATCCCCGCCCAATTTTCCAGCCTATCTACATACCAATATCCTATCCACCGAGCTGTCCCTCACAGCTACGATGCTTTGCTCATTACAACCTATTAACTCACCCCCACCCCCCATTCCAGACCATGTGATCTCCAGGGAGAGGCGAAAACCCAGAGTGAAAAACCCCAGGGCCAATATGGGGAAAAAGAAAATCTGGGAAATTCCTCTCCGACCCCCTGAGGCGATCGAAACGGGTCCAGGAGATCACAATGGCCCTGATCGGAAAATGCTTCCCAACCCGTCATTTCCACTTCCACGAACACCATATGAATTCCCTGCCCCCGAGACAGGTTCCCAACTATCCGCAGTCTCGCTCTGTACTGGCACCAGCAAGATGGCACCATCCGCACTCTCTGAGTAAAGAACCTACCTCGGACATCCCTCCTATATCTCCCACCATGAACCTTATAGTTATGCTCCCTAGTAACAGCTACATCCACCCGAGGAAATAGTCTCTGAACGTCCACTCTATCTATCCCCCTCATCATCTTATGAACCTCTATTAAGTTGCCTCTCATCCTCCTCCGCTCTAAAGAGAAAAGCCCTAGCTCCCTCAACCTTTCCTCATAAGACCTACCCTCCAAACCAGGCAGCATCCTGGTAAATCTCCTCTGCACCCTCTCCAATGCTTCCACATCCTGCTTATAGTGAGGTGACCAGAACTGCACACAGTATTCCAAATGTGGTCTCACCAAGATCCTGTACAGTTGCAGCATAACCCCACGGCTCTTAAACTCAAACCCCCTGTTAATAAACGCTAACACACTATAGGCCTTCTTCACAGCTCCATCCACTTGAGTGGCAACCTTCAGAGATCTGTGGATATGAACCCCAAGATCTCTCTGTTCCTCCACATTCCTCAGAACCCTGCCGTTGACCCTGTAATCCACATTTAAATTTGTCCTACCAAAATGAATCACCTCGCACTTATCAGGGTTAAACTCCATTTGCCATTTTGCGGCCCAGCTCTGCATCCTATCAATGTCTCTTTGCAGCCTACAACAGCCCTCCACCTCATCCACTACTCCACCAACCTTGGTGTCATCAGCAAATTTACTGACCCACCCTTCAGCCCCCTCCTCCGAGTCATTGATAAAAATCTTCCTCTTGTTCTTTCCCAGGTGAAATACTGTTTGTCTCAGTCCTAATGAAAGGCCGCCTATCCAAAACATTGACACTTTCTCTCTCTCAACCAATGCTGCCTGCCCTGCTAAGTGATTCCATCATTTTTTTTTTGTTTGTTTCACATTTCCAGCATCCATGATGTTTTGCTTCAGCTTTTGAAACCAAAATTACAGCACAGAAACAAGTCGGTTAGTTTGACTGGTCGCTGCTGGAGTTTATGCCTCCCCATACGCCTCGTCATTTCCTGCCTCATCCACCCTCATGTCCTTTTCTAACTGTCCCTTAAGCACTTCAATGCCACTCTGCTCAACCACTTGGGCAGCACGGTGGCACAGTGGTTAGCACTGCTGCCTCACAGCACCAGGGACCCGGGTTCGATTCCCGGCTCGGGTCTCTATCTGTGTGGAGTTTGCACGTTCTCTCCGTGTCTGCTTGGGTTTCCTCCGGGTGCTCCGGTTTCCTCCCACAGTCCAAAGATGTGCAGGTCAGGTGGATTGGCCATGCTAAAATTGCCCCTTAGTGTCCCAAGACGTGCAGATTAGTGGAAAGAGCAGGATAAATGTGTGGGCTTAGGGAATGTGGGAAAGGGCCTCGGTAAGATACTCATTGGAATTCTACCACCCCGCTCGCCAAAGAATCAGAGCAGGCCAGGGGTGGACAACAGAAATGTCCATTGACCTTGGGCGGGATTTTACGGTTTCGCTCGAGCGAGACCAGAAATTCCCGTCCACTCTGTCAGAGAATTGGTGCAGACTTGATGGGCCAAATGGTCTCTTCTACACTACAGGGATTCTATGATTCTAAGGGTGGGATTTTCTGGCCTCGCTCGTCCCAAGACTGGAAAATCCCGCCCGAGTTCAACAGACCTTCACATGTCCTGTCCCGTCCGCTACAATTCCCATGGCGGGTGGGATAGGAAAATTCTGCCCTAAGATGCTTCTTGAGGTACTGAGTTTGACATTGTCATCCCTCCTTGTGTTAAAAAGATTAACCATTCTATCAATGCTTACACTCACAGCTTCCCTATTTGGATACTTAGAAGCTGTTGAATAATTTTGTGAATTCCTTCTTGTCAAATCTTCACAGGATGTCAGAGCATGAATGCCCGAACTAATATTTCTTCAATAACATGGCAATAACATGGCAAATGGAGTTTAACCCTGATAAATGTGAGGTGATTCATTTTGGTAGGACTAATTTAAATGTGGATTACAGGGTCAAAGGTAGGGTTCTGAAGACTGTGGAGGAACAGAGAGATCTTGGGGTCCATATCCACAGATCTCTAAAAGTTGCCACTCAAGTGGATAGAGCTGTGAAGAAGGCCTATAGTGTGTTAGCTTTTATTAACAGGGGGTTGGAGTTTAAGAGCCGTGGGGTTATGCTGCAACTGTACAGACCCTCGGTGAGACCACATTTGGAATATTGTGTGCAGTTCTGGTCACCGCACTATAAGAAGGATGTGGAAGCGCCGGAAAGAGTGCAGAGGAGATTTACCAGGATGCTGCCTGGTTTGGAGGGTAGGTCTTATGAGGAAAGGTTGAGGGAGCTAGGGCTGTTCTCTCTGGAGCGGAGGAGGCTGAGGGGAGACTTAATAGAGGTTTATAAAATGACGAAGGGTTTAGATAGAGTGAACGTTCAAAGACTATTTCCTCGGATGGATGGAGCTATTACAAGGGGGCATAACTATAGGGTTCATGGTGGGAGATATAGGAAGGATATCAGAGGTAGGTTCTTTACGCAGAGAGTGGTTGGGGTGTGGAATGGACTGCCTGCAGTGATAGTGGAGTGAGACATTTTAGGAACATTTAAGCGGTTATTGGATAGGCACATGGAGCACACCAGGATGATAGGGAGTGGGATACCTTGATCTTGGTTTCAGATAAAGCTTGGCACAACATCGTGGGCCGAAGGGCCTGTTCTGTGCTGTACTGTTCGATGTTCTATGTTCTATAACACTCTTGGATAACACAATTGGCAGCATTTCCAGGAGTAAGAGGCTTTTTTGGCATGTCAGGGAAACAATGGGATCAGGCAGGCAAATGGATTTGAAGGTTAAAGGATCAGAAATTTGGCATGTCTGGTACGACTCTCACCAACTTTAACAGCTGCACCACAGAAAGCATCCCTTCTGGTTGTATCACAGCTTGGTATGGCTCCTGCTATGCTCAAGACTGCAAGAAACTACAAAAGGTTGTGAATGTAGCCCAATCCATCACGCAAACCAGCATCCCATCCACTGACTCTGTCTACACTTCCCGCTGCCTTGGAAAAGCAGCCAGCGTAATCATGCACCCCGGACATACTCTCTTCCACCTTCTTCCGACGGGAAAAAGATTAAAAAGACTGAAGTCACGTACCAACCAACTCAAGAACAGCTTCTTCCCTGTTGCCATCAGACAGTTGAATGGACCTACATCGCATTAAGTTGATCTTTCTCTACACCCTAGCTATGACTGTAACACTACATTCTGCACTCTCTCCTTTCCTGCTCTGTGAACGGTATGCTTTATCTGTATAGCATGCAAGAAACAATACTTTTCCCTGTGTACTAATACATGTGACAATAATAAATCAAATCAAAAACCATGATCTTGTTAAATAGAAGTGTAAACTCAAGGGGCACGCATGGCCTATTCCTGCTCATATATCTTCTGTTCTAATTCTGTGCTAAAGTCGGCAAATATTTATGCAGCTATTGTAAAATGGCAGTTCCTAATCTCATCTCCAAAGACGGCTGAAGCCAGTCACAGTAATTTAGTCTGCAGGCTTTCACTCCTTCTTAGTTGATATACAGCTCATTAACTGGGATTGACAAAGTCAGTGAGATTAGTTTGTGGTCAGGCTCCTTATATGGCTTACAAGTTAACAGCTTTAGATAGCAGGTTTATTGGATAAATTAAAAATCTAATTAGTTCAGCTAATTACTAATATGTTCACAGCTTTGGCAATGATTCCAGGATCTTATACAGCCTCATCTTTTGTGAGTCAGCACAGTGCAGTGGACGGCCTCCCACTCTCTGCAGGGTGCCTGTGTCATCCTCTGCGGCGCTTAGAGCGATGAATTTCCATTCATGGATAAGGTTTGTGGCTTCTCTTGGAGGGGAGGCGATGGTCTAGTGTTATTGTCGCTAGACTATTAATCAGGAAACTCAGCTAATGTTTTGGAGACCCGGATTCGAATCCCGCCATGGCAGATAGTGGAATTTGAATTCAATAAAAAATATGGAATTAAAAACCTAGTGGTGACCATTGTTGGAAAAACTCATCTGGTTCACTAATGTCCTTTAAGCTCTGACGAAGGGTCATCAAGACTCAAAACGTTGGCTCCATTCTCTCTCCACAGATGCTGTCAGACCTGCTGAGTTTCTCCAGCATTTTCTGTTTTTGTTTCAGATTCCAGCATCCGCAGTATTTTGCTTTTATTTTCTGCCCTCACCTGGTCTGGCCTCCATGTGACAGAGCCACAGCAATGGGTTGACATGCAATGAAGTTACTGTGAAAATCCCCGAGTCGCCACACTCCGGTGCCTGTTCAGGGTCACCGAGGGAGAATTTAGCATGGCTAATGCACCTAACCAGCACACCTTTCGGACTGTAGGAGGAAACCGGAGCATCCGGAGGAAACCCACGCAGACATGGGGAACACATGCAGACATCACAGAATCATAGAATCCCTACAGTGCAGAAGGAGGCCATTCGGCCCATCAAGTCTACACCAACAAAAATCCTGCCCAGGCCCTATCCCCTTGCCCTCCATCTCCTCCAAGGACAACTAAGGACAGACAATAAATGCTGGCCAGCCAGCGACACCCATTCCCCATGAATGGGTAGAAAAAATGTTTCCTGGTGAAATTCACATTGCACATTGGTGGCTACATTGGCACAACACCTAATTCAATCTTATTTCTTATCATCAAGGAAACTTCTAATTGATACCCAAACATCAGGTGATTAAGAAGGCAAATGGAATTTTGTCCTTCATTGCTAGAGGGATGGAGTTTAAAATCAGTGAGGTTATGTTGCAGCTGTATAAGGTGCTGGTTAGGCCATACCTGGAGTACTGTGTACAGTTTTGGTCTCCTTACTTGAGAAAGGATGTCCTGGCACTGGAGGGGGTGCAGAGGAGATTCACTAGGTTGATTCCGGAGTTGAGAGGGTTGGCTTATGAGGAGAAACTGAGTAGACTGGGACTATACTCATTGGAATTTAGAAGAATGAGGGGAGATCTTATAGAAATATATAAGATTATGAAGGAAATAGATAAGATAGAAGCAGGGAGGTTGTTTCCACTGGCGGGTGAAACCAGAACTAGGGGAATAGCCTCAAAATAAGGGGGAGCAGATTTAGGACTGAGTTGAGGAGGAACGTCTTCATCCAAAGGGTTGTGAATCTGTGGAATTCCCTGCCCAGTGAAGCGGTTGAGGCTACCTCATTGAATGTTTTAAGCCAAAGATAGATACATTTTTGAACAGTAAAGGAATTAAGAGTCATGGTGAGTGGGTAAGTGGACCTGGTCATCGGCTGAACAAAATGGGGTGGCATTTTATGGCATCGCTCACTGGTGGAATTTTCCAGTGCTGCTGAAGTCAATAGACGTTTGAATGGCGTACCGCATTTTCCAGTAGTGCCCCCGCTGTGACTGGTCTGTAAAATTCCCATGATGGTGTACAGGAATGGTTACAGTCCCATAACCAAACAGCTCTATAAGAATCTACATAGATTTAACTCACCTAAACAAATCATCGAATCCCTACAGTGCAGAAGGAGGCCATTCGGCCCATCAAACCTGCACCGACAACAAGCTGACCTAAGTGCTATCCCCATAACCTCCCCATATTTACCCTACCTATCCCCCTGACACAAAGGGGACAATTTAGCATGGCTAAATACATCTAACCTGCACATCTTTGGACTGTGGGGGGAAATCGGAGCACCCGAAGGAAACCCATGCAGACACGGGGAGAACGTGCAGACGCTGCACAGACAGTGACCCAAGCTGAGAATCGAACCCAGGTCCCTGGCGTTGTGAGGCAGCGGTGCTAACCACTGCGCCAGTGGAATGTGGGATCCACCTGATGGCCTCAGTGGATGAGAGCCTCGCAAAGCAGAGATCCATAGATTTCTGATTAAGGATAATGTTAAGGGTTATGGGGGTAGAATCAGTGCAGAAGGAGGCCATTTGGCCCATTGAGTCTGCACCAACCACAACCCCTCATACTTACCCTGCCAATCACCCTGACACTAGGATCAATCTAGCTTGGCCAATCAACCTAACCCCCACATCTTTGGACTGTGGGAGGAAACTGGAGCACCCGGAGGAAACCCACACAGACACGGGGAGAAAGTGCAAACTCCACACAGACAGTGACCCGAAGCCGGAATTGAACCCGGGTCCCCGGCACTGTGAAGCAGCAGTGCTAACCACTGTGCCACCGTGCCGTCCCAGGTAATGAGGGTAAAAGGTATTGAAGTGTTCAATCAGCCATGGTTGTATTAAATGATAGAGAAGGCTCGGTGGGTTGAATGGCCTAGTACTGTTCCTATGTTCTTATTCTTGTGTTCCTAAACTAGACAAGAGTACCCTTATTTACCAAATTGGAAGCAAACAGTAGGTTTTGGCAGTTGTCCCTGGACAACGAGTCCAGGTTGCTGACCACATTTATTACATCATTCGATCGTTTTTCTTTCCATAGATTGCTCTTTGGAATGGTGTCTTCTCCAGCACTTTTCCAGATAATAATGTCATTCTCCAGAAGACATGGAAGGAGCAATATGCCACAGGAGCTCCACAAGAGAAGAGCATGATCGCAGGGTCAGAGCAGCCTTACAGACACCAGACTAACATTGAAGGCAAATGTGAATTCACCAAACCAATGAACAAGTTCCGAGGTCACGCAATACAAGCCTCTCGAATCACAATTGATCCACAAAAATCATAGAATCCCTACAGTGCTAGAGGAGGCCATTCGGCCCATTGAACCTGCACCGACAACAATCCCACCCAGGCCCTATCCCTGTGACCATGTTGCCCGTCCTTAGTTGCCCCTGGAGGGGATGGAGGGCAAGGGGATAGGGCCTGGGTGGGATTTTGGTTGGTGTAGACTCGATGGGCCGAATGGCCTCCTTCTGCACTGTAGGGATTCTATGATTCTATAATGTCTGCGCGTTCTCCCTGTGTTTGCGTATGTTTCCTCTCACAATCCAAAAAGACGTGTTGGCTAGATGCATTTGCCATGCTAAATTCTCCCTCAGTGTATCTAGTATTTACTTTACTAGTCCTCCTGACACTGAGGGGCAATTTAGCATGGCCAATCAACCTAACCTGCACATCATTTGGAGTGTGGGAGGAAACCCGGAGTACCCGGAGGAAACCCACGTAAGCACGGGGAGAATGTGCAAACTCCACACAGTCACCTGAGGCCGGAGTCGAACCCAGGTCCCTGGAGCTGTGAGGCAGCAGTGCTAACAACTGTGCCACTTTGTGTCAAAAGCAATCGGAGAATTTCCACAAAACCGGGAACACACCTGAGCCTCAAAGATTCCTCAAAATGATCAGCCACGTTGGCAAATTCTGACCAAACTCAGCCAAGGTCAACAAGCTCTGGAAACAGCTGTTGAGACAGGGCCAGCAGTGGTGTTGGAACATTGATCAGAAAATGCTTTCAAAAGGATTAAACATCTTTTAATGTCTTCTGAAACCTTGGCACATTATGATCCAGAATTACCAACAATAGTAGCAGCAGATGGTCTACACGAGGCAGCTTTATTTCAAGCCAAGAAGACGGCAAGCATAGGCCAGTGTACTATGCCTCTAGGTCACTAAGAGAAACAGAACAAGAATCCACTATGATACAAAAAGAAATATTGGCAGGGATTGTTCGTTCAAAAAATTGTCAGGAATATGTTATGGGATTATGTTTCATAATCGAAACACACTATATGATACAAGTCATTCTTCTGAACACGAAAGAGATTGTGAAGATGTTGCCCAGAATTTAATGGTTCAAATTAACATTGATGAGCTATGACTCCATAATAGAGTATATGCAAGGAAAGTGTCAAGCTATGGCACACACACTGTCACAAATAACATCAGAAGTAACCAAATAAGAGGATTTACATTTTGTCAAAGAAGTTGAAGCACATTCATCCTGTAGTGCTCAGCACTTACGAACTACTGTAAAAAAAAGTTGCAGGAAATAAAACAAGGCCAATAATGAGATGAAGAATGTCTCCAAATCCAAGTATATTGCGTGGAAGGATGGTCAGACCATGTACCCACTAATCCGATGCTGTCGCAATACTTTAAACAGCTCAAGCACTTTACAGTTATTGACAACTTGCTGGTTGTCAGCAGAACTCTCACGCCAAGAACACTTTCGCTGGAATTCTACCCCTCCGCCTGCCACAGGAATCGGAGCGGGCGAGGGGCGGACAATGGGAAGGTCTGTTGACCCTGGATAGGATTTCCGGTCTTGCGTCGAGTGAGGCCATAAAACCCCACACTTTGATTTGATATTCTTCAATTCATCAAGGTCATCTAGGAATACCAAAATGTCATGCGAGACAATGGCCAAGCTAACCACTGTGCCACCAAGGGGCAGCACGGTGGCACAGTGGTTAGCACTGCTGCCTCACAGCGCCAGAGACCTGGGTTCAATTCTGGCCTCGGGTCACTGCCTGTGTGGAGTTTGCACATTCTACCCGTGTCTGCGTGAGTTTCCTCCGGGTGCTCTGGTTTCCTCCCACAGTCCAAAGATGTGCGGGTTACGTTGATTGGCCATGCTAAATTGACCCTAGTGTCAGGGGATTAGCAGGGTAAATATGTGAGGTTACGGGAATAGGGCCTGGGTGGGATTGTGGTCGGTGCAGACTCAATGGACCGAATGGCCTCCTTCTGCACTGTAGGGATTCTGTGATTACTCGCTCTGTGGAAAAAATGATTTCCAACTGTCTTGCTTGTGCCATAAACAGCCTAGAATGAAAAAATAACTACTATTACTTTCTACTCTTCCATCAGAGCGCTGGGAGTGGCTGGGGATGGACTTTTGGGGAATTATGGGGAACGAGTTCCTCATTGTCATCGACCACCACTCACGGTGGATTGAAGTAAACAGATTGCAAAGTATCACAGCAGAAGCCGTCATCCAATTCCTCAAGAGGATTTGTGGCACCCTGAACATCGGATTGTCCGACAATGGGCAGAAATTTGCGAATGAGTTATTTCATAATTTCTCAAATGCGTTCAGCTTAGTTTATGTAACTAGGCTCAAGCGAATGGAAACTCTGAGAGAGGGACAAGAATTGACAACGATTTATCGAAGAAAAATTTAAATTAAACCTTAATTTAGCTCTTCTGATATTCTTGAACCTCACCACTACAAAATGGTTCCTCGCCATCGGAGAAAGAGAACACAGCTCCCATCGCTTGAGCAAAAACTCAAACCCAATATAACCAGGCACGCCCACGAGAGGGTAAAACTGCGTGAGGAAGAGCAGAGAGATAACCAGTCTCAGAACTTGAATGACAGGCATAGGGCACCTGGGTGTCCTTGTGCACCAGTCGCTGAAGATAAGCATGCAGGTGCAGCAGGCGCTAAAGAAGGCAAATTATATGTTGGCCTTCATTGCGAGAGGTCTTTGAGTACAGGAGCAGGGATGGGTTGTTGCAATTATGCAGGGTGTTGTTGAGGCCACACCTAGAATATTGTGTGCAGTTTTGGTCTCCTTTTCTGAGGAAGGATGTTCTTGCTCTTGACGGGGTGCAGCGAAGGTTTACCAGGCTGATTCCTGGGGTAGCAGGACTGATTTATGAGGAGAGATTGGCTAGGTTAGGATTGTTTTCCCTGGAGTTCAGAAGAATGAAGAGGGATCTCATAGAGACTTATAAAATTCTAACAGGATTAGACAGGGTAGATGCAGGGAGGATATTCCCGATGGTGGGTTTGTCCAGAACCAGGGGTCAGTCTGAGGATTCAGAGTAGACCATTTAATGACGGAGATGAGGAGATATTTCTTCACCCAAAGAGTGGTGAGCCTGTGGAATTCGTTACCACAGGAAGTAGTTGATGCCAAAACATTGAATGTTTTCAAGACGTGGCTAAATATAGCACTTGGGGCGAATGGGTCAAAGGTTATGGGGAGAAAGCAGGATTAGGCTATTGAGTTGGATGATCAGCCATGATCATGATGAATGGCGGAGCAGGCTCGAAGGGCTGAATGGCCTCCTCCTGCTCCTATCTGGGGTGGCACGGTAACACAGTGGTTAGCACTGCTTCCTCACAGCGCCAGGGACCCGGGTTCAATTCCCGGTTTGGGTCACTGTCTGTGTGGAGTTTGCACATTCTCCTTGTGTCTGCGTGGGTTTCCTCCGGGTGCTCTGGTTTCCTCCCACAGTCTGAAAGATGTGCTGGTTAGGTGGATTGGCCAGACTAAATTCTCCCTCAGTGTAACCGAACAGGGGCCTGAGTGTGGCAGCTAGGGGATTTTCACAGTAACTTCATCGCAATGTTAACGTAAGTCTACTTGTGAATAATAAATACACTTTAAACTTTTAAACTCTCTTCCATGTTTCTATGTTTCTATGAGTTAACAATACGAAAGCCCGGGGAGAGAGTATGAGTTCGAGACAAAGAGAAGGAAAGCACAATCATTGAAAGATCTCCACAACCAATGTCACACAGGATTATAATGCCCTTCTTTTGTGCTGCACAATTCTGTGATTCTGAGGCAGCCCAGGGAACCCCAAGGAGGAACCGCAGAAGAAACCTGAGAGAAAACCTTAGAAACTTGGGTTACTACTTTGATCCTGTTGAAGAAGGAAGATTTACTACAAGCTCTATAGTAAGTTGCAGGAAGATCGCTCACACAGACAGTTTGGAATAACCTTGACCTCAAAGGGGGATCAGAACCAGATCAGGGTCAAGGCATCTCAGTGTCTAACCCTGTGAATTCTGAGGCTTTGCAGGGGGGGAAATAGGAGGATGGGGATGATGGGGATAAAGATTTGAAGGGGAGGAGATGGAGAGGAAACGGTACGTGATGCTGATATAATAACAATGTCAGATCACATGACTGAGAAGTCAGAGAGATCTGGAGTTCGGAAGAGAAACTCCAACCTCGTGTGGAAGTCCAAATCATAGAATCCCTACAGTGCAGAAGGAGGCCATTTGGCCCATTGAGTCCGCAGTGACTCCCTGACAGAGTATCTTAACCAGTTCCTCTTCACCATCCTATCCCCGTAACCCCAAGTATTTACCTTGCTAATCCACCTAACCCGCACATCTTTGGAGTGTGGGAAGAAACCAGAGCATGCGGAGGAAACCCACACAGACATGGGGAGAATGTGCAAATTCGACACAGACAGTCACCCCAGGCTGGAATTGAACCCGGGCCCCTGGCGCTGTGAGATAGCAGTGCTAACCACTGTGGCACCGTGCTGCCTGGCAAATGTGCAAATACAGATTGTAAGTGAATAGTAAATGTTTTGAGAAACTACAGATTTGGACAGCACAATTTGGGAGACTAGGTTATCCCCAAAACCCCCATTGTGGGCGGCACAGTGGCACAGTGCTTAGCACTGCTGCCTCACAGCGTCAGGGACAAATCCCGGCTTGGGTCATTGTCTGTGCGGAGTCTGCACGTTCTCCTCATGTCTGCGTGGGTTTCCTCCGGGTGCTCCGGTTTCCTCCCACAATCTGAAAGACGTGTTGGTGAGGTGCATTGACGCTAAATTCTCCCTCAGTGTACCCAAACAGGCGCCGGAGTGTGGTGACTCGGGGCTTTTCACAGTAACTTCATTGCAGTGTTAATGTAAGCCAACTTGTGACTAATAAATAAATAAAATTAGAATGAAATAAACTGGACTCCGATCGCACTATTCTCTGTCCTTACTAGTTAGATCATGCTGTTAATGGTTTCAGGAGATGTATCTGGAATTAAACTCAGAATAAAAGGAACTAACCCTGTAAACTTGCATCGAAATTGTATTAGGAGCCAGCTGGCCCTTGACTTTGAGTCACAAGCGTTTGGGTTCGAGTCCCTCTCTAGGTTTGAGTACAACATTTAAGGCTGGCACTCCAGTGCATTACCGAGGGAGTGCTGCACTACTGGAGACTTTTTCAAATAAGACTTCAAAATGAGGCCCCACACTTGCTCAGGTGGATGTAAAATATTCCATGGCATTATTTCAGAGAAGAACAGGGTCATTATCTCTAGTGCCCTGGCCAATATTTATCTCTCAATCAACACCATAAAAAAAACCCAGATTATCTGGTCGCAATCACAATGCTATTTGTGGGAGTTTGCTGTGTGCAAGTTGTCTTCCATGTTTCCTACATTACAACAATGACTTCATTTCAAGAAGTACTCCGTTGGCTGTTGAGTGCTTTAAGAGATCCAGTGGTCTTCAAGGGTGCTATATAAGTGCAAGTCTTTCTTTTCAAAATTGATTTAATTTTCCAGGAGAAATTACTATTGGTCCGAAAAACAAAATTTCACTGGGCTCCGAAATGTCAGAACATACGCCAAATAAAAGCGTCCAAACTAAGTCTTCATGAGCCAATGAAGCCTTCATTCTGGGCTGTCTTTGAGCTGTGTCAGCATCTTTGAGAGACTCTTATTCCTCCCGTAAGGGAATCGCATTAGAGAAACTTTAGATCCGATATTACAGGGAGAATTTTCCTGTTCCGCCCGCCACGGGAATCTTAGCGGGTGAGGGAGCGGGCCATGGAAAGGTCCCTTGACCTTGGGCGGGATTTTCTGTTTTCGGGGCGAGCGCAGCCGGAACATCTCACCCCACATGTCACACACAATCCCTCAGCATGAAGGAATTTAGGACCATTGGGATAGGGTAGGCCATTCAGCCCCTCCATCATTCCATTGGATCATCATGAATCCTGATCTCACGCTTCAATGGAGTGATTCTAATTTTAAATTCATGACTTTTTCTTTTTAGTGGAAATAGTTGCTCTACATCTCTCGTAACATTTTAAACACCTCATCCCCCTTTATTGAAGGGAATTCAATTTTATGCAACAAATATGTTTTAAAACTTCCCATATTGTTCGGGCAATATGTTTTAGAATTCTACCGACATTTTCTAATTGCTTATCCCTGCAAACAGAGAGAAAAAGATGATCTCTTAAATTTACCAATGGAGAGTCACCAGCAGCTAGAGGAACGTCTGTTCCATGGAATATGGGCATCGCTGGCAAGGCCAGCATTTGTTGCTCATCCCTAGTTGGCCCTTAACAGCCTTGAATTTCATGGATTGCTCGGTCATTTCAGGGGACATTTAAGAGTCAACCACATTGCTGTGGGTCTGGAGTCACATGTAGGCCAGACCAGGTAAGGAGGGCAGATTTCCTTCTCCAAAGGACATGAGTGAACCAGATGGGTTTTTAAAATAATCGATGATAATCTCATGGTCATTATTAATGCGACTAATTTTATATTCTAAATTTATTAACTGAATTCAAATTCCATCAGCTGCCATGATGGGACGTAAGAGGGAATTTAGAATAACTTGGAATTAAAAGACTAACAGATCAGGGTAGATTAGATCAGAGTGAATAGAGTATAGAGAAGTACAAAGTGCTCAAAAAACATAGAGACACATATAACCACTGTTAGAGAATTTAGACATGTATTTTTGAAAACATATTCTGCATTAAAAGCATATACCTTGGCTAATGACACAATACTCTAAGGCATTATGGGACGTAGTTAAGTAAAAAGAACCACATTCCTTGCAACAGTGCAGCTATCTGAGCAAAGGGAAGCGCAACTCTTGTCAATGCCTCTAGACAGTCCTAATGAATAGGATATTCACTAACGAAGGACACACCAGGGATCCCAGACAGCTCTAATGAATAGGATATACATTACACCAGATAAGAAGGTCTGGAGAGCATGTCAGGTGACTGTGAGAAAGACTTTCAAAGTCCACAAACTGATCACGTAGTCCCATGCTGTCAGAGGATAAATGTTATTGGCCAAGGTAAATAATCTATACCCATATTGATTGGCTCACACCCGGCTGGGGTGAGCAACGGGCTGGCACTTGACTTTCAAAAATTATATAATTGTCACACTGAAAGTGATGTAATTTCAGAGTAATTTGGGACTGCCCCAGATCTCTCTCCCTTGTAAGTTGACCAAGTTTGGAGAATAAAGAAACATCTTTTACCAGAATACTTGTCTCCGCGAGTCTTTGTGTTAGCTGAGCCATGATTAAGAGAGGAGATCTTCCACATGAAAGCCAGCTTAATACATAGTTTCTGAAAATGCTGCTACATGGGATTTGAACTCACGTCCCTAGACCTTTAGCCTGGGTCTCAGGATTAGTCATCCAATGACATTAGCGCTATGCTACCGTCTCCTTCTTTGTTGTTAAAAAGTTTTGTTTCAGTTGTGCTCTGTATTTCTAAATGAAAGAAAAGCAATTTACTGACTTTTTTCCCTCGCAGTTAATTAAAGATGGATTCACTGCCATTACTGTGGTTCCATGAACGCACAAGGCTGATATGCATAAATATAGCATCTTTCAAAACCTTAAAAATTTCCAAAGTGTTTCACAGGCAACTAAAAATACTCTGTAAAAATATTTCTGTAGCATTGTCATAATTGTAATTCCTTATCTGAGGAAGGATGTCCTTGCTATAGAGGAACTACAGTGAAGGTTACCAGGCCGATTCCTGGGACGGCAGGTCTGACATATGAGGAGAGACTAAGTCATTTAGGATTCTTTGGAGTTTGGAAGAGTGGGACAGGATCACATAGAAACTTATAAAATTCTAACAGGGTTAGACAGGGTAAATTCAGAAAGAATGTTCCCGATGGTGGGGGAGTCCAGAATTAGGGGTCATAGTTGGAGGATAAAGGGTAAATCTTTTAGAACTGAGGTGAGGAGAAATTTCTTCACCCAGAAGGTGGTGAATGTATGGAATTCACTACAGTAAGAGTTCTAACAACACCAGGTCAAAATCCAACAGGTTTATTTGGTAGCAAATGCCATTACCTTTCGGAGCGCTGCTCCGAATGGCACAGCGCTCCGTGTTGTTAAAACTCTTACTGTGTTTACCCCAGTCCAACGCCAGCATCTCCACATCATGCAATTCACTACCACAGAAAGTAGTTGAGGCCAAAACGTTGTGTGATTTCAAGAAGAAATTAGATATAGCTCTTGGGGCTAAAGGGATCATGGGGAAGGGGATGGGGGGGAAGGTGGGATCAGGATATTGAATTTGATGATCAACCATGATCAAAATAGCAGAGCAGGCTTGAAGGGCCGAGTGGCCTATTCCTGCTTCTAGTTTCTATGTTTCTATGTAACATTGGAAATGAAGCAGCCAACTTGTGAACCACAAGGTCCCATAAACTGCAATATGTCAATAGGATAGCTAATGTGGTCCCGTTATTTAAGAAGGGTAGGAAGGATAACCCGGGTAATTATAGGCCGGTGAGCTTGACATCCGTGGTGGGGAAGTTGTTGGAGAAGATTCTTAGAGATAGGATGTATGCGCATTTAGAAAGGAATAAACACATTAACGATAGCCAGCATGGTTTTGTGAGAGGGAGGTCATGCCTCACTAACCTGGTGGAGTTTTTTGAAGAAGTGACTAGAATGGTTGACGAGGGAAGGGCCGTGGATGTCATCTATATGGACTTTAGTAAAGCGTTTGACAAAATCCCTCATGGTAGGCTGGTGAAAAAGGTTGGATCTCATGGGATAAAGGGGGAGGTGGCTACATGGGTGGAGAACTGGCTTGGTCACAGAAGACAGAGGGTGGTAGTGGAAGGGTCTTTTTCCGGCTGGAGGCCTGTGACTAGTGGTGTTCCACAGGGCTCTGTATTGGGACCTCTGCTGTTTGTGATTTATATAAACAATCTGGAAGAAGTGTAACTGGGGTGATCAGTAAGTTTGCGGACAACACAAAATTGGCAGGACTTGCAGATAGTGAGGAGCATTGTCAGAGGCTACAGAAGGATATAGATAGGCTGGAAATTTGGGCAAAGAAATGGCAGATGGAGTTCAATCCTGATAAATGCGAAGTGATGCATTTTGGTAGAAATAATGTAGGGAGGAGCTATACGATAAATGGCAGAACCATAAAGGGTGTAGATACGCAGAGGGACCTGGGTGTGCAAGTCCACAGATCCTTGAAGGTGACGTCACAGGTGGAGAAGGTGGTGAAGAAGGCATATGGCATGCTTGCCTTTATAGGACGCGGCATGGAGTATAAAAGTTGGGGTCTGATGTTGCAGATGTATAGAACGTTGGTTCGGCCGCATTTGGAATACTGCGTCCAGTTCTGGTCGCCACACTACCAGAAGGACGTGGAGGCTTTGGAGAGAGTACAGAGGAGGTTTACCAGGATGTTGCCTGGTATGGAGGGACTTAGTTATGAGGAGAAATTGGGTAAACTGGGATTGTTCTCTCTGGAAAGACGGAGGATGACGGGAGACTTAATAGAGGTGTATAAAATTATGAAAGGCATAGATAGGGTGAACGGTGGGAAGCTTTTCCCCAGGTCGGTGGTGACGTTCATGAGGGGTCATAGGTTCAAGGTGAGGGGTGGAGGAGGTTTAACACGGATATCAGAAGGACATATTTTACACAGAGGGTGGTGGGGGCCTGGAATGCGCTACCAGGCAAGGTGGTGGAGGCGGACACACTGGGAACGTTTAAGACTTATCTAGATAGCCATATGAACAGAGTGGGAATGGAGGGATACAAAAGAATGGTCTAGTTTGGACCAGGGAGCGGCACGGGCTTGGAGGGCCGAAGGGCCTGTTCCTGTGCTGTATTCTTCTTTGTTCTTTGTTCTTTGATCAGATTATCTGTAACTTGAAGGGTAAATATTGTCCAGAACTCCAGGAAGCACTGCTCTGCTCTTCTTTGAGTTAGTGCAACAGGAGCTTTTAAAACCATCTTGAGAAGACAGGCGAGGGTCCGGATTTTCCATACACACTCACAGACGGGATTCTCCTCTCCCGCTGCACTGAATGGAGATTAGGCCGAGCGCCAAATTCTCCGTTCTCGCTGGCAGGGGCGATGCGGCGTGAATAGCCGGCGACTTTCAGCCCTTGTCTTTCCGATCATAATGGCGTTTGCGGACAAAATTCATTGTTCAGGAAGAGCAAAGACAGAGGATGCGATCTTTCCGACCCGCTGTGCTGGTCCAGGGCGGGAAGTATGAACTGGAGGTTAAAAATCCAAATTGCGCCCCGCGTTGGGCTGTTCCTGATCCTCCCAAGCCCAAATGAAACATTGCATTCGGAAGTGGACATCTCAGACTGTGCAGCATTCCCGCAATATTGCATCAGAGTTTCAGCCTGGGATCACAGGCTCAAGTCACTGGAGTGGGGGCTTGAAACCACAAAGCTTTCTGATCAGAGGTGAGAGTGCTGCGGCACAGTGGCACAGTGGTTAGTGCTGCTGCCTCACAGCGTCAGGGACCTGGGTTCGGTTCCCGGTTTGGGGTCACTGTGCGGAGTTCTCCACGTGTCTGCATGAGTTTCCTCCGGGTGCTCTGGTTTCCTCCCACAGTCTGAAAGACGTGCTGGTTAGGTGGATTGGCCATGCTAAATTCTCCCTCGGTGTACCCGAACAGGTGCTGGACTGTGGCGACTAGGGGATTTTCACAGTAACTTAATTTCAGTGTTAATATAAGCCTACTTGTGACTAATAAATAAAAAATGAATAAATAAACATGGTCCTGGTTGACGCAACAGTATAACACTTACATTGTGTTCATTTATGAAGCATGACAATATTCATTTGTGCCCCTTGTGTTAAGTTGCCATCTTGTGCGGGTCCCTGAGGCACTGCATCCTGGTGATAAACATTCCCAATGTAGATCCGGCGGAGGGTCAGAACTCATCTTATATCTAATATTTGCTCTCGTCTCTCTTACTCTAAGCTCCATTGATTTTAGTACCAAACATAAGGCTCTCCAGGCTCTGATGGAGAAGTCAGTGGGAACAGCTTCATGCACACCGATCCTCACAGCAGTGCTGCTCCACTGATTGAGATCAAATAAAGGGTCAGCGCTGATGGCAGCAGGGTGACATTAGACTCAGATGATATCACATTGCTCAGTCTCTGTGTTGACAGGCAATCTCATTGCAGCTTCAAACCAGGATGCCTTTCACAGCGGCGTGACATTCATATCAGCAAGAAACTAATTAACCCGTTGCTGGAGATGGGGGTATCTGTGTATTCAAAGTGTACAGGCAGCCAGCGCAAGCTCTTTGCAATTTCATTTTGCAACTGAATAACCCCCTTCAACATGCATCCCTCTCCTAACACTTAAAACAAATGGGGTGGCACGGTGACACAGTGGTTTGCACTGCTGCCTCACAGCGCCAGGGACCTGGGTCCAATTCCCGGCTTGGGTCACTGTCTGTGCGGAGTCTGCACATTCTCCCCGTGTCTGTGTGGGTTTCTTCTGGGTGCTCCGGTTTCCTCCCACAGTCCAAAGGTGTGCGGGTTAGGTGGATTGGCCATGCTAAATTGCCCCTTCGTTTCAGAGGGACTAGCCAGGGTAAATACATGGGGTTATGGGGATAGGGTGTGGATGGCATTGTGGTTGGTGCAGACTCGATGGGCTGAATGGCCTCCTTCTGCACTGTAGGGATTCTATGATACTATGAAATGGCAGGAGATAAAACCCTGCCAACGGCCAACAAATCATGGATTCCCCAAGCCGTCCCTAAGGACTCCCCACCACAGCTCAGGGGGAGTCATAGAATCATAGAATCTCTACAGTGCAGATGGAGACTATTTGGCCCATCGAATCTGCACCAACTTACCCCACTAAGCCCCTAACATATATATAATGGGACACTAAGGGGCAATTTAGCATGGCCAATCAACCTAACTTGCAGATCTTTGGAGTCTGACAAAAGAATACAAACTCCACTGAAAGCTGGGATCTATTGGGTTCCTCGCCATCATCTAGTTTTTGGGATCGTCTTATGTGGCAGAGCCTCCCCCTGCTCCTGCATGAGGCTTGGAAAGTTGGGGTGGGGGGGAGAGGGGGGGGGTTACTTGAGGTTAGAGGCACATGGAACCTAAGTTCAGAGTTTCCATCCTAGGATCTCAGTTAGGACCTGGTGTAGGATTGTCACACACTCAATCTCATTTGGCATAGGAGTGATGTGTCACAGTTCCCTCAGGGAGGGTTACTGTGGCAACATGCACTTTTTACACACATGTTGTAGTCTGGAGCTATGGACAGTGATAGTAGAGGCTCCAACATTCTTCCCATCACATGACTGACCAGAAATCTTCCCCGTTCTTATGGCCTGCCTTTGCTGTGTGTTGGTATAAGGATTCGTACGTGGATCCTTAACCTGTTTGGTTGCTTTATAAGCGCGCCTCTCTTGGCCACCGAGTCTTGGGATGGGACTCAAACATGGATGTTCTGACTCAGAGGCAGGGATGCTACCCACTGGACCACAAGACCTCTCGACCGGTGATACCTGTGGATATTGGGCCCAGCCAGTCTTTGGCTCTGGGTCCGTGAAGATTTGGTGAGCTGGGGGTCAGGGTGGGAGGGGAAGGTCCAGTGGGCCGGGGAGGAGAAAGGCTCAAAGCAAAATACTGCGGATGCTGGAATCTGAAACAAAAACAGAAAATGCTGGATAATCTCAACAGATCTGACAGCATCTGTGGAGAGAGAATCGAGCTCTGACGAAGGGTCACCCAGACTTGAAACGTTGACTCTATTTTCTCTCCACTGGTGCTGTCAGACCTGCTGAAATTTTCCAGCATTTTCTGTTTTTGTGAGAAGAAAAGATTGTTTATTTGAGAGCTTTTATAGCAGTCGCCTTAGACAAAGGACTGCACTCTAAAATATTCTGAGAGCGTAGACTTTAATGGAAATGATTAGCAGGAGAGGTGTATAAAGGGTGGCTGAACCAATATCACTTGTCTTAGAGCCACAGAGTCATAGAGGTTTACAGCATGAAACAGGTCCTTCGGCCCAAATTGTCCATGCCGCTCCTTTTTTTTAACCCCTAAGCTAGTCCCAATTGCCTGCGCTGGCCCATATCCCTCTATACCCATCTTACCCATGTAACTGTCTAAACACTTTTGAAAAACAATATTGTACCGACCTCTACGACTACCTCTGGCAGCTTGTTCCAGACACTCACCACCCTCTGTGTGAAAAAATTGCCCATCAGGACTCTTTTGTATCTCTCCCCTCTCACCTTAAACCTATGTCCTATGGTTTTAGATTCTCCTACCTTTGGGATAAGATATTGACTGTCTATTCTTACACGAACGTAAGATGGGAACATTAACCCCAGTGAAACAAGCTAAGGAAAGAGGGTAAGAAACACATGGTGGAAGGAGAGAATCTGATTTTGGTTTTATTTTAGAAAGTTAAGTATTCTACAGTTAAACCAAATGAATAGGGAATTGTTGCAAGGTGAGATGTTACTCCTGAGGGGAGGGGATACAAGGAAAAGAAAGAGAAGGACTTCCCAATTCAATTCAATTCAATTCCCACTCAGCTCCAAGTTCCTGAGATCCACACTCGCTCTGGTTGTGTCTCACTCCAGATGGGTGGTCTCTCCCACAAGTCATGCGCAAAGCTCACTTGGATATTGAGATAGGAGAGCAAAAATGGATGTGGGTGAAGGAACTTAGCAAATACTTTGTGGTAAATTTTCCGATCTCGCCCGACGCAGGCTGGATGGAAAATTTGGTGGACCATTGACCTCGGGCAGGATTCTCCGTTCTCGAGGGGGTGTGACTAGAAAATCCCGTCCTTTGTTTCAATGCTCAAAAACATTGGGATGGCGGAGAGAAAGTGAATCCTGAACAGTGAGATGAGAGAAAGGGCATTCAAATAAAACAAAACAAAAGGAAGAGATGGTGATATCACTTTAATCGAAATTTCCACTGGAGACTTGCGAGACTCCCTCACTGCAGGGAATTGATAACTTAAGTCAAATACAGATTTCTATTGACTTCCCAATACAGGTATGTCACTAATAACACTTCCAGGTGTAAAAAGTTGTAAAAAAAAGGATTGGAATTCACAAACTTAAGGAGGGATTTTCCAGTCCTTACCGCCAGTCGGATCTTCCAATCCCGCCAAAGGTGACTGCCCACCGGCAGGTTCCCAGCGGTAGGATAGATAAGCCATGCAAAATGGTGGGATTGGAAGATCCTGTCCCTAGTCTAAGTGCCAACACTGAGAGACAAAGATCTTCCAGACTTTCTGATCAAATCAACAGTGGTTGATCTGGTTGTTGGAGTTAGAATCATAGAATTCTACAGTGCAGAAAGAGGCCATTCGGCCCATCAAGTCTGCACTGACCACAATCCCTCACCCAGGCCCTATCGCCATAATCGCATTTACCCTAGCGAGTCCCCTGACACTAAGGGGCAATTTAGCATGGCCAATCCACCTAACCCGCACATCTTTAGACTGGGAGGAAACAGGAGCACCCAGAGGAAACCCACGCAGACACGAGGAGAATGTGCAAGCTCCACACAGACAGTGACCCAAGCTGGGAATCGAACCTGGGTCCCTGGCGCTGTGAGGCAGCAGTGCTAAGCACTGTGCCACTGTGCTGCCCCTGATTAAGTCAGTGTTTAATGTTCCCTCACTGCCTCTTCCTCCTTTTCCATTAATCCTTCCAGTGGTGGTTAGGCACTCTGACCCTTCTGCATGGCTAACAGGTCTGAAGAGATCCAGCTGCCTCCCTTTGATATTATTTAAGAGATTCCTTATTCTTCCAGCCTCACCCAGTGCTTCTTCATTGGCTCATTTCTCCACCCAACTTATGCTTGGGATCCTCCGAAAGCACCAACAAACAAACATGTTTAAACGCTGTGCTTCACTTCGATGTCAAGAAGAAGTTTTACATATCCTGATGTCTGCGATATATTTCAAAATGCTAAAATGGCTGTTGCTAATTGAACTGCAAGAGTCAAGCCAAGTAGACATTGACTGACAATATTCTGCTTTGGAAATGCAAAGAAATGATATTTTGTCAGGCAGACTTTGTTTTAATTGCCCAGAGTTTGTAAGGCAGCAGGAACTTACAATTCAGAATGTTTACAAGATCATGAGTGGCATGGACAGAGTGGATAGTCAGATGCTCTTTCCGAGGGTTGAAAAGTCAAGTACTCGGGAACATTGGTTTAAGATGCGTGGGGAAAAGTTTAGAGGAGATGTGCGAGGCAAGTTTTTTACACAGAGGGTGGTGAATGTCTGGAACGCGCTGCCCGGGGAGGTGGTGGGAGCGGGTACAATAGCGGCATTTAAGGGGCATCTAGACGAACACATGAATAGGATGGGAATGGAAGGATCCGGACTCCGTAAGTGCATATGGTTTTCATTTAGGCAGACATCATGATCGGCGCAGGCTTGGAAAGCCGAAGGGCCTGTTCCTATGCTGTACGGTTCTTTGTTCTTTGTTGTTATTTGAACTGCAACAACTTGCATTGTTTTATTACCCATTGACCAAGTGAGAAAAACTGATTTAAAGAAAGCTTGCAACAGGGGATTCATGGGAAATTAATGAAGAAAGTTTTGAACATGTGGACATTGTCAGAGCAGCATCAACTATCATGACTTGAACAAAGTACTGGACACCTCGGGCTGGATTTTCTGACTTCGCTCGGAGCAGGGACTCTCCCGTCCCGTTGTGGTCAGCCGATATTTGGCTGAGTGCTAATTCTCCACCCTCGCTGGCAGGGACAGCGGGGCATGAATGGTCAGAGAATTCACGCCCTTACTGGACTATGTAGCTTAAACCTGATTTCAAGGGCGGCACGGTGGCACAGTGGTTAGCACTGCTGCCTCACAGTGCCAGGGACCTGGGTTCGATTCCCGGCTTGGGTCACTGTCAGTGTGGAGTTTGCACATTCTCCCCGTGTCTGCGTGGGTTTCCTCCGGGTGCTCCGGTTTCCTCCCACACTCCAAGGATGTGTGGGTTAGGTGGATTGGCCATGCTAAATTCCCCCTTAGTGTCAGGGGGACTAACTACAGCAAA
Organism: Mustelus asterias; assembly: GCF_964213995.1. NCBI lineage: Eukaryota > Metazoa > Chordata > Chondrichthyes > Carcharhiniformes > Triakidae > Mustelus > Mustelus asterias. The sequence goes on from NC_135809.1 coordinate 12,336,681, forward strand.
TGCATGGGGTTATGGGGATAGGGCCTGGGTGGGATTGTGGTCAGTGCAGTCTTGATGGGCCGAATGGTCTCTTTCTGTACTGTAGGATTCTACGATTCTAAAAACAATCTTGTCAATGCAACCTCCTGCCCACCTCGGGGAAACAGGGGCCGGAATTCTCCAACCACGCCTGCGGCTGGGATTCTTCGATCCTGCTGCTGTGAATGGAGATTTGGCTGAGCGCCAAGTTCTCTGTTCTTGCTGACAGCAGTGGCGGGGCGAACGAGACCAGAAAATCTCGGCCTGGGTATAAAGCTTTTGCAAATTGGTGGTCCATTGCTTAGTCAAGTACTAGAAGAAGCAATTGCAGGAGGCTGAGCACTGACCGTTGGTTGAATGTATAACTTTGTGCAATATGTTTGTGACTGCTTGGAATTGTAACAGGTGAACTGTGTTGCTAACTTGTATTCCTATCAACCTCATAAAGTCCTTAATTTAATTTGAACGTGAGTGTTGTCTCCTTACTTCTCATGTTTGAACCAAATAGTAAACTCTTAAGGGATGACGGTTATGTCTTTCACAGCTTAAGACCCAGGCCAGAAACTCCAAGGTGTTTTATGAAGGTAGCCTGGACCATAAGCTTTCACATTTGAATTTGGCACTGGTGAGTATAAGGTGTTTCACTCGAGGCATGATTCAAGTGACCCACTAGGGAGCTTTTATTAAACAAAGTTTATTTAAGAACATAGTTGAAATATGATAAAAATAATTTACACACCTTTTACTTATTACAAGATTCAAACATGACGCAGTATAAACCTTGACAGCTAGCTATCTATGTTGTTCCAAGTTAAAGACCACCCAGAAACATGCACCCTTTTCTAGACCTGGCATAAGAAGCAAATATTCTCACATGATGTTGGATTGTTCAGCTTTTTAACAGCTTCAGTGAATTAGTTCTTTGAATGTTGGATCAAAGCTCTAAGGCTTCTCAGTCTTGGTACTTTCCAAGAAGCCTCTGAAGAGAGAGAGAGAGAGAGAGACACTGCCTTCTTCAACCAGCTTCTAACAGCAACAGAATTTCCAACTCCACAGAGAGGGGAATGCTTTCTGTCTGAAGTCCAAACTGCATCTGAGAAAAATAAACTAAAAGCTGGACTTTTCTGTGAAGCATAGCTCTCCCTAGCCTCATGATGGAAACTGTCAATCAAGCTGCACTCAGTGATCCCAAGGGATTATTAAAAACCACCGGAGACTGCATTAGTCCAGATTAAAATCAACATGATATCCATTATATTGCTTTAGTAACAATTAGAGGACACTGGGTAAGACATCATGGCAGCAATAAAATTCCAGGGCCCGCTTGAAACATCCTGCAAAGGAACACGATTAAAATACACTTCTTAAAGGCACAGTATCGTCACACACAAATGCTGCAGAGAAGTTACTTAAACCAGAGGAAGATGGCACCAGGGCCTGATGGGAAATGTCCAAGGAGGAAAACTGGGCAAGAAATTATAAATTATAACAGAGCGTGGGAGAATGATCAATAGAATGGCCAATCACTAATCGAGGTATTAGTGAGGTATTAACTACCTGTGCTCAGGAAAAATTGGAAATCTTTAATCAATGATGAACTGCACTGATGTCTCACAGCGCCAGGGACCCAGATTCTATTCCCGGCTTGGCTCACTGTCTGTGCAGAGTCTGCACGTTCCCCCGTGTCTGCGTGGGTTTCCTCCGGGTGCTCTGGTTTCCTCCCGCAGCCCGAAAGATGTGCTGGTTAGGTGCATTGGCCGTGCTAAATTCTCCCTCAGTGTACCCGAACAGGGCCGGAGTATGGCAACTCGGGGATTTTCACAGTAACTATATTTCAGTGTTAATGTAAGCCTACTTGTGACACTAATAAATGAGCTTTAAATCATTAAATATCTAGATAAAGGGAAAGAATATAGAATCAGTCAGGCCAGATTTTAGAAAGGGAATTTGATAATTCTTTGTGAAGATCATGAGACTAATACATTGGGTGTGTACATACATGTACTTTCAAACAGCCTTTGACACAGTACCATAAGACCCTGGGATTCATGGGAGTACCTCTAAACCAAAATGAACACCCTGCCCCGACTGTCAGGCGAAGTGTCTCATGGAGGAATAATCCGCTCTGGCAACTAGACCGGATTATTCAAAGGAGATGTGAGGACTGATTTCCATCGATTCTTGGGCTTCTTGAATCGGGTCAGACTAACTTCAATCCCATGATGTCATTCAAAAGACGGAACTTAAAACATAGAATAACAGAAGTCAGAGTATTATGTGCAGCTTTGGTCTCCTTTTCTGAGGAAGGATGTCCTTGCTATGGAGGGAGTGCAGCTAACGTTTATCAGGCTGATTCCCAGGATGGCAGGACTGACGTATGAGGAGGGATTGAGTTGGTTAGGATTATATTCATTGGATTTCATCGAAACCTCTAAAATTCTAATAGGACTAGACAGGGTAGGCGCAGGAAGGATGTTCCCGATGGTGGAGGTGTCCAGAACCAGGGCTCACAGTCTGAGGAAATGGGGTAAACCTTTTGGGACCGAGATGAAGAGAAATGTCTTCAACCAGAGAGTGGTGAACCTGTGGAATTCGCTACCACATTAAACATTGTTTTATTCAAAACATTGTAAGTTTTCAAGAAGGATTTGGAGATAGCTCTTGGGGAGAGGGGATCAAAGGATATGGGGGGATGGTGGGTTCAGGCCATTGAATTGGATGATCAGCCATGACCATAATGAATGGCAGAGCAGGCTCAAAGAACCGAATATCCTACTCCTGTTTCTATTTTCTATGTTTCAAAAGAAGGAAGCAGGCCCATTATTCATGGTAGTGATCCTCTTCCATGCTAGGAGTAGTCTTAATACTGTCTACCGCCCTGTTTCTGTTGCATTATGTACCTGCATGGCATCATAATGAAAAGGTACTCGGCAGAGGAAGGGTTCACAAGGGACTTGAGAATAGTCCAAGTATGATGTATAGAATCACATGGTAATAGACTTAAAGAGAGCACTCTCGGAGCATCCTGCATGGGAGGTGTAGCACCATGCACGACCTTAACTGGAATCTGTATCGAGTTCAAAATGATCAAAGAACAAGAACAAAGAACAAAGAACAATACAGCACAGGAACAGGCCCTTCGGCCCTCCAAGCCCGTGCTGCTCCCTGGTCCAAAGTAGACCATTCTTTTGTATCACTCCATTCCCACTCCGTTCATATGGCTATCTAGATAAGTCTTAAACGTTCCCAGTGTGTCCGCTTCCACCACCTTGCCTGGCAGCGCATTCCAGGCCCCCACCACCCTCTGTGTAAAATATGTCCTTCTGATATCTGTGTTAAACCTCCCCCCCTTCACCTTGAACCTATGACCCCTCATGAACGTCACCACCGACCTGGGGAAAAGCTTCCCACCGTTCACCCTATCTATGCCTTTCATAATTTTATATACCTCTATTAAGTCTCCCTTCATCCTCCGTCTTTCCAGGGAGAACAACCCCAGTTTACCCAATCTCTCCTCATAACCAAGCCCCTCCATACCAGGCAACATCCTGGTAAACCTCCTCTGTACTCTCTCCATAGCCTCCACGTCCTTCTGGTAGTGTGGCGACCAGAACTGGACGCAGTATTCCAAATGCGGCAGAACCAACGTTCTATACATCTGCAACATTAGACCCCAACTTTTATACTCTATGCCCCGTCCTATAAAGGCAAGCATGCCATATGCCTTCTTCACCACCTTCTCCACCTGTGATGTCACCTTCAAGGATCTGTGGACTTGCACACCCAGGTCCCTCTGCCTATCTACACCCTTTATGGTTCTGCCATTTATCATATAGCTCCTCCCTACATTATTTCTACCAAAATGCATCACTTCGCATTTATCAGGATTGAACTCCATCTGCCATTTCTTTGCCCAAATTTCCAGCCTATCGATATATTTCTGTAGCTTCTGACAATGCTCCTCACTATCTGCAAGTCCTGCCAATTTTGTGTCGTCCGCAAACTTACTGATCACCCCAGTTACACCTTCTTCCAGATCGTTTATATAAATCACAAACAGCAGAGGTCCCAATACAGAGCCCTGCGGAACACCACTAGTCACAGGCCTCCAGCCGGAAAAAGACCCTTCCACTACCACCCTCTGTCTTCCGTGACCAAGCCAGTTCTCCACCCATCTCGCCACCTCCCCCTTTATCCCATGAGATCCAACCTTTTTCACCGGCCTACCATGAGGGACTTCGTCAAACGCTTTACTAAAGTCCATATAGACGACATCCACGGCCCTTCCCTCATCAACCATTCTGGTCACTTCTTCAAAAAACTCCACCAGGTTAGTGAGGCATGACCTCCCTCTCACAAAACCATGCTGACTATCGTTAATGAGTTTAGTCCTTTCTAAATGCGCATACATCCTATCTCTAAGAATCCTCTCCAACAACTTCCCCACCACGGACGTCAAGCTCACCGGCCTATAATTACCCGGGTTATCCTTCCTACCCTTCTTAAATAACGGGACCACATTAGCTATCCTCCAATCCTCTGGGACCTCACCTGCGTCCATTGACGAGACAAAGATAAATTGTTCATGTTTAAACACTCAAGTCTCAAAATCTCATAATTGAGAGACCACAAACAGACCCACAATGCAACACAGTGCTCAGTGGTGGCACCATAACGCAACAGTTTCCACATCCTTTTATTCCCCTTCCATTTGACCAGCCATCTAGCCTATTCTTAAATAGTGACATGGGGCAGGATTTTACGGCCTCGTTTATCCCGGAACCATAAAATCTGAGGTCGACAGACTTTTCCATAGTCCGCCCCTCGCCTGCTCCGATTCCTGTGGCGGGGGGGACGGTAAAATTCCAGCAATGGTCACTGCTTCAACTCTGTATTCCCTCAATTCTTGAAAGGTCAGTTGAGTTTATCTACCTAGTTCCTGAAAATGACTTTTATAAACTGCCTCAGCTTTGTTTTCTGGTTAAATAAAAGCATTAATTGGTTTTGGTTGTCTTAGTCTTGCAATTGAAAAGTTGATGCTGCAGGGGATCTTTGATGGGGGAATAGGGGGATCAGGAGTACAAGAAATTACAAAGACTTTTCTTACCATGATTAACTCCTGGTGATGCAGTCCTTCCATTAAGAACCCAGTTAAGGGGAAGCGATGGCCTAGTGAAATTATCGCTAGACTATTAATCCAGAAACTCAGCTAATGCTCTGGGGACCTGGGTTCGAATCCTGCCATGATGGATGGTGGAATTTGAATTCAATAAAAATAAAATCTGGAATTAAGAACCTACTGATGACCATGAAACCATTGGCGATTGTCGGAAAAATCCATCTGATTCACTAATGTCCTTTCTGTGAAGGAAATCTGCCACTCTTACCTGGTCTGGCCTACATGTGACTCCAGATGGGTTAGGTTGATTGGCCATGCTAAAAATTGCCCTTAGTGTCCTGAGATGCGTAGGTTAGAGGGATTAGTGGGTACATATGTAGGGATATGGGGGTAGGGCCTGGGTGGGATTGTGGTCAGTGCAGACTCGATGGGCCGAATGTCCTCTTTCTGACTGTAGGGTTTCTATGACTTCTATGACTTTCCATGAGACCCACAACAATGTGGTTGACTCTGAATTGCCCTCTGAACAAGGGAAACTAGGGATGGGACAATAAATGCTGGCGAGCCAGCGATGCCCATGTCCCACGAATGAATAAAAAAAACCCTCAAACCTCCTCAATTTAAAGTCTAAGTCCATTTATTAGTGCCACAAGTAGGCTTACATTAACGCTGCATTGAAGTTACTGTGAAAATCCCCTAGTCGCCACACTCCGGCACCTGTTCGGGTACATTGAGGGAGAATTTAGCACAACCAATGCACTTGACCAGCATGTCTTTCAGAAGGTGGGAGGAAACTGGAGCACCCGGAGGATACCCACGTTGACATGGGGAGAACGTGCAGTCTCCGCACAGCCAATGACCCAAGCTGGGAATCAAACCCGGGTCTCTGGCGCTGTGAGGCAGCAGTGCTAACCACTGTGCCACCGTGAGTCCATGCTTGGGAACAGGGTAGTCTCTTGGAATTATAATGGTAGAGCAATATATCACATAATAACCCTGTTACCTCTTAATAGTGGAAATTGGTCTTATCTCTTTTTGCTGTAATGCGATTCACTTCACTGTCTGCCTCACTAAACAACAACGAGACCTTAAATACATCAGGGCAGGATATCCAGATGTTTCCATTTTCCTCTTTGATATTCCCAGCCATTCTTTTTGATAATGGATGGACCAGCATATTCCGGCAGTGAAAATGAAAGAACTACACACAGACACCATACCGTAAGGTCTGTTCACCGAATGTTTTCATTGTTTTACGTGCCAAGGCTGGGGAACAAAATGCTGACAGCAGCAGCACAGACTAATAACTTAGCTGGTGCAAAGTCACCTTAACTTTAGTGGAAGAACACACAGGTAGAACTGTCGGTGCAGCTTCTGTTACAGTCATAGAATCATAGAGGTTTACAGCATGGAAGCAGGCCCTTCGGCCCAACTTGTCCATGCCGCCCTTTTTTTAAACCCCCAAGCTAGTCCCCATTGCCCACATTTGGCCCATATCCCTCTATACCCATCTTACCCAAATAACTGTCCAAATGCTTTTAAAAGACAAAATTGTACCCACCTCTACGACTACCTCTGGCAGCTCATTCCAGACACTCACTACCTTCTGTGCGAAAAAATTGCTCCTCTCAATCTTTTTGTATCTCTCCCCTCTCACCTTAAACCTATGCCCTCTAGTTTTAGACTCCCCTACCTTTGGGAAAAGATATTGACTATCTAGCTGATCTATGCCCCTCATTATTTTATCGACCTCTATAAGATCACCCCTCAGCCTCCTGAGCTCCGGAGAAAAAAGTTCCAGTCTATCCAGCCTCTCCTTATAACTCAAACCATCAAGTCCTGGTAGCATCCTAGTAAATCTTTTCTGCACTCTTTCTAGTTTAATAATATCCTTATCCAAGCACAATTTTGCAGCCCTTTGTACATTGCGAAGGGTTGTAACTGATATTACCTGTGGTGGTTCAAATTTGGGCTGTCACAACGGGACCCCGGAATGAATGAATTTAGGAGATTTGACACTACTCATCCTGGCAATGTAGAAAGTATCATTGTGAAAGGCACTTGACTCTCATGCCTGTAAAGCAGGGGAAAAAAAAGTCTCTGGGTCATCATTGCATTTCAGGCATTTCAAGTGGAGAGTACACTGGGTGGCACGGTGGCACAGTGGTTAGCATGGCTGCCTCACAGCGTCAGGGACCCAGGTTCAATTCAGCCTTGGCTGACTGTCTGTGTGGAGTTTACACGTTCTCCCCGTGTCTGCGTGAGTTTCCTCCGGGTGCTCCGGTTTCCTCCAGCACTCCAAAGATGTGCAGGTCCGGTGGATTGGCCATGCTTAATTCATAGGATCATAGAATCCCTACTGTGCAGAAGGAGGCCATTTGGTCCATCGAACCTGCACTGTCAACAATCCCACACAGGCCTTATCCCCGTAACCCGACGTATTTACCCTGCTAATCCCCCTGATGCTAAGGAACAATGTATCATGGCCAATCAACCTGACCCGCACATCTTTGGACTGTGGGAAGAAACTGGAGCACCGGGAGGAAACCCACGGGGAGAACATGCACACTCCACACAGACAGTCACCTGAGGTCGGAATTGAACCTGGGTCCCTGGCGCTGTGAAGTGACGATGCTAACCACTGTGCCACCATGCTGTCCACAATTGTCCCTTAGTGTCAGGGGGGTTAGCAGGGTAAATACATGGGGTTATGGGCATAGGACCTGGGTGGGATTGTTGTCGGTACAGGCTTGATGGGCCGAATGGTCTTCTGTACGGTAAGGATTCTATGATACAGGAGCGTATGACTACTGCCTGGGAGTCATTCCATACGATCTGCTGTTTCTAAAAAAGGTGCGTTTTCTGGAGTGATGTTATTGAGGTTTGGCGCTATTTTTCAACCAACACCGGTTGACAGTTTGGACGGGCTGTGTTGCGTTGATAGATGATGATGGCCGTATTGAAGAATTAATGCTGGCAACATTGTAATTGTCAATGTTGTGCAAAATCATTTGCAGTGCATTACTAGGAATCCCTCGGCAACAACGTAATCAGATTAAGTGATCGAAGTAGCTCTCAATATCTAGATTATAGTGGTGGCCTTTCAGATCTTGAACCTAGTCTTAGAAAAGGTTAACAATCCCCAACCCCCCTCTCCCCTCCCACCGAGACTCCAAAATTTGACAGGACCACGACTGAGAGAACAGGCCCACGCAAATTTGTGTCAATCCTCACAGCCATTCATTTTAATCACCTGAAGATTCTGGGAGACTTGATCCAGGCAGGCTGATGTTCACACCTGATTCTCCGCCCCCAGCTCCTGTCAAGTCAAACAAAGGTCGGAATCTTATCACCGTTCATGTCAGCTGGGACTTTCCCGTCCCGCCGCAGTGAATGGTGATTTGGCCGGCTGTCAAATTCTCTGCCTTCACTGCAGCGGGAGCGTGGCATGGACGGCAGGAAAGATGGCACCCAAACTACCCAGGTCAGAATTCTTGATTTGAAAGAAAGGCTGGAATTTTCTGGTTCTTCCTGTCAGCATCTTGGGAAATATACTTGCACATTTCTAGACTTAACCAACATCGCAAAAATAAAATTTGAATAATAAAAGAAACATAGAACGGTAGAGCACCCCCCCTCCCCCCCCCCCCCCTGCCTTCCCGGTAATAAGTCCTCGGAGGCAGAAGTCCCTTCACCAAAATCCCTTTATTTACAATTCTGACAACAGCATACTGAGTGCTTTCAGTTCGCAGTCTACACTAGGAGTCCCAGAGGAACTGACGCGCTTGGTTAAATACAAAGCAAGAGGCTCCCCGATTTTCCCATCAATTTGGCCCTTGATCAGGGAGTTTATATTCTAACAGGCCCATCTCAATTGCCTGATTAAAGTCATTACGTCCCCCCCCCCATCATGTGTGTGTTGGATCCTGAAAGAGCTAGTTACCTACTCTCACTATCCTGCTCTATCCCCTGAATGCCTGCATGCTATTCCCATTTAAATATATTTGCCCAGTTTCCTTCTCAAAGGTAGTTCTGACTCGGTTCTCAGTACTCCTTCAGGTGATGCATTACCAATCGCAATAACTCGCTACATAACAAGAAAAATCTCCTCTTCCCACCTCTGTCTTGTTTGGCCAATTGCCAAAAATCTAAGATAAAGGCAAAACACTCCGGGTACTGGAATCTGAAACACAAACAGAAACTGCTGGAAAATCTCAGCAGGCCTGTGGAGAGAGAATCGATGATGTGGAGATGCCGGCGTTGGACTGGGGTAAACACAGTAAGAAGTTTAACAACACCAGGTTAAAGTGCAACAGGTTTATTTGGTAGCAAAAGCTTTCAGAGCCCCAAGCTCATTCTTCAGGTGAGTGGGCAACTCACTCACCCCACTCACCTGAAGAAGGGGCTTGGGGCTCCGAAAGCTTGTGTGGCTTTTGCTACCAAATAAACCTGTTGGACTTTAACCTGGTGTTGTTAAACTTCTTTCGGAGAGAGAATCAAGCCAACGTTTCGAGATTGGATGAACCCTTGCCAGAGCTGAAGACCAGGATAGTAGGGTAAGATTTATACTATGAGGGTGAGGTGGGGGACGGGGTGTTGTAATTGATAAGACTGGTATAGACTAAAAGACAAAGGGGGGCATGTAAATGGTGATGATAAAGGCTGAGAATGGTGATAAGAGCGTCCATTCAGAGATCGGAATGTGTGAATAGCAGAACTCCCATCTTGTTTTCCAACCTCCCTTCCCACCCAACTTGGATCAACTGCCACATTCCTCAGATTGTCCTTTGACATTCTGCACCTTTGTTCTGCCATTCACAAACAGCCTCCCCGCCCCCCCCTCCCCCCGCAACAACCACCCCCCTCCACCCGCCCACCCCATACCCCTTTCTGTCTCATCTGAAGATTCTATACCTCGGAATATTGATTTGATTTATTATTGTCACATGTATGAGTGTGCAGTGAAAAGTATTGTTTCTTTCACACTATACAAAGCATACTGTTCATAGAGAAGGAAACAAGAATGTAATGTTACAGTCATAGCTAGGGTGTAGAGAAAGATCAACTTTAGTGCGAGGTAGGTCCATTCAAAAGTCTGATGGCAGCAGGGAAGAAGCTGTTCTTAAGTCGGTTGGTATGTGACCTCAGACTTTTGCATCTTTTTCCCGATGGAAGAAGGTGGAAGAGAGAATGTCTGGGGTGTGTGGGGTCTTAGTTATGCTGGCTGCTTTTCCGAAGCAGAAGGGACTTCTGCCTCCAAGGGCTTATTACAGGTGATGGGAGTGGGGTGGGCGGGGGGGGCTCTGGTGGGGGGAGGGTTTAGCTTCTCTGCTCTATCGTTCTATGTTTCTTTTATTATTCAAATTTTACTTTTGTGATGTTGGATTAAGTCTGGAAATGTGCAGGTATATTTCCCAAGACGCTGCTCTTGGCTGACAGGAAGAACCAGAAAATTCCAGCCTCTGTTTGTGATATATATAAATGATTTGGAGGAAGATGTAGCTGGTATGATCAGTAAGTTTGCAGACGACACGAAGATTGCTGGAGTTGCGGACAGTAATGAACTTTGTCAGAGAATACAGCAGGATATTGATAGGCTGGAACATTGGGCGGAGAAATGGCAGATGGAATTTAATCCAGATAAATGCGAAGTGATGCATTTCGGTAGATCTAATGTAAGGGGGAGCTATACAATAAATGGCAGAACCATCAGGAGTATAGACACACAGAGGGACCTGGGTGTACAAGTCCACAGATCCTTAAAGGTGGCAGCACAAGTGGAGAGGGTGGTGAAGAAGGCATATGGCATGCTTGCCTTTATTGGATGGGGCATAGAATATAAAAGTTGGCATATGATGTTGCAGCTGTATAGAACGATGGTGAGGCCACATTTGGAATACTGCGTCCAGTTCTGGTCGCCACACTACCAGAAGGATGTGGAGGCTTTGGAGAGAGTACAGAGAAGGTTTACCAGGATGTTGCCTGGTATGGAGGGTCTTAGCTATGAGGAGAGATTGGGTAAACTGGGGTTGTTCTCCCTGGAAAGACGGAGGATGAGGGGTGACCTAATAGAGGTGTATAAAATTATGAAGGGCAGAGAGAGGGTGAACAGTGGGAAGCTTTTTCCCAGGTCGGAGGTGACGAACACAAGGGGTCACGGGTTCAAGGTGAGGGGGGTAAGGTTCAACACAGATGTCAGGGGGACATATTTTACACAGAGGGTGGTGGGGGCCTGGACTGCACTGCCAAGCAAGGTGATTGAGGCAGACACACTGGGATCGTTTAAGACTTATCTAGATAGCCACATGAACAGACTGGGAATAGAGGGATACAAAAGAATGTTCCAGTGGGCACACGAGCGGCGCAGGCTTGGAGGGCCGAAGGGCCTGTTCCTGTGCTGTATTGTTCTTTGTTCTTTGTTCTTTCTTTCAAATCAGTGGGAAGTGTGGACAGAGTCAAAAGGGGGAGGCGATGGCCTAGTGATATTATCGCTCGTCTATTAATCCAAAAACTCAGTTAATGTTCTGGGGACCTGGGTTCAAATCCCCCCACGGCAAATGGTGGAATTTGAATTCAATTTTTAAAAATCTGGAATTAAGAATCTACTGATGACCGTGAAGCCATTATCGATTGTCAGAAAAACCCATCTGGTTCACTCATGTCCTTTAAGGAAGGAAATCTGCCACCCTTACCTGGTCTGGTCGTGTAGATGTTACACACTGATGCCCCTGTGTGTCAGTGATGGAGGGATCAAATATTTGTGGAAGAGGTTCCAAAGGAAGGGGGGAAAACCCTGTTAAAATTGGGAGAAATGTTGGCTTTGTGATAATATCAGTGGATTAGTAAACTCGTAACTCAGATCCTCAGAGAAATTCCCTACATCTCTGCGTTACTAGTTGACTAATCCACTGATATTACACAAAGCCGCGATTGAGTTGGACGATCAGCATGATCATGGTGAATGGCGGAGCAGCTCGAAGGGCCAATTGGCCTTCTCCTGCTCCTATCTTCTATGTTTCTCTGTTTCTATGAGCTACAGCAATGTGGTTGATTTTTAACTGCCCTCTGAAATGATCACGCAAGCCACTCAATCAAGGACAATTAGGGATGGGCAATAAATGCTGGCCCAGCCAATGGCGCCCACATCGCATGAAAGAAGAAGAAAAGATGTAGCCTTGTCACGGTCCAGCTCCGCTCCCATTGGTCTCCCCCCTGCCTTCCATTGTTCATCTTCTTCACCCATGTCCTTGCCTCTCTGCGTGCCATCATGAGCCCTCGCCCTTCCCCACTCCTTGCACAGCCCTCCCTCTGAGTTGCCCTCCCTTGCCTTTGTCAGGCCAATGTCCTCTTTCCTCCCTCTTCCTCACCGCTCCTTCACCTCACACTCCACCCCCGTTTGAACTTTGGACTTTTGTTGTGGTGTCTGCATGAGCATCGCAGCATCGTGCTGTCCAGCTGGACACCGGTGTGTGGCATCAGGGGGTAAGGGGACCCTTATACTCCCCAACCCCAGTCACAGTCCTGTTCTGAAACAATGACACAGGAGGGTCTATGGGTCCAGCAGCATGGCGGGGAGGCGATGGCCTGGTGGTATTATCGCTAGACTATTAATCCAGAAACTCAGTTAATGTTCTGGGGACCCGGGTTCAAATCCCACCATGGCAGATGGTGGAATTTGAATTCAATGAAAAATATGTGGAATTAAGAATCTACTGATGACCATGAAACCATTGTTGGAAAAACCCATCTGGTTCACCCATGTCCTTTAAGGAAGGAAATCTGCCATCCTTATCTGGTCTGGCCTACATGTGACTTCAGAGCCGCAGCAATGTGGTTGACTCTCAACTGCCCTCGGGAAACGAGGGATGGGCAATAAATGCTGGCCAGCCAGCGATGCCCATGTCCCAAAAATGAGTTAAAAAAATAATTCTCATCCCATTTCTGTCTCTGTTGCCACTGACAATGAATCTCTGCCCTCTGGTTACTGACCTGTCTGCCAATGGAGTTGTTCCTCAGTTACTTTGTTGGGAGGCTTCCTGAGGTTGAGTGCATCTATTAAATCCGCCTTTTACCTTCTCTGCTTGAAGCAGAGCAAACCCAATTTGTCTACTCTCTCACTGTAATCGAAGGCAATTTTGCTTGGCATGAAACGTGCCCCTTTTTAACTTGTAAAGTATCTTGGCAACGGGCAGATTTCACCTGCAGCTGGAGTTCAAGAGTATGTATTCTGTTTAGAGAATTCTTTGCTTGGAAAGGATCTTCATCAGATCCCTGTTGGATTTTGGTGAATATATGCGAGCTCCATCCTTTATCTTCACTGTCAGGTTTCACACAATGGGAACACTTTCACCTCTGGGTCAGACAATTATGGGTTTAAGGATCACTCCAAAGACAAGAACATAAGAACGAGGAGCAGGAGTATCTGGTCCCTCGAGCTTGCTCTGCCATTCAATAAGATCATGGCTGATCTTTTCGTGGACTCAGCTCCACTTACCCGCCCGCTCACCATAACCCTTAATTCCTTTACTGTTCAAAAATTTATCTGTCCTTGCCTTAAAAACATTCAAGGAAGTAGCCTCAACTGTTTCAATGGGCAGGGAATTCCATAGATTCACAACCCTTTGAGTGAAGAAGTTCCTCCTCAACTCAGTCCTAAATCTGCTCCCCCTTATTTTGAGGCCATGCCTCAACTAGAGTTCTAGTTTCACCTGCCAGTGGAAACAACTTCGCTGCTTCTATTTTATCTATTCCCTTCATAATCTTGCATGTTTCTATAAGATCTCCCCTCAATCTTCTGAATTCCAATGAGTATCGCCCCAGTCTACTCAGTCTCGCCACATAAGCCAACCCTCTCAACTCCGGTATCAACCAAAGAGCACATAGCAGTAGTCATAGAATCATAGAATTATATAGTGCAGAAGAGGCATTTCAGCCCACCAAATCTGCACTGACCTGCGAGATTCAAGAATCATTGCACCATTCAATGGTCATAGGAACACAGGAACATAGGAATTAGGATCAGAATTAGACAATTGAGCCCTTCAAGTGACACCGTGGCATTAGGATGGCACGGTGGCACTGCTGCCTCACAGTGGCAGGACCTGGGTCCAATTCCAGCCTTGGGTTACTGTGTGTGTGGAGTTTGCGCATTCTCCCCGTGTCTGCGTGGGTTTCCTCTGGATTCTCCGCTTTCCTCCCACAGTCCAGAGATGTGCAGGTTAGGTGGATTGGCCATGGTAAATTGCCCCTTAGTGTCCCAAGATGTGCAGCTTACGGGAATTAGTGGGATAAACGTGCCGAATGAGTGAGAAAATGGGAGAGAATCGCGCGTGTTTTTTTTCCGGCCAAGTGCGGGTTGCAATCTTACGGCACTTGGTGCAAAAAATGTGCCAGGATGAGATTCTCGCCAGTGGAGGGGGTGTAGTGGAGTGGGGGGTTGGCGGGGGGGCAGTGACGCCTAAGCTTGCCGGTGAACCCATCTGCTGAGCTCTTGGGGCGCATTTGCGCAGACGTTCCAATTTCCCCAGTGTACTGGGAGACCTCCTGCCGACACCCTCCACCCACCCCATCAACATCGCCCCCCCCCCTCTCCATTTTCAGGGAGCCAAGCTGATTTCACTGGGAAAACAGGGCCAGGACGATTGGGAATGCCAAGCAATCGGGCCCATTTCTGATTTTTTTGTCTCTTACCCGATCGTACCACCTCGCCTCGCCAAACGACGGGCAGGACGAGGTCGTAAGATTGCGCCCTGTGCGTGAATTGGCAGTCTGGTGAGGAACTATTTTTTTTGCCCAACTCCTGTTGGTGTAGAGGTGTCATCTAATGTCTGCGTCTCTCCAGAAAATTAATGATGATTTTGGCCTAAAGGTGGGTCATGCCGAAGCACTTCATTCTCACTTTTAACCCGTTCCATTATTTACCTTTCTGCTGTGTGCTTTGCCAACGCCATGTTGAAAACTCTGAACGGAATCATAGCCGATTGATTCAACTCCGTTTTTATTATTTTTACATTCAGTTTTTCTGCTGGTCGGTTTGTCTATCTCTAAAGAAAATAAGTTATCAATAAGTCTGAATTTCATGTAGCTCATGGCTGTGCATAAACCCACGATTGCATTGATTTTTATATCAGTATGAAGAATGCTAATGAGAAAAATTGACATGGCCTGGAGTGTGTTAGCAGTCAACGTTACTTGGGCAATATCACCCTCACATCTGGTGGCACATCCAAAGTTCAATACTTTTAAAGGAAAAATTACAAAGTTTAATACCAAGTTTTGGGCTCTTCAATGTAGAGTATGGAGTGATGTTGATCTATGGGGCGGCAGAGTGGCACAGTTGTTAGCACTGCTGCCTCACAGCGCCAGGGACCTGGGTTCGATTCCCAGCTTGGGTCACTGTCTGTGTGGAGTTTGCATGTTCTCCCCGCGTCTGTATGGGTTTCCTCCGGGTGCTCCGGTTTCCTCCCACAGTCCAAAGATGGGCACTGGCCATGCTAAAGTGTCCCTTAGTGTACCAAGATGTGTAGGTTAGATGGATTAGTCATGTGTAGGGGTACAGGGATAAGGCAAGAGAGAGGGCCTGGGTAAGATACTCTGTCAGTGCAGACTCAATGGGCCGAATGGCCTCCTTCTGCACTGTAGGGATTCTATGATTTATTAAACACTTCCTGAAGACAATCAAACAAGCTCAAGAAGACAATATGAACTTGTTTCACTGGTCCCTGTGAACTCACCTACCTTCTACAACTCGTGATGCCTTCCTGGTATACTAACTCGATCGGCTTCCTCGCAAAGTTGTGCAGCTAATTCACCCCACTGAACATTTCTTGTAACCATTTCCAGAGGTGGTGCATTTTCAAAAAGTTCTTTTTAGCTTCTAAAGTAACTGCTTCAATAATTTTACTGATGTGCCCAGGGTCCTCAGTAGCCCATCTTGCTCAAGTAACCCATCCGTAAGGACAGAACATCAGCCGTTCATTATTTTCAATACCTCACTCTTAGCCCCGTGAAGTCCACACTTCTCCAAATAGCCCAGTTCTCTGAGCCCTAGTTGGTATCTAAAGGGTTTCAAT